>NC_142867.1:228680000-229280000 GCF_051225735.1 Oryctolagus cuniculus | reverse complement strand
TGGGGTGCAGGGCCCAAGCACCTGGGCCATCCTCCACTGCACTCCCTGGCCATAGCAGAGAGCTGGCCTGGAAGAGGGGCAACCGGGACAGAATCCGGCGCCCCGACCGGGACTAGAACCCGGTGTGCCGGCGCCGCAAGGTGGAGGATTAGCCTATTGAGCCACGGCGCCGGCTCATATTTTTATTTATTTTTTTAAAGATTTTATTTGAGAGGCAGAGTTAGAGAGAGGAAGAGACAGAAATCTTCCATCTGCTTGTTCACTCCCCAAATGGCTGCATTGACTGGAGATGGGCCAATCATAAGCCAGGAGCTTCTTTCCAGGTCTCCCATGTGGGTACAAGGGCCCCAGCACTTATGCCATCTTCCACTGCTTTCCTGGCCCATAAGCTGAGAACTGGATCAGAAGAGCAGCAGCTGGGACATGAACCTGCACCCATATGGGATGCTGGAGCCACGGGGGAAGGCTTAGCTGACAACACAGCACCAGCCCCCTCAAATTATTTTTACACCAAAATGAACCTTATCCTTTAATTTCATCTTTCCATGAACTTTCTTCAAGCACTTGCTTACTCAGACAACACCCTTGCAGGTACCACTTTGAATGTAATGATCCATTTAACAGCCTCTGGAGGGGTGGGTAGGGTGTCGTGGTGCAGCAGGTTAAGCATCCCCTACCAGAGTGCCAGGTCCAAGTCCTGACTTCTCTGTACTGGCCCAAGTACTTGGGTTGCTGCACTCAGGTGGGAGACCAGGATGGAGTTCCTGGCTCCTGGCTTCAGCCAGGCCTAGTTCTGGCTCTTGCAGGCATCTGGGGAGTGAAACAGAGGATAGAACATGCTTCTTTCTCTCCCTGTCTCTCCGACCCCACCAACCCGTGTTACTTTCAAATTAATCTTTAAATAAATAAATAAATATCTCTTGAATGGATTCTAGGCTAGATTCCACTAAATTCCTAGAGTGCTGGGCCGGTCAGATTCATTCAAAGAACCTAACCACCAGACCCGCATAACGTGTGAATTAATGGATAAACCCCACCGCGGCCTAGGCCACGAGCTGTCCGGAGCGCACAGGAGCGGCCCGCACGTGGGCGGGGACTCCCCCGCGGCCGCCCCTCCACTCTCACCGCTCCGCTGCCCGCCCTCCCCGGGGTGGCAGCTCCAGGGGGTAGGAGACAGGGTCGGGAGAGACCTGGCCGGCTCCCTTCGGCCAACGTGTCCAGGCTGGACCCCAAGGGGACCGTCCCTTGCCCGTTCCTCGGGGCTCAGGCCCACTTGCCTAAGGACCGCGGCGGCTCAGGCCCCAGACCCCCGACCCGGGACCACGTTACCTGTGGCGGCTCAGGCCAGTCGCGGGCCGTGGCTCCGCCCGAGCGGGGACGGGGCTTGGTCCCTCGCCCCGCCCCCGGGCCCGGAAGAGCGCCGGGGCCGACAGCTCGGCTCCCGCTGTCCGCCCCGCCCCTTGGCCCTGCGCGGCCTGAACGCAGCTCCCCGGGGTCGGGGGTCCGCCGGGCCCGCCTCTCCCGAGGGAGCAAACTAGCCTCGTCTACTTGGAAACCACTTGGAAGAGAGTGGGGGGGGGGGGGTGAGTGTGCACTTGGGTGACCAGATGCCTAGGCAGCATCCTGCGTGCAGGGGTCAACAGCTACGTTTTCAGTTACAGCGGCTGCTAGGAATGGTGTGGCCGGCCATGTGCACTAAGGTTTCGGTGCGGGTTGCGTTGGGAAATGCAGATGATGCGTGCTGGTGCTGGCCTTAAACGAGCCACTTTTCTAGGTGTGTTCATCGGCAGTGTCTCTGATCCCGTTCAGAACTTGAGACTTTCCCGAAAAGAGAGGGGGCTCACTGCAGTGTATGTGAAACCGTCCCATCCTAGGACCCGGAGGACACATGTGAGGTTGGAGACAGGGGCTCCCAGAGTCGAGTTAGCCCACCACCCTCACTGGACCCTCCTCTCCTCACCTATAGGAGGAGGATAGTACACCTCCTGGGCAGACAGGACTTGGTCAATGTTTTATCTATTTGAGACTATAACCAACACTTAGAGAAAATGGAATTCAAGGCCTGCGGCTGATCCACTTTCACACCCTGGAGTCTGTGCATTCCCCTAATAATGCCAAAGAGCCTAGGAGGACTGACTCAGTCGTTTCTTCAGGAAGCAGAATCAGGGTCAGGTTGGCTCTGCCGTGTGTTCATGAACGCCTCGATGGAAATTTCTGCTGAGAGCCGCAGAATGCTCTGACGGCTCCTGCGTCTCTTGACTAGCCCAATTTCAAGGTGCCAGGCTAGAGGGGAAACACTGGACGAGGTTTCTGGGTGAATAGCAACAGCCAATTTTTTTTTTGTTTTTTGACAGGTAGAGTTAGACAGTGAGAGAGAGAGACAGAGAGAAAGGTCTTCCTTCCATTGGTTCACCCCCCCCCCCCCAAATTGCTGCTATGGCCGGCACTGCGCCCATCCGAAGCCAGGAGCCAGGTGCTTCCCCTGGTCTCCCATGGGGTGCAGGGCCCAAGCATTTGGGCCATCCTCCACTGCACTTCCGGGCCACAAGCAGAGAGCTGGCCTGGAAGAGGGGCAACCAGGACTAGAACCAGAGTTCATATGGGATGCCAGTGCCGCAGGCGGAAGATTAACTAAGTGAGCCACAGCGCCGGCCTCCAGCCAATTTTCATCTGGGATCTATGCCCTTAGGCTGGAAATTACATTTGAGAATGCTGGAAAGAATGTCTGAAATGATTCACCTATGTAAGTGGTAGAATCAGGAACCCAAGTCTGCTCTGCGGAAGACTAAGAATGCCTGTCAGTCAAAGCCATCGGTAGGCTGTCTCCAGTCAAAACTGGGTGTGTTGATCACGTCTTCTGCCCTGCCCCTGAGAGATGCTTTCCTCCTGTCTGCTATGGACGTGAAGGGTGAGGGTCACTCAGTGAGGCGGGTCTGCGAGAGGAAGCTTCTTACTGCACATCGTTCTGCCATCTTTCATAAGAGGGGACACCACCGCACTGTTCAGCGGCTCATTTGCAAGCAAACAGTGGATGCTAATGACACCTTCCCTTTAAGCACTTCATAAAGAATACACATGTCTATTTGCCTATTTTCCTTCCCACTTCTGAGAAGTTATCTTGAGTAGGATTTATTCCCAATGAATGAGGTTCAGAGATGAAGAGTAAACCAGCAACTTTCCAAAGAGGGTTATAAAAGAGAGAGAGAGAGAGAGAGAGAGAGAGAGAGAGAGAACAAGTAAGCAAGCCAAGGACCAATGTTGTGGTATAGCAGGTTAAGCCACTGGCTGCATGGCAGACATCCCATACCCAGGTGATAGTTTGGGTCCCAGTTGCTCTGCAACCAATCCAGCTCCCTGCTATGTGCTTGGGAGCGCAGTGGAAGATGGCCCAGGTGCTTGGACCCCAGCCATCAACATGGGAGACCTTAGTTTGGCTAACTTGGTCATTGTGGCCATTTGGGGAGCAAACCAGCAAATGGAAGATCTCTTTTACACTCCTTTTTTCTGCTCTCTTGTCACTCTGCCTTTCTAATAAATAAAATTTTAAAAATATTTAAAAAATAGGCCGGTGCTGCAGCTCACTAAGCTAATCTTCCGCCTTGCAGTGCCGGCACACCGGGTTCTAAACCGGTCGGGGCACTGGATACTGTACCCGGTTGCCCCTCTTCCAGGCCAGCTCTCTGCTGTGGCCAGGGAGTGCAGTGGAGGATGGCCCAAGTGCTTAGGCCCTGCACCCCATGGGAGATCAGGAGAAACACCTGGCTCCTGCCATCGGATCAGCGCAGTGCGCCGGCCGTAGCGCGCCAGCCGCGGCGGCCATTGGAGGGTGAACCAACGGCAAAGGAAGACCTTTCTCTCTGTCTCTCTCTCTCACTGTCCACTCTGCCTGTCCAAAAAAAAAAAAAAAAATTTAAAAAATAAAGGCAAAGAATAATAGCATCTTTTCCTCATTTGGAATTTTTTTCTCCAAGAAATTCTGGGCATATTCTTTTTTCTTTTTTCTAATGTCTTAAATGTTATTTCTTCAGAAAGTTCTTTCCTGACCACATGATACACAAAACTTAACACACTGCACTCGACTCTGGAGTAGATACTGTTCTGAGTCAAGTTCACCAGGTAGGATTACTCTTATCTCTGTAAGAGGCAGGCCTGTTGTTATCTCCACATTGGAGCTGAGAACACTGCAGCCGGTATTTGGCCTTTGCCTCTACTGCTAGGGCTGTATGCTTTGCCTCCACTGTCTTGCCAGCCTATGATGGTCTCTTCTGCGCCATTTTTCCTACTCAAGTACTTTCTTTCCCTTTTAAGTACTAATCATACTTTGCAATTAAATATTTGATCATTTATATGTTTACTATTTGTCTCCCCTACCAGACCGTAAGTTCCATTAGGGCAGGGCTGTCTTTCGTTCACTCACATCATAGGCAAGATAAAACAATTTGTATAATGAACAAAGAAATGAATGCTTGTGGACATGATTCATTCTGCTCTGCAACAGACTTTTTACAATTAGTTTTACTTTGAAACAATTTTGGCCGGCGCCGCGGCTCACTAGGCTAATCCTCCACCTAGTGGCGCCGGCACACAGGGTTCTAGTCCTGGTTGGGGCGCCAGTTCTGTCCCGGTTGCTCCTCTTCCAGTCCAGCTCTCTGCTGTGGCCAGGGAGTGCAGTGGAGGATGGCCCAAGTGCTTGGGCCCTGCACCCCATGGGAGACCAGGATAAGTACCTGGCTCCTGGCTTCTATTGGCACTTTGCACTGGCCGTAGCGGCCATTTGTGGGGGTGAACCAACGGAAGGAAGACCTTTCTCTTGTCTCTCTCTCACTAACTCTACCTGTCCAAAAAAAAAAAAAAAAAAAAAAGAAACAATTTCCGACTTAGATAACAATTGAAAAAAAAAAAAAAACTTGACTCAAAGATCTCAATAGGGGCCGATGATGTGGTGTAATGGGTAAAATCGCTGCCTAGTGCTGGCATCCCATATGGGCGCTGATTCAAGTCCCGGCTGCTCCACTTCTGCTCTCTGCTGTGGCCTGGGAAAGCAGTAGAAGATGGCCCAAGTCCTTGGGCTCCTGCACCCACATGGGAGACCCGCAAGAAGCTCCTGGCTCCTGGCTTTGGATCAGCTCAGCTCTGGCCATTGCTGCCATCTGGGGAGTGAACCAGTGTTTCTAACACCTCTCTCTCTGCCTCTGCCTCTCTGTAACTCTGCCTTTCAAATAATAAATAAATCCTAAAAAAAAAAAAAAAAATCTCATTAAGGGGCAGGTGTTGTGGTGTAGCAGATGGGGCCGCCGCCTGTAACACAGGCATTCCATATGGGTGCTGGTTTGAGTCCCAGCTGCTCCACTTTCCATCCAGCTCTCTGCTAATGGCCTGGGAAAGTAGTGGAAGATGGCCCAAGAGGTTGGAGACATGGAAGAAGCTCCTGGTTCCTGGCTTCGGCCTGGCCCGGCCCTGCCTGATGCAGCCATCTGAGGAGTGAACCAGAGGATGGAGGATTCTCTCTCTCTCTGTAACTGCCTATCACATAAATAAATCTTTTTTTCAAAAAAAATGTCATTAAAGTTTAGCTAACTGCCCTGAAGATACATTTTAGGGCATTCAGTCTGGGGTCTTTTTTTAAAAAAAAAAATATTTAATTTATTTGAGAGGTGGAGTTATAGACAGAGAGAGGAGACAGAAATAAGTCTTCCATCTGCTGGCTCACTCCCCAAGTGCCACAAAGGCCAGAGCTGGGCCCATGCAAAGCCAGGAGCCAGGAGCCAGGAGCTGCTTCTGGGTCTCCCATGTGAGTGCAGGGGCCCAAGCACTTGGGCCATCTTCCACTGCTTTCCTAGGCCACAGGTAGCAAGCTGGATGGGAAGAGGAGCTGCCAGAACAGGGACAGGTGCCCACATGGGATGCTGGTGCTGCAGGCGGAGGTTTAACTTCCTGAGCTGATCCCAGTCTAGGGTCTCTTGAGCAAGAAATATTTACTACAATCTGTTCCTTTAAAACATATATTTATTAAATTTATTTGAAAGGCAGAGTGAGAGAGATGGGGAGAGACAGAGGTCTTTCTTCTGCTGGTTTACTCCCCAAATAGCTTCAATAGCCAGGTCTGGACCAGGCCAAAGACAGGAGCCAGGAACTCCGTCCTGATCTCTTACGTGTACTTGCCATCTTCTGCCACCTTCCAAGGTGCATTAGCAGGGAGCTGGATGGGAAGCAGAGCAGCCAGGACTGGAACTAGCGCTCTGATATGGGATGCCAGGGCTGGTGTCGAAATTGCTGGCGAGCCGGCGCCGTGGCTCAATAGGCTAATCCTCCACCTTGCGGCGCCGGCACACCGGGTTCTAGTCCCGGTTGGGGCGCCGGATTCTGTCCCGGTTGCCCCTCTTCCAGGCCAGCTCTCTGCTATGGCCAGGGAGTGCAGTGGAGGATGGCCCAGGTGCTTGGGCCCTGCACCCCATGGGAAACCAGGAAAAGCACCTGGCTCCTGGCTCCTGCCATCGGATCAGCGCGGTGCGCCGGCTGCAGCGGCGGCCATTGGAGGGTGAACCAACGGCAAAAGGAAGACCTTTCTCTCTCTGTCTCTCTCTCTCACTGTCCACTCTGTCAAAAATAAAAAAAAAAAAAAAAAAAAAGAGAAATTGCTGGCTTAACTCACTTTGCAACAATGCCAGCTCTTGAACATCTATTATGATTGGATCATGTGACAGCCTCCCAACTGATCTCTCAGTGCAACCATCGCCCTCCAGGAGTCCCCAGAGTGCTAGAGTGATCCTTCTACAACAAGCTACATCATTTTACTCCTGTGCTAAAAACCCTGCAATAGCAGTCCATTTCATTTAAAAGAAAAAAAAGCAGGGGCTGGCGCTGTGGCATGGTGGGTAAAGCCACCGCCTGCAGTGCTGGCATCCCAGATGGGTGCTGGTTCAAGTCCCGGCTGCTCCACTTCTGATCCAGCTCTCTGCTGTGGCATGGGAAGGCAGTGGAAGATGGCCCAACTGCTTGGGCCCCTGCACCTGTGTGGGAGACCATGAAGAAGCTCCTGACTCCTGGCTTTGGATCAGAGCAGCTCCAGCCATTGTGGCTGATTAGGGGAGTGAACCAGCAGATGGAAGACCTCTCTCACTGTCTCTCTCTCTCCTTCTGTGTGTGACTGTGACTTTCAAATAAATAAATCCTTAAAAAACAAAACAAAAAACCACAGTATTCTTCTCCTTTTCTCTCTGATCTCTCCTACTCCTCTCACTTCTGCTCCAACCACACAAATCTTGCTGTTTCCCGAAGACTTTAGATAGGCGTCCACCTCAGGGCCTCCGCACCAGCTCCTCCCTATCATATCCCTCAGGTAGCTGCATGGGCAACTCCCCCACTTCTTAGATGGCTTTCAAAGTCCATGTCCTTACTCTGCCGCGTTGTTCCCCTAGCACACGTCACTTTCTCAAACGCTATGCATTGATGGCAGCATGGTGTCTTCCCGTCCTAGCTGTCAGCCACAGGCTGTGGACGACCGTCTTTGTCTACTATGTTGACTGCGTATCCCAAGCGCCTGCAGTTGTACCTGGCCCATGGCTGGTGTTCGGTAAACAGCTGCGGAATGACGAATGCCTCAATGAATGCTGAAGGCCTACTCAGTGCCAGGTGATCTTACTGCGGCTGGGGACACAACATTAAACTCCCTCCCTCGTGGGACTCCCACGGAGGTCTGCTTAAGCCAGCTGACCTGTTTTCCAATGTTGACTCTACCGTTCGTTTCCGGTGAGATGTGGGGCAAGTTACGTAGGGTCTCCAAGCCTTACCTTCCCAGCAATCATGAGAATTAATGGGGAAGGGGAGTGGGGCGGGGAAGAAAACACAGAATAAGAGAACCCTTGCGGCATCCGGTACAAGAAACGCTTTGACATTTCCTTTCTCATCCTCAAGACCAGACGACTGGGAGTTCGGCTTCTCCGCCACAGGTTTAACCGAGGTTTTTGCAAAACCTTGGAAAGGCGCAACCAGGCTACTACGGGCAGGCTTACCCAATTTCTAACTGAGGATGTCCTGTTGAGAGAGGGCCTAAAAGGGTCGCAACGAGAAGCCACAGAACGCTCAGGTCACCTACTTCGCCGTTTTGCCTCCGATAAGCCTCGCCGGGTCTCCAGGGGTGAAGTACCGGGAAGAGGAGGAAAAGAGAAGCCGGCCCCAACTGAAAACTACAAATCCCAGCAACCCCCGCGGCAGGCAACTACGGGTCCCAGCAGGTTTCGCGGGCGGAATTGAGGGGACCTCTTCGGGCTGCAGCCTGGGATCAGTCAGCGAGGGCGCGGGACGTGCGGGGGCGGCGCGGAGAATCCGGTCAAGCTTTAACGTCGCTGCGCAGACGCCACTCACGGGCCGGACGTGACGTAGGGAGAGTTCCGGCTTCGGCCTCCGCCGCTGCCGCCGCTAGTACCGTCGCCGCCGCCGCCGCCGCCGCGGCTTGTTCCTCCTAAAATGGCGCCGCTAGACCTGGACAAGTATGTGGAGATAGCGCGGCTGTGCAAGTACCTGCCAGAAAACGACCTGAAGGTGAGCCCGGCCGGGGCGGGAGTGCCGCTTGCGGGGCTCGCCCCTTCCGGCTGTGGGGCGCCCGCCGGTCCGCCCTTCCTCTCTCCGCGGGACCCCTGCCGGGTGTCCAGTCCTGTCGCGGTGGAGAGCCCTCCGCGGTGGGAGGCGACCCTCGGGCTCGGCGTCACGCGGGGAGACGGGAGAGCCCGAGTGCCCGGATGCTGTCCTGGCTTCCCCCGCCGGGGATCCCGAGGGCTGTCGCGGGCTCTCCTCCGGGGTCGCCCCTCCTGGCCTGCGGGCTGCCCCTGGACGCGGAGCCGTTACAGCTTCGCCGGGAAGACCCCGCTCTTCCCCAGCCGCAGCGCCGAGCCCCGGAGCCGGAGTCGAGCCCCAGCGGGTGGTGCTCCCCGGAGGTGACAGGAGCGCGGGTGGCCGGCTCCCGGGGTCGCTGAGGTCCGGCGGGGCGGCGGGGCCCGAGCGGAGTAAGAGGACGTCGTGTCCCTCCGTACGCCGCTCCACATTGCTCCTTGGGCGTGCTGGCTCTCGTGCCAATTCAGCTGGGAATCCCGGTCTGTGGCGGTGTTGGGTAAAGTGTGCAGATACCAGTAGCTTGCTCGCCTGGAAGTCGTGCCCCCGAAACCCACTTCTTGGCTTTTTGGAAGAAGGTGACTTTTTGCTTGTTATTGCCCGAGTGGTGGGATTGTGTGTGTGGGTGCAGGAGTCGGGGTCGGATAATTTTGGAAAAGCGTTTCTGTGCTTTGTTGAAACCAGTGCTTGGGTTTCCAGCAGCGGTTACCCGCTAGTGCCGGTGTCTCATTTGTTCTGTTAACTTTGATGGGCTCTGTGCTAAGTGGGTAAGCTGTAAACGGTTCGAGTGCTTTTCATGCTTTCATTAAGCCGTGGGTTGTAAAGTTACAAAAGTAGATGTGACCGTGTTTGTGTTTTTGCTATATCCTTTGGTACCGGAAGTTGATATTTAACCTCACTCAACAAGTATGCAAAATTTTTCAGGTTCCCTGGCCTGATGTGAATATAAATGAATTGTATGTGCTTATGCTGGGATAATCACTCTCGTCCCCCCCCCCCCCCATTTTTAATAGGATAGCTTCACTAAGGACAGCTTTTATTAATGGTAGTGTAGTGTTTCTGCTCCCAGTGCTTCAGACGCGTGCTGTGTAGCCAGCATTGGGAACCCGTTCATGGAGAACTGGCCAGGCCTCTGCTGGTAGCATTGTTCATCTTTTTGGTGAATTCATTGCATGTTAATGAATCGATGTGGAATTCTGTTTTCATTTGTTATGTTTAAAGCCGTTTTGTACTTTGTGATTTCAGTTTCAGAAAATATGTCTTGATATTACCTTGAGGTGGGACACAAATTACTTGAAAAACAGTTGGATTTTCTTTAGATCTCTTAGTCTGCTAAACGTTATCTGAAGGAAGTAATTATTAAACCATTTTATTTCCTGTTGAAACATAGTTGGACTGTATTTATTTGCATCTGATTCTTAATAAACTTTATATCTTCTGAGCAACTACTTAAATTCTGGATTTTTCTCTGTTAGAGACTTCTGTTTTGGAAAATTTTTTTTTTCTTTCTTTTTTTTTTTTTGACAGGCAGAGTGGACAGTGAGAGAGAGAGACAGAGAGAAAGGTCTTCCTTTTGCCGTTGGTTCACCCTCCAACCCTCCAATGGCCGCCACGGCTGGTGCGCTGTGGCCGGCGCATCACGCTGATCCGAAGCCAGGAGCCAGGTGCTTTTCCTGGTCTCCCGTGCGGGTGCAGGGCCCAAGCACTTGGGCCATCCTCCACTGCACTCCCGGGCCATGCAGAGAGCTGGCCTGGAAGGGGGGCAACCGGGACAGAATCCGGCACCCCAACTGGGACTAGAACCCGGTGTGCCGGTGCCGCAAGGCGGAGGATTAACCTAGTGAGCCGCGGCGCCGGCACCTCCAGAGTATTTAAAGAAATTTAATTTATGTTTCTTTTTCTTGGCATGAAGTACAAACTAAAAATAGGCAGACCAAAAAATACTCTAGGAGCACCTTTGATGCTTTCAAGTCAGTAGAAAATATTCTGTTAGAGGATGGAAAGAATTAATTGGGGCCACTTAATGAACATGATGGAAGAGACTTGTTTGGGTAGAAAGGAAAGTAAATTTTTATTTGTATTTTAAGTTTATTAGAAGTTAGAGGTGCAACATTAAATAATAAATACATAGGATGTTCAGGTGTGATAACAAGTTCTTTATAACTGAATTTGAAATGGTCAAAATACTAGTACCAGGTCGAATCTGCCTGTTTTGAGGGAATAAGAATAAAGTACCTGAGAGTGAGTGGACAACAGAGCTCAATAGATGGTTTAGATTTCATAAGTTGCTAAGTGAAAGAAGGAGTGATAAAAGTCTAGTTTGGTGCTCGCTTTGGCAGCACATATACTAAAAGTCTAGTTTGCTGAATATGTAAGTACTTTTGGAGGAGAGAGTCTATAACTTGAAGGTTGTCTGAATTTTTAGAAAATTTTTTTTTCAAGATTTATTTACTTATTTGAAAGAGTAACAGAGAGACAGAGATACACAGAGAGACACCTTCCATCTGCTGGTTCACTTCCCAAATGGCCACAAAGGCCAGGGCTGGGTCAGGCTGAGCCAGCCTCCAGAACTCCATCTGTGTCTCCTCCATGGGTACAGGCTGCTGCTTTCCCAGGCACATCAGCAGGGAGCTGGATCAGACATGCAGCGTAAGAGTAAGTTCCAGAAATATCACATTAACTGTTAGTCCATGAAAGTGGCTACAACTTGGGGGGTCAGCAGTGTGGGGTAGCAGGTTAAGTCTCCAGCTGTGATGCCCGCATCCCATATGGTACCAGTTTGAGACCCGGCTGCTCCACTTCCGACTTGGGACTTGAACCAGCACCCATGTGGGATGCTGGCAAAACAGGCAGTGGCTTAACCCACTGTGCCACGACTCTGGTGCCTAGGTGGTTCTGAAGGTGACTCCTAGGTGAGGAAATTGAGCATTTAGTTATTCAGCTTATTTTACTGAGGAGCTGAAGACAGGTCCTGAGAATGAACTGGGAGAATACCAGTGTCTCCTCAGGTAAGTAACATGAGTTGTGAAATTCCAAGGTAGTCACTTTAAAATAAAAATTTATTTATTTTTAAAAGATTTTATTTGAAAGGCAGAGTTAGAGAGAGGCAGAGGCAGAGACAGAGAAGTTTTCCATCCATTGGATCACTCCCTAGTGGCTGCAATGGCTGGAGCTGGGTCGATCTAAAGCCAAGAGCCAGGAGCTTCTTCCGGGTCTCCTATGTGGGTGCAGGGGCCCAAGCACTTGGGCCATCTTCTTCTACTTTCCCAGGCCACAGCAGAGAGCTGGAGCGGAAGCGGAGCAGCCGGGACTCGAATTAGCTCCCATATGGGATTCTGGAACTTCAGGTGGCGGCTTTACCTGCTACTCCTGAGCGCCAGCCCAGGATTTATTTTACTTATTTGAAAGAGTTACAGAGGGAGGGGGAAAGGTCTTCCAACCACTTGTTCACTCCCTAAATGGCTGCAGTGCCCAGGGCTGGGTCAGGCTGGAGCCAGGAGCTTCTTTTGGGTCTCACACATGGGTGCAAGGGGCCCAAGGGCTTGGGTTGTCCTCTGCTGCTTTCCCAGGCTCATTTAGTAGGGAACTGGATGGGAAGAGGAGCAGCCGGGACTCAAACTGGCACCCACATGGGATGCTGGCACTAAGGGCAGGGCTTTAGCCCACTGTGCCACAACGCTAGCCCCTTAAGACCCTTTTTGATGTCTGGCATTCTGTTTGTCTTGTCCTCAGAATCACGTTGTGCTGTGTCTTCTGGAAAACCAGCTATAATGGTGCCATGTGTGATGCTCACGAATCTGAGCTTCAAAACTTATAAAGCTTTACACATTTTAAAAAGTGAACTTTTAGAAATGTTTGTACCCCAACACTGGAAATCCATAGCACTTTTTTTTTTTTTAAAGATTTATTTATTTATTCTAAAGATGAGTTACAGAGGCAGAGAGAGAGAGAGAGAGAGAGAGAGGTCTTCCATCCACTGGTTCACTTTCAGTTGGCAGCAACGGCTGGAACTGAGCCCATCTTTAGCCAGGAGCTTCTGGCTCCGCTACTTTTTAAAAGTGTTTATTATTGGGGTTGGCGCTGTGGCATATGGGTAGAGCTGCTGCCTGCAGTGCTGGAATCCCATATGGGCGCTGGTTTGAGTCTTGGCTGCTCCACCTCTGATCCAGCTCCCTGCTAATGGCCTGGAAAAGCAGTAGAAGATGGCCCAGGTGTATGGGCCTCTGTACCCATGTGGGAGACCCAAAAGAAGCTCCTGACGCCTGGCTTCGGCCAGTGTGTAGCCATGTGGGGAGTGAACTAGTGGATGGAAGACTGCTCTCTCTTTGCCTCTGCCTCTCTGTAACTATGCCTTTCAGATAAATGAATATTTAAAAATATATTTATGGGGCTGGTGCTGTGGTATAGCGGGTAAAGCTGACACCTGTAGTGCAAACATCCCTATGGGCACCGGTTCGAGTCTCAGCTGCTTCACTTCTGATCCAGCTCTTTGCTGTGGCTTGGGAAAGCAGTGGAAGATGGTCCAAGTCCAAGTCCTGTACCCATGTGGGAGACCCATAGGTGTTCCTGGCTTCAGACTGGCGCAGCTCAGGCCATTGTGGCCAGTTGGAGAGTGAACCAGCAGATGGAAGACCTCTTCTCTCTCTTTCTCTTTGCCTCTCCTTCTCTCTCTGTGTAACTCAAATAAATAAATAATTTTCAATAATTTTTTTTGACAGGCAGAGTGGACAGTGAGAGAGAGAGACAGAGAGAAAGGTCTTCCTTTTCCATTGGTTTACCCCCCAATGGCCGCTGTAGCCAGTGCACCATGCTGATCCTACGGCAGGAGCCAGGTGCTTCTCCTGGTCTCCCATGCGGGTGCAGGGCCCAAGGACTTGGGCCATCCTCCATTGCCCTCCTGAGCCACAGCAGAAAGCTGGCCTGGAAGAGGAGCAACCGGGACAGAATCCGGCGCCCCGACTGGGACTAGTACCAAGGGTGCCAGCGCCGCAGGTGGAGGATTAGCCTAGTGAGCCGCGGCGCTGGCCAATAATTCTTTAAAAATATATTAATTATTTTTATCAACTTGAAAGGCAAAATGTTGGAGAGAGAGAGATCTTTGTTCTGTTGGTTCACTTTTTTTTTTTTTTATTTGACAGATAGAGTTACAGAACAGTGAGAGAAAGAGAGACAAAGGTCTTCCTTTGGTTGGTTCACCCCCCAAATGGCCGCAACGGCCAGAGCTGCACTGATCCAAAGCCAGGAGCCAGGTGCTTCCTCCTGGTCTCCCATGTGGGTGCAGGGGCCCAGGCACTTGGGCTATCCTCCACTGCCCTCCGGGCCACAGCAGAGAGCTGGACTGGAAGATTAGCAACCGGGACTAGAACCCGGTGCCCATATGGGATGCCGGCGCCGCAGGCGGAGGATTAACCAAGTGAGCCACAGCGCCGGCCTGGTTCACTTCCTAAAAGCCTGCAACAACCAGACCTCGGTTGGCCTGAGACCAGGATCCAGGAGCTCCATGTTGGTGGCGGGAGCCCAAGGGCCTGAGCCATCATTTGCTACCTCCTAGGCTGCATCAGCAAGAAGCTGAATTGAAAGTGGCGTAACCAGGACTTGAATTGGCGCTCTGATATGGGGTATGGGTGTCCCAGGTGGTAGCTTTACCCACTGTCTCACAGTGCCTGACCCCCACCATAGTAGTTTATTTCTGCATTTTACCACTTGAGTGTTCTGCCTTGTTTGTTAGCTATGGCTGTATCCATTATTAGGCTGCAAGCTTCTTGAGGGGTGGAACAATTATTCATTTATTTTTTATGTTCCACAGTTTTAGAATACTGCTTTGCGTGAGATAGGCAATCAGTTTGTTAAACTGTACAATGCTTTACAAAACACATTTCTTTATTTTTAAAAATCTTACTTATTTTTATTTATTTGAAAGGCAGAGAGACAGAGACAGAGATCTTCTATCCCATGTGTACTCCCCAGATACCCACAACAGACAGGACTGGGCCAGGCTGAAGCCAGGAGCCTGGGATTCACTGCAGGTCTCCCACATGGGTGGCAGGGACCCATGTACTTGAGCCATCGCCTGCTGCCTTCCTGTGGACAAGCAGTTAGTCAGAAGCAGGACCAGAACTGGAACCCAGACATTCCCAAATGGGATTTAGGCTTCCCAAGTGGTCCCTTAACTGCAGTGCCTAATGTCCACACCCACACATTTCTTAAATAGCCACTTACGTCAAGTGGTGTTCCCTGTGAGTGCCAGGAGTAGAATCAGATACTTACGTTTGCCTTGGAGGTCTGTCGATACGGTAAGGGAGATAGAGAGGTAAACAGTGATCATTACAGTGTGGTGGGTTCTGTAACAGGAGGCTGTCCAGGGGGTTGGCAAAACTGAAGAGGCAGCATCTAATTCAAGAGCTGGGGATGATTTCACAGAGGAGGAGCTGTGGCAGAGTGAGCCAAGTTCAGATAGGCAAAATGGCAAGGAAATAATATGCAAGCAAATTAAATACCACGAGTGGCAGTTTGGCCTCATCAGAAAGAGCATGGCCTGTTTGGGGAGTTTGAAGTAGTTTTTGGTGTGACTGGAGGTGGTGCTGAGAAGACAGACGTAGGCTAGTTCATGGAACATGAGGCCAATAAACTGGCATTTCTACCTTTTATTAATATACTTTAAAAAATTAAAAATTTTGAGAGGTAGAGAGAGAAGGAAAGAACATTCCCATTCACTGGTTCACTTCTTAAATGCCTGCTGTGGTCTGGGATGGGGCTGGGCCAGAACTGGGAGCCATGAACTCAATCCAGGTTTCCCATGTGAACGTCAGGAACGTAACCACCTGGGCTATCACTGCTACCGTGCAGGGTCTGCATTACCAGGAAGCTGAAGTCAGGAGCCAGGAGTGGAGCCAGACGTTGAACCCAGGCACTCTGATATGGGATGTCAGTGTTTGAATGGCATCTTAACCAATAAGCTGTATGCCCACCCCGGTGTGAAACAGTTTTGAATTCCATGCATAATTCTTTCAAAATACACATTTTCCATGAACATTTTGAAGACTGATGTGGATGGATTTCAAAGTTTTTTCTTGCACCAAAATAAACTTGAGTATCCTTTCAGTCCATATTTCATGAACATACTTTTTAAAGATTGATTTATTTATTTGAAAGGTAGAGTTTATATATCTATATATATATAGAGAGAGAGAGACAGAGAGAGATCGATCGATCTTCCATGAGCTAGTTCCCTTTGCAAATGGCTGCAATGGCTGTTGCTGGGCCAGGCCAAAGCCAGGAGCCTGGAACTCCACCTGGGTTTCCCAAGTGGGTGACAGGGCCCATGCACTTGGGTCATCCACTGTTGCTTTCCAGGTTCATTAGCAGGGAGCTGAATCAGAAGTGGAGCAGCTGGGGCTTGACCTGGTGCTCATAGGATGCCAGCATTTCAGGCAGCAGCTTAACCTCCCTGTGACACCACAGTGCTGGCCCCCTCCATGAACTTTCTGTCGTACCGTCTTACTAAGCTTAGGAAAAAGATCTAGATCTGTGGTTCTGACTGGGGACAATCTTGCATGCCTTCCTCTGCTCTGGATATTTGGCAATCTCTGGAGACATTTGTGGTTGTCACAATTCAGTGACTTGGCGTGAGTAGACAGTGAATGCAGAAGTCAGAGAGGTTGTTAAACATTTATAAGGTACAGGATGGCAACCTTATGCAACAAAGAATTAGTAAGTGCCATGATTGAGACTCTGTGTAGCCTGAAAATATAGATACTATGTTCTGGATTCTAAGGATATGAATCACATTGTCATCTCAGATCCCTAGAGACTAAAGAAATGTTGTGTAAGATATTTTAGATGCATTTTTATTTATTAAGCTGAAGGTATTTTATAAATATCATACACAAAAGTAAATACAGGGAATGGTATATTTATATAGCAAAATCAGCTAAACATAATTTTTTTTTAATTTTAATTTTTGAAAGGCAGAGTGGACAGTGAGAGAGAGAGAGACAGAGAAAGGTCTTCTTTTGCTGTTGGTTCACCCTCCAATGGCCGCCGTGGCTGGCGCGCTGCGGCCAGCGCACCGCGCTGATCCGATGGCAGGAGCCAGGTGCTTCTCCTGGTATCCCATGGGGTGCAGGGCCCAAGCACTTGGGCCATCCTCCACTGCCTTCCCTGGCCACAGCAGAGAGCTGGCCTGGAAGAGGGGCAACCGGGACAGAATCCGGCACCCTGACCGGGACTAGAACCCGGTGTGCTGGCACCGCAAGGCAGAGGATTAGCCTAGTAAGCCGCGGCACTGGCCAACTAAACATAATTTTTTAAAAGATTTATTTATTTAATTGAAAGGCAGAGTTACAGAGAGGCATAGGTGGAGAGAGAGAGAGGTCTTCCTTCTGCTGGTTCACTCCCAGATTGTTGCAATGGCCAGAGCTGCGCTGATCCAAAACCAGGAGCCAGGAGCTTCTTCTGGGTCTACCACGTGGGTGCAGGGACCCAAGGACTTGGGCCATCTTCCACTGATTTCTCTGGCCATAGCAGAGAGTTGGATTGGAAGTGGAGTGAGGTGCCTGCACTGCAGGCGGTGGCTTTACCTGCTACGTGTCGACCCCTCAAAAATTTATTTATCTGAAAGGCAGAATTACAGAGAGGGAGAGAGAGTAAGAGTGTGAAGTCTTCCCATCCGCTGGTTCACTCTCCAGATGGCCACAGTGCACGGAGCTGTGCTGATCTGAAGACAGGAGCTGCTTCTGGGTCTCCCACAACAGAGAGCTGGATCAGAACTGGCGCCCATATGGGATGCCAGCACTGGAAGCAGTGGCTTTGCCTGCTATGCCACAGCGGTTGCCACATAAGTAATTTTTAAAAATTAGAACACTGTATTTGAGGTGCAAGAGGAAACAGGGAGATGGGAACAGGAAATAGGACTGTTAACAAGTATCTTCAGGACACTGTAGAGAGAAGAAATAGGATCTCCTAAGAATGGGTGCTGTGAACCCCTTCTTACTCAAGAATGAAGAGGTAGTTGGGTATAAGGGGAGGGTGGTGTAGTTTGCCCTAAATTTTGGACAGAGTTGAGATTGTTGTCTCAGAGACTGTTGCAGAGCATAAGCGAAGCCATGCTTTCTACAGACAGCAACACGAAGATGCGTGTGAAGTGCCTGAGAGGAGAGGGCAAGTGTCTTGCCTGTGGCAAGACTGTGCTGTATGAGGTCACCGTGTTTGCAGATGGCAATCTACATATACTGAGATTTCATAGATTTTTCTTGTTTTTGTGTGTGTATGATAAGGACTTGGAAGGTACTGCTGAACTGAGGTGAGAGGCATCATCTTTGACTTAGAGACATAGCTCGCTGCATTCTCAGTGGGGAGATTCATGCATGGGAGGCAGCTGTAAGTTTACTCTGGCTAGCGTATCTGGGCTCTGGTTGAAGAAAAAGTGATTTACATGTGTTTTCCAAATACTCAGCCTTTGAGATTGAGAGTTTCATAATAATCTTCAATTTACAGCCCATTGTTACTTTCAGATCTGTACTGAGGCTATGGACTCTTGTGAGCAGTTTACTTCTCAGAGGTTAGGCCCTAAGCTTTCCAGGAGCCTACATAAATATGGAAGTGAAAAATTCAGTCTGTGAGGCCGGCGCTGTGGTGTAACTGCTGCATGCAGTGCCGACATCCCATATGGGCGTCTCTTTGAGACCTGGCTTCTCCACTTCTGATCTAGCTCTCTGCTGTGGCCTAGGAAAGTAGTGGAGGATGGCCCAAGTCCTTGGGCCCCTGCACCCGTATGGGAGACCCAGAGGAAGCTCTTGGTTCCTGACTTCGGATCAGTGCAGCTCCGGCCATTGCGGCCAATTGGGGAGTGAAACAGTGGATGGAAGACTTCTCTCTCTGCCTCTCCTTTCTGTGTGTAACTCTGACTTTCAAATAAATAAATAAATCTTTAAAAAAAAGTCTGTGAAATGATTAAAAAAACAAACAAGCTGCTCAGGGAAATTGCTTGTATCCCTGATGGGGAGCAGAGAAAAGTTCTAACTCTGGGTCCTTCTTAAAGGCTATTGTTAACTCTATATCTGTGTATCTTCTTTATGATCTACATTGTGTCAAGCTCTGTAGGAGACTTGGCATGTAGTGGTACACACCACTACAGTGCAGTTTGAGAAGCAACTTGGAAAGGGCAGAATAGTGTAGGGATAAGCACAGGCCTCTAGAGGGCAGTGTGGCTTACTTCAGGGTAGAATTTAGTGAAATTAAAAAAAAAATTTTTAGAGTGATATTTTAATAACTGATCTTTATCGGGGATGTATATAGTGGAGCCCACATTTTACATTTCCTGAGCGTGGGAAGTTGGGAGATAAACATTGTAGGAAGTAGAGAACTTACCTCTCAGATGCATTATGGAGAAACGAATGGATGGTGAGCTTTGGAAGCTCCTATTAGAGGATGCATTAGGCAGGAAATAGTCCAATTGTATTCATGGTACAGGCTTTGACTCTCACTGATGGAAATTAGGCCTTTGCAGAGAGACACAAACACACATAGAGATCTTCCGATTCACTCCCCAAATGCCTGTAACAGCTGGAGCCGCTCCAAATCTGGAGCCTGGAACTTAGTCTTTCTCCCATGTGAGTGGCAGGAGCTCAGGTTTTTGGCTGCCACCTGCTGACTCCAAGGTGTGCATTAGGAGAAAGTTGGAACTGTTGCCAGAGCCAGAACTTAAACCAAGGGACTTTGATGTAGGCCTCTCAAGAAATGTCCTACCCATCCTGCAAAACATCTATCTCAAACCTGCTACTTTTTTTTTTTTTAAAGATGTGAAATCTGAAAGGTGGTGTGAATGAGACAAGTAACTGACAACATGTAGGCCTTATGGAGCAAACTTGGAAACAAACAGAAAACACCATTTGCTCTTATAAAAATTACTGGAGTTATTATTGAAGTTTGGTGAATTTGCGGTGCCGGCACCCCAGGTTCTAGTCCCAGATGGGGCACCGGGTTCTAGTCCCGGTTGCTCCTCTTCCAGTCCAGCTCTCTGCTGTGGCCCGGGAGTGCAGTGGAGGATGGCCCAAGTGCTTGGGCCCTGCACCCGCATGGGAGACCGGGAGACCTGGCTCCTGGATTCGGATTGGTGCAGCGCGCCGGCTGTAACAGCCATTTGGGGGATGAACCAATGGCAAAGGAAGACCTTTCTCTCTGTCTCTCTCTCTCTCACTGTCTAACTCTGCCTGTCCAAAAAAAAAAAAAAAAAAAATGTATTGGGATGAAGGGGCCAGTGCTTTGGCACAGTGGGCTAAGCCACTGCCTTCAGTGCTGAGTCCTAACTGCTGCACTCCAGCTCCCTGTTGATGGCGCCGAGGAAAACAACAGAAGATGGCCCAAGTGCTTGGGCCCCTGCCACCCATGTGGGAGACCTGGATGAAGCTCCTGACTATGGTCTGGCCCAGCCACGCCATTGTGGCCATTTGGGGAGTGAACCAGCAGATGGAAAAATCTCTCTGTCTTACCTTATCTCTGTAACACTGCTTTTCAAATAAATAAATCTTTTTTTTTTTTTTTTGACAGGCAGAGTGGACAGTGAGAGAGAGAGAGAGAGAGAGAAAGGTCTTCCTTTGCCGTTGGTTCACCCTCCAACGGCTGTGGCCGGCACGCTGCGGCTGGCGCACCACGCTGATCCAATGGCAGGAGCCAGGTACTTATCCTGGTCTCCCATAGGGTGCAGGGCCCAAGTACTTGGGCCATCCTCCACTGCACTCCCTGACCACAGCAGAGAGCTGGTCTGGAAGAGGGGCAACCAGGACAGAATCCGGCGCCCCAACCAGGACTAGAACCTGGTGTGCCAGCGCCGCAAGGCGGAGGATTAGCCTAGTGAGCCGCGGCGCCAGCTACTCTTTAATTTTTAAAGACTTATTTATTTGAAAGGAAGAGAGAAAGAGAGAGAAGTGCTCTTTCATCTGTTGGTTCACTCCCCCCAAATGGCTGTAATAGCTGGGACTGGATCATGCTGAAGCCAGGAGCCAGGAATTCCATCTAGGTCTCCCACATGGGTAGTAGGGGCCAAAGTACTTGGGCCATAATTTGCTGCTTCCCATGTGTATTATTAGCGGGGAGTAGCCAGAAACCCAACCAGCACTCTGATATGGGGTGTGGGTGTCCCACGTTGCATCTTAACCTGCTATGCCACAATACCCATCCCAGCTTTTTAAAAAAGATTTATTTATTTGAAAGAGAACAGTGGGGTGGGGGATAAGGTTGAAAGGAGATAGGTATCAAGAGAGATTGAGATCTTCCATCTGCTACTTCACTTCCTAGATGGTCACAACAGCCAGACCTGGGCCAGGCTGAAGCCAGGAATCAGGAATTCCATCTGGATCTCCCACATGCTGACTTCTGCATTAGCAGGAAGCTGGATCAAAAGTGCAGCAACCCAGGGGCTGGCACTGTGGCATAGCTGGTAAAGCCACCTGCCTGCAGTGCCAGCATACAATATGGACGCTGGTTCAAGTCCCAGCTGCTCTACTTCCAATCCAACTCTCTGCTGTGGCCTGGGAAGGCAGTAGAAGATGGCCCAAGACCTTGGGCCTCTGTACCTGTGTGGGAGACCTGGAAGAAGCTCCTGGTTCCTGGCTTCGGATTGGTCCAGTTCTGGCTGTTGCGGTCATTTGGGGAGCGAACCAGCAGGTGGAGGACCTCTCTCTCTCTGCTGCTGCTTCTCTCTCTGTGTAACTCTGACTTTCAAATAAATAAAATAAATCTTAAAAAAAAAAAAAGAAGAAGAAGTGGAGCAGCCTGGACTTGAACAGTACTCTGATATGAGATGCTACTGTACTACAATGCCTATCCTGACTCTTTAATTTTAGATTTGCACTTTATAATTAATTCCAGTTTTAATTTTGGAATGATTGTCAATTTACATGCAATTGTAAGACAATCTAGAAAGGTCCCAGGTATCATTTAATGTTTTCCCTAGTAATAACATTTTGTCAAACTATAATACAATACTACTACCAGTACTACTACCAGGATGTTGACATTGATACAGCCCACCATCTTGTTCATATTTCTCAGGTTTATTTGTATTCATTGATATGTGTACATTTAGTTCTATGAGATTTTATTACACCTATAGGCTCATGTATCAAGCACCATATTCCATATAATACAGCATGGTTCTGTCACTACAACATTCCTCTTTTTTTTTTTTTTTTAATTTATTTATTTTGTTTTATTTTTTTTGGCAGGAAGAGTTAGAGAGAGAGAGAGAGACAGAGAGAAAGGTCTTCCTTCCTTGGTTCACCCCCCACATGGCCGCTACGGCCAGCGAGCATCACCAATCCAAAGCCAGGAGCCAGGTGCTTCCTTCTGGTCTCCCATGCGGGTGCAGGTCCCAAGCACTTGGGCCATCCTCCACTGCCTTCCCAGGCCACAGCAGAAAGCTGGACTGGAAGAGGAGCAACCGGGACAGAATCTGGCACCCCAACTAGGACTAGAACCCAGGGTGCCAGTGCCTCAGGCAGAGGATTAGCCTAGTGAGCCATGGTGCCGGCCCAACATTCCTCTTGTTACCATTTTATAGCCACACCTACTTCTTTTTTTGATTAATTTAATTTATTTGAAAGAGTTACAGAGAGAGGTAGAGACAGAGAGGTCTTCCATCCGCTGGTTCACTACCCAGATGTCCACAATGCCTGGAGCTGCACCAATCCAAAGCAGGGAGCCAGGAGCTTGTTCTAGGTCTTCCACATGGGTGCAGGGGCCCAAGGACTTGGGCCATCCTCTACTGCCTTCCCAGGCCATAGCAGAGAGCTGGATCGGAAGAGGAGCAGCCGGGGACTGGAACTGGCGCCCATATGGGATGCTGGTGCTTCAGGCCAGGGCCTTAACCTGCTGTGCCACAGCGCCTGCCCCAGCCACACCTACTTCTGTGTGCTACACTAACTCCTGGACCTCTGACAACCACTAATCTGTTACCAATTTCTGTAATTGTGTCATTTCAAGAATGTTGTATAAATGGAATCATACAGTATATAACCTTTTGGGACAGGTTCCCCCCCCCCCCATCATAAGTCGCTTTTAATTAATTCAATTTTTGTGACAGTAGTTCTTTTTATTGCGAAGTAGTAGACCATGATGGAGGATTAACCTATTGAGCCACGGTACCAGCCCCAATTTACTTTTTTTTTTTTTTTAATATTTATTTATTTAAAAGGCAAAGTTACGGAGAGGGGGAGAGATCTTCCATCCACTGGTTTACTCCCCAAACAGGTGCATCTACCAGGGCTGGGCAAGGCCAGAGCTAGGAGCCCAGAACTCCATCTGGGTCTTCCACCAGGGTACAGGGCCATCTTCTGTTGCTTTCCTGGTTGCATTAGCAGTGAACTGGATTGAAAATGGAGCAGCCTGGGCTCAAATTGGCACCCATATGAGATGCAGAAATCGCAAGCAGTGGCTTAACTGGCTGTGCCACAATGCCAGCCTACACAATTTACTTTTAAGTTAGCAAATAAAAATATTTACTTCTAGAATTATTTACTATAAAATTAGCAAGGGAGTTTATCTTTTGGAATAGTCCTTATATCATTCTTTTTGAAAGAAAAAAAAGATTTATTTAATTGAAAGGCAGAGTTATATATATAGAGAAGAAGATATGGAGAGAGATCTTCAATCCACTAATTCACACCCTAGATGTCTGAATCTGCCAGGGCTGGGCCAGGCCAAAGCCAGGAGCTTCATCTGGGTCTCCTACATAGGTGGCAGGGACCCGAGTACTTGGGCCATCTCCCACTACTTTCCAAGGCACATTAACAGGGAGCTGGATCAGAAGTAGACCTTCCAGGACTCAAACCTGTGCCCATATGGGATGATGGCATTGGATACAGCAGTTTAGCCTGCTGTGCCACAATGCTGGTCCTGTCCTTGTGTCATTCTTATGCATTATTAAGTGTTATGTGAAGCTGACAGACATCTAACCCTAGAATCATCGCAGAATAGTTGCTTTTCTTGTCAGAAAGTATATACTTGGGAGGTGGGTGATGTGCTGCTTGAGACACCCACATTCCATATTGGAGTGGTGGTTCCTGTCCTAACACCTCTGCTTCCTATCCAGCTGCCTGCTGATGCATCCTGGGAAGCAGCAGATAATGGCTCAAGTGCTTGGGTTCTTGCCACCCAAAGAGGAGGGAGACCTGGATGGAGTTCCAAGCTCCTGGCTTCTGCTTCTCCCTGGCTGTTGCAAGCATTTGGGGAGTGAACTGACAGTGGAAGATAGTGCATTTACTTGTTCTCCCGCTCATTCTTTATGTGTCACTCTGCTTTTCGAATTGAAGAAAATAAACAAACATTAAAAAGAACAGTATACTTAGGAGTAGCATTTGGCCTACTGTTTCAGTTGGTTGGGCTGCCTGGGTTTAGTGCCTGACTCTGGTTCCTGACTCCAGCCTCCTACTAACGTAGACCCTGGGAAGAAATGGTGATGGGTCAAGTAATTGAGTCCCTGATACCAGGTGGGAGATCTGGATTGAGTTCCTAACATCCAGTGTCAGCTCCAACTCTGGCCACCGTGGAGAGTGAATCAGCAGATGGAAACTGGCTCTCTTTCTGTGTCCCTGCGGCTAAAGTAAATAAAATATTTAACAAATATAGTTAGTCTTGGTGATGGTGTTGTGGCATGGTGGATAAAGCCGCTGGTATCACATATGGGTTCATGTCCTGGCTGCTCTACTTCCCATCCAGCTCCCTACTAATGGCCTGGGAAAAGCAGTGGAAGATGGTCCAAGTGTTTGGGCCTCTGCAACCCATGTGGTAGACCCAGAAGAAACTTCCATCCACTGGATCACTCCTCAAATGGACACAAAGGCTGGAGCTGGGCCATTCCAGAGCCAGGAGCCAGGAGTTTCTTCCTGGTGTCCAGTGTGGGTACAGGGGCCAACCACTTGGGCCATCTGTCACTGATTTCCCAGGCACATTAGTGGGAAGCTGGATCAGAAGTGGAACAGCCAGGACTCTAACAGGAGCCCATATGGGATGCCAGCATCATAGGCAGAGGCTTTACTTGCTATACCACAATGGTGGCTCCAGAAGATCTCTTTCTGTCTCTCCATGACCCTCAAAATAAATTATAAATCTTTAAAAAACTATGTACTTGAGGCTGGTGCTGTGGTGTAACGGGTAAAGCCACCACCTGCAGTGCCAGCATCCCATACAGGTGCCGATCCAAGAATCGGCTGCTTCATTTCTGATCCAGCTCTCTGCTGTAGCCTGGGAAAGCAGTGTTTGAAGATGGCCCAAGTCCTTGGGCCCCTGCACCGGTGTGGGAGACCCAGAAGAAGCTCCTGGCTCCTGGCATCAGATTGGCTCAGCTCCAGTCATTGTGGCCATTTGGGGAGTGAACCAGTGGATGGAAGACTTCTCTCTCTGCCTGTACCTCTCTGTAACTCTGCCTTTCAAATAAATAAATAAATCATAATATATATATATATATATATACATATATACACACACACACACACATATATATGCACACACACATATATGTACTTAATCCTTTTAAGTATGTCCTTGTTTATTTTCTATTTGATCCTTATTTTTAATATTTTAGTAAAAGCTTGCATTTTATTTCTCTTACAGCGGCTATGTGACTATGTTTGTGACCTCCTCTTAGAAGAGTCAAACGTTCAACCAGTATCAACACCAGTGACAGTGTGTGGAGACATACATGGACAGGTAAAAATTTCATGAGCAGGTTTTTACGTTTGGTGTTCATGGTCCATTTGTATTAACATTTTTGCTGCAGAATTTAAAATGACAACAGAAAACAGCTGATGGTTAGCTAGGTTGCCTCAGTCTCTGTGACTTTTTTCCTTTTTTTCCTTTTTTCCTGTTCTGGTGAATAAAAGCAGTAGTCAAATTGTTCGAGGAGTTTGTTGAAATAACACTTGGAAAGTGAATAGAATGTAGCATTGTGTTCTGTGGAATGGTGGGAGTGGAAGATATAAAATACAAACTTGAGCTGCTCTTAGTAATAGTAGGAGATGTTTTGGTTTTAGGTACTTCTCCCCACATTTGTGCTTTCTGTTCATTTCTTTTGAGTCTATTCATGTCATACATTGTTGAAAATGTATCATTTCTGGCCGGCGCCACGGCTCACTAGGCTAATCCTCCGCCTTGTGGCGCCGGCACACCGGGTTCTAGTCCCAGTCGGGGCACCGGATTCTGTCCCAGTTGCCCCTCTTCCAGGCCAGCTCTCTGCTGTGGCCAGGGAGTGCAGTGGAGGATGGCCCAAGTACTTGGGCCCTGTACCCCATGGGAGACCAGGAGAAGCACCTGGCTCCTGCCTTCGGATCAGCGCGGTGTGCTGGCCACAGCGCGCCAGCCGCGGTGGCCATTGGAGGGTGAACCAACGGCAAAAGGAAGACCTTTCTCTCTGTTTCTCTCTCTCACTGTCCACTCTGCCTGTCAAAAAAAAAAAAAAAAGAAAAAGAAAAAAGAAAAAATGTATCATTTCTTTAGTGGCAATGAGAATAGCAAAGGTTCAGGAAAATAAAATTGTTGGTGCATGATTTCACAGCAGATTGCTAATGGAATGAGATGAAAAAGATTTAATTCATTTTTTCATCTGTTGCGTTTCTGTTGGTAAGAATTTCAAAGCAGTAATGGGGGGCCACACCTTACCTTTGGATTCTAAGTGTTCAACCAACTTGGAACCCTTATATGTATTTATAATATTTGAGAGTTACAGAAAGAGAAGGAGAGACAGAGACCTTCTGTCTGCTGGTTCACTGCCTAGATGGTTGCAACAGCCAGGGTTGGGCCAGGCAGAAGCCAGGAGCCAGGAGGTTCATCTAGGTCTCCCATGAGGGTACAGGGGCCTAAGCACTTGGGCCATTCTCTGCTGCTTTCCCAGGCCATTAGCAGGGAGCTGGATCAGAAGTAGGGCAGTCGGGACATGTATAGTTCCCATATGAGATGCCTGCATTTCAGGCAGGTTATTTATTTAACTACTATGCCACAACACCAGCCCCTGTGGGTTTTTTTTTTTTTTTTTTTTTTTTAAACTGGGAAATAAAACCTGAACAGTAGGGGCTCCAGCCATTGAGGCCAGTTGGGAAGTGAACCAGTGGATGGAGGACCTCTCTCTCTCTCTCTCTCTGCCTCTCCTATCTCTGGGTAGCTTTGACTTTCAAATTAAAAAAAAAAAAAAAAATAGCCTGCTTTATAAATTTTTTAATTTTGAAGCCCACCTGTGGTTGTTTGGGCAGGCCAAGCTAAATGATTTCATGGGCCTATATGGCCCACAGGCCAGATGTTCCCCACCCCTTTTCTATGTAAACAAAACACAAATATTTATTATCCTTTTACAGAGAATATACATGGAAATTTTAAGAAACCCATTCCTAAAGTCACTCTAGAGAACTTTAATTTTAACAGATCAAAGATGACATAATGGGGCCTCTGTCTAGGAGCTGATGACATGCAGATGTCAAGTTTATTATAAGCTCCCTCTCCAGAAAACAGCATGAAAAGCCAAAAGGTAAACAGCCCTGCAAGCAGTCAATAGGATTTACTCATGGAGCATCCCCTAATCAGAGTCAATTCACGCACAATTCTGCAGTCATATTTAAGGCAGAGTAACTGCACGGATGACACAGGCAATCATAAATACTATATTGTGGGGCTGGCGCTGTGGCGTAGCAGGTAAAGCTGCCGCCTGCAGTGCCGGCATCCCATATGGGTGCCGGTTCGAGTGCCAGCTGCTCCACTTCTGATTCAGCTCACTGCTATGGCCTGGGAAAGCAGTAGAAGATGGCCCAAGTCCTTGGCCCCCTGGGAGACCTGGAAGAAACTCCTGGCTCCTAACTTCAGATCGGTGCAGCTCCAGCCTTTGTGGCCATCTGGGGAGTGAACCAGCGGATGGAAGACCTCCTCCCCACCTTGTCTCTTTGACTCTCTGCCTCTTTTCTCTCTGTGTAACTCTGACTTTCAAGTAAATAAATAAGTCTTAAAAAAAATACCTCATTGTTCATAATACATTACTGGTCCTATTGTTCCAACTTCAACGTATGCATATAGCAGACTCTGAATGACTGTTCAGTTTCTTTTTAAAGATTTATTTATTTGAAAGTCAGAGTTACAGAAAGAGAGAGGTTTTCTATCTACTGGTTCACTCCCCAGATAGCCACAATGGCCAGAGCTGCGCCCATCTGAAGCCAGGAGCCAGGGGCTTCTTCCAGGTCTCCTATGTGGGTGCAGGGGCCCAAGGACTTGGGCCATCTTCTACTGCTTTCCCAGGCCGTAAGCAGGGAGCTGGATTGGAAGTGGAGCAGCCGGGACTCAAACTGGCAGCCATATGGGATGCCGGCACTGCAGGTGGTGGCTTTACCCGCTGCACCACAGTTCTGGCCTCAAGCAGGCTAGTTTATTTTTTAATTTTTTTTGACAGGCAGAGTGGACAGTGAGAGAGACAGAGAAAGGTCTTCCTTTTCCTTGGTTTACCCCACAATGGCCGCTGCAGCTGGTGCACCACGCTGATCCGGTGCACCACGCTGATCCGAAGCCAGGAGCCAGGTGCTTCTCCTGGTCTCCCATGTGGGTGCAGGGCCCAAGCACTTGGGCCATCCTCCACTGCACTCCCGGGCCACAGCAGAGAGCTGGATTGGAAGAGGAGCAATCAGTAGGCCAGCACCGTGGCTCAATAGGCTAATCCTCCGCCTAGTGGCGCCAGCACACCGGGTTCTAGTCCCGGTCGGGATGCCGGATTCTGTCCTGGTTGCCCCTCTTCCAGGCCAGCTCTCTGCTTGTGGCCCGGGAGTGCAGTGGAGGATGGCCCAAGTGCTTGGGTCCTGCACCCGCTTGGGAGACCAGGATAAGCACTGGCTCCTGCCTTCGGATCAGCACGGTGCGCCAGCCACGGCGGCCATTGGAGGGTGAACCAACGGCAAAGGAAGACCTTTCTCTCTGTCTCTCTCTCTCACTGTCCACTCCGCCTGTATTAAAAAAAAAAAAAAAAAAAAAGGAAGAGGAGCAACCGAGACAGAATCCGGCGCCCCAACCGGGACTAGAACCCGGGGTGCCAGCACCGCAGGCAGAGGATTAGCCTATTGAGCCGTGGCGCTGGCCAGCAGGCTAGTTTTTAAGTTGAAACTTTTCTGTGGCTCATGAATGATTTTATAAATATCCAAATGGTCCTTGTCAGAAAAAAGATTCCCCACCCCTGACATAGAAGATCCTCATAAGCAGTGCCTTAAAACAGTCCTCAAAACTGGAATAAACCAGGTCATGTTTTCCTTTGGTTATGATATTAAAACTAAGGGGTTACTTGTGTTATCAAGATATTTATTTATTTATATAAAAGACAATTAGAAATCTTCCATTCGCTGGTGCACTCCCCAAATGACTTCAATGACTGGGGCTGTGTTAAGCTGGAGCCAGGCTGGAGCTCTGTCTGGGTTTCCAGTGTGGGTAGCAAGGGACCAAGCACGTGGGCCGTTTTCTGCTTTCCCAGGTGCTTTAGCAGGGAGTTCGATTGGAGGTAGAGCAGTCAGGACTCAAACCAGCCCTCGTGGAATTCCAGCATTGCAGGTGATGGCTTAGCCTGCAGTGCCACAACACAGCTGTGATCAGAGATCAGAAAAAGACAGTTTCAAACTACTAAAATAAATCAAAATCAAGAAATTATACTTTCATAATATACATACTTTTTCAAATGTACAATTCTTCTGAACATTTATCTGTGTTTTAAGTTTAACAAAGTGCTTTTTTCTGCACTATGTGTCAGTATCTTTTCAAGAATTCTCAGAGATAAGGTCATTTTGTAGAGTCTAAACTCACATAGTTACTAAGGAGCAGAGCTGAGATTTGAAACTCACTTGGTTCCTCTTTTTTTTTTTTTTTTTTTTTTTTTTGACAGGTAGAGTTATAGACAGTGAGAGAGAGACAGAGAGAAAGGTCTTCCTTCCGTTGGTTCACTCCCCTAATGGCCGCTACGGCCAGCGCTGCGCTGATCCGAAGCTTGGAGCCAGGTGCCAGGCCATAGCAGAGAGCTGGATTGGAAGAGGAGCAACCGGGACTAGTACCCGGCACCCCAACCAGGACTAGAACCCTCATTGCCGGCACCGCAGGCAGAGGATCAGCCAAGTGAACCACAGCGCCGGCCCACTTCGTTTCTCTTATACATGTTCCTTAACCACTATTACCAAACTCAGAATATTGTTTCTCTTGTCCTTTTTTTTTAAATGGAAGTGTTTGTGTAGGTTTTTGTTTGTTTGTTTTTTAGATTTACTTATTTATTTAAGAGGCAGAGTTACAGAGAGAGGGAGAGACAAAGTGAGAAGTCTTCCATCCACTCCCCAAGTGGCTGCAAAGGCTGGATCTGGGGTGATCCAAACCCAGGAGCCAGGAGCTTCTTCTGGACCTCAATGTGGGTGTAGGGGCCCAAAGACTTGGACCATCTTCCACTGCTTTCCCAGGCTGTTAACCAGGGAGGTGGATCGGAAGTGGGCAGCCAAGATTTGAACTGGCGCCCATATGGGATGCTGGTGCCACAGGCAGAGGCTTAGCCTTCTGTGCCACAGCACCAGCCCCTGTACTTGACTCTTTTTTTTTTTTTAATTTATGCATTTATTTGAAAGGCAGAGTTAGAGAGAGGCAGAGGTAGAGAGAGATCTTCCATCCACTGATTGATTCCCCAAATGGCCACAACAATTGGAGCTTGGCAAATCTGAAGCCAGGAGCCAGGAGCTTCTTCTAGGTCTCCCATGCTAATGCAGGAGCCCAAGGTCTTGGGCCATCTTCTGTTGCTTTCCCAGGCCATAGCAGACAGCTGGATCAGAAGTGGAGCAGTCGGGACTCAAACCAGCACCCATATGGGATGCCAGCATTGCAGGTGGCAGTTTTACCTGTTATATCAAGCCCGGCCCTTGTACTTGACTCTTAAAAGCAATCGCTGATTAAAAACATGGACTTTGGGGCTGGTGTTGTGCCATAGCGGGTAGCTGCCACCTGCAATGCAGGCATCCCATATGGGCACCAGTTCGAGTCCTGGTTGCTCCATTTCTGATCCAGCTCTCTGATATGGCCTGGGAAAGCAGTAGAAGATGGCCCAGATACTTGGAACGCTGCACTCATGTGGGAGACCTGGAAGAAGCTCCAGGCACCTGGCTTTGGATCAGTCCAGCTGTTGCCGTTGTGGCCATTTGCGAAATGAACCAGCAGATGGAAGACTTCTCTCTTGCTCTCTCTCTGCCTCTCTGTAACTCTGCCTTTCAAATGGATAGGCCAGCGCTGCAGCTCACTAGGCTAATCCTCCGCCTGTGGTGCCGGCACCCCGGGTTCTAGTCCCAGTTGGGGCGCCGGATTCTGTCCCAGTTGCTTCTCTTCAGTCCAGCTCTCTGCTGTGGCCCGGGAAGGCAGTGGAGGATGGCCCAGGTCCTTGGGCCCTGCACCTGCATGGGAGACCAGGAGGAAGCACCTGGCTCCTGGCTTCAGATTGGCACAGCACGCTGGCCATAGTAGCCATTTGGGGGTGAACCAATGGAAGGAAGACCTTTCTCTCTGGCTCTCTCTCTCACTGTCTAATTCTGCCTGTCAAAAAAAAAAAATCTTCAAATAAATAGATAAATCTTTAAAAAAAAAACAAAAAAACACACAAGGAAAAAACAAAAACATGGACTTCAGCGCCATAACATCTGTTAGCTAATTAGATTGAAAGTGAGCTATATCCTTTGAGACTTGTACAGTTGTCCCTGTCCTGGGGCCATTCTAGAATTGCAGTATTGGTTTGAATCTGAATCAGCATGTTGGCAAGCATGAGCTGAGGAGTGAAGCAGTATAATGTAGTGAGAAGATTACAGACTTCACTGTCAAACATAGGTTGGTTTAGATCCTGGCTTGGCCACATACTAGCTAGTTAAGAGACTTCATCTAGCTCACAAATCCTCACAAGTATGGCCTACATAGACCCTTGGAGGTGCCTAAAGTGGTAAAATTGCTTTTGCCTCCACATGAATCAAGGAAGTGGTACAGACTATGCTAGTGATCATTGACTTCTGTATTCATACATAGGCACAGTAAAATAAATGCTAGTTTCACTCCAAGATGCCTTTAGTGGTGCAGTAAATATTAATTTTATTAACTGTCTACCTAAGTATATATATATATCTTTTGAATATTCCATATGATGACATAGGAAGAATGCATAAATCATATTTACTGCACACCAGAGAAAGATGGTTTACTCAAGGAAAAGTATTTACATGGCTCTTTGAGTCGAACTTTTAGGCAGCCACCTTGTTTTTTTTAAGATGTATTTATTTGAAAGGCAGAATTAGAGAGAAAGAGAGGCAGAGCGAGAGACATTCCATCTGCTGGTTCACTCCACAAATGGCTTCAATGGCCAGGGCTGGACCAAGCTGAAGCGAGGAGCCAAGAGCTTCTTCCAGATCTCCTGCGTGGGCACAGGGGCCCAAGTATTTGAGCCATCTTCTGCTGCTTTTCCCAGGCACATTAGTGAGATAGATTAGAGGTGGAGCAGCAGGGACTTGAATTAGCGCCGGCGTTGCAGGTGCTGGCTTAAACTGCTATGCCACAACTCAGGTTCCATGTTTAGTTTTTTGTTTTTGTTTTTGTTTTTGTTTTTGTTTAAAAGGATTTATTTGAAAGAGTTACAGAGAGAGGTAAAGACACAGACAGAGATGTCTTCCATCCGCTGGTTCACTACCCAAATGGCCGCAATGAGCCAGTCAGAAGCCAGAAGCCAGCGCTTTTTCTGGATCTCCCACATGGGTGCAGGAGTCCAAGGATTTGGGCCATCCTCTGCTGCTCTTCCAGGCCCATTAGCAGAAAGCTGGATTGGAAGTGGAGCAGCCAGGACTTGAACTGGCTGCCATATAGGATGCTGGCACTACAGGCCAGGGCTTTTAACCCACTGTGCCACAGTGCCAGCCCCTCCATGTTGAGTTTTTAGGAAAAAAATTGTTATCTATTTGCTGTGTTAACTTTTGTATCATTAAAATAAGATGCTTAATGTGGGTGAGATGTTTAGATTAGCATGTTTAGAATTTGAATAACTGGTTTAAAAAATGATATAGAAATTCTCGAGAGATAATTGAGATATATGGGTGAAATTTGAGAGGAAGGACCTGTAATATTAGTCATCTATGAATGATTATGGCAATTGAGTTATTTAGTGGGTTTTCTTTAGGCTTGGAAACTGTGCTTAGCAGTTTTGCTTACACTTTATTCCTTCTTACAGAAGTAAATATTTGGAGTTCTCTTAATTAGCTGATTGTTTATATGTTTCAGTCTCAGCTTTATTATTTTGCTCTAGAATTTATAATCAGTATATACTGCTTTTTTTTTTTAATAGTTTTATGACCTTTGTGAACTATTCAGAACTGGAGGTCAGGTTCCTGACACAAACTACATATTTATGGTATGTAAACACCGGTGATGTCATGTGCTTATATAAAATGGAAGGGATTTGATTTATTACATGTAAGTTGCATGATTCCATTGTCATATGACATTTGCTATTTAAATATATGAAAAAGTGCTTATCTATTTTTCTACATTTTGCCAGTATCCTCTAATTGAGAATAATTGTAAACTTTTTGAGCATTCATTTTCATCTCTTATTAACCTGTGGATGGATGAATATACACACATGTGAGATTACTTGAAAACACAGGGAAAATGCATCTTATAAAAAAGTGTGTGGATTTCAAATATTTTTGTACCAAAATAAACTTCAAAAAATTATTCAAGAGGCAGAGAGAGACATACCCTCGTCATTGCTTTAATGCTCTTAGTGACTGGAACTGGGCTGGGTAAAGCTGGGAAATGGAAACGCAGGTCTCTTACATGAAGGAAGGAACCCAAGTACCTGGATGGACGCCTCTGCCTCCCAGAGTCACATTAGGAAGGAAGCTGAAGTCAGGAGCTGGACTTGGGTATCTAACACTGGCATCTGTTAGAGGATGTAAGTGTCTTAACCTCTAGGTGAAATGCCTACCCTAAACTTTTTTTAAAATAGATTTCTTTTATTTGGAAAGGCGGAGTTACAGAGAGAGAGGTAGAGAGAGAAGCAGAGAGAAATTTTCCATCTCCTGGTTCATTCTCCAAATGTCCACAATGGCTGGAGCTGGGACGAACCGAAGCCAGGAGTCGGGAGCTTTTTTTGGGTCTCCCACGTGGGTGCAGGGGCCCAAGGACTTGAGCCATCCTTTACTGCTTTTGCAGGCCATAGCAGAGAGCTGGATGGGAAGTGGAGCAGCCAGGACTCAAACTGGCACCCATATGGGATGGCAGCTGCAGGCAGAAACCTAATCTGCTGTACCCTTGATTGATTGATTTATTTTTTAAAAAGATATATTTTATTTATTTGAAAGGCAGAGTTATGGGGAGGGTTAGGGAGATAGATCTTCCATGAGTGCAGGGGCCCCAAGGATTTGGGCCTTCTTCTGCCCTCTCAGGCACATTAGCAGGGAGCTGGATTGGAATCAGAGCTTCTGGGACTTGAGCCTGTGTTGCAGGCATCAGTTTAAGCCATTATGCCATAAAGCCACAACGCTGGTCCCCTCAGCTTATTTTTTAATACCATTTTCCCACAAAATTTTGCCGTCCCCTTATACACATAGCTACTAAGGGGGGTATTTGTACTTTCCTTTTCGAATGTCATGTTACTGTTGAATGTTTTCTGAATCCTTCCATTATTATCATCCTTCAGAAAGTTTCTGGGCCACCTTCCTAATCTGTTAACTGTTTGCTTTTGGTGTCATATTGGTCCAAGACAAAGATTAATGGAAAGTGTGCTGTTTCATCATAAAACAGGACATTTGTACATAGAGTATTTGCTTTTCAGAAAAAAAGTTTACTTCAAGTAGGCAGCTCTTTTGATACAGTTAAAAATGACTTTTTCCTAATATTTATTTATTTATTTGTAAGGCAGAGAGAGAGAGAGAGAGAGATCTTCTGTCCTCTGGTTCAGTGCCTAAGTGGCCAGGATTGGAACAGGCTGAAGCCAGAGCCAGGAACTCAGTCGTGATCTCCCTGGGCGGCAGGGGTCCAGGTACTTGAGCCATCTGCTGCTGCCTTCCCAGGCCCATTAGCAAGGAACTAAATGGGAAGCAGAGCAGCTGGGACCTGAACCAGCACTCTGATATGAGAAACTGGTATTAAAGTGACAGCTTAACCCACTGTACCACAATACCAACCCCAGCTAAAGTAATTTTTAAAATTTAAAACTAATTTAAAGAATTGTATTCACACATAACTTTTAGCATCTTCTAATGTCAGTAATAGAGGATTGAAATAATGATTTCACAGAGAAAATCCTTGAGAGAAATATATGGCAGATTCTTATAGGCCTCTCTTGAATCATAAACACAGTTTGATTTACTTAATATTTGAATTTTTTTGTTGAAACCTAGTTTCCAAATAATACAATGTATAATTCTTTATTGCTGTTATTCTGGGATGTGTCTTTGTTTGCACACCTTGATATAATTTTAAGAGAATGTTACCACTGTTGTGTTGTTGTAACTGTAGGCTTTTACTTTACAGGGTGATTTTGTAGACAGAGGTTACTACAGCTTGGAGACCTTCACTTACCTTCTCGCACTAAAGGCTAAATGGCCTGATCGTATTACACTCTTGCGAGGAAATCATGAGAGTAGACAGATAACACAGGTGTATGGATTTTATGGTAAGACATTCTGTTTCTCTGAGTCCAAATATTATTTTACTTTCTTCTTTGAAAAAGGGCTGTGCAAGTCTCAATATGTTCCATATAAATGGGATATTGGAGTAGCAGGCAGCAGCTTAGCCTGCCATGCTACAACTCTGGAACCTGGAATTGTTTTTCCGTTACTGTTTTTTTGTTCGTTTGTTTGTTTTTAAGATTTGTTTGTTTATTTGAAAGAGTTGCACAGAGGCAGAGAGAGAGAGGTCTTTCATCCGCTAGTTCACTCCCCAAATGGTTGCAATGTCCAGAGCTGGGCCTATCCGAAGCCAGGTGCCAGGAGTTTCTTTCAGGGCTCCCATGTGGGTGTAGGGGCCCAAGGACTTGGGTCATCTTCTACTGCTTTCCCAGGCCATAGCAGAGAGCTGGATCAGAAGTGGAGCAGCTGGGACTGGAACCAGCTCCCATATGGGATGCCGGAACTTCAGGCGGCGGCTTTGCCTGCTATGCCACAGTGCCAGCCCCTTCAGTTACTGTTAGATATATTCTTTTACATACACAAATCTCTGAGTTGGCCCCAGGGACGCTAAGGTCTCAGGGGTTAGAAGCAAAACTCAGTCATTAAATGTAAAGTTAGATGATTAATGTTTGTTTCCTTTCTACGAGTAACTTTTGATTTTAATTCACAAAATATCATATAGTATTTTAAATAAAATTTTTGATAATGTTTTTGAAAATATTTTGGATAACATACTAAGGTTCAATGAAAGCAAAACTAAGATTGTTTTTCATATCACACAACCATGCATCACTTTAGGGCAGAAATAGTTTCTGAGAAGTGTTTTGTTAAGTAATTTTGGTGCAGCTGTCACGGAGTATATTTGCAGACTGAGATGCTACAGTGTCTCACAAGGTGGTACAATCCTGGTGAAACAGTCTTAGCAGACCACTATCTCATATGCAGTCCACTGTGGCAGAAAGGTTGTTAGGCAACACATTACTATGTGTTATATATAAGATTAACGTGTATAATATATATGACTAATGTTATATGTGCTGTTATACAGGTTGAGTAGACCTTATCTGAAATGCTTGGGCCCAGAAGTGTTTTGGATTTAGGATTTTTCTGGATTTTGGAATATTTGCATATACATAATGAGACATTATTGGGGATAGGACCCAAGTCTAACTGTGAATTCATTTATGTTTCATAAACACCTTATACACTTGGGCTGAAGGTAATTTTATATAATATTTTTAGTGTACTTTTACATTGAGATATTTACTTACTTTGTTGCATCATTAATTATGGATTGTGTTGTAATTATGAGTGGGTAAATTTTGTATCCCCTCAGGAAAACAGCACTATTAAGTGGCTGTCTAACATCTTGCGGAGATTTATGGCATCATGTCAGCACCCAAAACATTTCAGATTTTGGAACATTTCTGATTAGGGATGCTAAACCTGTGTATATAAGACTAATGTTATATATAGGGCGAATTTTTTTAGAATTTAGTACACATGCTGTTTTTTAAAGATTTTATTTAGTTAGTTATTTGAGAGGCAGAGTTACAGACACAGGTAGAGACAGAGAGAGAGGTGTTCCATCCTCTGGTTCACTCCCCAAATGGCTGCAACTGCCAGAGCTGAGCTCATCTGAAGCCAGGAGCCAGAAGCTTCTTCCTGGTCTCCCACATGGGTGCAGGGGCACAAGTACTTGGGCCATCTTCCACTGCTTTCCCAGGCCATAGCAGAGAGCTGGATTGGAAGAGAAGCAGCTGAGATAAAAACCAGCACCCATATGGGATGCCGGTGCTGCAGGCGGAGCCTTAGTCTAGTATACCACAGCACTGGCCCTATATAGGACTGATTTTTAAAAAATATTTACTTATTTGAAAGAGAGAGAATCTTCCATCTACTGGTCACTCCCCAGATGGCTGCAAAAGCAAGGGCTGGGCCAGTCTGAGACCAGGAGCTCCATCCAGGTCTCCCATGTGTGTCACAGGGACTCAGAATCCTTGAACCATCATCTGCTGCTTCCCAGACACATTAGCATCAGGAGTTGGATTGCAAGTGAAGTAGCTGGGAATACGTATCTATTTAAAGTTGTTTTTTTTTTTTTAATTGTATTTGAAAGGGAAGGTTAGAAAGAGAGAGGGAAAAGCAGAGGGAGAGATTTCTGTCCACTCGTTCACTCCCCAAATGGCCACAACAGCGGGGGCTGGGCGAGGCTGAAGCCAGGAGCCTGGAATTGCATCTGGGTTACCCAACCTGGCTGGCATTATTTGGGGCATCTCCTGCTACTTTCTCAGGTGCATTAGTGGAGTAGCTGAAACTTGAACTGGTGCTCATGGGATGCTCAGCCCCACTGCACCACAATGCTAGCACTAAGGAAGACATTTTAATTAATAAGTTGTGACTGTTCGGATGGGCGCAGCTCTGGCTGTTGCGGCCAATAGGGAGGACCCCCACACACACACACTCTGCCTCTCCTCTCTGTTTAATTTTGACTTCCAAATAAAAATAAATCTTTAAAAAATATATATATATCTTGGGGCCGGCGCTGTGGCGCAGCAGATTAACGCCCTGGCCTGAAGCACCAGCATCCCATGTGGGCGCTGGTTCTAGTCCTGGCTGCTCCTCTTCCAATCCAGCTCTTGGCTATGGCCTGGGAAAGCAGTAGAAGATGGCCCAAGTCATGGAAGTCCAAGTCACTGCACCCACATGGGAGACCCAGAAGAATCTTGCTCCTGACTCCTGGCTTTGGATCAGCACAGCTCCAGCTGTTGCGGCCAATTGGGGAGGGAACCATCAGATGGAGGACCTCTCTCTCAATGCCTTTCTTCTCTCTGTGTAACTCTGACTTTCAAATAAATAAATGAATTAATCTTTAAAAAAAAAATATGTCTTGACTGAGGAAAATGACAATAGCACAAGATCTAGTACTATATTTTTTTTGATCCCAAAGCTGTCTTTATCTAGTGTTTTTAGAGTGGTTTTATTTAATAAGAGAAGCCAGAAAGCCCATAGGAAGGAAATGATTTTAGTTATGGAACTTAGATTAAAATTAAAGTAATAAAGTGTCCATATATAGTTATGAATTATCTTGGATCTTTATTTCACACTGATAAGAATATATTGTGCAGTTATTAAGTACCATGTGCTTTGCCTGTGTAAAAAGTAAAAACGCAAAGCATCTGCAAAAGGAGCTCAGTGGTAATCTCTCATGGCAAGTTTATGTAAGGTCTTGCTTCATACAGAAATAAAATTTAGAAAATGATGAAGATTGATGATAGCCTAGTCTCCTTCCTATACCATTTTTAGTGGTACTTATGATAATGTGGTATGTTAGGTCTTACTTACTTATTTATTTGAAAGACAGAGATAGGGAGATCTCCCAACTGCTAGATCACTCCTTAAATGCCTGCAACAGCCAGGGTTGGGCCAGGTTGAAGCTAGAAGCCAAGAACTCAACCTGGGTCTTCCACAGGGGTGATAGGAACCTAAGTAGTTGGGCCATCACCTGTTGCTTCCCAGAATATGTGTTAGCTAGAAGCTGGAATCAGGAGCTGAGTCTGGATTGGTACTCTGTTATAGAATGCATGCATCCTAAGCTTCATCTTTGAAAAAATATTTATTTTTTCATCTGATTGAAAGGTGGAGAGAGATCTCTTTCATCTGCTATTTCATTCCCCAAATGCCCAGGGCTGGGCTGGGCTGGGTCAGGCCAGGCCAGAGCTAGAAGCCCATAACTCCATCCAGGTTTCCAGGTTTCCCACATGCATGGCAGGGGCACATGCACTTGAACCACCATCTGCTGCCCCCAGGACGTTTCAGCAGGAAGCTGGATTGGAAGCAGAGTAGCTAGGACTCAAACCCTCACTCTGGCCTGGGCACACACATGGCCCAAGTGGCAACTGAACTGGCTGCCCACAACACCTTCCTCCTAAGGAGCATCTTTTTTATTTATTTTATTTTATTTTATTTTATTTTATTTTTTTTTTTTTTGACAGGCAGAGTGGACAGTGAGAGAGAGAGACAGAGAGAAAGGTCTTCCTTTGCCGTTGGTTCACCCTCCAATGGCCGCCGCGGTCGGCGCGCTGCGGCTGGCGCACCGCGCTGATCCGATGACAGGAGCCAGGAGCCAGGTGCTTATCCTGGTCTCCCATGGGGTGCAGGGCCCAAGCACCTGGGCCATCCTCCACTGCACTCCCTGGCCACAGCAGAGGGCTGGCCTGGAAGAGGGGCGACCGGGACAGAATCCGGCGCCCCGACCGGGACTAGAACCCGGTGTGCCGGCGCCGCTAGGTGGAGGATTAGCCTAGTGAGCCGCGGCGCCGGCCCCTAAGGAGCATCTTAACTGCTACACCAAAACCTTCTTAGATTTTTTTTTTTTTATTAAGAAACTGCATAGCAAAGGTTGATAGTGTTTATTAAAAGAACAGATATGTATCCTGTCAACAACATAGCAGAGAGGATTCAGCTGGGAATATATCAAAATCTGATGAACAGTCTGTCTTCAGCAAGGCCAACAAGTGTACCTAGTGAGTTAAGTGTTTACTTGTACAGTTTACAGAAAATCTCGGAGCAGACAACTTGGGCCTGAGAAATGTTGAGCTAGGAATTACTCATGCTTCTATAATTATGGATCTTCTAATTTATTTGATTTGATTATCCTGCTGTAATAAGGTAGTCACATTAAATAAATTAATCTGTTTGATGAAATTGCCTAATATTAACATAACTGCCAAAAGTGTTTGCTTTAGGTTGCGTGAAATTAGTTTTTAGCTCTTCCTGATGATAGCATTTTGGCCAATAATTTCAGCTGCTTCTTAGGGCCATTTCTGGAATGAAAAGCAAGACCATATCCTTAAGACATACACACACACACACACACACACACTCAGAGATAGGTGCTGTATGTAGAGCCAAGTATGTGTCATAATTTGCCATCCCAGTTTAAGCTGAATTTCTTTTGTACTTAAGACTGCTCTAGTACTGGATACATTGTTTATTTTTATCAGCAAACTCAGAGCTTCATTAATGAGAATTTTTCTTTTTCTTTCACAGATGAGTGCCAAACCAAATATGGAAATGCTAATGCCTGGAGATACTGTACCAAAGTTTTCGACATGCTCACAGTAGCAGCTGTAGGTTTTTATGAATCTTTTTAAAAACCTCAACTGTTTTCCTGTCAGTGACTTACTACATATTTTTATCTGATGGTCATGTCAGTTATATTGATATCTTTAGCATTCATTGATGAATTTAGATATGGCTGAGTTTATTATACATTCACCTCTTTATTGTTTTTTTCTTTTTGCTAGTTAATAGATGAGCAGATTTTGTGTGTTCATGGTGGTTTATCTCCTGATATCAAAACACTGGATCAGATTCGAACTATCGAGCGGAATCAGGAAATCCCTCATAAAGGAGCGTTCTGTGACCTGGTCTGGTCGGACCCTGAGGATGTGGACACCTGGGCGATCAGCCCCCGAGGAGCAGGCTGGCTTTTTGGAGCAAAGGTCACAAATGAGGTAAAGTCAACATTTTTGGAAAAATAGTTTGTTGGTTGCTAATGGACTGTGTACAGAATTATGTTGGCCTTAGAAAGCAAATTTGTAGTCTAGTTTCCTCCAACTGTGGGCGCTATGGATATCCCATTTCTAGTCTGGTTTATTCACACATACCTTTCCATAGTGGTTAATTGTGAAAGCTCCTACTCCAGAGTCCACCTGTGCTGTGTATACAGTAAGTGCTCCTTTCCTTTCAAATGTGGCAGTTAAATACACGACAGCATGGGCAAGACAGGCAACTTTTTGAAGGTCAACTGTTTTCAGTTAAACGCACACATGTGCACACATGGGATGATGGCATTTTGGGAAGGCTTCCGCATAATGGAGGCATGGGTTGAGTCCATCAGTGGAACTTGGGTATGCTGTTTATCCAGGCTCAGCCTTTGTTTCCTCAAGTTGCAAAAGAAGGATAATTATTTCAAGAACTATATATACTGCATTCTCAGTAACTGATATTATATTGATACAAATATTTCTTATTAACTGTAAAAGTGAAACTGTTCCTATACGGTAGTACTCATCTAACTCTTCCAGAAACATCAAATTATGTGGCTGTATGATGTCTGTAGCTCTGTAATTGCTTCAGGCCAAAGTGACTGTGCCTGATGTATTGAAATTTTACAGGGATAATTATAGAACAGGTTGTAAAATTATGGGAACTTCAGCAGAATTCGATATTTTAAATGATTGTACCTTATATCTTATAGGCCACATTCAAAAGATTTTCTGAATGCTTACAAAGTTTTTCTGAATTGCAGTTTGTTCATATCAACAACCTAAAACTCATCTGCAGAGCACATCAACTAGTGCATGAAGGCTATAAATTTATGTTTGATGAAAAGCTGGTAACAGTATGGTCTGCTCCTAATTACTGCTATCGTTGTGGAAATATTGCTTCAATCATGGTCTTCAAAGATGTAAATACAAGAGAACCAAAGTTATTCCGGGCAGTTCCAGATTCAGAACGTGTTATCCCTCCCAGAACGACGACGCCGTATTTCCTTTGAGGCCTTCGCCCATCCTGCTGACCCACTTCTCTACCCTCTTCTTCCCCCGACTCTCTCGTATTACCCTCTGCAGTATACTTTTTATTGAGCACTTTGCTGCTGAAATGCTGCCTCTTGCCTTTTTTTGATTTTAAATTATCTGAGTTTATTGTTTGTTATGGTGTCTATAGCAATGTTTTTCTATCAATTTCTCCTCCATCCCATCCCCACCTTGGACTCATTTGAGAAGACTTGAGAAATGTCTTAATACACATACTGCTGCATGTAGCTCTTGCATATTTACTGGTCTGGGGAAACAGGATGTGTTTCCATTTTTAAAAAAGCCAATTGACAATTACACCGAAAACACCTTTTGTATCATTGAGCCTTTTGTTTTAATTTGGTAAATTTTAAGAAATTTCAGCAGCAAAGTTGTTATTCAGTGGGCACGATGGACTACAGATGCCTCGAGTTATGTACACCTGTCCCAGCTGTAAACTTCCGTTGTCCTTTGTTGGATGATATTTTAAATGGATATAAAATAAATTGGTCTAAAGGGCTGCCCTCCTTGTTGTGTTTTTAAATTTTAGTTAAAAACTGCTACAGCGTATGACTTTGTATATTAAAATAATTGTAATGATCTTTTTTCAAATTCCTTGTATTTTTTAATAAAGTAATCTTAAATAAAATCCAGATAGGTTAAGTGTAAGAAATTTTAAACAGCTTACATTGTTAGCTTACCGTTCTTTTTTCCTAATTAGAATTCTTGGCCCTATGGTTTTTGAGTTTAAAACTTCAATTGAAATTAAGTAGTATTTATTTTAAAAAAAATCACTAAAGTGTGCCTAAAGAACGTAACTGCCATATTAATGTTTTGGTTATATCCTCTATAGTAATAGAGAAACATTTAATACTTGTAATGCTGATGTGTTCATTTGATACCAGTTGAGTAGAATGCGATTGATCCAGTTTACAATCTATCATGAGTATCATTAAGTAAAATCTGTGTACTTTTCAATAGTAGTCATTCTCTTGCTGTAACACTTGACCTTAACTTTCAGAAAGTGTTCATTTTTTAACTGCAACTGGAAAGGTTGAAAAGTCAGGTCTCTTGTATTTGTAAACTGTAATCTGAAACAGATTATTTGAAGCGTAGCAAGAAACAAATTGTCCTTTTTTTGTAAAGGTCTGTGATACCATATTTCGGCTTTATGTAAGTGATTTGAATATCCAAAGGGTTGTGATGATCAGTTCTTGATATGCAACTGTCCACTTTAATAAGGACAAGTATTCCAGTATCTCTTATGACTGTAGTCGTAAATGATGTTGGAATGTACCATTTTGTGAAAACGTGGTATCCCTTTACTGCTAATAATTAATTCTTGTCATTCCAGGAAATCCATGTGAAGCCAGCCAATTAATAAAGCACTTTAGCATCTGTTCAGGTGGTTTTGAAAACCAACGTTTCCCCTTCAGGATAAAAACTTCCAGGTCACCTAAAAATGCAATAAAAATCTTTATAGTCTAAGCTTCTTGGCACATAATTTTTCATCAGGGTTTCCTTTTATTGAATGAGCACAATACTGTTTTGATTTGATTTTTTTCCCCTAACCACTCAGCTCCTTGTACAGTTTTTAATTGTATAGCTATATAAAGAAGTGGCTAAGACATTTGCTGCACACACTTGAACTAATGTTGGGCCAGTAACACTAATGTGTTACTGCTCTGACTCCAGTGTAATTCAGGTGGAAAGTTATTTTTATCTTACAGGGATATGTAGCTGTGTATTTTACTAATTGTGAAACACTGGAAATAACGATGCAGACAACTTGGTGTGGTCTTTGAACAGCTCTCTACAGTATTTTTTTGCCCCCTGTTAACCATAACTTGTATTTAAGTTCTTGCGTTCCACTGCTTTTCAGTTGTACCAATAAAATCGGTAACCCTCAGCCTTCCCTTCCCGTTTGACACCCCTTAGCTGAATTTGATGTAGTTGTTTTCATTATCCCTGTAATGTGACTTTTATTTGTAGGTCATGGCGTACTGCATTTGTCTGTCACTAGTTGGGCATGTGCCAATAATATTCTGTCCATTCCTGATCTGCCATTTCTGTTTTGCCTGGTATCTCTTCAACCGAATAATGGCTTTTTGCATGGAGAAAATAGTTTTTACTACTAGACATGTAAAGGGAAGAAAGAGTGAATGTCTTGGACTTTGTGAAGACTGAAAGGAATATTTGGACCCCTCTGATAAATAAGGGCTATGTACCATATGGAGCAATCATGTGGTGGAAGAAACTTGCAGGTGGTGGATTTGGAGGCAGGAGGGCCTGTTACTCCCTATATCTAGTCTGAATGTAAAATCCCTTATGTTGTATTAATGGGGGTAAGAACTATTTTTATTTGCCTATGATGATATACTTGGTTTCTAAATAAAGTGTCCTAGGCTCTAGTGAGAACTGTCTACGTTGAATTGCCATTTGCTTCCTTTCCTCTCGTGGCTAGCTTTTTGTAGGTTAATGTGTTTCCCTGAAAAATCTCACTACCTGAAATGTGTTCCTTTGAGTGTGATCCTAACAAGCCTGGATCGAGAGTACACCTCATATGCAACTGTACTTCAGCTCCTATTCCGTCTGGATGTCTAGAACTGTTGGGAGATTCTGACATCTTAAACTCTGGATTTCGCTTTTGAAATAAGGTTTGAAACACTGTTCGCTGTGTTACGATGTGTGTGTTTTTGCTTTGTAAGCCCAGCACCAGGTTTTGGAAAATGCCTGTATCTTAAAAGCAAATCAGGACTCTGTCTGAGCCTCATTCGTTGTCAGAAATACAACTGTTTTCCGTCAGCTTCCAGGAGTCAGAGCTTTAACAGCAAGAATCCAGACTTTTAAATGTAATTGTTTTTTAAATGTAATGTTTGTAAAGCACCTTCAGTTCTTTGGATGAAAGGTGCTATCTTCCCTCAGTGTAAATTAATAAAAAGATTATAGGAAGTTTGTCAAAAAATAATTTCATCCAATGCATAGTCTGTAGTATGTCCTGACAAGAAGTTAGCATTTTATATAACATCATTTAAATTAAAAAATGCTTCTTCCTTTACTTGGTTGCTTGACTGGTAAACAAAAGTGAAACTTTTTTCCATTCTGCATTAGACTCTGAGCTGTGTTCCAGTTCCTGAAAGGTGGGATTTATCGTGGCCTGAACGTAGTGCCCAGGGCTGTGCTCCAGGAGGTCACCACAGCTCTTTCAGTTGTGTGTTTACAGTCTGCCATGGACAACAGCAAAACCAAACATTGGGAACCCCTAGCATGATGACAGCCCCACGGGGTTTGTTACAAAAAGATTTTATTTATTTATTTGAGAGCAGAGTTATAGACAGAGGGAGAGAAGGATCTTCCATCTGCTGGTTCACTCCCCAAATGGCTGCAATGGCTGGAGCTGAGCTGATGCAAAGTCAGCAGTTTCTCTGTGTCTCCTATGCGGATGCAGGGGCCCAAGCGCTTGGGCCATCTTCCACTGCTTTCCCAGGTCATTAGCAGAGAGCTGGGATCGAAGAGGAACAGCCAGGACACGAACCAGTGCCCATATGGGATGTACACCACCTTGCCAGCCCCAGAATTTTTTTTTTTTTTTTTTAAGATTTTATTCCAAAGGAAGAGTTAGAGAAAAGGAGAGACAGAGACAAAGAGAGATCTTCCATCTGCCAGGTCGCACCAGGAGCCTGGATAGGCAGCAGAGCAGCTGGGACTTGAACCCGATGCACACTCGATTTCTGAGGAAGGTTGGCTCCTCGTGCTCCTGTTTTCTATTTTCTGATCAGTTGGTGAATTTATGCCTTTTTCCTTTGTGAGAGAAAACTTAGGCTGGCATGGATCTCTCCAGTGTTTTCTTAGTTCAAAAATGTATGACATTTATAGAAGATTTTGTGTATGTCAGCCAAATTATCCATGTAAGTATTCCATTCATTCCCTGGGTAGCACTTTGATTTTCAGCACTTTGCTGTTGTCTGTAAATGGGAAGGGGTATACAAGACTGCAGAAAGCATGGAATAGTGGAAAGAATACAGCCAGATCGAGTTTAAAAAGCAAAACAAGGCAAACAGCTGTGCCCTGCAGCAGTAGCAGCTAACCTGTGCAGAGTGCATTTGGCCATTGCCACATATGCCCTATTTTGTGATATCCTTTCTGTGGACATGTGAATATCTTTTTTTTTTTTTTTTTTTTTTTTTTTTTTTAACCCCAAGTAAGAAAACAGGCTTAGAGATGCTAGGTAACTAGCTCCAGGTTGCACAGGGGAGCTGGAATTTGAACCCTGTAGGGCACACCAGAGTACATTGTAAACTATTGCTATCTTAAGTTGTCTTGGTTACTGTAGTTCTGTGATCCTGAGCAAGCTGGGTTCTCTGAATCTTGTTTCCACACACAAAGAGCTCAGTTCCTGACCCAAAGCTGCCGTTTATTGAGTGTTCATGCTCATGCAACATTTGCTGCTTCAGTGTAGTTAGGAAGTAATAATCCGAGATAATATGTAATTGCTACTATATTGTGGTTTTTTTAATTTTTAAACTTAATTGGGAACAAAATTTTAAAAATTTATTGGGAAGGCAGAGAGAGATTGTACTGTTTCACTTCCCAAATGAAGGCAACAGCCAGAGGTTGAACCAGGCCAAAGCCAGGAGACCCCAGAACTCAGTCTGAGTCTCCCTTGTGGGTGGTGGGGATCCAAACACTTGGGCCAGTACTGGTTGCTCCCAAGCTGTGTGTAAGCAGGACGGTGGAGTTAGAAGCAGAGGCAGGACTCATACCTACGCACTCTGATATGGAGTGTAGTCCCAATTGGCATCTTCAACTTGCCAAGCAGCTGTCCGTCTTGCAGCTTTTTAAATTACAATTCATTGTGGAAGGAAATGTTAAATGGGAGATGGGATAACTGGGGAGGATTAAAAAGAGGGAGTGTAAATTTAATATGGGCTGGAATAATGGGTTGTATGTATCTTACAGAGTAAGAACACAGAAGCAGAGGTTACCAGAACTTGGACACATCACGAGGATAACACTTGAGGGTATTCAGTGGGAGGACGAATAGCTTCGGAGAGTTGGCCAATGACAGAAGATGTTGAAGAGCAGGCAGAGAATTTTAATATCTTACGAGCCTCCCCATTGGTTGACAAATTATCCTGGACTTCTCTCTCTGTGGCTTGATAATATAGGTAGAAACACTTGTTTGGGGTGGGGGTTGAAGCAAACAGTGTCATAAAATTAATTTGGGGGACCAATGGAGATTCAGCAACATTTTTCCTTATCAAAGCTGTGTAAGTGGTACCAGCACAGTTTGCCATCAGTATTTGTAAGAGGAAGGCCATGTTACTATCAGACACAAAAATAACCATCTCAAATAAAGGGCAGCCTTTTTGTGGAAAAATATCCTAATTTTTTGCCATTTATGGATATATGAAAGATTTATCCCTTGGCTGTTGATGTGTATTCTAGGCATTCACATCAGAAAAAATATTTTCTAATGGTAATGTCTTAGGAGAAACTCAGGCTGCCTCCCAGACCCAAATAGATGATGAGAACCTACCAATGAAAAACCGTATTCAGGAATAGGGCTGTTGAGAGGCTTCACCACCTTAGAGAATTTGCTGATATCTTAGCTGTGCCTTATACTTACAAGGCTAGCCTTGTTAAAGTAGAAAAAGGTAGCTAGTACTGTGCTTATGTATTGGTAATTTTGCATGAAATTTATTTTAAAATTAACTAGAACTTAACCATTATCTGTAGTGTCACAGGATGGTTAGCACACACCCAGGCATCAATTTTGTTTTGGCCTTCCAAAATGAGACATGTTGCTTTTAATTATGGCATCAATTCTGTTTGCAGTGTTGATTTTTAATTCATGATGATTTAAAAAAAAAAAAAAAAATCTTGCATTCTTCAAAGCCTGCACCCAAACTGGGGATCTCTCCTGCGGAGGACTGAGCATCCAAACTGCTTTATTTTGGTGGATTCTTACAGCTTTATGTCTGAATCTTCTATGAGGGTTAGCTGTGAGCTGCGAGACCATTTCAGCAAGCTGTAGAGACAAGAGACCGCATTTGAGGTGGTTCAAAAAGAAAGCTCGTTTGGGAGAAGTGCCTCACTGTCGCACCTGTCAGAGGAATTTTTGGAAACTGCATTGCTTGACTTTTGGTCCTGGCGTGGTGCAGAGGTGGGAGGCGCTAGCAGGTGTGTGGGATGAATGACGCAGAGCCCCCCAAAGAACCTGCGGGCAGGTGTTTTGCGCCAGACTTGCAGATCCTACTTTCCGGCGCACGGTGGCGCTCAGGTCTTCTCCGGTCCCGCTAGCAGCCTCTAAGGCACCTCTGCTGCCACCTGCAGTCTCAACCAAACCTGTGGGTAGGCGGCGCGGAATGTGACAGCTCTAGCGCCCAATCGGCTGCGAGGCTTTCGGCCACACTAAAGCCCCAGCCAATGGGAGCCGAGGAAAGGCGCGGAGGAGGCGGGCCCTGCGGCAAGTCTGGCAGAGGCGCGAGGCCCTCCTCCCGCCTCTCCGCCTACTCCAGCCTCCGCCGCCTCAGCTTGCCGAGCGAGCCCTGCGGCCGCCGGAGCATCTCCCGCGGCGGAGCCGGAGCCGGATGGTCAGAGGAGCCCGGCAGCCCCAGCAGCCGCGGAGTCGCCTGGCCCCAAGGTGGGGCGGGAGCCGGGCGGAGGCCGGGGTTGGGGATCGGGCGGGGGCGAGGGCGCGGGCCCAGGGGCAGCGACTCGGGGCGCCGACACCGGAGGGCTGGGGGCGCCGAGGGCCGGGGGCGCGGGCTGAGCGGCGATCGCATCCTGGAGGCCGGGCGAGGGGCGTGCGGAGGAACGGGCGCCGAGAGCTGCGGCTGGTGGCGCGGGGCCGGGAAGGGCAGGGCGCGCGCCCCGCGGAGGGGCCGTGGAATGCGGGGGGCGCGGGGCCTGGAGGGGCGGGGCCCGGAGGGGCCGTGCACGGGCGGGAGGGGGTGGGCGCGGGAGAGCGGAGGCTGGGGGGATTGCGGGGGTGACGCGGCAGACAATGAGGCGGTGGAGGCGGCTGGTTTGGGGGAGCTGGGCTGTGACGAACAGAGGCTGGGGATGGGGTGACGGACCCGGAGGCTGCGCGGGCGCTGGGGGGACGGGGCGTTCGTCGGGTCGGGTCCCGGCGGGTGCAGGGCCCAGCTCGGCTCTTGGACGGGAGTTGGAGTTACCGTCTTATTTGTTTGCTCTGTAGACTGACTGGCACAGTGGAGAAACCACCTCGGAAACGGAAAAGCAGGTAAGGCGAGAGCGCCTTCCTCTGTGGCTTCGTGTGTCCCTGGTCGCTTGGCCGCACCTGTGCCGTCCTGCATGCTTGCACAGTCAGTGGATGAAGTTTTCTATTTGGCCCGCAAGGTTTTTCTTTTGAGGACTTAAAATTGCTGCCTCTACACTTTTTTTTCCTGCCTAGAATAAGGTGGGAAACATGGAGAATTGAGAAATCCTATTTTTATTTATTTTTTTTACTTTAGTCATAATTTCAACTTCTGGGACAGGTGTTTGGCATACAGTGAAGACATCCACACCCCCTTGTCAGAGTGCATGGGTTTGAGTCCTGGTTCTGCTTCCGCTCCAGCCACCTGCGATTGCACAGCCTGGGAGGCAGCGGGGGATGGCTACAGAGTGTGTGTCCTCGGCACCCATGTGAGAGACCCAGACTTAAGGGCTTTGTCCTGGCCCAGCTCTGGCTGTTGCAGGCATTGGAATGATCTCTCTTTCTCCCAGCCTTCTGCCTAAATAAAAATGAAAAAAAATTAAAAAGCCAAGATCATATATCATATAGCGTATTCTGAAAAAATTTTCCACTTCTCCATCATGTTTGAAAAGCTGGTGTTTATGTGCCAGATACTATGTGCAAGTCATTATATGTACTTCCTGTAATCCTCAAAGCATTGCGAGTGTGCAGTGTATTGTGTCACCCAGGGACTGAGGCCTAAGATGTCAGTATTTGGCCAAGATCACACATTTAATACATGTTAGAACCAGGGTTTGAATCCAGTCTGACTCCAGAGCTTAAGCTATTATCCGTCATACCGTCATGCCTCTAATATATATACCATTAAAAATAGTTTTTTGTTTTTTTTGACAGGCAGAGTTAGAAAGTGAGAGAGACAGAAAGGTCTTCCTTCTGTTGGTTCACCCCCCAAATGGCTGCTACAGCCAGCGCACTGTGCTGATCTGAAGCCAGGAGCCAGGTGCTTCCTCCTGGTCTCCCATGTGGGTGCAGGGCCCAAGCACTTGGGCCATCTTCCACTGCCTTCCCGGACCACAGCAGAGAGCTGGACTGGAAGAGGAGCAACTGGGACTAGAACCCGGGGTGCTGGCATCGCAGGCGGAGGATTAGCCAAGTGAGCTGGGGCGCCAGCCTAAAAATAGGTTTTTAATTGCTCTATATGTTTCCACTGTCCGTCGACCATAACAAACTCACATGGAAAAATAGAAAAACTGGAAACAGAGGGCTTAAGTGCACTGCACTGAATTATCCTTTAGTAGTGAAGAAGAGGATTTATTCCACACATTTTTGTAGAATTATTTGTCTGCGAGTCAGAGATCCCGTCTGCTGGTTCACGCTCCAGCTTGGAGTCTGCGGGCAGGTGACAGGATCCCTGTTACCTGAGCCATCAACTGCCACCCCTAGGGCTGCACTAGGAGGAAGCTGGCGTCCGAGCCAAAACACCCGATCTCGGGCTGGCATCTTTCTTTTTCTTTTTAACATTTATTTATTTATTTGAAAGAGTTACACACACACACACACAGAGAGAGAGAGAGAGAGAGACAGGTCTTCTATCCGCTGGTTCACTCCACAATTGGCTGCAACAGCTGGAGCTGGGCTGATTCAAAGCCAGGAGCCAGGAGTTTCTTCCGAATCTCCCACGTGGGTGCAGGGGCCCAAGCACTGGGCCATCTTCCACTGCTTTCCCAGGCCACAGCAGAGAGCTGGATCAGAAGTAGAGCAGCCGGGAGTTGAACAAGCGCCCATATGGGATGGTAAAGCCACTGCAGGCAGCGGCTTTACCTGCTGTGCCACAGCAGGGGCTGGCATCTTAACTGGGAGGCTAACCACTCACTTCCATCTATAAATGCTTATAAGTCTAAACATATACCAAATATTTCTGATGAAGATTTAGATTCTGAAATAAGTACAAAACACATGCTAAATTTCAAGTTATTACAAAAAAAGAATGTAAAATTTCTCATTACTGGAGTGGGCAGTGGATTACGCTGCCACTCGGGACAGCTGCTTCTCATCCAGCTTCTTACTAATGTACCTAGGAGGGTAACAGATGGTGGCCCGAGAACTTGGGACCCCGCTGCCTATGTGGGAGACCTGGATGGAGTTCTGTGCTCCTGGCTTTGACCTGGCCTCGCCCTGGCTGTTGGGGTATTTGGGGAGTGGACCAGTGGATAGAATATCTATCTACCTCCCTCTCTCTCACCCTGCCCTGCCCTCCCTTCCCTTTCCTTCTATGTCATTCTGCCTTTCAAATGTTTTTTTTTAATTCCTCATTAATAATTTTATGTTAATTATATAGTGAAGTAATATTTTATGTGTATTCGATTAAATGAAGCTACTACCACACTTATTTTTCCTTGTTTCTTTTTATTTTTCCTAATATAGCTATCAGAAAATAAAAAGCATTGCTTATGTGGTTTGCATTGTATTTTGGACAGCTGTGGTTTACCTCTCGTTATCCCACCACCAGACCCTTAGAGTAGCTGCCTGACCCGCGTCCCTGTCCCCATCCTGTGTGGTCCATTCAAGCTGACCTAGTCATCCTCACGCGGAGGATCCTCTGTGGTTCCACGTGGCCTGTTGGACCTAATTCAGACTGTTTTAGCCTAATCATGTAAAAGGACCGCCTTTATTTCACCTGCACCTACCTTTCCAGCCACGGAGATGCCACTTACAGACCCATTAGCTGTCTAGTTGCTGTGATTTTACTTTCAGATGACGACTTCGAGATGAGTAAATTGCGCTAAGTGACCCTGCTTCGCATGCCGTTCCCAGAACTTACGTTCTTTCCGTGCTTTGGTTCTTATTGACGTGAATTCTTTCTTCCTGGAATACTTCTCCTTCCCAGGCTCCTTCCCTTAAACCTGGGCTCAGACGTCACGTCCCCAGTGCAGGCTTTCCCCACCCTCCTTCCCCTTCCTCTGCTCTACCTCCTTCCCTTGGGAGACTGTGCATACCCTTATGTGTAATCTGAACTGTTTGAATCCAGCTCTGTCAAATACAAGTTGTAAGATCACATGCAAGTTTAAGTTGGCCGGCCCGCTGCTCAATAGGCTAATCCTCTGCCTGCGGCGCCGGCACACCAGGTTCTAGTCCCGGTCGGGGCACCGGATTCTGTCCCGGTTGCTCCTCTTCCAGTCCAGCTCTCTGCTGTGGCCAGGGAGTGCAGTGGAGGATGGCCCAGGTGCTTGGGCCCTGCACCCCATGAGAGACCAGGAGAAGCACCTGGCTCCTGCCTTTGGATCAGCACGGTGCGCAGGCCAAAGCATGCTGGCCATGGCAGCCATTGGAGGGTGAACCAACGGCAAAGGAAGACCTTTCTCTCTGTCTCTCTTTCTCACTGTCCACTCTGCCTGTCTAAAAAATAAAAAAAGAAAAAAAAAAAGTTTACATAGCAGTGACTCTCAGCTTCCTCATCTGTATAATGGAAATAATCGTCCAACCCCTGTTGTGGCCTAGCAGCTAAAGCCGCCACCTAAAACGTCTGCATCCCCTGGGCACAGTGTGAGTCTCAGCTACTCCGCTTCCAATCCAGCTCCCTGATAAGGCCTGAGAAAAGCAGTGGAGATGGCTCAAGTGCTTGGGCCTCTGCCATCCTTGTGGGAGACCTGGATGAAGCTCCTGGCTTTGGCCTGGCCCAGCCCTGACCACTGTGGCCATCTGGGGAGTGCACAGTGGATGGAAGATCTCTTTCTCTGTCTTTCTCTTTCTATAACTCTGACTTTCAAATAAATCTTAAAAAGTCCAACCCCACTAAGGGGTTGCTACATAGAAAGTAAACAATGAAATTTAGGTTAAAAAGCAATCATCATATGCCTTTTATTTTCCCCCCTCTTCAAAACGTACACAGTCTGGGGCCGGCACTGTGGCATAGTGGGTAAAGCCACTGCCTGCAGTGCTGCCATCCCATATGGGCGCCGGTTCAAGTCCTGGCTGCTCCATTTCCCATCCAGCTCTCTGCTATGGCCTGGGAAAGCAACAGAAGATGCCCAAGTCCTTGGGCCCCTGCATCCCCATGGGAGACCCACAGCTCTGGCTGTTGCAGCCATCTAGGGAATAAATCAGAGGATGGAAGACCTCTCTCTCTCTGCCTCTACCTCTCTGTAATTCTGCCTCTCTAGTAAATAAATAAATAAATAAATAAATCTTTAAAAAAGGAGTAGACAGTCTAGGCCAGCGCCGCGGCTCAGTAGGCTAATCCTCTGCCTGCGGTGCCTGCACACCAGGTTTCTAGTACCGGTCAGGGTGCTGGATTCTGTCCCGGTTGCTCCTCTTCCAGTCCAGCTCTCTGCTGTGGCCCGGGAAGGCAGTGGAGGATGGCCCGAGTGCTTGGGCCCTGCACCCGCATGGGAGACCAGGAGAAGCACCTGGCTCCTGGCTTCAGATCAGTGCGGTGCGCCGGCCACGGCACGCCAGCCGCAGCAGCCATTGGAGGGTGAACCAATGGTAAAGGAAGACCTTTCTCTCTGTCTCTCCCTCACTATCCACTCTGCCTGTCATAAAAAAAAAAAGTATACAGTCTAGAGGATTGAAAAAAAAAGAAATTAAGGCAAAGAAAAAATGAGAGAAAACTAAAATTAAAGAAGGGGCAAAATTAGTATGTAGACCAGAAAGTATTGCACAGTTACTAAAGGTAGCTTCCTTATTTGGCTCTTAGTTTCCTGGAATAAAGTGAAAAAAATAAAGTTCAATTTCCAGATTCATAATGTCTATAAAATCAAATGTGTTGTTGAAGAAAAGCATAACTTTTCTTGACTGTTGGATCTGATACACATTTTTCTCACTCGTCGTCATAGTGGGAACACTGTGATCCCAATGATAAATATAATAGTGAGTTTGTAAAAGTTGCTTCTAATAATGCTGTTCAATGTAAGTTGAGGTATTGCCAGCGAACACTTTCCCAAGGGCCTAAGTGATGTAACCTGTGGCTTGGTTCAGAGACAGGGATGTATGTGCTGCAGTTATGGGTGTTTTGTTCACTGCTTGTCCCCAGCACCTGGAGTAGTGCCTGATGCTTAGCAGGTGGTTTACTGGGGCCAGGTGTGTGGTACAATGGTTAAGTCACCCTGTGGGATGCCTATATTTCATATTGGAGTACCTGGTTCAAGTTCTAGCTACTGCATTGCTGTCTAGCTTCCTGTAAAAACCCATCCTGAGAGGCAGCAGATGATGGCTCATGTGGGAGACCTGGATTGACTCTAGCTCACCCCAGGCTGTTCTAGGAATTTGGGGAGTGAACCAGTAGATGGATGATATTTCTCTTGTGTCTTTTCAAATAAAATGAAAAAAAAAAAGTTTATTGAATTATTGTATGAATGAGTCCTTAAACAATTTTCAGAATATTTCTCATAACCAAGTTTCGATTAGCATCCAGACAACAATGAGTTTAAAATAGCTCAAGGTCTCAGCCAGGAATCATGAGAGCATGTGTTCTGTGTTCTGCATGTCTGATTCTGGTCAGATCCTAGTCAAGTCTGGAGTTTGGAATGGACAGCTGGCATACTTTTTTTTTTTTATGATTTATTTATGTATTTGAGAGGTGGAGTTACTGACAGAGACAGGGAGAGACAGAGAGAAATGTCTTCCATCAGCTAGTTCACTCCCCAAATGGCTGCAATGGCCAGAGCTGGGCTGATCCAAAGCCAGGAGCCAGGAGCTTCCTTTGGGTCTCCCACATGGGTGCAGGGGCCCAAGCACTTGGGCCATCTTCCGCTGCTTTCCCAGGCCACAGCAGAGAGTTGGATTGGAAGAGGAGCAGCCAGGATATGAACTGGCACCCACGTGGGATGCTGGCACTGCAGGTAGAGGCTTAGCCTGCTACACCACAGCACTGGTCCCAGCATCCATTTTTAAAAGTCTTTTGGGCAGGACCATGAGTTTTTAGAAAATAGTTCTGAGTTCATTTAAGAACAGAAAATAAAATGGCCAGTTAAGACCCTGAAGATGGGGCCAGTGTTGTGGTACAGTGGGTTAAGCCACCACCTGCAGTGCCAGCATCCCATATGGGTGCCGGTTTGATGTCCCAGCTGCTCCACTTCCGCTCCAGCTCTCTACATTAAAGAATGTAATGGTTGTATCCAAACTTTCTGAGATACAATGTGTCGATTTCATGTTGTAGTTATAGAAATTTCGATATCGAATGATATCTGTCTGATGAACACTTCAGGATGGGTTTGTTTATTGAATGGAGCCTGAAGCACCCCTTCAAGTTGACTGCTGTGCAGAGTTGTTGAGGATCATATATTCTATTATATTTTGGAAAGCACTTGCTGAAGTATGATTTTAGAGTAGTTAGTGAGAAATCATTTATTTTAATAGATATTGGTTAGTGGCTGAGTTACCTTTTGAAGACGTTACTGAGGAAGAACTTCATAACTAGTGAGCCAGTCAATAAATTGGTGGCAAGAGGAATTAGTATACAGTGAGGCTTGGGTGATCCAAAATAGCAGGGTACTGTTTAACGCCCGTGATAAATTGTACTGGACTGAACGGAGTTTCTAGATTAGGGAACGTGAGTTCTGTATGGTTTTTTTTTTTTTTTTTTTGAAAATTCTGAAGACTTCAGTATATCTGTGAATAATGTTTGGGTTATGAGTTAAGAGAATCTTTTCAGAACCTGTTGGGAACATGGCCTGTGTGTTTGGAAAGAATCTTTTTTTTTTTTAAGATTTATTTATTGAGAGGCAGCTTTTACCGGGTCCCCCACATAGGTGCAGGGGCCTAAAGACTTGGGCCATCCTCCACTGCTTTCCCAGGCCATCAGCAGGGAGGTGGATTGGAAGAGGAGCAGTCGGAACTCAAACCGGCACTCACATGGGATGCTGGTATCACAGTCAGTTGCTTAACCCACTGTGCCACAGCACCAGCCCCATTTGGAAAGAATTTACATTGAGAGCTTTATTGTATTATTTGCGGGCTTTTACTATTATTATTATTTTTTTTTTTTTGGTGAAGAATCCAAGCATCACTTTGATGGTATATGTAATTTGGTTGGGAAACATTTGAATGCTTTCTGGTTCTCGGCTTTGGGGTTTTAGGCATGAGTGAGATGTGGGCCCTGCAGGGGAAAAACTCATAAATTAGTGGGGGAGACAGACACTGATGTAAGAGATAGTGTAACAACTTTGTATATTCTGTATACACTGTATATATTCAGTATATACAAAGGTTAATAGTATACAGTATACAAAGTATATACACTATTATATACTGTATACAGTACATACAAAGGGTAGTAGTAATTTTGTATACTGACAGAGAGGGCAGTTTCCATAGACAGTCCTGTAGTCCCTGAAGGCTCAGAAGATTAATCAAGGAGGTGGTGTGACTGCTGAAATGACGGAGAGCCTGGATGTAAACTGCCCAAAGATGAAGTCTTCATGAGCCAAATTTAGGCCCCAAACCAGGCCAGTGTGAGGTGTGGGTGCCAGACTAAGCAATGCTTCCAGCTGACAGGGGTGGAGGCTGCCTCCTGGGGCACATTTAACAGTGGAGACTTCTTGGGTTGTTCCAGCTTGGGGCGTCTTGTGGATAGAGGCCAGGAGTGCAGTTGAACATCCTGCACCCCCCAGGACAGCCTCTGGATCTGAGAATTCACTCGGGCTGGGAGCTCCTGGGCAAGAGTGCGAGTCTCAGCTCTCCCAGTGCTAGCTTTGGGCTCCTGGGGCAGTATCAGCCTCTGAACCTGTTCGCTTTTCTGCAGAATGAGAGTAGTGGTAGCGTCCACCTTGTAGAATCAGTCCTGTCTTCTAAACGTCAGCACGGTGAGTGTGGAGGTTTTTGTCTGTTTCCTTTACTACTGTCGTCCCAGTACCTAGAGCGGTGCCTCCTGCAGAGTGAGCCGGCATCCCCCTTTGTGGGTGGCAGTTGAGATGATTCGATGGACTAACGCACGTGAAGTACGTGGTGCATGCAGTGACGACTCAGGAAATGATAGCTGCTACTGTCATCCGCCTAAATATTTTTATTTTGCTTTTTCCTTCTAGTCTTTTTATTTTTTTAAAGATTTGTTTATTTATTTGAAAGTCAGAGTTACACAGAGGGAAGGAGAGACAGAGAGAGAGAGGGAGAGAGAGAGGTCTTCCATCCGCTGGTTCACTCCCCAGTTGGCCGCAACGGCTGGCGCTGCACCCATTAGAAGCCAGGAGCCAGGAGCTTCTTCTGGGTCTCCCATGCGGGTGCCGGGCCCCAAGGACTTGGGCCATCTTCCCCTGCTCTCCCAAGCCATAGCAGAGAGCTGGATTGGAAGTGGAGCAGCCAGGTCTCAAACTGTCGCCCATATGGGATGCCAGCATTAACCTGCTGTGCCACAGCGCTGGCCTTACCTTCTAGTCTTTTTAAAAATCCGCTTTGTTAGGTGTTATCTGCATGCAGTGGTTCTCAGCACTCAGTCTGCAGCGCTCCGACTGTGCTCAGTTGTGTGATCTGTGACTGGTTGCCCCTGCAGTCGTGATACAGAAACGTTACTACTGCTGTCCTACAACCCTGTATTTTTTTTTTTTTTCAGAGATTTTATTTATTTATTTGACAGGTAGAGTTACAGAGAGAGAAACAGAGAAAGTTCTCCCATCCTCTGGTTCACTCCCCAGATGGCCAGAACAGCTAGAGCTGAGTTGATCCCAAGCCAAGAGCCAGGAGCTTCCTCTGGGTCTTCCACACAGGTGCAGGGGTCCGAGGACTTGGGCCATCTTCTACTGCTTTCCCAGGCCACAGCAGAGAGCTGTATCAGAAGTGGAACAGCCGGGACTTGAACTGGCACCCATATGGGATTGTGGCGCCACAGGTGGAAGCTTAGCCCACTACACCACAGCAACGGCCCTCCAACCCCGTATTGCCAGGGTTCCCTTGTGGTCATGACTCACAACTGTTGGACTTTGTTTCATTTTTAAAAATTGTTTTCATTTCTTCTTTTCCACAAGATTTGTTTATTTATTTGAAAGAGTTAGAGAGAGGGAGAGACTCTCCATCTGCTGGTTTTCTCTTCAAAGAGCTGCCTTGGCCAACTGTGGCTAGGTCAGGCTGAAACCAAGAGGCAGGAGCCTCCTCCAGGTCTCCCACATGGGTAGCAGGATCCTAAGCACTTGGGTCATCTTCCACTGCTTTCCCAGGCACATGAACAATGAGCTGGATCAGAAGTGAAGCAGCCAGGGTGTGAATAGGCACCCATATGGGGTGCCAGCATTGCAGGCAGCTGCTTTATCTGCTATACCACAACTTCAGTCCTGTATTTTCATTTTTTAAAAAGATTTATTTTATTTATTAAAAAGGCAGAGTTACAGAGAAAGAAGGAGGGAAAAGTAGAGAAATCTTCCATCCGCTTGTTCTCTCTCCAAATGGCCACAAAGACTGGGGCTGGGCCAGGCCAAAGCCAGAAGCCTGGAGGTTCATCTGAGTTTCCCACATGGGTGCAGGGGCCCAAGGGCTTGGATTTTCTTCTGCTGCTTTTCCTGGCACATTAGCAGAGAGTTGGATTGGAAGTGGAACTGCTGAGACATGAGGCTTAACCCATTACGCCACAATGCCAGCCCCTATTTATTTTAATTTTTATTGAATGGCAGAGAGACAGGGAGATATCCTTAGTCCACTGGTTCACTCCCCAAATGCCCACAACAGCCAGAGCTGGGCATGCTGAAGCCATGAACTAGGAACTCAGTCCCAGTCTCCCACATGAGTGGCAGGTGTCCAAGTACTTGAGGCATCACTCACCTCCCCCACAGGGTGCACATGAGCAGGAAGCTGGAGTTGGAACTGGGACTGCAACCCAAGCATCTCTTCAGTGCTGCGCTAGACTCCCACCTCTGATCTTTATTTTTATCACTACCTTTCCAGAATTTCATATAAATGAAATCGTGTAGCAGTCTTTTATGTCTGCCTTCTTAACACTTGGCATAATGCTTTTGGGATTCATCTACATTATCATTTATAATTGTAGTTTATTCTTTTTTTATTGCTGAAGAGCATTGCATTGTCTGATTGTACCACCACTTGTTTATATCTGTTCCCCAGTTGATGGCTGCTTGGCTTCTTTCCAGCTTTTGGCTAATCTGAAGACAACTGTTAGGAACATTTGAGTTAGGTCTGTTCAGACACGTGTTTCCATTTCTCTGAGTGGATGACCAGGAGTGGACTTGCTGGGTCTTAGGGCAAGTATGTATTTTTAAAGTTGCCAGATTTTTTTCCAAAGTGGCTGTACCATATTGCATCCTGCTAGCATTTATTCCATATCCTCACCAATATTTGGTATTGTCATTCTTTCTCTTTTAAACCACTTTATTGGGGTATTGCTAACATAACAGTGGGCTGCACATATCTAGACTGTGCAGTGTGACGAGTTGTGAAACACACGTGTACTCTTGAAAGCAGCACCACTGATTGCCATTTGGAGGGTGTTTGGAGGCACATAGCCTGTGGCATTAATTTGCCTTTCTCTGATGCTGATGATTTTGAGTAGTTTTACATAATTAATTTGTTATTCATAAAACTTCTGGGCATACCACTGTGGCTCAGCAGGTTAAACCACAGCCTGCAGTGCCGTGTCCCATACGGGCCCTGTTTCAAGTCCTGGCTGCTCCACTTCCCATCCAGCTCCCTGCTAATGCCTCTAGGAAGGCAGCAGAGGACAGCCTAAGTGCTTAGGCTCCTGTACCCATGTGGGAGATGTGGAATTAGCTCCTGGCTTTGGCTTGGTTCAGCCTTGGTCATTGTGGCCATTTGGGGAATGAACCAGCGGGTGGAAGATGTCTTTCTGTGTCTCCTTTTCTCTCTCTATAACTCTGCTTTTCAAATAAATAAATAAATCTTAAAAAAAATTTATGACGTGTCAAATTTCCCACATTTTATTATTTTATCAGTTGCCTGTCTTCTTCTCTAGTTATAAGAATTCTCTATATATTCTAGAAATAGTGTTTTACCTGGTATGTGTTTTGGAGATGTTTTATTCCGTCTATGGCTTGTTTATTTTCCTAACAGTTTCTTGAGGGGGTTTTAATTTGAATAATAGATTGAGTGGGAGCATTTTTCATCCAGACAGCATATGTGGGAGCAAAATCAAGTTGGAGGGGTAAGAGTATGAGTTTATTTTTGGTTCTATTAAGTGTGAGGTGCTTGAATGAACCATCTGTAAGCAAAGAAGTAAACAATACAGATTTGTTGCTGAGAAGAGAGATTAGGACTTGGGGTCCAGATTTAGAGGTGACCTAAGTCGTGAAAATGAGTGGAATAGCCTCGGAGAGCATGTTGAATGCAATGCCAGGAATGGAATGTTACAGTGCTACGGTGCCGAAACAGGCCGCTGTGCTTTCTCTTTGAGGTGTTGGGTTTTTCTCCGAGAGAGATCTCTGTACTCTCTGGTGAGACACTGCGATATTCTAGAGATGGTTCTGTGGAAAACTGAGCAGACATTTTCTAATTGCTGCTGAGACACGGGAGAACCTCTGTGATGGCGTTTGCCTCAGCAGCATCTGCATCGGATGCAGTGGTTTTTTTTTTTGTTTTTTTTTTGTTTTTTTTTTTTTTTTTGACAGGCAGAGTGGACAGTGAGAGAGAGAGAGACAGAGAGAAAGGTCTTCCTTTGCCGTTGGTTCACCCTCCAATGGCCGCCGCGGTTGGCGCGCTGCGGCCGGCGCACCGCGCTGATCCGATGGCAGAAGCCAGGAGCCAGGTGCTTTTCCTGGTCTCCCATGGGGTGCAGGGCCCAAGCACCTGGGCCATCCTCCACTGCACTCCCTGGCCACAGCAGAGGGCTGGCCTGGAAGAGGGGCAACCGGGACAGAATCCGGCGCCCCGACCGGGACTAGAACCCGGTGTGCCGGCGCCGCAAGGCGGAGGATTAGCCTAGTGAGCCGCGGCGCCGGCCGGATGCAGTGGTTTTGGGGATGGTTTCTGGTAGCACGTGTCGGTGAAAGCTGAGGGCGCCGTGCCAGCACTCAGTGCTGGGACAGCACATCCTGCAGCCACCAAGATAGCGCGGTCAAGGTATGCAGCGTTTTCATGGTAATACTCTGTTCAGGAATGGAACCTGGAAGAGTCGAGCATAGACTTTGCAAGGGCATTGAAGAGAGCCCAGGGATCCCCTGGGACTCATTCAAGGGCTCTCTGGAGGGTGGGGAGCCTGGAGTGGCCAGAGAAAGATAAGCAGGCTGGCCTGTAGGCCCTGCTTCTACTTTGTGCATGAATGTGTATATTCTTAATGTGGAGAATTTCAAGTGCAGACGCACTTAGAATACTCCCGTGAACCTGAGTTGGTCATCACCGGGCTTCCTGTTTTATCTTCGCACCCCTGCTGCACCCGAAGCCCGTTGCATTTAGCATCTAATTCACCTTAAATATTTCAGCATGAATTGTTGAAAGCTAAGGACTCTTTTAGAATACATAACCACAGTACTGTTAACAGTGACTTTAAAAGGAACAATATTGCTTAAGTGTCATCAGACATCTCCTCAATATTCAGATTTCCACAGGTAAGCTTAGACTTGGAATCAGCCATTCTTCTAAGGGGAAGTGTTCTTTCTAACATCACTCTTCTGTCCTTTTTATACTTCAAATATTTTATTTTTTTTATTTTATTTAAGAGGGGGAGAGAGACAGAGAGAAAGACAAAGAGATATCTTCCATCTGCCGCTTTACTCCCCAGATACCCACTGCAGGTGGTGCTGGGCCAGGCTGAAGCCATGAGCGGGGAGCTCAAGCCATCAGGTCTCCTTCGTGAGTAGGGACTCAGCTACCAAGGCACCGTCTGCTGCCTTCCCAGGGTACACATCAGCAGGTAGCTGAACCAGAAATTGAGGAGCTGGGATAGGAAGCAGGCACTCCAGTATGGGATGCAGTGTCTGAACTTCCGCGCCAAATACCTGCCCCCGTCTTATATCCTGAAATTCCATTTTGGTAGAAGTTTGCTTGAAAGGATTATGTGACCTAAAAATATTTTTTTAAAGATTTGTTTAGTTATTTGAAAGAGTTAGAGAGAGGGAGAGAGAGAAAGAGATAGTGAAAAAATGCAGACCACTCCACGAATGTGCCTGTCCTCCTTGCCCCGGGGGCATGCTGGCCTGCTCTGCATCATTCCAGTTTGTGTAGGTGCTGCCCAAGAGAGCACCGAAAGAAAAAAAAAATTTTTGACAGGCAGAGTGGACAGTGAGAGAGAGAGAGACAGAGAGAAAGGTCTTCCTTTTCCATTGGTTCACCCTCCAATGGCCGCTGCGGCCAGTGCGCTGCAGCCTGCGCACTGCGTTGATCCGAAGCCAGGAGCCAGGTGCTTCTCCTGGTCTCCCATGCGGGTGTAGGGCCCAAGAACTTGGGCCATCCTCCACTGCCTTCCTGGGCCACAGCAGAGAGCTGGATTGGAAGAGGAGCAACCGGGACAGAATCCGGCACCCCGACCGGGACTAGAACCCGGGGTGCTGGCGCCGCAGGCGGAGGATTAGCCTAGTGAGCTGCGGCACCGGCCAAGATAATTTTGAAAGCAACAAATCTGGAAGTAGATTATAAACTGTGTCCCTCAATAATTTTCCATAAATGTAATTTCTCTTCTTTAGCCTTTTTTTTTTTTTTAAGATTTATTTTATTTATTGGAAAGAGCTACAGAGAGAGGTAGAGACACAGAGAGAGGTCTTCCATCTGCTGATTCACCCCCCAGATGGCCACAATGGCCAGAGCCATGCCATTTGAAGCCAGGAGCCAGGAGCGTCCTCCAGGTCTCCCACATGGGTGCAGGGGTCCAAGCACTTATGCCATCTTCTACTGCTTTCCCAGGCCATAGCAGAGAGCTGGATCGGAAGAGGAGCAGCCGGGACTCAAACTAGCGCCCATATGGGATGCCAGCCCCTCAGGCCAGGGATTTAAACCGCTGTGCCATAGTGCCGGCTCCTTCTTTAGCCTTTTGATAAAAGTTGAGTAGCACACAGTTGGGATAAGATCCTGACATACAGGTAATCTATAAAACCAATTATGACTGAGTCTATTGAGAAATCAAGTGAACTGGTGGGGCGGTGGCCTGGCTCACTAGGCTAATCCTCCACCTGCGGCGCTGGCACACCAGGTTCTAGTCCCGGTTGGGGTGCCGGATTCTGTCCCGGTTGCTCCTCTTCCAGTCCAGCTCTCTGCTGTGGTCTGGGAGGGCAGTGGAGGATGGCCCAAGCGCTTGGGCCCCTGCGCCCACATGGGAAACCAGTAAGAAGCACCTGGCTCCTGGCTTCGGATGGGTGCAGCGCCAGCCATGGCGGCCATTTGGGGGGTGAACCAATGGAAAAGGAAGACCTTTCTCTCTGTCTCTCTCTCTCTCACTGTCTAACTCTGCCTGTCAAAAAAAGACAGTTTTCTTCCATGACAGGGAAGGAAGCTATTAAAAAAAAAAGTGAACAGGTGGTAGAATTGATTTTTTTCTTTGTTATAGAAATTGTGTATTCCTAACCCAAACATATGGCTTTCCTACAAGACATGGACTTTTCATTCTTTCTTTCTTTCTTTTTTTTTTTTTTTAAGATTTGTTTGTTTATTTGAAAGGCAGAGTTGTAGAGAGAGAGGAGAGACAGAGAGATTCTCCATCTGCTAGTTTACTCCCCAAATAAATGCAACAGCTGGCTAGGGCAGAGCCAGGCCATAACCAGAAGGCAGGAGCCTTTGCCAGGTCCCCCATGTGGGTAGCAGGTCCCAAGCACTTGGGTCATCCTCTGCTGCTCTCCCAGGTGCAGTAGCAGGGAGCTGCATTGGAAGTGGAGCAGCCTATGTAGGATGCTGGCATTTCAGGTGGTGGCTTAACCTCGAAGCTGGTCCCGGAATTCACATTTTCACAAAACAAACACAAACCTCCCCTGAGGCCAGGAAGCAAATAGGACTCTTGGCTGGGGATCGGGGAATTCAGTGAAAATCAAGCACCCATTGATGTTTTAATAATTGATCCAGCTGGGTTTTCTCTTCAGTATTTCTTTAGTCCCTGTGGTGGTTTTAAAGATGAGTATACAAATTCTTTGATTCTCCTTTGTTTAAAAGATGGACTTTAATTCTCCTTGCCTTGAGTGTGGGCAGGACTTACTGACTCCTGGTGAACAGAATAAGGCAGAAGTGATGAGGTGTCATTTCCCAGGCTTGGGTTATACAGAGACTGTGGCTTCTGCCTTGGTCTCCCTGCCTCCCTCTCCTTCGCTGTCTCTCTTTCCCTTTCTCATCACTTGCTCTGGGGAGGCAGCCCTGGATAGAGGCGAACGAGCAGCCTAGTGGAGGGCCATGTGGTGAGGAAGCAAGACCTGCCAGCGACCACGAGTGCGCTGGATGCTGATCCGACGCTGGCAGCCTCAGGAGTGGCCCACATGAGTGACTTTGGAAGGGGTCCTCTTAATCTAGCTGAGCCTTGGGATGACTGCGGCGGCAGCCAACAGCTTGACTCATTGTCCTGGCTGCACAAAGGCTCAGTTATATGAGCCCGTGATTTTCCTTGGAGAGTCTTCTGTCTCTCAGCACCGGCTCCGTTGTACACAAGGGGCTCAACGTCTGGCTGAGTTTCTCTCGTTCTGGATAGGTCTCTGATGGATTGTGTGTGTATGTGTGTGTGTGTGAGAGAGAGAGAGAGAGAGAGAGAGCGCGCGCGCGTGCACGAGAGAGAGCATGTGTGTGTGAGAGAGCGAGAGAGGGCGCGCGTGTGTGTGTGTGAGAGCGCGTGTGTGAGAGAGAGTGTGTGTGTGTGTGAGAGAGCGAGAGAGAGCATGTGTGTGTATGTGTGTGAGAGCGTGCATGTGTGTGTGAGAGCGAGAGAGCGTGTGTGTGAGAGCGAGAGAGCATGTGTGTGAGAGCACATGTGTGTGTGAGAGAGCGAGAGAGGGCACGCGTGTGTGTGTGTGAGAGCGCGTGTGTGAGAGAGCGTGTGTGTGTGAGAGAGCGAGAGAGAGTGTGTGTATGTATGTGTGTATGTGTGAGAGTGAGAGAGAGCGTGTGTGTGTGAGAGAGAGCGAGAGAGAGCATGTGTGTGTATGTGTGTGAGCGCGTGCATGTGTGTGTGTGAGAGCGAGAGAGCGTGTGTGTGAGAGCGCGTGTGTGAGAGAGCGTGTGTGTGTGTGTGTGAGAGAGAGAGCGTTCGTGTGTGTGTGTGTGGTGGAAGCAGCTGTCTTATGACAGAAGGTGTGGAAAGGCAGTTCACTCTAGACAGTGAAGTCCTCATTTCCGAGTCATTGCACTGTTTTCTGTCCATCCTCACAGACTGGGAATTAGTCAGTCTCCTACTTGTGTTTGCCCTTGTTAAAGGAATTGCTGGAAGTTGGTGGCACAGTGGAGTCAGATTTCAACTCCTTGTTTGAAGTTGAGGAAGAGTGGGACAATCAGAGCCAAGTACAGTGATGGCCCATTGTATGTGTCCACTTGACTGGGCCGCTGGATGCCTGGACCTTTGTCCAAACATTATTCTGAGCGTGCGTGAGAGGGTTTCTGGATGAGAGGAACATTTGAATCAGTAGACCGAGGAAAGCGGATTCTCCACTGCCATCCAGTCGTCTAAGACCCGCCTAGAACAAACAGCCGAGAAGGGGAGCTCCTTCTGACTCCTCGCACTGAGCTTCAGTCTTCACGGGCCCGGTACTGGGAACGAGGTCTGGGCTGCTGAGCCTGCTGGCTCCTGGGCTGGAACTGACACCATTGTCGTTCCTGGTTCTCAGGCCTTCGGGTTTGAACCAGAACCGCGTCTGTGGCTCTCTTGGGTCTCCAGTTGGCTCACTGCTGATCTTGCGAGTTCTCAGTCTCCATCACGATGTGAGCGGGTTCCTTATAAGCAATCTATATATATATGTATATATACATATATATATATATATACACACACATATATATATATATATATGAAAATTTTGGAAACCAGTGAGTGGAATGATGGCTGGAGACATTTCTAGCTCTAGGATATGAGCAGAGGTGCAGCGTAAGGGTGACATCCTGTCAGACCGAGTCTGGTGAGAGGATGGTGCAGTGTGCTTGTGAAATCCCGTGGCCGTGGCCGGGGCAGGTTTCTAGGCACGCTGCATGCCCTCGGGGTTTGGTTCGTTTCTTTTCCAACATTTATTATGTAACCTGTTGTTCTCTACCTGTCCATCCTCCTGTGAAACAGGATTCAGGCAGCTTGGCTTTCCTGGCCGTTAACTTGACACTGTTTGCATCTTTGAGGATTTTTTTTTACTGCAAGTAACAACAGAAATGAGTTGAGTGAATTTTAAAAATGCATATTAGAATTTTACTAAAAATAAGCAGTTTTCCTGCCCTTCCTTGCGAGGTAGATGAGATGGCTCAGTTTTCTGTAGCTCTGAGAGTAAAGGCAGTAGACTAAGGAATGTCAGAAGTCTCTTCCAGCTCCATGTATTTGATTTTTAGTGAGAGATTACTTATTTTCCTTATTCTATTGCTCTTTTAATTGGGGAACTATGTAACTTTTCTTCTATTCTTTGATATCATCTGATTCTGAAGATAATTATTTGTAGGCCATTGAATTCATTTCATCAAGGAGAGGGAAACTCCAGGTTATTGTCTTTAATCTCTCTACCATTTGCTTTTTAAAATTTTTATTTATTTATTTTAAAGATTTATTTGAAAGTCAGAGTGACAGAGAGAGGGAGAAACAGAAAAAAGAAAAAGATCTTCCATGGGCTGGTTCACTCCCTACATGGTTACGTGTCTGCAATAGCTAAACCATCTTTCACTCTACAGTGTGGCCTGGGCACTCCTCCCACATGCAGGTGCAGCCCCTGTGCCTGTCACTAAAGCAGGCCAGGCCTTTGCAGTTGTCTCCAATAGAGCACTGCTCCCAGGATGCCATGTGACTGCCGGGGCTAGGGCATACAGAATGCCCTGCGTGTCTTCCTTTCTCTCTTAGGACACTCATTTTTGGAATTTAGCTATCATGTTGCCCTATAAGGAGCCCCGGCAACATGGGAGGCCTGTGAAAGAGAGACACTGAAGCTCCTGGCCCTCAGCCCCAACTAGGCTCCCAGCGAACATCCTGCTCAGCCTGTCAGCCACATGCACCAGCTGTCCCAAAAGCTGATCCTGACCCACCCAGATCCTACCCGAATGACCCAGTAGATGCCTACGAGAGGAGAGCCAAGCCACCCCAACTGCAGATTCATGAGCATGCTGAAGATTCTTGCTGTTATGTAGCAGTAGGTAGCTGCATTAGTATTCCATTTTTCCAGAGTCTTGAACTGCCGCAGCTGTAAGAGCCAGATCTGTTTCCACCTGCAGGGGCACTGATAGTCTCATAAGAGAGGAAAAGTAGACTAGGTGTCCTCTTTCTTTATAGATTCTTTTCTCACTGATTTTCATATTGCGTATCTATCAGGTTATGGGGTTGTCTGAAACAAGGAAGCAAAAGTTGGCTAATAACGTCCCTGCCCAGATCATTCCATTCTTGTGCTGTTCTAATTTGGAAGGTTGTGTGTCCGTTAATGATAAGCAGTACCTCGGGGAGACTGGCGTTGTGCTGTAGTGGGTTAAGCCCCTGCTCGTGATGCCGGCATCCCATAGCAGAGCCCGGTTTGCACCCTGGCTGCTCTGTTCCCGTCCAGCTCTCTGCTAATGTGCCTGGGAAGACAGCAGAAAATGGCCCAAGTACTTGGATCCCTGCCACACACAGAAGACCCCGAATGCAATCTGTTTTTTTATTTTTTTAAATAAGAAGTATATATGTGGATAACTCCCCCCCCCACCTTACCCCCAACCTGTTCTTCATTCTGGGTTTTGCTTTCTGTATTCCTTGCACTGCTAAAACGTAAACTCTATTAGGGCAGGGATATTTTCTTCTTTATAAAGGACACTGAAGACTGTAAACAGTTTTGGGAACAAGCACCTATCCATGCCTGCACAGTCTGAGGCCTTGCCCCCTTGTCCCTCCTGCCTGGGCCTCCTGTGTCCACAAGGTGGCTCCCTGTGGGTTTTGCACTTTGCTACCTGCTCTTTAAGGGGGTTTGGAGATTAGCCACACGCTGAGGCAAGGCCTCTGGAAAGCCATGGCGGCTGAATTGCAGACAGGTACCTGGACCCAGACATTAAGGCTAACACACTCTACAGTTGTGACGACAAAGGAAAAGTTCGAGCTTCAAAACCTGAAACTTACGGAGATTCTTCATTGAAAAGCAGATTGAGGAGTTCAACGTTTAGCCAGCATGACAGGAGAAATCTAGAAACTTTTCCCCAAGACGTATCAATAGAGCTGTTGCTTACCTTTCCCTAAGTGGCTTGAGAAATGCGCCAGGCCACTATTGAAGCACCCTGAACAGATTCTTCCAAAATAGAGGTCGGTCAGTGGGGAAGAAGATGGCTGCCCGTCAGAGCCGGTGCTGTGGTGCAGCGGGCTAAGCCACGGCTTACAGTGCCCACATCCCATATGGGTGCTGATTGGAGTCCTTGATGCTCCACATCTGATCCAGCTGCCTGTTAATGTGCCTGGGAAAGCAGTGGAGGATAGCGCAAGTCCTTGGGCCCCTGCACCCACATGGGATGCCTGAAAGAAGCTCCTGGCACCTGGGTTTGGCCTGTCCCAGCCCTGGTTGTTGTGGCCATTTGGGGAGTGAACTAGTGGATGGAAGATCTCTCTCCATCTCTCCTTCTCTATCTCTGTAACTCTGCTTTCAAATAAATAAATAAATCTTAAAAAAAAAAAACACCACATGGCTGTCCATCTCATGTTCTCCTCTGTATTGACAAGCAGTCATGTTTGTTAATGTGTGAATTTTGTGGACAGACATTCCATGTAGAAAATTAACGTAATCAGTTGGAAGCCAGAAGTCTGCTTCCAGAAACTGAAGTCAGAGACCTGACTGGCAGCAGATGGCAGTTAATTCACCTGCTAGGCAGTCGATTGACTTTGCAGCATGGTCCTGCCGAAGAGGGATTGTGCAGAGGTTTCCCAGAAATAACTATTCAGTCAAAAAAAAAAAAAAAAAAAAAAAATCCAGCCGGGGGCACCTGCACAGTGTGCTAGGGAAGGAATGGCCTTCGCACAAGAGGAAGCACGCGGGGTGCAAGGCAGAAGCAGTTCATGAGCGTGGCTGTGGAAGAGTGAGCGTGAGCGGCATCAAGTCTCTGCTGTTCTTGCCGGTCTCACAGAACAGGCAGCAGCTGAAGTTCCCATTTTAACTGACTTGGAAAATGTGGTGTGACCCCTGCAGTCTGGGTGGCGGTGGGGGAAGGTCCGTGAGCATGCTGCAGTGGTGAGCCTGCTGGTGGCAAAGTCCTGTGCAGCTCTATCACTGGGGACACGGTGGAGAGGATGAGGGAAGCTGGCCTCGTTAACTGCCGGTGCTCCTCTCGCAGAAGGAGAGAAGCCAGGCCATGAGGGAGCTGCAGAACAATCCCCTGGAAGCAGCTGCCCTTAGGCTTCTTCACAGGCCGCTCCCTGAATGACCCTACAGCCAGGGCCTCAGCCAGGAGCCTGGAACTCAGTCTGGTCCTCCTGTACAGGCGTCAGGGGCCCAAGGACTGGGACCATCACCTGCTGCCTCCCACGGTGCACACTAGCAGGAAGCTAGAATTGGAAGTGGAGCTGGGACTTGCATCCGTTGACTCTGATGCAGAATGTGGCCATCCTAAGCCGCTTCGTCAGTCGCTGCATCAAATGCCTACCCCTTAGTTATTTTACAATGAAATCACACACACACACACACACACACACACACACACGCCAGAAAGGTCTGTGTGACATATATGGACTTTAAAGAACAATGATATAGGGCTGGTGCTGTGGTGCAGCATCCTTGTCAGTTTGACCTCAGGTCCTTGAGGTGTCTGAGTACATAGTCTGGGAACCATGTCCTTGGAGTATTAATTATATGATTACTTCCAGGGAATAGAAATCTGGATAATTGTTGTTCTGCTTTTATAATGAGCATATAATTAGAAAACCTATATTTACTTTAAAAATATTATTAACTAAGATTTACATTTTATTAATTTTTTTAGGCTTTGCCTAATGTCCTTTTTCTGTCCTCCTTTGGACACCACGTTACATTTAGTCATCGCATTTCCTCAGGGTCCTCCTGACGGTGATGGTTTCTGGGCCTTTCTTATATTTGATGGCCTTGGCAGTTTTGAGGAGTTTTGGTCAGGCATTTTGTAGACTGTCTCTAGATTGGGATTTGTCTGGTGGTGTTCTCGTGATCAGATGGGGATTACAAAGTTTTAGGGAGGAGGACCACAGAGATAAAAATGCTCCCATCATGTGATACCATGGGTACAAGCTCCCCACAGACTTACTTCTGTCGATGTTCTGCTTGGCCACGTGCCTGAGACAGATTTATTTATTTATTTGAAAGTCAGAGTTACACAGAGAAAGAAGGAGAGGCAGAGAGAGAGAGGTCTTCCAACCACTGGTTCACTCCCCAATTGGCCGCAATGGCTGGAGATACGCTGATCTGAAGCCAGGATCCAGGAGCTTCTTCCGGATCTCCCACATGGGTGCAGGGGCCCAAGCACTTGGGCCATCTTCCACTGCTTTCCCAGGCCACAGCAGAGAGCTGGAGCGGAAGTAGAGCAGCCAGGATTTGAACTGGCGCCCATATGGCATGCCAGCACTGCAAGGGGCAGCTTTACCCACTCTGCCACAGCACCGGCCCCAGGTCTACTGTTAACTTACTCTTTTGCTACCCTTTTTCATACTGTAGTCTTTATAAGGAAGTTCCATGTACAGTCTACACTTAAAGAAGGTTTAGCTCCACTTCTTTGAAGGCAGACTGTCTACAGAATAAATTTAAATTCCTCATGGAAAATTTGCCTCTTCTTTCCCCATTCCTTTGTCTATAATCTCTATTTAATCCTATATGTATATAATTGGGTTATATGGATATTTTATTTCATACTTGTGTTATTCAATTCTACTTCACTTATTTTATTGCTCTGATCGTTCCAGTGTTGGCTGTTGGGAGCTCTTTCAGTTGGCTGCTATGTCCTTTTGGCATCCCACCATCATTATGGGTTTTGTTTTGTTACTTTTTTTTTTTGACAGGCAGAGTGGACAGTGAGAGAGAGAGACAGAGAAAGGTCTTCCTTTTGCCATTGGTTCACCCTCCAATGGCTGGCGCACTGCGGCCGGCGCACCGCGCTCATCCGATGGCAGGAGCCAGGTACTTCTCCTGGTCTCCCATGGGGTGGAGGGCCCAAGCACTTGGGCCATCCTCCACTGCACTCCCGGGCCACAGCAGAGAGCTGGCCTGGAAGAGGGGCAACCGGGACAGAATCCGGCGCCCCAACCTGGACTAGAACCCGGTGTGCCAGCGCCACAAGGCGGAGGATTAGCCTAGTGAGCTGCGGCGCCGGCCTGTTTTGTTACTTTTTAAAGTACTTCCTTGCTCCGGCACTGCAAGATGCTGCAGACACGTCTTGTATATTTTCTGCTTCAGTCATGGAATCAGACATTTCCCGAAGATGCCTTTTTCCTCCTTTAGAGAATGATGTTACTAGCCAAGATCTGGGTACTGAATATGCTTGTTGTTACTGGGGCACGGTGTGGTTTTAATCTGTACTCTGGTGATTGATGAAGTCAGGCACCCTTGTGTATATTTATTGGTTATTTGTATATCCTGTTTGTCGCGTGACAAACCCAAGAGCAGCACTGAGTGGTTAGGCCCATGACTGAATGGCTTATAAAACCTAAAGGATTTACTCTCTGGCCTGCTACAGGAAAAGTTGCTTACCTCTGTCATTGTAACCATGTTAATATCAGTTCTGGGTTGGCTTTGGTTGGTTGATTTTTCTCATATGCTTGCTTCTTTTTTTTTTTTTTTGACAGGCAGAGTGGACAGTGAGAGAGAGAGAGACAGAGAGAAAGGTCTTCCTTTGCCGTTGGTTCACCCTCCAATGGCCGCCGCGGCCGGTGCACCGCGCTGATCCGATGGCAGGAGCCAGAAGCCAGGTGCTTTTCCTGGTCTCCCATGGGGTGCAGGGCCCAAGCACCTGGGCCATCCTCCACTGCACTCCCTGGCCACAGCAGAGGGCTGGCCTGGAAGAGGGGCAACCGGGACAGAATCCGGTGCCCCGACCGGGACTAGAACCCGGTGTGCCGGCGCCGCTAGGTGGAGGATTAGCCTAGTGAGCCGCGGCGCCGGCTCCATCCTCTACTTTTTTTTGACAGGTAGAGTGGACAGTGAGAGAGAGACAGAGAGAAAGGTCTTCCTTTTCCATTGGTACCTGCCCCCCCATGGCCACTGCAGCCAGCACACCTCACTGATCCGAAGCCAGGAGCCAGGTGCTTCTCCTGGTCTCCCATGCAGGTGCAGGGCCCGAGGGCCTGGGCCATCCTCCACTGCCTTCCCGGGCCACAGCAGAGAGCTGATCTGGAAGAGGAGCAACCGGGACAGAATCCGGTGCCCCAACTGGGACTAGAACCCAGTGTGCCGGCACTGCAGGTGGAGGATTAGCCTATTGAGCTGCGGCATCAGCCTACTTTTTTTTTTTTTCTAAGAATTATTTTATTTATTTGCAAGACAAGAGTTACAGACAGAGGTAGAGCCAGAGAGAGAGAGAGATCTTCCATCCGCTGGTTCACTACCCAAATGACTGCAATGGCCAGGGCTGAGCTGATCCAAAGCCAGGGGCCAGAAGCTTCTTCTAGGTCTCCCATGTGGATGCACCTTGGGCCATCTTCTGCTGCTTTCCCAGGCCATAGCAGAGAGCTGGATTGGAAGTAGAGCAGCCAGGACTCGAACTGGTGCCCGTAGGAGATGACAGTGCCACATGCTGGGGTCTAAACCCACTGCACCACAGTGCTGGCCCCCATCCTCTTCTTTTATGGCAAGACCATTCTGTATACCTTATCAGGAAATTAGAAGATTTCCAAGTCTGACTGGCATGGACAGGCTTTCGTTTCTGTGTGTGGGTTGCAGATACTGTTCCCAGCAGTCCTTTCGAATGTTTTCCTATGCCTTTGGCAGTTTGCTCCCAATCAAAGGTTGATCGGTGCTTGGCAGAGTACGGAAGAGAAGCTCCCTCGAGATCTCTGGCTTTTTCTCTCTGCAGCTTTCTCTGTTCTGTGAGCTCCAGCTGCCTGATCTCCATGGACTCTCAGTCCTGTCTTTCCCACTCAGGACATCTTGGGTTCTGCCTGGGTTTCCCTTTCATGTGCCACACTCTGAACACGCTCTCAAGACAATGAACTGGGCTGTTGTCCTCCACGTTGTTCTCCAAGATCACTGTTCCTTGTTGTCTAATGTACAGAGAACTGACAGCTGCTTTTAGTCCTTTAATCAGTTTTCTTTTGGTTGTTTTTGGTAGAAGGGTGAATATGGCCCTTATTACATCTTATTGGAAGTAGAAGTCCTGGGATCTTTTTAAATCTGGAATGGATGTTTAATTTTATCAAATGCTTTTTCTGTGTCTATTAAGATGATCATAGGATTTTGTTCCTTTCCCTCCTCCCCTGCTAATGGATAGAATTTCTTCTTTTAAAAAATCTCTAATATTAAACCAACCTAACATTTATGGAATAAACCTTAAGTTAGTCATGATCTTTTTTTTTTTTTAAAGATTTATTTATTTTTATTTGAAAGTCAGTTACACAGAGAAAGGAGAGGCAGAGAGAGAGAGAGAGAGAGTTTTCCATCCGAAGGTTCACTCCCCAATTGGCCGCAAAGGCCATAGCTGCGCCAGTCCGAAGCCAGGAGACAGGAGCTTCTTCCGGGTCTCCCACATAGGTGCAGGGGCCCAAGGACTTGGGCCATCTTCTACTGGATCGGAAGAGAAGCAGCCGGGACTAGAACCAGTGCCCACATGGGATGCCAGCGCTTCAGGCCAGGGCTTTAACCCACCACGCCACAGTGCCGGCCCCAGTCATGATCTTTTTTTAAAAGAAGATTTATTTTATTTGAAAGGCAGATGTATAGAGAGAGAGAAAAAGAGAGATCTTCCATCTGCTGGTTCACTCTCCAAATGGCTCCAATGAATGGGGCTGGACCAGGCCAAAGCCAAGAGCCTGGTGATTCATCTGAGTCCCAAATGCTTGGGGGCATATTCCTCTGCTTCCCCAGGCACATTAGCAGGGAGCTGGATCAGAAGCTGAGAAGCTGGGAATTGGACAGGCACCCATATGGGATGCCAGAGTTGCAAGCAGTGGCTTAACCCACTGTGTCACAATGCTGACCCCAGATCCTTTTTTTAATATATTGCTGGGCTCAGTTTTTTTTTTTTTTTTTTTTTTTTTTTTTTTTTTTTTTTTTTTTTTTTTTTTTTTGACAGGCAGAGTGGACAGTGAGAGAGAGAGACAGAGAGAGAAAGGTCTTCCTTTTTGCCGTTGGTTCACCCTCCAATGGCCGCCGCTGCAGCCGGCGCACCGCGCTGATCCTGGCAGGAGCCAGGAGCCAGGTGCTTTTCCTGGTCTCCCATGGGGTGCAGGGCCCAAGCACCTGGGCCATCCTCCACTGCACTCCCTGGCCATAGCAGAGAGCTGGCCTGGAAGAGGGGCAACCGGGACAGAATCCGGCGCCCCAACCGGGACTCGAACCCGGTGTGCCGGCGCCGCAAGGTGGAGGATTAGCCTATTGAGCCACGGCGCCGGCTCTGGGCTCAGTTTTTTAAGATATGTCTTAGGTTTTTTTTTATCTGTATTTTGGTTCATATACCTACTAAAGGTTTTGCTCTCAAGATTGTCCTTATGAAAGTTTATAGAGAATTCTGAAATGAGTTGGGAAATGTTCCTTTTTCTTTGGAAACATTTGCATAATATTCGTATTTTTCTTCCTTAAATGGTTACATAAATTCTTCGATAAAATTGTGTAGTGATTTCATTTCAACAGCTGTTTAATAAAGATCTGTTTATTATTTATTTGAAAGGCAGAACAATGGAGAGAAAGAGAGAGAGGGATATATATATATATACACACACACACACACGCACACATACATACATACATGCCATTTGCTGGTTAATCTCAAATGCTCAGCTGGGACCAGATCTGGCTGAAGCCAGGAGCCAGGAACTCTAACTGGTTTCCCACATAGGTGACGGGAACCCTCATGTGCCCTGGGGACACATTAGTAGGACACTAGATTGGAAATGAAGGTGTGATCCAATCCCAGCCACTGAAATGGGATGGGGGTATCCCAAGTGGTGACTTAACCCAGTGCCTACCCTGTTCTACTTTTTTATTAGGGGACTATTTAGATATTCTATTTGCTTTTGTTTCTTTTTCTTTCTTTCTTTCTTTTTCTTTTTTTTTTTTTTTGACAGGCAGAGTGGATAGTGAGAGAGAGACAGAGAGAAAGGTCTTCCTTTTGCCATTGGTTCACCCTCCAATGGCCGCCACGGCTGGCGCGCTGCGGCTGGTGCACCGCGCTGATCCGAAGGCAGGAGCCAGGTGCTTCTCCTGGGCTCCCATGGGGTGCAGGGCCCGAGCACTTGGGCCATCCTCCACTGCACTCCCTGGCCACAGCAGAGAGCTGGCCTGGAAGAGGGGCAACTGGGACAGAATCCGGCGCCCCAACCAGGACTAGAACCCGGTGTGCCAGTGCCGCTAGGTGGAGGATTAGCCTATTGAGCCACGGTGCCGGCCTGCTTTTGTTTCTATTTTGGTCAGTGGTGTTTTTTTTAAGACACTAATGATCTGTTCAAGGCCATATATCTTATTCCAATTCTGTTTTTTTTTTTTTTTAACTATGTCATACCAACGTATTATATATGTTTAAATTTCTGTACTCTTTTGTCTTCTCCTGTGGAACACTAACAGGTACTTTATATCATCTGCTGTTTAGGGCCAAATAGATATTGAACTAAATTAAAGCATACTTGGATTTATTTATGTTGAAGTTTTATAAGGAGATAATTGAATTAAGTAGTTGCTTCAGTAGGTCACTGGGCTTTGTCAGTATTTAAATGTACATTTTACTTCCTCAGTAATAGATTATTGTTTATTAGGGAAAGTGGGTTGGGGTATGTATTGAATAATAAGGTAGAGTGGGCCCTTCCTGTGAACCAGGGAGTTAAGCTGCTGCTTGGGGTGGCTGCATCCCATGTTGGAGTGCCAGGTTATCACACTTCTGATCCAGCTCCCTGCTAGTAGTGTTCCTGGGAAGCAGCAGACGATTACTCAAATACTTGAATTTCTGACACCCATGTGGAAGACCCAAATGGAGTTGCAGGCTCCTGACTTCAGCCTGGCCTATCCCTGGCTGTTGAGGGCATTTGCAGCATGAACCAGCTGATAGCAAATAGTTCTCTCTCTCTCCTTTCTGTCACTTTTTGGAAGTATAATTCATATTGTTGCATTTGTTTTTCTAGATTGCTTTTTTTTAAAAAAGAATTATTTATTTAAAGGCACAGTTAGAGAAAGTGGGGAGAGAAAGAAAAATCTTTCATCTGCTGATTCACTCCCAAATTGGCCACAATGGCCAGGGCTGAGCCAGGCCAAAGTCAGGGCCAGGAGCTTCTTCCAGGTCCCCCATGTGGGTTTAGGGACCCAAGAACTTGAGCCATCCTCCTCTGCTTTGCCAGGAATATTAGCAGGAAGCTGGATCGAAAGGGGAGCAGCTGGGACATGAATCAGGGTCATATGGGATGCCAGTGTTGCAGCTGACAGCTTTACCCGCTGTACCGCAACGCCAGTCCCTTTAGATTACAGTGAAAATGTTTTTATTTCTTAAAACCAGGTAGAATTGATATCTGCCTGTGATTCAGTTGCCCAGGGCAGTTGAAAGAAACAAAAGTAACTCAAATGTAGAATGTTATTTATCAAAACTTTTTTAATTTCTATTTAAGAGAGATTATAACTTGTTCTGAAACCTGTTATCAGGATTAAATTAATGAATGGGTAACATTTCAGTATCATGCAAGCTGTCCATTTTGTTACACAGGACTTAAGACTCACATGTTAGGGAAGAATGTGGGTTTGAGGGGAAAGGGTTCAGCTGGAGGTCGGTTTCTGTAAAATATGTTGTTGCCAAAAGAAATACTACCTAGCAGCCTTCTCCTGTGTGGAGGGAGTCCAGAGAGACCAGAGCAGAAATTGTACAGAGGAGCTGTCAAACCAGATTCCTATGAATGTCAGATGGGAAATAAAACTCACGGTGCTAACATTTGTGCTGGATGAATAGGCCCTTGGAAATGAATGTTTCAGTGCTTGTATTTTTTTTTTTTTTTTTTTTTTTGACAGGCAGAGTGGACAGTGAGAGAGAGACAGAGAGAAAGGTCTTCCTCTGCCGTTGGTTCACCCTCCAATGGCCGCCGCGGCTGGCGCGCTGTGGCCAGCGCACCGCACTGATCCGATGGCAGGAGCCAGGTACTTCTCCTGGTCTCCCATGGGGTGCAGGGCCCAAGCACCTGGGCCATCCTCCACTGCACTCCCTGGCCACAGCAGAGAGCTGGCCTGGAAGAGGGGCAACCGGGACAGAATCCGGCGCCCCGACCAGGACTCGAACCCGGTGTGCCGGCGCCGCAAGGTGGAGGATTAGCCTAGTGAGCCGCGCGCCGGCAGTGCTTGTATTTTTTATCATGGGTGTATGTTGAATAGACATTCAGAGTTAACTACAGCTAACAAAATTTAAAGTATGAAATTTAAACCAGAATTTAAGAGATTTTCAAAGGTCATGTTGGCTAAATATTGACTTATTTGTATCGTTTTCCCAGAAAGTGTTTATCTCCTCATATTAGGGTTTGGAAATTTCTAAAGAGAGGGGACTTAAGTCCTTAGAAATAAAATATGGGCCGGCGCTGCGGCTCACTAGGCTAATCCTCCGCCCTGCGGCGCCGGCATGCCAGGTTCTAGTCCCAGTTGGGGCGCCGGATTCTGTCCCGGTTGCCCCTCTTCCAGAACAGCTCTCTGCTGTGGCCAGGGAGTGCAGTGGAGGATGGCCCAAGTGCTTGGGCCCTGCACCCCATGGGAGACCAGGATAAACACCTGGCTCCTGCTTTCGGATCAGTGCGGTGCGCCGGCTGCAGCGCACCGGCCATTGGAGGGTGAACCAACGGCAAAGGAAGACCTTTCTCTCTGTCTCTCTCTCTTACTGTCCACTCTGCCTGTCAAAAAAAAAAAAATGGTAATTTAAATTTCATTTTCTAAACCAAAATGGAAATGTAGAGAACATATATAAGCAGTTATGCCAAAGTAATTACCTGTAGTTTTGTTTATTTTTTTAAAGATTTATTTAATTACTTGAAAGTCAAAGTTACACAGAGAGAGAAGGAGAGACAGAGAGAGAGAGAGAGAGAGAGAGAGGAGAGAGAGAGAGAGAGAGAGGGAGGTCTTCCATCCACTGGTTCATTCCCCAGATGGCTGCACCTGTTGGAGCTGAGCTGATCCGAAGCCAGGAGCCAGGAGCTTCTTCTGGGTCTTCCACGCTGTTGCAGGGGTCCAAGGACGTGGGCCAACCTCCACTGCTTTCCCAGGCCATATCAGAGAGCTGGATCAGAAGTGGAGCAACTGGATCTTGATCCAGTGCCCATATGGGATGCCGGCACTGCAGGCAGCAGCTTTACCCGTTGTGCCCTAGTTTTGTTTATTTTAAAGGCGTTGGATGGCCTAGGTCTTCTCACCACAGGGTGACTTCTGAAAGTGGGTGTGTTGGAGGCGGGCCCTATGATGCAGCAGTTAAGCTGCTGCCTGGGGCGCCTGAGTCCCGTACTGCAGTCCCTGGACTTGAGCTCTGCCTCTGCTCCAGTCCAGCTGCCAGTTCACGTGCACCCTTGGAGGCAGCAGGTGCTGGCTCGAGGGCGTGGGTCCCCGCCACACACGAGGGAGACCCGGGTGGAGTTCTGGGCTCCTGGCTTTCTCCTGGCCCTGCTCCATCTGTTGTGGACATTTAGGGTGTGAATCACCAGATGGAAGACCTCTCTCTCTCTCTTACTCTACCTCTCAAATAAATGAAAATAAATTAGGTTTTAAGAAATGAGTGTGTTCTCTGCCTGCAGTCCAGAGTAAAAACCGTCAAGTGCCTTGGAAGATGATTATTCAGAAATAAAGTATTGTTGACACTTTACGTTAAATGAAGGTGGCTGATTGAGGTTCTCAGAATTGAGAGGATGCTGTTGTTAAAGCATTTAGGTTACTGAGCTGCTTCTGCATTGGTGACACACACTCTCCTCTTCTGTCCTGAGTGTTCCTTGACGTTCACAGAATCATAAATTATAAAGAGGTGAGCTTTTTGGTATGTGAATTATATCTTAATTAAGCTGTTATTAAAAAAAAACCCTAAGTGTTTAAGATGGCTTACTTTAATGTGTAATAAAAGCTTGTTTTGTGATAAAATGTGAGTTGGAATCATAGCAGCTAATTGCCCCCAGATCAGAGGAGGACAGAGAAACAGCTGAGAGAAAAGTTAACCAAGCCTCTGGCAGACACTGGGGAGACTGGTGTTATAAAGTTGCTACTGCATAGCCAAACAAAAGGAAGCATTTTTGTTCTTCAATTTTTTTGAATTTGGCCATTTTGATATAAATTTTAAGATGTTTGTTAGTTTAAAACACAGTTGTTCCTGTCCTGTCCCTGTCCTACTTACCCACCATTTGTAGTTTCAGTTACCTGTGATCAGTTATAGTATGAAGATATTCAATGGAACCTTCTAGAAGCAAGCTATTCATAAGTTTTAAATTGTGTACCATTCTGAGTAGCCTGACGAAGTCTTTTGCCATCCTGCTCTGCCCTGCCTGGATGTGAGCCTCCCATTTTTACAGCTTATCCATGTTGTGTATGCTGCCCGTTAGTCACTTGGAGACCAACTAAGGTATCAGATCCACTGTCAGGATCTCATAGTGCCTGTGTTCAAGTAACTTGAAAAGAGTCCCAAAGTATAAGAGTATTGATGCTGCAATGCCAGCATCCCATGTGGGTGCCACTTTGAGTCTCAGCTGCTCTGCTTTGGTCCAGCTCCCCGCTAATAAGCCTGAGAAAGCAACAGAAGATGGCCCAAGTCCTTGGGTCCTTGCACCCACCTGGATGGATTCCTGGCTCATGGCTTCGCACTGGTCCAGCTCTGGCCATTAGGGCCATTAGAGCTTTAAAAAAAAAAAAAAGAGTATTTATGCTAGCAATTTTTTAAAGATTTATTTTAGATTTTAGAATTTTAGATTTATTAAAGATTTATTAAGGCAGAGTTAGAGAGAGAAAGAGAGAGACAAAGAGAGAGAAAGATTTTCTATCTCTGTTTTGCTTTCCAAATAGCTACAACAGCCAGACACTGGGTCAGGCCAAAGCCTGAAGCCTGAAACTCCATTCAGGTCTCCCTTGTAGGTGGCAGGGGCCCAAGAACTTGGGCTATCTTTTGCTGTTTTCCTAGGCCCATTAGCAGAGAGCTGGATTAGAAGTGGAGCAGCTGGGACTCATATGGTACCATTGTGGTTTTCCACATCTGTTGGGGGGTCTTGGAACATATCCTTGGCATACTTTATGCTTATAACAGGTTTTCACTTAGGTGGCTTAAAATAATGATTATGAAGTTAGATTATGACAAAAGAAAACCTCCCCTCCCCTTTTAAAGATTTATTTATTTCTGTGAAAGGCAGAGTTATAGAGAGGGAGAGATAGCACCCGATCTGCTGGTTCATTCCCTAAATGACTGTAACAGTTTGATCTTGGACAGGCCAAAGCCATGAGCCAGGAACTCCATCCTGGTCTCCCACATAGGTGGCCAGGGCTCAAGTACTTGTGCCATTGTCCACTGCTTTCCCAGGCATGCTGCTCGTCACGGGGCAGCAGGTCCGATAGAGCTCCTCAGGGCCAGCCTGGGGAGCTCAGGGGTCGAGTGGGATGATGAGTGTCGGTGGCAAAGGAACCACACCAGAGCCGGGAGATCAGTCAACGCCCAGGGCGCAGCCGGGTTCTTGACTTTATTGGGATGGGAAGAGCTTTTATAGACACAGAAAGGGGGCTGTCCAGGGCACAAGGGAACCGAGCCAACCAGCTGAAAGGTAAGGCAGGACACGAGCTGGGCATGCCCTCAAGGGCCTATCACAGCCGAGGACACATACTGTTCACAAATACGGAAGTCTCCTGTCAGGCTAGGTACCTTCCCCGGGGGCCATCTTGGATTGTTGGAAACGCTGAATCACTGGGATGCGAAAGTGTGGCAAACTTGCTTAGCGGTCTTGTGGAGCTAAGGCTTAGCAACTTTGTTTCCTTTACAATTGGAGCCCCCCCCCCCCCCCTGCACATTAACAAGAAGCTGATCAGAAGTGGAGTGGCAGAGATTGGTGTGAGGTGCAGGTATCCTAAGCAGTGCTTAATCCGCTGTTCCATCCACAATGCCAGCCCCAAAACTTGTCCCTTGATTCCAATTCATTGTCAGATCAGATCATTCACTAAACAACAGATTGGGGAAAGTACCATTTGGCCACAAATTTCCTACCTCATTATTATGCTTACATTAGAAATATATGCTGTTGGGGTGGGCGCTGTGGCATAGTGGGTAAAGATGCTGCCTGCAGTGCCAGCATCCCATATGGGCAATGGTTCAAGTCCCGGCCACTCCACTTCCGATCCTGCTCTCTGCTGTGGCCTGGGAAAGCAATAGAAGATGGCCCAAGTCCTTGGGCCCCTGCACCCATGTGGGAGCTCCAGAAGAAGCTCCTGGCTCCTGGTTTCGGATTGGCGCAGTTCCGGCCATTGTGGCCAATTGGGGAGTGAACCAGCGGATGGAAGACCTCTCTCTCTCTGCTCTCCTTCTCTCTTTGTGTAACTCTGACTTTCAAATAAATAAATAAATAAATCTTTTTTTTTTGAAATAGATGCTATCTTTTGGTAAACAACATGAATTATTTTCGAAAAAAGTATTTGGTGGTTTTGCCTTTTTGGGTCATGTCAATATTTTCATTCTTTGGCATTTGCTATTTATGATGAAATAATTTTTTTTTAAGAGATGGTTTAACTGTGACTGGGGTTTTCGTAGTTGTACAAATACTGCCCTGCTAATTTAATGCAGGCATTTCCCTAGCTTTATCAACTTGGGTTTATTGCTAGACTGTGCCAGATTTTAATGTGATAATGGAGGTCAAAAGTTTTGCTTATGTGGTAATTTGCTTTGCAATTTCATTTAATCATTAAAAAGGCGATGAACTTGATTTTAGAGTATGATTTGACCCGGGGTTTATGTTATGTGAAAGAACACTGCAGCCCTCCTTTTTTTCTTTTTCTTTTTTAAATATATATGTTAATGACTTTCTCTCTTTTTTTAGAGATTTATTTATTTATTTGAAAGTTAGAGTTACACACACACACACACACACAGAGAGAGAGAGAGAGAGGTCTTCCATCCGTGGTTCACTCTACAATTGGCCACAACTGCAGGAGCTGTGTTGATCCGAAGCCAGGGACCAGGAGCTTCTTCCAGGTCTCCCATGTGGTGCAGGGGCTCAAGCATTTGGGCCATCTTCCACTGCTTTCCCAGGCTATAGCAGAGAGCCGGATCGGAAGTAGTGCAGCTGGGACTTGAACTGGCGCCCATGTGGGATGGTAAAGCCACTGCAGGCAGCGGCTTTACCTGCTGTGCCACAGTGGGGGCTGGCATCTTAACCGGGAGGCTAACCACTCACTTCCCTCTACGCCACAGCACCAGATCCTGCAGCCCTTCTTCACATGGTTACTTTGGGAAAGTATATGAATTAAGTCCATTTAAACTTTGGTGTCAGCTCTAGCCAGTAACTTCTTCAAGAAATTTATCTTAAATTGATTTTAACTTTTTGCTCTAATAGTGCATAGAGATAGTGTTTCAGTGAAACACAGCAACAGAAATGTCTGCATTTTACAGTGTTTGTGAATTTTTTTGTTTTGCTTGGTTTTCCTTTAACATATTGAGAACCAGCAAAGATGTCCTGACAGGGAGAATCTGAATGGAGTCTTTTGGGGGTTATGAAGTGTTTGAATTTTAAAGGCTAGTGCTAAGGAGAAATTATGGCAGAGACGTAACTGTAAACTGAAAGTGTTGCTAACTGGAGATGCAGTTATGCCCCTGCTCTGTTAAGATCTGGATCCTGCCTGGGGGCCAGCTTAGTGGAACCAAGACTGCTCTGTGCCAGGAGGGCTGTTAGGTCCAGCAACGCTGTGATCAGAAAGTCCTGGGGGGAGTTTCACAAAGTCCATGCCCAGAAAGCCCTGCACCCAGCAGTATCCCAGGAGAGGGAGTGGGAGAAGAAATGTGGCCCCTGCCTCGAGCTGTAAGCAGACTGGGCTCGCGATTCTTTGCCGAAATGCCCACCTGGCCTGTCAGGTGTGTATCCTCTTTGTTAAACTTTGCTAGCATTCTTACTGCTAAAAATATATGTACATAAATAAAAAGTTAACTTTTTAAAACTAGTTAGACATGTAACATGCATGGGTCATACTGGACTCTCCTTGTCATTCTCCCAGTGACTTCTGGCAGATTTTAATACAGTAGGAAGGTTTGTTATGGGGCCAGCGTTGTGGCATAGCCAGCTAAGCTGCCACATGCAATGATGCAGGCATCCCCATGAGTGGTGATTCATGTCCTGGCTGCTCTACTTCTGATCTAACTCCTTGCTAATGTGTATGGGAAAGTAACAGAAGTCCCAGGTACTTGGACCCCTGAACTTAACGTAGGAGACCTGGATGAAGCTCCCTACATTTGGCCTGGCTCATCCCTGGCCATTGTGGATGTCCAGGGAGTGAAACAACAGATGGAAGATATCTATCTCTCTCTTTCCTCTCTCCTTGTCTCTCCTGTAACTCTGCCTTTTAAAGAAATAAAAAATCTTAAAAAAGAGACTTGTTATGATGCCAACTCCATTATGCTTTGGACTAGAATAATTTTATTGTCTTATCAATGTAAAGAGTCTACTTGAATCCTTTGGATTGTAGTTTTTTAGTGTAATTTCCCCTGGTAATAATTCTGTTAGGATACATATTGCCAAGTATGTGTGGAGGTGTAGCTATATGGAGCATAAAATTAGATACACTTCCTTCCTTTGGCTCACTGTCTAAATTTAGTAGGCAAGAATCTCTTTTCCTAGATATCATTAAAAATAGAAGATCCCCATCTGTCTGGAATGGGTTAGATATAATTCTGCCTGCAGGCTCGGAGATGGACTATATAGCACTGACTTCCATTTAGCACTAAGGCTCTTAGAAAAATAGTGCTTTTCTTAAAACTGAAACCAGGATTGTACAGTTTACAATGTTGACCTTAAATTGCCTTTTAAGTTTGTAAAATTCAGGAAGATCTAAGAGAATTGAATTTTGAGGAAAAATTGAGACATAAATGAAATAGTATAAGTTGATTAGGAAAATTGGTTTTGACGTCAAGTCTAGTTCTACTCCTACTTTATAGTTTACTAGTTACATAAGAAAGCTACTTAACCTTGCTGAAAGTGTAGCCTCATTTATGGGGTTGGAATACCCAGGCCTATTTGATAGGGTTTTGAGGAGTAAATTGAATTAGTAATTATAAAATGTGTTTTTCTGTGCCTGGCATGTAGAAGACACCTTTTTTTGGCAGTGGTGGTTGTCAGTTGTTGATGTTCACATTACTTCTGGTTCCTTGTAGTAAAAATCTGCCACCTGGCTCCTAAAAAAAAAATCTTAACTCAAACTATAATATGAAGTCAGAGGTAAACAGATTACTCCTGGGGGTACTTGGAGTCATGGAAATCATTTAGAAGAGGAGTGAAAATCCTCCCGGAGGACTGCCTGTGTTTAGTGGATACAGAAGCAGAGAGAGAGAGAGAGAGACAGACTGAGGGAAAGCCATCACTGAGGCCAGAGGTCTGGGAGAGTAACGTCAAGGGATTCAGGCATAGGTTGCATATTTGGTCAAATATTTTCTTCAGAAGTTCATTCAAGAATATTTCCAGCACTAGTTGGTGCCAGGTAGTGGAAGGACCTGGGGAAGACCAGTCCTCTGAGCAGGTGTGAGTCTCGATCTTTGGCTGTGGACCTGGATTTTATTAGGTAGAGAGGTAAGTGTGAGGCGAGATGGAGGCTGTGAGTTTAAGGTGATTCCTGTGAAAATTTAGCTCTTTTGCAGCGGAGCCACTGAGACTGGGTAATTTTGTTAGCAGACAGTTGTTCAGGCTCTTGCTGCTCCACGCTGGACAGCCAACTCTCCAGAGACAAGAGTTGGTAAGAGTGAAGGGCTGACCTCAGAAAGCCGGCAGTATTGGCCAGAGAGACATCTCTGGGTCCAAAATGTGCTCCTTCTGCTAAACAAGCCAGCAAAAAGGATTTCTAAAGGAAAAAGGGTAGCTGCAGGGGGAGTTAGAACAACAACAGCAACAAAAAAAAACCAATGAGTTCAGGGGCTGGTGCTATAGCGCAGCGGGTAAAGCTGCCACTTACAGTGCCGGCATCCCATATGGGCACCGGTTCGAGTCCCGGCTGCTCCTCTTCTGATCCAGCTCTCTGCTATGGCCTGGGAAAGCAGTAGAAGATGGCTCAAGTCCTTGGGCCCCTGCACCCATGTAGGAGACATGGAACAAGCTCCTGGCTCCTGGCTTCGGATCGGTGCATCTCCTGCCGCTGTGGCCATTTGGGGAGTGAACCAGCAGATCAAATAAATAAATAAATCTTAAAACAAACAAAACAAAACAAAAACCAGTGAGTTCAGTCAACTGATAATCAGGCAGATTTTCAGGCTTTGTTCTGATGGTCCTGGTCCGGGAAATCTAGGTGGCAATCAGGTGGCAGATTAACATCAGTGAGGTAGAGGCTTCCTCCTTAGCTGGGAGCAGGGTCTGCCATTCCAGTCATCTCCTTTCAGTGGGCTCCAAAAATTCTTCTTTTTTTTTTTAAATTTTTTATTTTATTTTGAAAGTTAGAATTACAGAGAGAGAGATCTTCCATCTGCTGGTTCAGTGCCCAGATGGCTGCAATGGCCAGGGCTGGGCCAGCCAAAGCCAGGAGCCAAGAGCAGGGTCCCAAGCACTTGGTCCATCTTCCACTGCTTTCCCAGGCACATTAACAGGGCGCTGTATAGGAAGTGGAGCATCTGGAACTCAACCCAGAGTCCATGTAGGATTCTAGCGTTGCGGGGGTGGGGGGTGGGGTGGCTCCTCTGAAAATTCTTATGCAAACATTATTAGTCACATCACCATCACATGCATTTCACAGTGTCAGTGGTTGGTTTTTGTTTTAGGATTTTAGAGTTCGAAGAAGGTGAGGAGGTGGCCAGATAAAGTAGAAAAGGCAATATTTTAGGGGATACAGGACGGAGTAGGGGTTCAGCCTGCCTGGACAGAGGGCAGGGGTTTGAAGCCAGGCCTCCTACCATTTGGGCAGCAGGCAGAGTCCCGGCTTATGCTGTTTGTTGGGGGAGGTGCAGGGTGCCGCATGGGCCCTGCGAAGGTGTGGGGGACGTGTACCCCTAGCAGTCTGAAATGTCCCAGGTGCAGGGCTTTTCCAAGCAGTAAACATTCCACTAGCCTTTGGATTATCCATCCACGCCCAGTTTCATCCCCTTTCGGGGTTGAGGCCTCCATGGCTAACAGGTTCTAACAAGTCAGAATATGAAAAGAAGGGAAGAGAAGAAGCCTCTATTATGGTTACAGTTAATGAGGAACAGAACTTTGTTGGCTCATTCTTTTGCCATCTCAGTGCAGGGCCCTGTTTCAGGCAAGGATCTCTTGCTGTGTCATTGCGTGGTGAGAGGCTCCAAGGGCAGGAGAGAGAGGCAAGAGAGAACGTTTAATGCTGTGCATTGTTCATGGGTGGGGGAGGCCTCCCCATCTCACCGCCTCCTGGCACAGGGGTCACATTTCCCACACACGCTTTTCGGGAGACACGTTCAAACCACAGCCATCATATAGAAATGGAGAGAAAGGGGAAGAGGAAGCGGTTCCACCTGTTCTAGTTGGGAAAGTGAAAACCTTAGCATGTGTGGAGCTTGAGGGAGAGAGCAAACCTAGTGGGAGGTGAATAATTGAGAGGCAGGTGTGCTCTGAGCCCTGCGGGAACGTTGTCGGTGCACAGCTCTTTCCTGGAAGAGGAGGAATGAGGGGAGGTAAGTTTGGGGCTGGAGGGGAAAGTGAGGACATTCTTGTTTAATGGCCTTGGTTTAAGTCGGGAAAATGGGTTTCATTGAGGTAATCCATGTGGATCGACTAGATTTTTCTGTTGCCAATTAAATAAAAATAGCCACCACCTGCAGCACTGGCATCCCTTATGGGCTCCAGTTAGAGTTCTTGCTGCTCCACTTCCAATCCAGCTCTCTGGTATGGCTTGGGAAAGCGATAGAGGATGGTCTAGGTCCTTGGGCCCCTGCACCCAAGTGGGAGACCCGGAAGAAGCTCCTGGCTCCTGGTTCTGAATTGGCTCAGCTCTGGCCATCACGGCCATTTGGGGAGTGAACCAGTGGATGGGAGTCAGTCTCTCTCTCTCTCTCTCTCTTTCTGCCTCTACCTCTCTGTAATTCTCTGCCTTTCAAATAAATAAATAAATCTTAAAAAAAAAAAAAAAGAATATCCTTCCATTCTTTTTCTATAGGAACATTTAAAAAATTTTATTTATTTGAAAGGCAAAGTTAGAGAGAGACAGAGACAAACATATATCTGTTATCCACTGGTTCACTTCTCAAATGGCTATAACAGCTGGGCTGTGCCAGACCAAAGCCAGGAGCCTGGAACTCCATCCCCAACTCCTATGTGTGTTGCAGGAGCCCAGGTACTCTGCTGCTTTTCCCAAGTGCATTATCAGGGCTCTGGCTTGGAGTGGAGCAGCCGAGACTCAAACTGGTGCTTATATGGGATATTGGGGTTACAGGCAGTGGCTTAACCCTCTATGCCACAGCATTGGCCCCAAGGGAACATACTATTACAATTTTAGATCACTGATTATCTGCCGGGGTCTCTCCCTGCCACCCCTCACCCCCTAGGACATTGAGCAATGTCTGGAGATTTTTGCGGGTCACAAGGTGAGGTTGTCCTCCTGGCATCTGGTGTGTAGAGTTCCAGGTGCTGTTCAACATCCTACAGTGCGTGGCTCCGCCTCCCAGATGGCCCCAGACTTTGGAAGTGTTGTGGTTGAGATCCTCACCCTAGACAAGAACATTTGCAACATACTCTTCAAAAACAGCCAACAAGTTTGAATAACAGCTGGATATATCTCTTCTTCAAAAGTCACACTTCAGAATAATTTGTTAAAGTCTAAAAAAATCTGCAGGGGAAAACACAAGCTGTTTAGCTGACTCCCCCCCTCCTTTCTTAACAACTGTTAACACTGAGGAATGCATTTAGGAAAGGCTGCACTGGAATCTCTGGGCTGTCTTCTTCTGTGTGTTCATCCTTGTAATCTCTAGTGTCGGGCACATTTGGTTGATCCTAAATCATGACCTTAAACTTTTAGTTAATTTTATCAAATTTATTTCTAATATAAATTTATTTATAATCCTGTACTTAGGTGGATTCCGTTTTGATGCTGAGGGGCAGAGAGAGAGAGAGAGAGAGAGAGAGAGAGAGAGACTTCCATCAGCTGTTTCACTACCAAAACACCCAGGCCAGATGGAAGTTGGAAGCCAGGAATGTACTTCATGTTTTCTGCATGGGTGTTAGAAGCCCAATTACTTGAGCCATCACTGCTGCCTCCCAGGGTCTGCAATGGAGGGGACCTGGAGTCTGGATCTGGAGAATCAGACGCAGGTACTCCAGTGTGGGCTGTGGCTGTCTTGACAGCCAAGCTGAATGCCTGCCCCAGCACTTAGTGTGTTTAAAGATCAGTATTAGCAGGCAATACTTACAATAGGCTGCCATCTCCCAAATTTGGAACTGCAACCCACACTTTTCCCCTAAACTCTAGACTCAAATTCCAACTCCTTTTTTTTTTACATTTTTACTTAGAGTTCCAATAATTTCCTTTTTTAAAGTTTTATTTATTTATTTATTTGAGAGAGCTACAGAGAGAGAGGAGAGAGATAGAAAGGTCTTCCATCTGCTAGTTCACTCCCCAAATGACCACAACAGCTGGAGCTGAGTCAATCTGAAGCCAGGAGCCAGGAGCTTCCTCCAGGTCTCTGCACAGGTACAGGTGCCCAAGCACTTGGGCCATTAGCAGAGATCTGGATCATAAGAGGAGCAGCCAGGACAAGAACCACCGCCCATATGGGATGCTGGCACGGCAGGTGCAGGCTCAGCCTAGTATACCACAGTGCTGGCCTGTAACAACTTCTTAAATGTAGCCCACTTGAGGAAGAACTCCTTTTTAAAAAGTTTTTATTTATGTAATTTATTTGAAAAAGAGGGAGGGAATGAATCTCCCATCCACTGGTTCACTCCCCAAATGCCACGCCACCCAGGTCTTGGACCAGGCAGAGACTGGGAGCCAGCAACTCAATCCAAGCCCACCTGACAGAGACCTAACTACTTGAGCCATCACTTGCTGCCTCCTGAGGTGCACATTAGCTGGAAGCTGGAATCAGGAGCGGAGCAGGGACTCAAGTCCAGGACTCTGAAATAGGATGCAGCATCCCAAATGGTGTCTTACCTGCAGTGCCAAACATCCATTAGGAGCAATCCTAATAGTCCCTCCAGACCTGTGATGCCTATTGATGGAACAAGAACATAAACCTCAGCCATTTTAGGGTCTTGTTACCCCTGCCTTCTTTCAAGAGACCAATTCAGTCTCACACCCTATATTGTTCCCCACCCTCACCCCCCCCCCCCCACTGCATTCTTTCCCAGGATTGGAAGCCAGAGGGCCAAACTTGAAGAACCAGTATGGAGACGCTTAACCTTTGCTGCCCCCTACCCCTAGCCCACCTCAGATATAAAAAGGCCCAGCTTGCTGGGATCTGGGCCCTCTGCCACATGTTCGGTCTGTGCGTGCCAGCAGTTGGTCATCCACTTTTTGGGCCATCAGCCACATTTTATTTTGGACTGTGTGCACGCTGGCAGTTGGTCAACCTCTGCAAGTTTGTTTTCTCTGAATAAATTAAGTGTGGCTGCGAGTTCATATTCTGTCTCCTCTCGCCTCTTTTTCTTACACATGTCATCTTAGACAGTGGCCGTGTCTTCCTTCCAGGTGCTCAGAAGGAAATCCTTGGACTCCTTCTTCACTTTTTCTTATCCTCTGCATCCAGTACATCAGGGAACCTCACAACTACCTCTAGAAAATATTCAGAATTGAAACATTCCCCGCCCTCTCCATTGCCACCAGGCCAACTCGCGCTGGGTGGTCAGAATAGCCTCCTAAGTGACTTCCTGTCAGCGCAGTAGCCGCTGTGATCCTGTTCAGGCATCATCCAGATCGTGTCACTCCGTCCAGAATGTGCCAGTGGCTCTTCATTTCTCTCAGCTTACATGTCGGAGTCCTTCCAGCCCCACGTGGCCTTACGTGAGCTGCTTCTCCCAGCACTGCCCTGCCCGCATCCCCTCTGCATCAGTTTGTGGCTGGTTCCCTGGGGAACCTGACTTTCCGGCAGGTGTGCAGACACATCGGGCAGCAGGCCTGGGGCCTGGGTACTGCCGCTCTCTCTGGCTGGAGTAATCTGTGTGGCTTCCATCAGGGGCCTCTGTCACTCCCTCAAGGTTTTGCTCAGACATCATTTCGGTGAGGGCTTTTGTGACCTGTTTCCACTGTAGCTCCTTTGTGTTCTCATACAACACACCATTTCCTTATGTATTTGTACTGTCTGTGTCCCCTGACTAGAGCTAACTTTCACTGGGCCAGAACTAGTTTATTTTTTGTTCAGTGCCACATCATTCATATACCTTCAATAAATGATTGCTGAGAGAATGGTGATTACAGCAGAGACAGACTCTTACATACGACATTGAGTTGGGATGCTGACACTTTCTGCCTGGTGATTATGGACATGTCATGTGGCCTCTCTAACCTGTCTGCTCATCTGTAAATGGGGAGAGTAGGACCCAGTGGAATTGTCATGAGGATTTGATGCAAGAATCTATACAAAGCTCTTAGCTCAGACTTGGGCATGGGGTAAAGAGTCCATAAATGGTGCTGCTGTTGCTACTATTTTCCCTTTCCGAATGTGAAATGCTGGATCATTTCTGACATACAACTTACAAGTGGCAACTCTGGGGTAAATGCAGGCTTTGTGAATAATCAACACAAGAGACAAGAGCTGCTTTTCAAGGACCTGCAGGACCTGCTGTTATCTGTGCTTTGCAGTCTTGCATTAGAGTATAGAGGTTCCTCAAAAAAAAAAAAAAAAAAAAAATCAGCAGTTCTGCTTCTGGGTTTATACCCAAAGGAATTGAAAGCAAAGATGCAAGCATCTTTGAATACCATTGTTTGAGCAACGTTATTCACAATAACCAGAAGATGGAAACAATGGCAGTGTCCACTGATAGATGAACACATCAGTGAAATGAAGTGTATTCACACAGTAGAATATTACTGGGCTGTAAAAATACATGAGATTATGATCCATGCTGCAACATAGATGAATCTGGAAGACATGCTGAATGACATAAGCCTACACTGAAGCATAAGAGGACAAATGTTATATGAGTCCACTGATCTAAGGTACATAGATTAGTCACATTCATAGGTGGAAATTAGAACTTAACTTGCCTCACTAATAGGTATGTGATTGTCCCGTGTTCTTTATTCACCCCAAAACCAAAATGTTTAGGTATAGCCAGAGCCTAAACCCAGGTACCAATGACCATGATGTATCTGATATTTTGTCCTATTAAAATGATTGTTTTTCATAACAATTCTGTAGGAATTTCTTTGTGGTGAGTTTAATTTGGAGGAGTGTCTTTATGTATATTTTCTCTATTTTTTCTCAATTACATGACATCAAGAACATAGCTAGCAGTATCAGAAATAAATCTTAAGGAACTGTGATTACTTCTGCACATCTCAACAAAATTCCCTGCAAATAAATACTTTTAAAGAAATAGTCTAAAAATGTTTGTATCAAAGACAATATTGGGCACATATATTTAGGGTAATTTTGGAGTTTTTTTTTTTTTTTTTTTTTTTTTTTTGACAGGCAGAGTGGACAGTGAGAGAGAGAGACAGAGAGAAAGGTCTTCTTTTTCTGTTGGTTCACCCACTAATGGCCGCTGCGGCCGGCGCACCACGCTGATCCAAAGGCAGGAGCCAGGTGCTTCTCCTGGTCTCCCATGCGGGTGCAGGGCCCAAGCACTTGGGCCATCCTTCACTGCCTTCCCGGGCCACAGCAGACAGCTAGACTGGAAGAGGGGCAACCGGGACAGAATCCAGCGTCCCAGCTGGGACTAGAACCTGGGGTGCCGGCGCTGCAGGTGGAGGATTAGCCTAGTGAGCCGTGGCGCCTTTTTTTTTAATTTTATTTTGAGAGGGAGAGGGACAGGGATAGAGAGAAAGGGAGAGAGAAGGAGTAAGCTCATTTAAAAAAAGAGAGAGAGAGAGAGAAGGAGAGACAGAGGAAAGGTCTTCCATCTGCTGGTATGCTCCCCAGTTGGCCACAATGGTGGGAGCTGTGCTGATCCGAAGCCAGGAGCCAGGAGCCTCTTCTGAGTCTCACACATGGGTGCAGGGCCCAAGGACTTGGGCCATCTTCTACTGCTTTCCCTTAGCAGGGAGATGGATCGGAAGTGGAACAGCTGGGACTTGAACCAGTGTCCATATGGAATGCCAGCACTGCAGGCAGTGACTTTATCCACTATGCCACAGCACCAGCCCTGAAGTGAGCTCTTATGTACTGATTTTACTCCAAAGTGCTTGTAGTGGCCAGGGTTGGGACTGGAAATTCAATTCAGGTTTCCCATGTAGGTGCAGGAACCCATTTACTTGAATTCTCATCACTGTCTTCCAGGGTCTGTCTTGGCACGAAGCTGGAGTCACGAGCCAGAGCCTGCTATTGAACCCAGGTACTCTGATATAGGACATGGGTGTCTTCAACAGCAGTGTGTTCTTTTTAAAGATTTGTTTTACTTATTTGAAAGGTAAAGTTACAGAGAGAAAGACAGAAAGGGAGATCCTCCATCCATGGGTTTACTCCCAGAATGGCCACAATAGTCTGGACTGGGCCAGGCCAAATTCGGGAGCCTGGAACTTTCTAGTGGAAGGGACCCAGGCACAAGCACTTGGACCATTTTCCACTGCCTTCCAGCAGGAAGCTGGATGGGAGGTAGAGCAGTCTGGACTGAAGCTCATGTCTCAGACAGTGGCTTGACCAGCAAATTAACAACAACAACAACAACAACTACAACAGCAACAACAACGGAAGGAAGGAAGGGAAGGAAGGGAAGGAAGGGAAGGAGGGAAGGAAGGAAGGAAGGAAGGAAGGAAGGAAGGAAGGAAGGAAGGCAGGAAGGAAGGAAGGAAGGTTGGTTTATGGGCCTGTGTTGTGGCATAGTGGGTAAAGCCACCGCCTGCAATGTTGGCATCCCATATAGGCGCCAGCCAGTTTGAGTTCCAGCTGCTTCACTTCCAATCCAGCTTGCTGCTGATGTGCCTGGGAAAGCAGTGGAGGATAGCCCAACTGTTTGGGTCCCTGCATTCACCCAGAAGAAGCTCCTTGCTCCTGGCTTCTGTCTGACTCAATCCTACCCATTGTGACCATTTGGGGAGTGAACCAGAGGTATAAAGATTCTCTCCCCCTCTCTGTAACTTTGCCTTTCCAATTAAATAAAATAATGTGTGTGTGTGTGTGTGTGTGTGTGTTTTAAAGAGACAGGCGCTCTTTCCAGGTCTCCCTTGTGGGTGCAGGGGCCCAAGTACTTGGGTCATCCGCTGCTGCTCTCCCAGGCCATTAACAAGGAGCTAGGTTAGAACTAGAGCAGCTGGGACATGAACTGGCACCCATATGGGATGCCAGCATTGCAGGCAGTGGCTTTACTTGCCAAGCCACAATGCCAGCCACAATGTTTCTGATTATTAACTGCCTCTGAATAGGCCCACCTGCCTGTGCTGAGTCTGAGAGGGGCCTGGGACTGCTGGAGTGTGACAGGAGACAGTGGTCGCTGGGAAGCCTGTCCTCCTCCTCCCTCTCTCCCTTCCTCCCCTCTCCCCCTCCTCCCTTCTCCCTTCCCTCCCTCCTTACCCCCTCCCTTTCTTCTGTCCTTTTAAAGATTTATTTATTTATCTGAAAGACAAAGTTACAGAAAGAGAGAGAAAGGGAGAGACAGAGAGAGGTCTTCCAACTTCTGGTTTACCCCAAATGGCTACAATGGCCAAGGCTGGGCTGATCTGAAGCTAGGAACCAGGAGCAGCTGGGACTTGAACTGGTGCCCATACGGGATGCTGGGGCCATCGGCTGTGTCTTTACCTCCCTACATTCCTTCCTTCCTTCTTTCTTTATTTCTGGATTTGAAAGGCAGAGTTACAGAGGGTAAGAGAAAGAGAGGGTTCTTCTATCTCCTGGTTTACTCCCTAAATAACCAACCCCCAATGGCTGGGACTGGGCCAAGCCAAAGCCAGGAGCCTGAAACTCCATCCAGGTCTCCAGTGTGGGTGGCAAGGACCCAAGCACTTGGGTCATCTTCCACTGCTTTCCCAGGTGCATTAGCAGGGAGCTGGACTGGAAGTTGAGCAGCCGGGATTGAACTGGTGCCTATATTGGATGCCAGTGTTCCAGCCTGTGGCTTTACCCACTGTACTACGTGCCAGACCTTTAACTAGCATCTTAACTACTAGGCTAAATGTCCACCCCTTGTTATTTTCTTATTCTATGATTTTGCCAATCAAAAGGATGTTGAAACAGGATGGAGACAATTTTTAAATTTTTTAAAAATATTATATTTGTTTCTTTGAGAGGTGGAGCTACAGATAGAGAGAGGAAGAGACAGAGAGAGAGATCTTCCACCCACTGTCACTCCCCAGATGGCCGCAATGGCTGGAGCTGAGCCAGCATTTGGGCCATCTTCCACTGCTTTCCCAGGCCATAGCAGAGAGCTGAATCGTAAGAGGAGCAGCTGGGACGTGAAGTGGTGCCCAGATGGGATGCTGGCGCCACAGGTGGAGACTTAGCCTACTATGTCACAGTGCCAGCCCCAGTTTTTTTAATTTTTAAATTTGTTTATTTTTATTATATTGAAAGACAAAGAGAAAGAGACAGACACAGAGAGATCTTGTTTCTGCTTATTCACTCCCTAAATGCCAATAATAGCCAAGACTAGGCCAGGCTGAGCCAGGAGCCTGGAACTCAATCTGGGTCTCTTATGTGGTGGCAGGGACCCAAGTATTTGAGCTGTCATTTCCTGCCTGCTGGGATTTGCATTAGCAGGAGGCCGCATGGGAAGCGGAGTAGCTGGAACTCAAACCAGGCACTCTGATAAGGGATGCAGATGTCTCAAGAGGCAACTTAACCACTCCCCCAAACATGTGGGAGAGATTAAGCTAAAAGGGCACATATACACAAACCCAGGAATTATCTGACTTCTACTAAACGAGCAACAAAACCCTCACATCTCTGATTCTAGCCTGTGTAATTGCTTTTGGCACAGTAACTATTAGCGCAGACCGAGTGAAGGTTTAATAACTAGATTAGAGTCTTCCCTTCGCAGTGTGCAAATAGGAAAAACACCGTCTTGGAAGTTTCCTCCAAATCTGATCTCCATTTCTTAATCTGCCCACAGTGTGAGTACATCTGGCTGCCATGGTACCCGTACTCATGCAGGTGTTTAAATCTCAAAGTCATGGTTTGGTGGAGCTGGAAGGTGGAGGCTTGATCCAGTTAATGGTGTCTAGGAGGAGGGCCCAGTGGAATGTCCTGAGGTCAGTCGGGGACATGCCCTTGGAGGGAAGTTCTCAGAGAGGGTTGGTTACAACAGTTGAGTTGGTCCTAGCTGTTCGTTTTCTTTTCTTTTCTTTTTCTTTTTCTTTCTTTTTTTTTTTTTTTTTTTTTTTTTTTTTTGACAGCAGAGTGGACAGTGAGAGAGAGAGACAGAGAGAAAGGTCTTTCTTTGCCGTTGGTTCACCCTCCAATGGCCGCCGCGGCCGGCGCATTGCGGACGGCGCACCGCGCTGATCCAAAGGCAGGAGCCAGGTGCTTCTCCTGGTCTCCCATGCGGGTGCAGGACCCAAGCACTTGGGCCATCCTCCACTGCCTTCCCGGGCCACAGCAGAGAGCTGGCCTGGAAGAGGGGCAACCAGGACAGAATCCGGTGCCCCGACCGGGACTAGAACCCAGTGTACCGGCACCGCAAGGCGGAGGATTAGCCTAGTGAGCCGCGGCACCGGCTCATGTTCCTTTCTCAGCACACACGCTACCTCTGCCATGCACTGGCCTAACTGGGTAGCCGAATGGAGCTCGCCTGATCTTGGACTGTGAAACTTCAAAGCTATGAGCCAAAATAAACCTTCCTCCTTCCTAATAGCTATCTTCGCTATTAAATTGTAGGAACAAGAAGCTAATTAGTGCAGATGCCTCATCTTAGCATCTTAAATTATGCTGTCATAGGTTATTCACTCGCCAAAGTATTTGTTACGTCATATTGAACAGTTCCAAATGAGATTAAAAGTCTCCTCATTCAAGAGTGTTATACATCTACTTATATAGTCTCTTCTTCCTTGAGATGTAGGTATAATTCAAGCAATATACCTTTCTGAAATATCCAGACTATGTTTTTTAAATATTTATTTACTTTTTAAAAGATTTTATTTATTTATTTGACAGAATTATTGACAGTGAGAGGGAGAGACAGAGAGAAATGTCTTCCTTCCATTGGTTCACTCCCCAAATGGCTGCAACGGCTGGAGCTGTGCCGATCCAAAGCCAGAAGCCAGGTGCTTCTTCCCGTCTCCCATGAGGGTGCAGGGGCCCAAGCACTTGGGCCATCTTCTACTGCTTTCCCAGACCACAGCAGAAAGCTGGATGGGAAGAGGAGCAACCGGGACAGAACCAGTGCCCATATGGGATGCCGACACCGCAGGTGGAGGATTAACCTCCTCTGCCACAGTGCCGCCCCCCCCCCCCCGAGACTATATTTTGTCAATAGCAAAAAGATATTTCTTAGAAACATCAAACTTCTCAAGTTGTTAGACTTTCATACAATTCTTCTTTCTCCTGTCTTCTTAAACCACAAGACTTGAAGAACATCTTGATATTTTTATATGTGTCACTGTCTTTATATACTTAAATATTAATGTACTGAAGATTATATATATATATAATGTATTCAGTCTTTTAAGAAGTTTAAAGAACCAAAAGAATAATGTACTTTTTCTACTTTTAGCAAAAATTTTAATGCTTCTTTTATTGTTCTTAGAACTCAATGTATATATACTATAATCTTTTTTTTTTTATTGATGAACAGAACTACAAGGATGAGCTAAAAAATCCCCATCTTTTTAAATTCCTTCACTTCCTCCAAAAATGTTGGTAATATATTTAGGTCTTTAAATTTTAGGTGATCATATGTTCTAAAAAATAATGATTTATATGTATATATGATTGCCATGGGATGTTGTCCATGAAATATTTTAAGTAAAAAAGCCATGTTGTGTGGTTTATATGATATAGCTCTGTTTGCATTTTAGAGAATTATGTTTGATTTTGTAAAGAGAAGATTTGGAGGGGTGTATAGTTGTTGACTATGAGGAGCCTTAGGGAATGTTAGGGAAGTAGGGTACTACTAATGGAGACAGGAAACAAACATTAAAAAATAATAGTTATTTATTTGAAAGTCAGAGTGAAAAAGAGAGAGGGACAGACACACAGAGAGACCTACCACCTGCTGTTTCACTCCCCAGATGGCCATAATGGCCAGAGCTGAGCCAGGCCAAAGCCAGGAGCCGGGAGTTTCATCCGGGTCCCCAGTGTGGTTAGCAGGGGCCCAGACAGCTGCCTTCGCAGGTGCATGAGAGGGAGCTGTATTGGAAGCAGAGCAATCAGGACTTGAACTGGCATCCGTATGTGATGAGGTATCTCAGGCAGGGGCTTAACCTCTTAGGCCACGTCTCTGGCCCCTGAGACAGACATTCTTAATACATGCAGGTAGAGAGGGACTGGGAGACCCCAGGAAGGATCAGGCAATCGTCAGATGATGTTGTACCAGCTGGAGAACCTGACCACTTTGGAACTGTTGGAGCACTCTGCCAACTCCGCCTGTGCAAGATGAGGTGCTCTGGCTCTGACCTCTGAGCTGAGGGCTTTAATTTTCACTTCATTAGCACATCTGTGCAAAAAGAAGATTCTAGCAGCTGCTCCCTGAGTGGCCCAATTAAGAATAGAAGATTTTCACCTTATTAACACAGGGAAAGTCCCCTCACTTAAAACCCGTTAGACAGGAAGCTTCACCAGCAACCCCTCTCGGGACCCCTCCCAACTTTCACTCACTTCCTTTGCTTTGCTCACTCTTTGTTGTCCATGTGCCTCATTCTTCATGGTCTTGGGACAAAAATTCAGTGGGGTGAAAAATTTTCAACACTGCCTCATAGTGCATTCCCAGAAACAGAACTTGAAAAAAGGATTCAGGGGAAAATGACTTACTAGGAAGAGTTTCAGGGAAACCTCGTAAGGAGTGGAGTGGGGGTGAGAGAAGGAGGCTGGAGGCCAAGGAATAATACACTATCAAGCCAAACCTCCAAGAGGGACAGCTTTTGCTCAGTCCTGCAGGGGAGTTCTGGAACTTCCTCTTGGGGACCCGAGGAAGAAGGTGGAGCCTTTGGATTTCCATACCTGTCAGTCAGTGCGCAAGGGCCCGCCCTTGGGGGGAGGTATGAGTCAATACCCAGGAAATACTGGTGGCCTGCTGGTGAGAGCCTGGGGTTGGAAGAAGGCAGCAGAGCCCCGACAGCACCTGCAGCTGTCACCCAAGTTACAGGGACTTAAACAAGCTAGAGGTATAGTTCTTGTCATCGTCCAGTTTAAGCTGTCTGGGGATAGTATGGCACAGAGATCAGGCTCCTTCTGTCTTGCTGCTCTGCCCTCACTGAGTTACTGTCCACATGTGCATCTGCGATGTTCAGGATTATGTCCAAATTCCCATTAGGAAAAGGGGAGAGATGTCTGGGGGAAGAGGACGCATCCATTCCCCTAAGGAAAATTCTGGAAGTGACATACATATTTCTGCTCAAATCTCATTGGCCATGATTTAGTTACATGGCCACATGTGAATGCAAAAGAGAATAGTGTTTATCCTGATTGGCCTTCTGTGCAGTTCAAAGTAGGAGACTGTGTCTGGGATTCAGTTTTGGATGTGGTAAACTGATGGAGATGTCTAATAAGAGGTTGGAAAATGGAGGCTGTAATTCAGGGCATAGGTCCAGTGTGGTGTTGGTATTAGAAGCCATGAGAGTGTGTGCTGTCATTTATGGAATGTGTAGAGGTCTGAGCCACAGGGCATTCCAGCAGTTGTGGTTGGGTCATGAGGTGAACTACCAGTGGAGACTTAAGGAGGAGGAGCCAGTGAAGTAAAAGGAGAAATAGGGGATAGGTGTTCAGCATTGTGGTACAGTGGGTTAAGCCACAGCCTACAACAAACCAGGAGTCCCCATCTGTGTCCCAGCTGCTCCGCTTCCGATCCAGCCCCCTGCTAATGTACCTGGGAAAGCAATGGAAAATGGCCCAAGTTCTTGGGCTCCTATATCCACATGGGAGCCCTGGAAGGAGTTCCAGTCTCCTGGCTTTTGGCCTGGCCCCAGGGTAGTGAACCATCGGACAGAAGATCTCTCCTATTTCTCTTTGTCTCTCTCTCCCTCTCTCTCTGTAACACTGCCTTTCAAATAAAGAAATCTTAAGAAAAAAAAAAAGGCAAATAGGAGTGTATTGAGAAGAGGAAATTGATCAGCTGTGTCCATTGCTCTTGATAGGTAACATAACACAAAGACTGAGAATTGCCCATTGGATTTATCTTTATGCAGATCATTAGTATTGACAAGCAGTGCTTCCTGGAAAGATGGGGTGGGATCCGAATGTACCAATGTATATTCATGAGAAAATGGGAGACAAAGTGGATACAGCCATTCAGACAAGTCTTTAAGAGTCATGCTGTGGGGGCTGGCACTGTGGGGGCTGGCGCTGTGGCGTAGTGGGCTAAGCCTCTGCCTGTGGCGCTGGTATCCCATATGGGCACTGATTTGTGTCCCAGCTACTCCTCTTCCTGTCCAGCTCTCTGGCAAAGCCGTGGAAGATGGCCCAAGTGCTTGGGCCCCTGCACCTGAGTGGGAAACCTGGAGGAAGCTCCTGACTCCTGCCTTTGGATTGGTCCAACTCTGGCCATTGCAGCTATTTGGAGAGTGAACCAGTGGTTTGAAGAGCTCTCTGTCTCTCTCTGTCTCTAACTGCCTCTCAAATAATCTCAAATAAATAAATAAACAATAAAATAAAAAAGAATCATACTGTGAAGGAAGGTAGGGAACCAGCATGAAAGAGGAAAGAAGAATTTTTAAGTTGGCAGATAGCGCAGTTGTTGTGTGCTGATGTTACCCGTAGAGAGGGGACAACTGGTGATCTTGTAGGAAGAGAACAGTTGCCTGGCTGAAGGGGATATGAAAGCTGAATACATAAGTGGAGGAGTTGGTTTTACGGTTAAGAGAAGACAGAGTAACATATATGACTGCAGATAGGAGCATGTGGTACAGAGGTGGCTGGCTACATACGAAAGACCCGCGCTGATTGCTTCCGGTTTTCAGTGGCATCTAAAACAGTTGCCATCAGCTGGAAAGTGAGGAGGGGGGGACATGATATTGGATGTTGGAGGAGACAGAACGTGTGAAATAGTGTTCTAGAAAAGCCACGAGTGAGTAGACTCGGAAAATACACTGGGCGTGTCTGTCTGTAGCCGTGAACTGAAAGTGAGACGAGTTAGTGTGACTGTGTGAGTTTCTATAGCCATTTTTTGCTGCCCAGATCCAAGCATAGAGCAGGTAGAAGGTTGTATTTAATTAAGTAATAAATAAAGCTAATTGTTGACTTTGAAAGCTGTTTTCAAAAGATGAGTGATGGTGAATGATGTCTAGAATTGCTGCTTTTTCATTATAAACATTTTGGAAGGTTAAACCTGGTGAGTTTTATGTCTTTTTTTTTAATAAAGGCATGGCATTGTTCCAGGAAGGGTTGTTGATTGAAAATTACAAACCTAACTCCTGCCAACTTGAACAGGAAAGGAATGTGTGGAAGACAGTCAAGTACCCCCCAGCGCTGATGGGAAGGCTGGAGAATCTGGTTCAGGAAAAGGCAGGAACCCATGGACTCAAAGGTCCGGAATCACTGCCAAAGCCATGGGGGACTTGGCCCAGATGCATTGCCGAGCCCTCCTGTCGCTGCTGTTGGAGGAATGGTTTCTGAACCTCTCCTTTCTGGAGTCACTGTTCCATCTCAAAGTCCTTGACAGAGGTCATGCTGGGAGCGGGTGTTCGGCACCACCTCTTGGGGACTCCTGCATCCAATATCAGAGTGCCTGAGAGCACCTGCTGACTCTGCTGTTGGCTCCAATTACCTGAGAAACGCACACCCTGGGGGACTGCAGGTGATGGGTCCCTGCCACCCATGTCGGAGATCTGGATTGAGTTCCTGGCTCCTGGCTTCCACGTGGTCCCACCTCTGGCAGGGCTTTGAGGGGTGAACCAGCAGGTGAGAGGTCTCTCTGTCTCTCAAATAAATAAAAATAATACATAAGCCTAAAAGATCACTCTGGCTGCTGTGTCCAGAATAAAGCGGGAATCCAAGAGTGGAGGAAGGGAGAATGAGTCTTGAAGCTCCGCAGTGGATTAGGATAGCGACAGGGGCGAGGGAAAGGCAGTCAGATTCATGGAGCATTCCAAAAGAGGCTGCTAAGATTGTTGTCTGCGGAACAATCTTCCTTCCTCCCTCCTCTCCTGCTTTTCTTCTTTCTTTCTTGAAATCTGGGCTTTTCTAGGCGTCTTTGTGCAGTCTTCACTAGCACAAGGAAGTGGAACTTGTGCAGCAGATATTTCAGACAAGTCGGCAGTGATCATCTAAGGAAAATGTCCACGGTGCACACGGTGGTGCAGAGGGGAGTTGTTGGTTGATGTCATCCTAGAGCTGCGGCATGGCTCGGCATTCCCAAATGATTCGTTTCCTTCAAGGCACTAGTGATTGCTGCCAGCTCAGCTAACCCGCTTCTTTCTAAGTGTAGTTAACTGATAATACATGGACCAGCTGTCATCTGAGCTTTGTGTTCCAGCACTCATTAGTCCTGTATGGTAGCAGTTTACATAGCGGTTATTTGAAGTAGGTCAAATGCATATCCATTATTTTTAAAAAATGAGAAAACATGATCATTTTTAATACCCCTAGGAAAGTGATTTTCAAATGGAGTAATCATCAGGAATGGCTAGAGTAGTTTTAAAAAATATGGCCTCTCATTCCTCCCGTTTCATAGCTGAGAGTAAGTCCCAGATATCTGTATCTGCTTCTGATGTGCCAGTTTGAATCTTGGCTGTTCCACTTCTGATCCAGTTCCCTGCTAATGTGTCAGGGAAAGCTGTAGAGAATGGCCTAGTACTTGGGTTCCTGCCACCCACGTGGGAGACCTGAAAGAGGCTCCTAGCTCCTGGCTTCTGCCTGGTCCGACCCTGGCCTTTGTGGCCATTTGGAGTGTGAGCCAGCAGGTCTCTGTGTCTCCCCCTCTCTGTCACTCTACCTTTCAAATAAATAAATCTTACAAAGAATTTTCCAGGATTATCAATTCTGTTCAGGAACTGTAACTTTATGCTATTCAGACTAGCTTTATTCTTTATCCAGAGAGATAATTCTTTCTTAATGGGAAGAATCCCTTATAAATGAGTCTTTGGATTTCTCAGTTTGATTTTATAAGCTATATCATGTTTCTTTCTTTGTAGAGATTAGCTTTGTGAGATTTTAAGTAGTTCTTTGGGGTGGTGTTGAAGGTGGAATCCATTAATTTTTCTCTTACTCTTTGGCTAATCTGTAATCTTACAGTTTTTTTTTTTTTTTCTTCCCCTGAAGCATAAGGAGCTTATTCCCTTCAACCTGAGTATCCCACACAGGTGGCAGGGACCCAGCAATTGGAGCCATCATCTCCCAGGTGTGCATTGATAGGAAGCGAGAATTGGGAGTTGAGGCAGGGCTCAAACCCGGGCACTGTGCACGGGATTAGGCCTGACTGCTGTGCCAAATGCCTGCCTCTAGGAGAATTTCTTGAAAAATCCAAAAACAAGCCTGAGAGTACATAATGGTCACGTTACCTACTATACTAAAAAGTAAAGAAAATGAAAAGTAAACACTGGTATGCCATTTTTAAAGATTACATAAACATTTCATCCTGAGCTTGCTATTATTAATTCTAGTCTGTGATCTAAATATGATTATATCTTCCCGATGGCCATTTAATGAATCATTTTATAGACAGAAATTATAAGTATGTATATATATATATTCATAATTACTTTAAAAATATTAAGTGGCACATAATACCTGTACATGTTTATGAGATACAGCAAGATGTTTCAATGTTGTAAAAATAGAGTAATGTTCAAGTAAGGGTAGTTAAAACATCTATCATTCCCTCCCTCCGAAAGAAACTTATTTCCTATATTATAATACAGCCCATCAGTGTATTCCTAAAGATGTACTCATGAAATTTATAGTCATTTAATAAAAGGTTTCTAAAAAAAATACAACCCAATTAATTTCAGCTTAAAGCAAGTTTGTATAAAAATAGCCAAATCCCTGTTTCTCATGTTTAATATGCTTAGAAATCATCTAGAGAGCTGTTAGAATGCAGATTCTGGTTTAGTAGGTCTGCCTTTCTATTGAGCATAGGGTGATGCTGATGCCGCTGGCCTGTAGATGTCATTCTGAGTGGTAAGAAGCTAGCCCATAATTACATTATCCTTTGCACTTTCATCTCTCAATGGGTTCCTCTACTTTGGGGCATGTTTTGGGGCTGTCTAATTTGACCAAAGGTTGAGTAGTACATTTTAAGAAGATTGGATTACATAACCTTACCCTGCTTTCTGCCATATTCTTAAGATTTTAGTGCTATATATAGCTTAAGGTTTGTAGTGTCAGGCTTTGAAAATGGATAAAAGAAGAGAAGTGTCAGAAGCAATATATTTTTACTGAATCATTGTATCTACAGCAGCAAAATTCATTTATCTACTTGAGGTGGTCTGAACTCCAAGTAGAGCATTAGTAATGGAATTAGGAACAAGAGAGCAAAGTAGGCACGCCGTTGCTAAGATTCCGCGTGGATGCCCACACCACGTATCCGAGTTCCTGAGTTTCAATCCTGGCTCTGCCTCTGATCCCTGGGAGACCTGGCTCCTGTCTTTGGCCTGGCCCAGGCCCAGCTGTTGTGGGCATTTGGGGAGTGAACCAGCAGTTGGGAGGTTTTTTACTGTGTCTTTGTCTCTCTGCCTTTCAAATAAGTGAAATAAAATAAATATAAATTAAGTAAATATACGTATCATTTTGAGGGAAGCAACACACAACTATTATTTTTGAATTCAAACAGTGTAGAAAGTTTAAAGATGAAGTAATAAGGCTATTTCAAAACTCACCATGCAGAAATAACCATAATTATTAGCATTAGGTGAACACAGATAAAATGGAAATGAGTTTATAAAATTGGGACCCTACTATAGAGATGTACTAAAAAAAACTCCTTTTTCTTATGAAAACACAAATTAAATTAAATAAATAATTGCCCAATCATGACCAGTTTTATTTCCTGTATATCCACAGCAGCTTACCTCATCCTGAGTATTTTGAAGCATATATCTCAGGCATCACATCATTTTATCTGTAAATAGCACCTTTTTTCTTTTTTGATTGGAGAGACACAGAGAGAGAGCACGCCCCCTTCTGTTAGTTCAATCTCTAAATGCCTGCAGCAGCTGGAGCTGGGCTGGGACTGGAGGCAGGAGCTGAGAACTCAACTCAGGTCTCCCAGGTAGGTGGCAGGAACCCAGTGCTTGAGCCATCATCACTGCCCATTAACAGGAAGCAAGAGTCAGGAGCCGAAGCCAGCTGTCAAACCCAGACACTCCACTGCGGAATTCACGTGTCCTAACCACTGGGCTAAATGCTTGTAAATATGCTCTGTCAATATGTCAGCATGCATCTCTAAAACATGAAGACTTTTTTTTTTTAAGAAGACATATTTATTTTATTTATTTGAAAGAGTTACAGAGAAAGGTAGAGAGAGAGAGAGACAGAGAGGTCTTCCAGAGAGAGAGAGAGGGAGGGAGGTCTTCCATCTGTTGATTCACTCCCCAAATGGCAGCAATGGCCAGACAGAGCTGGGCTGATCTGAACCCAGGAACTTCTTCTTCTGGGTCTCCCACATGGGTGCAGGGGCCCAAGGACTTGGGCCATCTTCCACTGCTTTCCCAGACTCGTTAGCAGAGAGCTGGATCTGAAGTGGAGTAGCCGGGATTCAAACCGGTATCATATGGGATGCTGGCGCTGCAGGTTGGGGCTTTAACCTGCTCTGCCACAGCACCAGCCCCAGGAGCCATTGTCACACACACAGGGTTATCAGTTTCCCTGGTTAATTCTCTCCTCTCTCCCCTCTTTCTGTATGAGCTCTTCCTGGTTGGGCTTTTTGTTTCATATGAGAATATATAAAATGAAAGAGCACTAATTTTACAGAGAGAAATGGATGCAACCTAGGCCAAACAACAGCCATGTGCTACAAATACTTTATGCTAATTTTGTTTTACCTTTTTAGAATGTCTTAACCTATCTGGAGATGCCTTGGAATACTTGATGTCTCTTCCTAACTGCCTTTCTCATCTTTTCCAATGTTTTCCCGACATGTTCTCCTGCTTTGCTGCAGCACTGGCCTGTGGGCACTACTTAGGGGTATGTACCTGGCGGAGTTCCTCACTTAATTGGAGGTGGGCTTCCTGAGGGCCACATTTTACCAACTTCCTGCCCGATGCCATTAGCACATCCTTAGTATTTGCTGGATGCTTGGTGCCAATACTGAGGCAATCTTGCTTCAAGGTTGATGGGCATATCACTCAACTCAACTGCCATTTAGCATTTATTTACCCAAAAAAGCTAGGTATGTTTACTTAGGTCTAACATGCGCATGGGTGAGAGGATAATTCAGATGTTGACATTTGGTGTCTGAACTTATAGGTGGTTTCTATATAAAGGACTGAAGCTTGGAATTTTGCTTTCTTCACTTACTTCTTTTTTTAAGATTTATTTTATTTATTTGAAATGATAAGAGAGAGAGATCTTCCATCTGCTGGACTGCATTACCTGGGGCTGGGCCAGGCTCAAGTCAGGATCCTGAAACCTCATCCCATGTGGGTGACAGGTGTCCCTGTACTTGGGCCACTTCTGCTGATTTTCCTAGGCATGGCAGAGAGCTGCACTGAAAGTAGAGCTCACATGGGATATGGGATGCTGGTGACAGCTTATCCTGCTGTACTATAACGCTGGCCTGGCTTAGTTTGTGTTTTTTTTTTTTCTTTTTTTACTTTTTTTTTTTTTAAGATTTACTTATTTATTTGAAAAACAGAGTTACAGAAAGAGAGAGAGAGAATCTTCCATCATTGGTTCACTCCCCAAATGGTCGCAACAGCATAAGCTGGACCAGTCAGGAGCCAGGAGCTTCTTCCAGGTCTGGCACATGGGTGCAGGGGCCAAAGTACTTGGACCATCTACCACTGCTTTCCCAGGCGCATTAGCAGGGAGCTAGATTGGAAGTGGAGCAGCCAGGACACAAACTGGTATCCATATGGGATGCCGGTGTCACAGGCGCAGCTTAACCTGCTGTGCCACAACACTGGCCCCGGTTTTTTACTTCTAACACTTATTTATGTGGTGACCATATGTCCTGATTTGCCTGGTACACTTTGAGTTTTTGCACAGTCCAGATTTTATCATTAAGTGTCCCTTTTAGTTCATAGAATTGTCCCGTTTAGATGGCGAATGAATCATTTGATTTCCTGACAGTCCTAAGAAGCAGATCCTGTTAATTGTTCTCGTGTTGCATATGGGGACGTCAAGGCACAAGTTAAGTAACTTAGCTAAGACCACGCAGCTCTATTTGAGTGGTGAGTGGCAGAGCCAGGATCTGAACGTAGGCAGTTTGACACCAGTGCTCCCAACCACTCTGCCATGTTGCCTCCAAATATATCTTTTGCAGAATGCACCCTGCTCCACTGGGAGTCTCCTGATAAATTAATCTGGTTTTCTTTCTTTTTTTTTTTTTTTTTTAATCAGAAGTCTGGCTAAGGCTCTTAAATTTTAAGGGTTTTCTTTGTCTTCAGAAAAATCCTTCCCAGCTCCTCCTGTTCCACTAGGCCAATCAGATGGTGGATTTCTTTCTCAGAAGATTGAACGTGCACCATTTTTGCATGCTTGTAATGCCGGTTATTTGGCATTCCCTCCTAGACGCTTGAGAAACCCTTGCGACTTTGGGAGAGTCTCAAGTCCCTGCCTTGGTCACTTTTCCTTACTTCTGGCCATGTTTGCTATCTTACATTCTCTGTCTCTCTCTTGCACACGCACACACACACACACACACATGCTCACATGCACAGTGTCTCCAGCTTCTAGAACAGTCTGCCTGTGATCAGTCCAGATTCTGGAGTCTTCTGGGAACGCTGTTCATGGCCCTTTCGCAGGGTGCTCTGAGGAAGAAGGGACCGCACACAGTGACGTGGTGCCGTCACAGCAATGAATGGACCCCAGAAACTGATGCAAGGCAGCTGAGCTCTATGTGTAAAGTCAGTTAAGAGTTCAGAGAAAAACAATTTTTTTTCTGACAAGGGTGATCCAAAAAAAGTTTTTTGTAGATGGTGGCACTTAAGTCAGTTTAGTAACTTCTATATTGCTTAAAAAGTTACTACCTCCTATAATAAAGAAGTTAGATGTACCTTTAAAAAATATTACTACCTCCTAGAGCAAGTGTTTAGCCTCACATGTGAGATATCTGCAGTGGATTAGTTGGGTTGGACTCCCGACTCCGGCTTCCTGCCAGTGCAGGCCGTAGGAGGTGATAGTTCAAGCAATTAGGTCAGTGCCACCCACTAGGGAGACCTGGACTGAGTTCACGGCTCCCAGCTTCGACACAGCCCGGTCTCAGCCATCGAAGACATTTGGAGAGTCAATCAGTGGATGGGAGCTCCCTCTGCTTCTGTCTGCCTCTCAAATAAAAAAAAAATGACTGCTTCCTTGTCTAAGGACCTCCCTGAGTCTGCTGAGACTAGAGACTCAACAGAAGCGTGAGCATGACCAACCTCCAGGAGAAAAGGATTTGCTGAGGTTAGCGTTTGTGCCTCCCGTGAGAACTCCTTAGTTGCTGTCTCCCCTTCTCGTTGTGATGCTGTTACCCACGTGGGCGTTTTAACACTCACAGAAGGTTGTGAGCGGAAGGAACAGGTGAAACTCAGCAGCAGTGGAGTTTATTTTTTTTAAATGCACAACCCTAATATTTTTCTTAAAACCTAAAGCCTATTGATATTTGTAAGGTCTTCCTTAATGAACACATTGTCTATTTTTATTATAATTACATTTGCTTCTTAACTTGATTTCTTAATAAGAAAAAAGTTACGTTTGAGTAGAATTTATCACAACAGCTTGGTGAGATGGTGTAGTGTTCTCACCTCCACTTCACGAATGAGGAAACTGAAGTTAGAGGACACTGTAAGTCATATGACCATGGTGGGCCTTGGGTCTTCAGAATCCAAGTGCAGTGTTCCTCACATGGCCTTATTTCAACTTCCTAGATTTAAAAATTTTGATCACCATTAAGATAAAGAACAATAAAAAGGTTGTGATCTCATAGCCCCTTTTAAATAAACTTTAGTGTAAAATCTAGTTGAACATAATGAACCTGGTTCTCTCGTTCAGCAGGCAGGCCTGTGAGCACTGCTTTGATGAGTGAGTTACAGTGACTTGTCCAAGGGAGCTCCCGAAGGGCCTGCCGGTGGCCACTCTGGCGCCGTTGGCAGATTAGGGAAAGGCAGTTGGTGGGTGGACCTCGGGCTCCCTTTGGGTGGTCGGTCGCTACACTGCGAGGGGCGGTTTCAGGCCTGTGCCAGGAGGCAGAGCCTAGAAACCGAGTATCCAGATGTGGGCCTCTATTCTGCCTTTTATGTGGCGCTCAGAAAGCAGCGGTTATGCATCCTGTTGATGTTTACTCATGAGGAGCTGGGGTTTCTTTAGTGTTTTATTTCTAGGGAGAACCTGCTCCTGTGAACAGCAAGCATAGAGGCCTGGGCACCTTGGTGCTAAGTCCGGAATCTCCATGCCCATGCCTGGCTCCCTGCTTCCTTAGTCCAGATGTCCTTTCAGGTGTCCCCAGCCTACTCTAACATACTAGCCCCAGTCACTCCCTCTTCCTAGTATTTCTTACCGCTCAGAATATTATCTGTATGTGTGTTTTAGTTTACCTTTGTCTTACTTTCCACTAGAAACTAGACTCTCTGGAAGCAGAGATTTTGCCATTTTGTTCCCTGCTGTCTTCTGGCATTTGAAAAAGTACATGGCACTAGAGACTCTCAGGATTAATTGAAAGAATGAGCCAGCAATGGCTGTTACTGTTATATAAATTTCCAGTTTTCACATTTGCTACTTTTTATTGACTGTTTTTGAGCACTTTCTGTACCATAATGTTATACCTTTTAATGGAAATGAGATGTAGGCCCGTGGGCTTTGGGATAATCTTTGCATGGCGTTGAAGTCCCTCTCTAACTGTGTCATTCTGATAAGTGACGTAGGTGAGGCTGTCTTGTCACCTGACAATGCCTACCTTACGTGAGAGTGAAGATGAAGTGTGTGAGAGGCCTTACGTGGGAGTGAAGATGAAGTGTGTGAGAGGTCTGGCATTGTTTCTCGCCTTGGGGAGCTTGCTTTCTACTGCCCCTGCCTGTTCCTTCCTCTCTTCAGTTGTAAATAACTGAGGAACCATGAACTTCCCTCTAAATAAACATTTTAAGATTTTCCTCTCTAGATAAATAGATTTTAAGCCATGAACTTCGGGGCCTAATACCCTTATCCTCATGTCCCATGAAATGCCAAAATTTTTTTTTAAGTCATCCACATAGCATGTTGCTAGCACATCTAGGTTTGGACACTGACTAGAATTTTTTTTTTTTTTTAAGATTTATTTATTTATTTGAAGGGTAGAGTTATAGACAGAGAGAGGGAGACACAGAGAGAAAGGTCTTCATCCCCTGGTTCACTCCCCAGATGGCTGCAGTGGCCAGAACTGTACTGATCTGTAGCCACGAGCTTTCTTCCGGGTCTTCCATGTGGGTGCAGGGGCCCAGGAACGTGGGGCATCTTCCACTGCTTTCTCTGCCATAGCAGAGAGCTGAACCGGAAGAGCAGCCAGGACTCAAACTGGTGCTCATATGGGATGCCGGCACTGCAGGCGGAAGTTTAGCCCATATGGCACAGTGTCAGCCCCAACAAGACTTTCTTATGTGTCATCTTATAACTTCTGTAGCTGTCACCGTGTCAACAGAAGAGCAGACTTATGCACAGACCCAGTGAGTAGGGTTTCCTGAACTAAGGAGTAATTGAAGTAGTTAAAAAGATCTGATGTATTTCTATGAAGTTAAACAGTATAACATTTACTGTATAGCATTTGCCTATGAATCGTGAAAAATTATTTACTAAGCAGGGAGGAACAGGATTTGAAAAGTACAGCCAGTTTCTAATTCAAGATGTTTGAGGAACCTTCTCAGTTGTATGCTGGTCTTTCCTCCCTCTTAATACCCTACTATATGTCATGTAATGAAGTGTTAAAAATGTTTCTGATATAAATATTAGTTACCAATGTAACCAATAGATGAAGTTTAAAGTTTGATACAATCCCAAATCATGGTATAACTGATGCTGATAGAATTAATGATGTGGGGAGGGGCTCTGGGAGTTATTAGACAATCACATCCTTACTTGTCATTATGGATAAACTTTCATATAAAAAAATAGACAAACTAAGCCATCGTGAGAGAAGCTTTTTTTTTTTTTTTTTTTTTGACAGGCAGAGTGGACAGTGAGAGAGAGAGACAGAGAGAAAGGTCTTCCTTTGCTGTTGGTTCACCCTCCAATGGCCGCCATGGCTGGCGCGCTGCGGCCGGTGCACCATGCTGATCCGATGGCAGGAGCCAGGTGCTTCTCCTGGTCTCCCATGGGGTGCAGGGCCCAAGCACTTGGGCCATCCTCCACTGCACTCCCGGGCCACAGCAGAGAGCTGGCCTGGAAGAGGGGCAACCGGGACAGAATCCGGTGCCCCGACCGGAACTAGAACCCGGTGTGCCGGTGCCGCTAGGCGGAGGATTAGCCTAGTGAGCCGTGGTGCCAGCCGAGAGAAGCTTCTTACGTTGGACTACAGGTAACCTCCAGGTGGGACAGCCAGGAGAGCTGAGAGTTGTTGATGTTGGGGTGTGCGGCTGGAAGGCGAAGGTTGAGCCAGCAGGCTGTCGCTGCTTTTCCCTAGAGGGTTACTGGGTACTGTTGAATTTTCAATTGGATATATGTATATTATTTTGACAAAAATAAAAACTGTCTATGACAAAATTAAAAACAGAAATACAACCAGTCCAAGAAAAATGGCAAGACAACTCACAGAAAGCAAGAATCTGTGTGGAAATCATAATCTGGTCAGGTTCTTTTATTTAGAATATATAATGAACTCTAACAACAAAACAGTAAAAAGAAAACTACCCACTAAAAATGAACAGAGGATCTGAGTAGGCATTTATTCCAGGGAGATACAAAGGGCCAATAATCCTGTGAAAAGATGCTCAGAACCATTAGCAGATCAAAAGCGTAGGGTGACACTGCTTCATACCCACCAGGATGGCCACAACCAGAAAGACAAGTGTGGGCGAGGATGTGTGGAGGAAAAGGATGCCTCACACCTGCTCATACGTGAAATGGTGCAGACTTGGAAAATGCTGCTGGTTCCTCAGAAGGTTAAGCACAGAGTTACTTTATGACCAAGCAGTTCTACTACAAGGATATGAGTTTCCCCAACAGAGAGTATTTGTCCGTATAAAAGCTTGTACACAAATGCTCATAGCAGCACTATTCATAGTAACCAGAGAGTGAAAACAGTCTGTTCATCAGCTGATGAATGGGTAAACAGATTTTGGTGTATTTGTACAATGGAATATTAAAAGACAAAAGAAATACAACCAGTCAGTTACTGCTGAAAGAAATAGTAAGTTTTCTCTTACCACTTGTGCTTTGAACTTATTACAGACAAAATATGCAATTTAGGCAATTGTCACTCTATAGATAATAACTATCTTTTAAGGGGTTCTTAGATTTTTATTTAACTTATTTAATTTTTTAAAGATTTTTTTTTTTTATTTGACAGGCAGAGTTACAGACAGTAAGAGACAGAAAGGTCTTCCTTCCATTGGTTCACCCCCCAGATGGCTGCTACGGCCAGCGTGCTGCGCCGATTCAAAGCCAGGAGCCAGGTGCTTCCTCCTGGTCTCCCATGCGGGTGCAGGTCCCAAGCACTTGGGCCATCCTCCACTGTACTCCCGGGCCAAAGTAGAGAGCTGGACTGGAAGAAGAGCAACCTGGACTAGAACCAGCGCCCATACGGATGCCGGCACCACAGGCAGAGGGTTAACTAAGTGAGCCATGGTGCCGGCCCCTAACATTTAGTTTTATAAAAAATGTTTATTTGTTTATTTGAAAGAGGGAGAGAGAGAGAGAGGAGGGAGGGGGGAGGGAGGGGAGAGGGAGAGAGATATCTCCCATGTGCTGGTTCACACCTCAGGTACCTGTGACAAGGCCAAAGGTGGGAGCTGGGGACTTGATCTAGGTCTCCCACATGAGTGGCAGGGACCCAACTACTTGCGTCATCACCTGCAGCCTCCAGGGGACACAGTGGCAGAAAGCTGGAGTAGGGAGCAGAGCTGAGACTTGAATGTGAGTTCTCTGGGATTGGACATGGGCATCCCGAGCAGCATTGTAGCCAGTAGGCAGGGCACTCACCTCTAGAGTCTCGATTTTATTGGGTCTTTACAAAATACTAGATCATGGTGGGGCACACAGTAGTACATGTTTTAGTTTGAACTTGGCGACCAGTATAACTTCAAACCCATAATTCTTTTTTGTTTGTTTGGTTGGTTTTTTATTTTTAAAAATTTTTTTCACAGGCAGAGTGGACAGTGAGAGAGAGAGACAGAGAGAAAGGTCTTCCTTTTGTCGTTGGTTCACCCTCCAATGGCCAGCGCACTGCGGCTGGCGCACCGCGCTGAACCGATGGCAGGAGCCAGGTACTTATTCTGGTCTCCCATGGGGTGCAGGGCCCAAGCACCTGGGCCATCCTCCACTGTACTTCCCTGGCCACAGCAGAGAGCTAGCCTGGAAGAGGGGCAACCGGACAGAATCCGGCGCCCCGACCTGGACTAGAACCCGGTGTGCCGGCGCCGCTAGGTGGAGGATTAGGCTAGTGAGCCGTGGCGCCGGCCCCAAACCCATAATTCTTACAACACTGTACCAGTTCTTTGTCACTGAAGGAAGTAGTAACTATCCTGAAAGTAAGAGAAACTAAAAGTGAATTTGGGGCTGGTGTTGTGGTGTAGAAGGTTAAACCTGCACCATCCCTTGTGGGCGCCACTTCCAATTCAGCTCCTTGCTAATGTGCCTAGGAGAAAACTGGAAGATGCCCAAGTCCTTGAGCCTCTGCACCTGCGTGGGAGACCCGGAAGAAGCTCCTGGCTTCTGGCTTCGACCTAGCCCAGTCCCGGCTATTTGGGGAGTGAACCAGTGAATAGAAGATTCTCTCTCTCTCTCTCTCTCTCTCTCTCTCTCTCTCTCTCCTCTGTCTGTAACTCTGCCTTTCAAATAAAACAAAAAGATTTTTTAAAAAGTGTGTCTCAGGGATTCGAGAGAATTGAGAGTATCTGGAAGAACAGAACCCTGCAGCCTGCTGAGTGCAGGACTGTTCCCCTTGTCCCTTAGAGTAAAAACCCTCTCAGATGATTGGATTACAGGATCTTTATTTGATATGAATTACGTTTGTTTTAAAAGTACATTGTGTAAGTATCTTGTTGCTGTATGAAAATAGAGCAATAAGAAAGACATTTCTTCAGAGAAGATGCACAAATGGCGGGTAACCACATGTACAGGTGCTCAGCATCACCCATCATTAGGGAAATACAAATCAGACTACAAGGAGATGCTGCCCTACACCATTCAAATGGCTGGTGTAAAAAATAAAAAAAAAACTAGAAAATGACAAGTGTTGGTGAGGAAGTGAAGAAATTAGAACTCTCAGCGTACTCAGTGGGAATGTGGAATGGTACAGCCGCTGTGGAGCCCAGTATAGCAACTCCTCACAATATTAAAGATAGAATGATAACTATAGGATTCAATAATTCCACTTCTAGGTATATACAACCGAGAGTTGAAAACAGGTTCTTGAGGCGATATTTGTGTACCGGTGTTACAGCAATGTTATTTACAAACATGGAAGCAACCCAAGTGCCCATCAGCAGATGAATGCACAAGCAAACGATGGCTTATACATACCATGGGCTATTTTTAAGTCTTTAAAAGGAAGGAAGAACCTGCACGTGTTCAACCTTGGATGATCCTTGAGGCCAGTATGCCTAAGCAAAATAAGCACGTTACAAAAAGACAAATACAAGTACTGTATAATCCCACCGACAGGAAGTCCTTAGGGTAGTAAGGATCAGAGACAGAAAGTGGAATGATGGTTTCCAGAGGCTGAGGGGAGAGGGCAGTGGTATTTAGTTGGTGTAGACTTTCAGTTGTGCAAGATGCAAAGAGTAGCTGTGGAGCCAGACAGCAGTGATAGTTGCGCAACATTATGACTGTATTTGACAGGTAGAGTTATAGAGTGAGACAGACAGAGAGAAAGGTCTTCCTTCTGTTGGTTCACTCCCCAAATGGCTGCTATGGCTGGCGCTGCGCCAATCCGAAGCCAGGAGCCAGGTGCTTCCTCCTGGTCTTCCACATGTGTGGCAGGGGCCCAAACACGTGGACCATCTTCTGCTGCTTATCCCAGGCCAGTAGCAGGGAGCTAGATCAGAAGTAGAGCAGCTGGGACACAAACTGGTGCCCATATGGGATGCCAGCATTGCAGGTGGTGGCTTTACGTGGTACACCACAGCGCCGGCCCTGTTATGACTGCATTTTGACTGCATGAATCTTCCTCAGTACAGTCTCCTGCTTGCTTTCCCCTGTCTCTTGTCCTCTTTAGTTTTCCTTTCTGGCACCGGCATGGAAACATACTTGCACACCTGTGGCCCCGGGTAGGCAAGATAATGCGCTGCTTGAGCGCCTCTACTAAATCACAGCCCAGTTGCCTGAGTCCGTGTGGACTAGCATCCGTGCTGGTGTGGCTGAGCCACAGCCAGTGTGGGACATGCCACGTGGACCACATCCACTCTGACCTGTGCCCGTTCTGCTGTGTTTTGTCCAGCTGTGTGCGCTCATTTCTTCCTGCCTCCCCTTCCTTTCACCGCAGTGCTTTCTGTTGGCTGTGCTGTCTCAGTTGAATTAATATCGAAGTTTGTATTTTGTGTGTATTAAACACATATTTTCTGCTTACATTTGGTCAACAAAATGATATTTTAATAGTCTCCTGGACAGTATTTCAACCCGTGGCTCTGATGATACTGCTGCCGGCACCTTTGTTTTTTGTTTTTGTTTTGTTTTTGTTTTTGACAGGCAGAGTGGACAGTGAGAGAGAGAGACAGAAAGAAAGATCTTCCTTTTGCCGTTGGTTCACCCTCCAATGGCTGGCGCACTGCGGCTGGCGCACTGTGCTGAACCGATGGCAGGAACCAGGTGCTTCTCCTGGTCTCCCATGGGGTGCAGGGCCCCTGGCCACAGCAGAGAGCTGGCCTGGAAGAGGGGCAACCGGGACAGAATCCGGCGCCCCGACCGGGACTAGAACCTGGTGTGCTGGCGCCGCAAGGTGGAGGATTAGCCTAGTGAGCCGCGGCGCCGGCCGGCACCTTTGTTTTTTTCCAATTCTTTTTGCCTTCCTGGTGCTACTCAGTTTCTCAACACCTTGAGCAATGAGAAGCTTGGCACCTGTGCATTTCCCTTCCAATTACTATTAATAGTGTGTAACTTCAATGTCACATTGGAATAAAAGAGAGATTGTGTGTAGAAAGTAATTTGTTGGGCAAATATTTGAGCACATTGGTTAAGATGCCCCCTGGGATGCCCACATCCCATACTGAAGGAAGTGCCTAGGTTTAAGCCCTGGCCCTGCTGCTGATTCCAGCTTCCTGCTGTTGAGCACTCTGGGAGATAGCCACCTCCATATGCCCAAACCACATTTTAGGCTGCTGGCTTCAGTCTGTCTCATCCCTGGCTGTTGTAGGCATTTGGATATTGAGCTAGTGGATGGAAGACCGCTCTCTTTCTCTCTCTGTTGTTTTGCCTTTCAAATACATACTTTATTTATTTTCATTTTATTTGAAAGGCTGAGGGAGAGAGATCTTCCGTCCTTTGGTTCACTCCCCAAATGCCCACCGATAGACAGGGCTCAGCTAAATCAAAGCCAGGAGCCTGGAATTCCATCTGGGTCTCCCCAAAATAAATAAATCTTAAAAATAATTTATGTGTAATTCATGGTGTTTTTCTGCTACCCTGATAACTGAAGATATGCTCTGCTCCAGACGGAGCAGCCTTTGCAACTCTGTGACGTGTTTGTGCTAGGAGCACCAGCTGCTCCGAGCAGTGGCTCCCGATTCCGTTTCAGTGGCTGTCGTCATCACCACCCCACATACACATGTCCAACCTTTTTTTGTACTTATGTTTTTAAATTTATGTTATTTCTGAGTACATTTTTAAAGATTTTACAGCTCAATTTTAGAGTACGTTATAATTTATGGGGCAGTTTCATTTACATCATTTTATTGTCCAGTAGCCTCGTAAGGTAGATGTTAATATTCCATTTTTACAGTTTTATGTTCATGCTTAATTATACAATCATTTCATGTCTTTACAAGTCTTTTTTAAAGTCTGAACTCACTATAAAAGGTCTGTTTCTTAGCATATGACTTCTATAAATGCCTTTTGTTCTCTGTCAGAATAAATGTTTTATTATGTTTTTATTTTATTTCTTGTGTACTTTAAAGTTTTTTGTTGGCATATTTCCCCATTGAGTCTAATCGCAAGGTTATTCTTTCTTTTTTTTTTTTTTTTCCAATTTATTTTAGAGACAAGAGATTGGGGGAGGGAGATGGAAAGAGCTCCTGTCAACCAGTTGACTCTAAATGCCTGCAATGGCCTGGGCTGGGCCAGGCTGACACTGGAAAACCTGGAACTCAGTCTGGGTCTCAAACACGGGTGGTAGAGACCCAGGGGCTGGGGCCGTCATCTGCTGCCTCCCAAGGTATACATCAGCAGGAAGCTGCAATCAGAAGTGCAGGTGGGGCTCAAATCCAGGCATTCTGATATGTGATACAGGCGACTTAGGCAGCCGTCTCACCTGCTGCCTCAAACACCTTTCCCAAGAATGTCTTTTTTATTTTTTTTTTTTATTTTTTTTTTTATTTTTTATTTTTTTTATTTTTTTTTATTTTTTTGACAGGCAGAGTGGACAGTGAGAGAGAGAGACAGAGAGAGAAAGGTCTTCCTTTTGCCGTTGGTTCACCCTCCAATGGCCGCCGCTGCAGCCGGCGCACCGCGCTGATCCTGGCAGGAGCCAGGAGCCAGGTGCTTTTCCTGGTCTCCCATGGGGTGCAGGGCCCAAGCACCTGGGCCATCCTCCACTGCACTCCCTGGCCATAGCAGAGAGCTGGCCTGGAAGAGGGGCAACCGGGACAGAATCCGGCGCCCCAACCGGGACTAGAACCCGGTGTGCCGGCGCCGCAAGGTGGAGGATTAGCCTATTGAGCCACGGCGCCGGCTTAGAATGTCTTTTTTATGTTAACAACAGTTACCTGAGCTTGTCAAGACAGGTGTACATTGCTTGTTTCTGTCGATTAAATACCTGTGATTCAAAGTAGGCGTGATGGTGCAGCTTGGGATGTCGCGTCTCCTGTCAGCGTGCCTGGTATCCAACCACTCCCGTCCTTCCAATCCAGCTTCCTGCTGGTGTTCCTGCGACGGCAGTGGAAGATGCTCAAACACCTGGGTTCCTGCAACCCACGTGGGCGGTCTGGATGGAATTCCTGGTGCCTGGCTTTGTGCTGACACAGCCCTGGCTTGAAAAGTTATCTGTCCCTCTCTCTCTCTCTCTCTCTCTCTCTCTCTCTCTCTCTCTCTCTAATAAGTAAAACAAGACAAAAGAAAACTCTACAGCTCAAAGTGTTAACTGCAGTTTTTTTTGTTTGTGTATGATCACGTAAGTAGTAAGTGTTAGAAGAACCAGGCTTATTCAGGCTTCTGAACTAGTCAAGGCTTTGTCCACTGCCATTGTGACTGTACGATGCAGTACAGACTTACACCATGTTCTCTCAAGATTTCTTTCTTATAGAAACCATCTGGGGTGCTGGCACCGCGGCTCACTAGGCTAATCCTCCGCCTTGCGGTGCCGGCACACTGGGTTCTAGTCCAGGTCGGGGCGCCGGATTCTGTCCCGGTTGCTCCTCTTCCAGGCCACCTCTCTGCTGTGGCCCGGGAGTGCAGTGGAGGATGGCCCAAGTGCTTGGGCCCTGCACCCCATGGGAGACCAGGAGAAGCACCTGGCTCCTGCCATTGGATCAGCGCGGTGCGCTGACTGAGGCGGCCATTGGAGGGTGAACCAACGGCAAAAGGAAGACCTTTCTCTCTGTCTCTCTCTCTCACTGTCCACTCTGCCTGTCAAAAAAAAAAAAAAAAAAAAAAAAAACCATCTGGGGCAAGTATTTGGCCTAGTAAGGTAAGGTACCACTTGGGATACCCTCATCCTGCTGGAGGATTAGCCTATTGAGCCACGGCGCCGGCCACCCTCATCCCATTTTAAAGTGCCTGGATTCAACTCCTGGGTCTGCTCCTGATTCCAGCTTTCTGCTAATGTGCACCCTGGGAGTCTCAGGTGATAGTTCAAGTAGCTTGGGTCCCTGCCACCCATGTGGGAGACATGGATGGAATTCCCAGCTCCTGGCTTTGGCCTGGCCCAGCCCTGGCTGTTGCAGGCATTTGAGGAGTGAGCCAGTAGATGGGAAAACTCTTTCTTTCTATCTCTGCCTGTTATATAAATAAACAAAAATCTAAAAAAAAAAAACTGTCAACAGGCTGGTCAGTAATTTGCTAAATTTTATGTATTTAACAGATTAAGCTTGGCTGTTATCCCCATCATCGCTCGTTTGCTTGTCTGTGCATGTCGTAGTATGTGCTAGAGGACTCCAAGGATTAAATACCTGTTAGTTTCCTGGGCCTGCTGGAATGAATGACAGGCCCTGAACTTCATCAGTCATCTCAGAAATACAAAGGAAAGGCAAAATGACATGACAAACCAGGCAGTTTAAGACTTCAGAAATGTGTGCTGTCACAGTGCAGGCAGCCAGAGTAAAAGTGAATTGCTGCAGAATTGGTTCTTCCTGGAGCTCAGAAGAATCTGTTCCTCTCTTAGCTTCTGCTGGTTGCTAGCAATCCTTGGCAGTCCTTGGCTTGGAGTTGCATAATTCCAGTCTCTGCCTCCGTCTTCACACAACTGCCTTCCTCCTGTGTCTTCACATGGCATTCTTCTCTCTGTGTCTCTGCTTCTTTTGTCATAAGGACAGCAGTCACATTGGATAAAGGACCCACTCCACTCCAGTGTTACCTCACCTTAAGTTTCAGTACATCTGCAAAGACTCTACTTCCAAATCAGGTCGTAAGTCATAATTCACCATTTATTTATTAGTAAACCAATGAGATTGTTTTTGGTGCTGTATGTTAAATTATCAGTTATTGATGATCTAATATGATAAGCATTTGGGGCTGTAAGAACTGTTTGTATAGTAAGGAGTTAGGCCTGTGAGTTTGCTTTTTTTGTATCACCTTTCTGTGATTTTGTGTCAAGGTTATGTTAGCCTCATTAAAGTAATTGTTGGGAGTAAAGTATATTCACTGTTTAAATATTTAGTAAAATCACTTGTAAAAACGTGTGGATCTGGTGTTTTTCCCTTCTTCATCCTTTCCTTCCTTCCTTCCTTCCTTCCTTCCTTCCTTCCTTCCTTCCTTCCTTCCTTCCTTCTTTCCTTCCTTCTTTCCTTCCTGTTTTTCAGGTCTTTTTAATTCAAGAATAACACAGTCAGGAAGTACATAAATAATAACTCAGTGAATTTTCCCAGTGCTAACTCCAGGTCAAGAAGTACAGTATTGGGAACGGCATTGTGGCATAGTGGCTTTGCAATGCTGGCATCCCGTATGGGCACTGGTTCGAGTCCCAGCTGCTCCACTTCTGATGCAGCTTCCTGCTGATGGCCTGGGAAAAGCAGCAGAGGATGGCCAAGTGTTTGGGAGATCTGAAAGAAGCTCCTGGTTCCTGGCTTCAGGTCCTGGCTGTTGTGGTCATCTGGGGAGTAAACCAGCAGATGGAAGATCTCTCTCTCTTTCTTTCTCTCTCTCTCTCTCTCTATTTCTCCCTCTCTCTCTGTGACTCCTGCAAATAAATCTTTAAATAGTACATTCCACATAATTCCAAAATAAAAAGTACCAAACAAATTACGGCATTTGATAGCTTATTTGGGAGAGTGGTGACTTTAGAAGAGATGACAGATAAGTAAGAGATGCTAGTAGTAATGTATTTCTTAAAGATCTATTTATTTACTTGAAAGTCAGAGACAGAGAGAGAAGAGAAAATAGAGAGAGAGAGAGAGAGATATTCCAGCCAGGAGCCAGGAGTTTCATCCAGGTCTCCTATGTGGGTGCAGGGGCCCAAGGACTTGGACTGACTCCATTTACTGCTTTCCCAGACCATCAGCAGGGAGGTAGATCGTAAGTGGAGCAGTCTGGACTCAAACTGGTGCCTATATGAGATGCCGGCCCAATAGGTGGCGGCTCTACCTGCTATGCCAGAGTGCCAGCCCCCAGTCTTTACAATTTTGAGACTTTCCGTCACTAAGAGAATGGTATATTGTTAATCTTCTAGAGGTCTTTATTTCTAAGTGTTTTACAGTTTTCTATGATGAAATCTTGTATATCTTCATCTATTTATTCTTAGTTACTTTTTATTTTTGATACATCATTTTTGAAGTTTCACTTTAAAAATATTTATTTATTCATTTATTTGAAAGACAAAGTGTCAGAGAGGGAGAGACTGAGAGACATCTTCCATTTGCTGGTTCACTCCCCAAATGCCTGCAACAACCAGGATTGGGTCAGGCTGAAGGCAGGAGCCATGAACTTCTTCCAGGTATTCCACATGGGTGGCAGAGGCCCAAATACTTGAACTATCTTCCACTGCCATCATTTACTGCCCTCCCAGGCACATCAGCAGGAAGCTGGATCTGCTGTTTTCCCAGGTGCATTATCAGGGAGCTGTGTTGGAAATGAAGCAACCGGGATTCAAACCAGCACTCAGATACGGGACGCAGGCATCGCCAAGTGGCAGCTTAGCCCACTGCGCCACAGCGCTGGCCACAGCGCTGGCCCCACTTTTCTTTTATTCCATATGTTTTCAGATCCTCATGACATCAGGTGTTCAAAATCTCATGAGGAAGTAGATCAACATTTAAGTAAATAGGATGGTTTTTAACTACATGTTCTCTGTGATTAAGAAGTTCTTTCTGTTCCCAGTTTCCTGAGTTATTTTTTCTTATTTGTGAGTCACTGTGAAATTTTACCCAATGCGTGCTCTGCATCTGTTAAGAAGCTGTCATGATTTTTCCCTTTCATTCTACTTATGTGGTAAATTACAGTGGTTGGTTTTCAATGATCAAGTCAACTTCATATTCCTAAAATAAGCCCAGTTTTGTCATGTCCTTTTTATATGTTGCTGAATGGGATTTGCTAACATTTGGTTTAGCATATTTGCATCTGTGTTTATTACTGAGAATGGTCTATAATTTTCCTTTCTTATAATATCCTTGTCAAGGTTTTGGTATCAAAGTTATGTTGGCCTTACAAAATGATTGTGCTGCAGTGTTTTTCCTTCCATTGTCTGCAATAGCTGGTGTAAGGTTTACGTTTTTTTCCTTCTTTCAATGTTTTGTGTAATTTGCTGGTAAAGCCATCTGGACCTGGAATTTTCATCGTTGGTAGGTTTCTGATTAGGCAGTTTCCTGACTAGAGAGAAAGGGATTCAAAATTTCTGGTTTTTGGATGAGGTTTCCTGTGAAGTGTTTGTCTGTTTCACCTAAATGATCAAATAGATTCGATTGGCATAAAGCTATTCACAATATTCCTGTGACAACCTCTTGTGCCCTTGGATCTTTCTGATTTGGGGTACTCCCCTGCATCACTCTGCCAGGGTTTTATTGGTCTCCCAAGAACCGGGCTTTATACCTGCTCATTTCTGTTGTGTGCATGCTTTGTATTTAACTAATTTCTTCCCTTTTATGTAGATTTATTTCAGTCTTCTTTCTGTGGGATTAATTGGCTGTTCTTTTTCCAGCCTCTTTTCTAATGTATTTGAAGACATACATTTCTCCCTAAACATAGATTTCTCTGTATCCAAATGCTTTTTTTGTCAGTCAGTTCAGGGTATTTTTAATTTTAATTATGATTTTTTTTTTTTTTTTTTGGACAGGCAGAGTGGATAGTGAGAGAGAGAGAGACAGAGAGGAAGGTCTTCCTTTTGCCATTGGTTCACCCTCCAATGGCCACCACGGCTGGCGCGCTGCAGCCGGCGCACCGCGCTGATCCGAAGGCAGGAGCCAGGTGCTTCTCCTGGTCTCCCATGGGGTGCAGGGCCCAAAGCACCTGGGCCATCCTCCACTGCACTCCCTGGCCACAGCAGAGAGCTGGCCTGGAAGAGGGGCAACTGGGACAGAATCCGGCGCCCCGACCTGGACTAGAACCCGGTGTGCCGGCGCCGCAAGGTGGAGGATTAGCCTAGTGAGCCGCGGCGCCGGCCTATGGTTTCTTTTTGACCAGTGAATTATTTTAATGCATATATAAATTTCCAAATAGAAATTTTTCTCATTTTGCTCTATTGATTTTTTCATTTTATTGCAGTGTGTTTAGAATGTATACTCTGATTTTAGATCTTTGCAACAAGTTGAGACTTGTTTTATATCTAGCATAGAAATGGTTTTTATAATTTTTCCACTTATATGTGAAAAAATATGTATTCTACAGTCATTAAGTACATGATTCCCTGTATTTCAGTTGGGTGATTGACAGGTATTAAAAGTGAGAATTAAAAAACTCTTACTATAATTCTTTTTTGATTTGATTCTCATTCAGTTGCTGAAGGATATGTCCTAAATTTCCCATTATAATGGTGGATTCTTCTGTTGCTTTACTTAGTTTTATCCATTTTTGTGTTTCTACTTTGAAGCTGTGTTGTTACTTGCATACAACTTTAAGAATTATGTATTGAGTTCAACGTTTTGTGATAAAGAAATACTCTCATCTCTACAGATTTTTTCTTTACATTTAATTTTGCTTGATAACAACATAGCTGTATTTCATCCCTTTTGATTAATGTTTGCCAAATGTATGTTTTCCATACTTTTACTTTTAACCTTTTAAAGAAAATGACTTGTTCGTTTGTTTGAGAGGCAGAGAGACAGAAAGATCTGCCATTTCCTGGTTCACTCCCTAAATGGCTAGAACAACCTGGGGCTGGGCCAGGCTGAATTCAGGAGCCTAGAACGCTGTCTAGGTCTCCCACTTGGATGACAGGGGCTCAGGCACTTGAGCCATCATCATCTGCCAACTCCGACAATGCAGTCTCAGGAAGTTGGAATGGAAGTGGATGCCAGCCTTAAAACTGGCAGTCTGACATGGGATGTGGGCATCCCAAGCAGAGACTTAACCACTCTACCCTCTAACTCTTAATAGTTTTAACATGGTATTTTTCTTTTTTAATTAAAAAATTATTTTAATTTGTGTTGTTTGAGATTATTAGTCGAAATTATGTAATCTACCATGTAATTTGATATTTTAACATTATGCTTATAAAAATGGAAAATAACCTTAGCAAGATAATGTTCTTAAGTGACGCTTGGTTTTTCTTAATACATTAAACCTCTTATCACAGTTTTAAAATATCATGCAAGGTGTATCATTAAAATTTATTGACTGACCCTGCTAATACTCCGGAAGGCAGTAGAAGATGGCCCAAATACTCTATCATTCACGGGGCTGGCACTGTGGCGAAGTGGGTTAACGCCCTGGCCTGAAGCGCCGGGTGCCGGTTCGAGTCCCGGCTGCTGTACTTCTGATCCAGCTCTCTGCTATGGCTTGGGAAAGCAGTAGAAGATGGCCCAAGTCCTTGGGCCCCTGCACCCATGTGGGAGAATTGGAAGAAGCTCCTGGCTCCTGGTTTCAGATCGGCACAGCTCCGGCCATTGTAGCCAATTGGGGAGTGAACCAGCGGATGGAAGACCTCTCTCTCTCTCACTCTCACTCTCACTCTCACTCTCTCTCTCTCTCTCTCTCTCTCTCTCTCTGCCTCTCCTCTGTGTAACTGACTTTCGAGTAAATAAATAAATCTTTTAAAAAAAAAGAATCGATGTAGAATGGATTTATTCCATAATGGATTTATAGTCTGGTGTGGCATGAGGCCCTGGTTTCTGTACCATTAAGGCAGAATGTCATTAAGTGGCAGTTACAAGTAAGAGTGCGTTGACTTATAAAATACTGGGGTGTACTTAGAATACTTGAACAGGAACACCAAAAAAGTCAAATTATACAAACTATCTTTTATGACAGAATATTGTAAGGTTTGATAAACATAAGTATGATTGTCTTGTCATGCAAGACAATTGAAACTACTTTGGAGAAGTATGCTACTCTGGGGCTGGCATTGTGGTATAGCAAGTAAAACTGCCGCCTGTGACACTGGTATCCCATATGGGCTCCGGTTCGTGTCCTGGCTGCTCCATTTCTGATCCAGCTCTCTGCTAATGGCCTGGGAGAAGCAGCAGAGGCTAGCCCAAATATTTGGGCCCCTGCTGTGGCTCCTGGCTTTGGCCTGGTCCAGTCGTGGCTGTTATCACATCTGGGGAGTGAACCAGTGGATGAAAGATCTCTCTGTGTCTCTCCCTCTCTTTGTGATTTAGTGTATCAAAACACACTTTGCATGGCCAGTCTTGTGATGTAGCAGGTTATGCCGCTGCCTGAGATGGATGCCAGTTCATGTCCTGGCTGCTCCACTTCTAGTCCAGCTCCTTGCTAATGGCCTGGGAAAGCAGTGGAAGTGCCTGGACCCCTGCCACCATGTGGGAGACCTTGAAGAATCTTCAGGCTCCTGGCATCAATGTGGCACAGCCCTGGGAGTTGTGGCCATCTGGGGAGTGAACCACCGCATGAAAGATCTCTCTCCCTCTGTCTCTCACTCTTTCTCTGTCTCTCCCTTTGTGTAACTCTGCCTTTCAAATAAATAAAATAAATCTTAAAAAGCACACACACACTTTCTTAAATAGCATAATATACATAGCTAGAATCTGTGTGCTAATAGGCTGTGGAATGACCAGCTCATAATTAAATATTCCATTATAGTAGGAATACTCAAAATTACTTAAAGCTTTCTACTATTATAAATACATAGATTTTCTCCCTTATTTCCATTCATTTCATTCATTCATTCAACAAACGTTTGTTATATACATGGTATGTGCAGGTGGTATATATGTGTGTGCTTTATTGTGGGAGACAGAAAGATAAGATAAAGACTATACTGGCTCTTCAGATTCAAGTCTAGCACTGCACTGTTCAATAGAGATATAAGCAAGTCATGTGTGATTTTAAATTTTCTATAAACCATATTAAAAAGTAAAAAGCAGAGTGAGTATACAGTGGTGAAGATGTCACATAGGGTGCCTGTGTCACATACCTCAGTGGCTGGATTCATGTCCTGGCTTCCATTTTTTTTTTAAATTAATTAATTTATTTATTTTTTGACAGGCAGAGTGGACAGTGTGAGAGAGAGACAGAGAGAAAGGTCTTCCTTTTGCCGTTGGTTCACCCTCCAATGGCCGCCGCAGCCAGCGCACTGCAGCCGGTGCACCGCGCTGATCCGATGGCAGGAGCCAGGTACTTCTCCTGGTCTCCCATGGGGTGCAGGGCCCAAGCACTTGGGCCATCCTCCACTGCCTTGCCGGGCCACAGCAGAGAACTGGCCTGGAAGAGAGGCAACCGGGACAGAATCCGGCTCCCCGACCGGGACTAGAACCTGGTGTGCCGACGCCGCAAGGCGGAGGATTACTGGCTTCCATTTTTGATACCAGCCTCCAGCAGGTGATACTCCAGGTAGTTGGATCCCTGCCACCCCTTGGGAGTCTTGGATGGAGTTCCAGGCCCCTGGCTTTAGCCTGGCCTAGCCACAGCTGTTGTGGAAATTTGGAGAGTGAACCAGCAAAGGAAACATGTCTGTCGCTCACTCTACCTTTTAAATAAATAAAAATTAATGAATAAACTTTAAAAAGGTAACAGGTGAAATTAATTTTAGAAATATATTTTTAAGCCGGCGCCGTGGCTCAATAGGCTAATCCTCCACCTTGCGGCGCCGGCACACCGGGTTCTAGTCCCGGTTGGGGCGCCGGATTCTGTCCCGGTTGCCCCTCTTCCAGGCCAGCTCTCTGCTATGGCCAGGGAGTGCAGTGGAGGATGGCCCAGGTGCTTGGGCCCTGCACCCCATGGGAGACCGGGAAAAGCACCTGGCTCCTGGCTCCTGCCAGGATCAGCGCGGTGCGCCGGCTGCAGCGGCGGCCATTGGAGGGTGAACCAACGGCAAAGGAAGACCTTTCTCTCTCTGTCTCTCTCTCTCACTGTCCACTCTGCCTGTCAAAAAAAAAAAAACAAAACAAAAAAAAAAACAAAACAAAAAAAAAAACAAAGAAATATATTTTTATTTAACTCAGAAACAAAAATACTATTTCAACATACAACCCATATAACAATTATTCATGCATCTTTTACAGCCTTTTTTCCATACCAGACCTTCTAAATTTGGTCTGCTTTGTACTTATCAGTGCATTGATTTGAGAGTACTCATGGTTCAAGTGCTAAACAGCCACATGTGACTAATGACTGCAGAGCTGAACATTGTGGATCCAGAGGGTGAGACAGACTTTTTTTTTAAAGACCCCATGTAGTTATATTTGATTGACTTTTTGTGGAGTAACTGAAAAACCCGCCAGGGACTTGTTCACAGGTAGGTGCCAGGGAGAGAGTAGATTGTCAAGCAAGATTTTACTGAAAAGGTGTCATTTGAATGTCTTGAGCTATGAATATAAATTTGCCAGGTGAACCAAATAGCTAGAATGAATAATATGTAAAATCATGATGCTGTATGAGAGCAGGGTTTGTCCTGACACCTGCAGACAGTTCAGTGAGATTAGAGAAGAGGCATTTGCGAGTGTCAGGTGATACGGGAAAGAACACACATTGAAGGATGGCAGGTGCTATGTTATGGCTATCCAGCAAGCTAGCATTTTTTGACCATTTTCCTGTGTTGTGAATAATTTACCAATGGTGACAGTTAGCATCTTTCTGAAGGTAAGTTCCCACAAGTATAATTGCTGAATCTAACAGAATGACCATTTTATGTCCCCTTATTTGTTCAGTGAAATACACAGGTTTGAATTATTTTACACTGCCTCTAGCAGACATACTGGTTCCAGTGTGTTCTCAGTTGCTATAAATAGTACATATCTTTCAAAATGTTCATTTATTTATCTTCACACACTTGAAAGGCAGAGACAGAGGGAGAAACAGAGATCTCCATCTGCTGATTCACTCCCCAAATGCCTGCAACAGCTAGACCTGGGCCTGGCTGAAGTCAGCAGCCAGGAACGACAGCCTGGTGCCCCTGTGTGGGTGGCAGACCTATCACCTGCTGCCAGCTAGGATGCATTAGCACGCGGGCGCATTGTGGCACCACAGGTGAAGCCGTCTCTTGTGACGTCAGCATCCTCTATTGGAGCACCTCCTGGCTTCTCCGTTTCTGAGCCAGCTCCCTGCTAATGCTCCTGGGAAATCAGCCAAGGATGGCGCAGGTACTGGGCCCCTGCCACCCGTGGGAGAGATCACGTGTGGATTTCCGGCTCTTTGCTTCTGTCTGGCCCAGCCCAGGCTGTTGTAGCCATTTGGAGAGTCAATCAGTCAATGGAAGATCTGTTTCTGTCTGTCTCTCCTCTCTCTCTGTTGTTGTGCCTTTGAAATAAATAAAATTAATCTTAAAAAAAAAAACAAACAGATACTCCATTATGAGATGAAGTGATCCCACGCAGCAGCTTAACCCACTGTGCCACAGCACCTGCCTCATAATGTGTTAGTTTTGTGGCACTAGGCTTGTATTTTGCCTGTAACTGGTGAGTGGTGACAGCCTCCTTATTAACATTGATACATCACTCCGGTCCAGCCTTTGGATCCGTTCCAGCCTTACCAGTGGGCTCGGTAACATCCTTTGTAGCCGAAGAATCCAGTTCGGAGTCAGCATTGTACCTTGAAAGAAACTTTGAGATGTTTCTGATTAGGACAGGTTGGTTATTTTGTAGAATGTTTCCTCCTGGTTCAATTCAGGGGCTAGAGTTTTGGCAGGCACATCCCTTCTCATTGTCCAGGACTCTGACTTGTGTGATTACTACAGATGTTCGCTTTGAGCCCTTGATCCAGACGGTACCTGCCAAGTTTTACTGCTGTGAGTTACTCTTTCTTTTTAGAATTGATTTATATTTTGAGGAGAAATACTCCGAAGCCATCCCATTCACTATGAAACGTTCTTTTGGTTCACTCATTTATTTATACCAGTAATGCTTCTTGGTTTCTTATTTATCCAATAGATTGTTCCATTGCTGCAGTTATTCCATTGCTGAGGTTATCCCTGGTTTGGCCAGTGTGCTGTCCCTCCTGCTAGATCCTGTGTTGTTTGGACATGTCCCTGTCATCCTTTCTTGCTTATGTCCTTTTGACATGTCTCCCTTGGTTGTTTGAGTACTTTCTTGCTTTCTGGCACAAAAATATCCTACCATAGTGCTGTCATTAGCCAATTACACTTCTCCAAGGAGGTCTGGTTCCTTTTACTGGCGAATGATAAATATTTTTTTAAGATTTATTTATTTATTTGAAAGTCAGAGTTACACAGAGAGAGGAGAGGAGAGAGAGAGGTCTTCCATCCGCTGGTTCACTCCACAATTGTCCGCAACGGTCACAGCTGCACCAATCTGAAGCCAGGAGCCAGGAGCCAGGAGCTTCTTCCGGTCTTCCCACGTGGGTGCAGGGGCCCAAGGACTAGGACCATCTTCTACTGCTTTCCCAGGCCATAGCAGAGCTGGATTGAAAGTGGAGTAGCCGGGTCTCGAACCAGCGTGCATATGGGGTGCTGGCACTTCAGGCCAGGGCATTAACCCACTGTGCCACAGTGCCGGCCCCACAAATGATAGATGTTACAAGCCAGGAGTTAGGTGTCTGGTGTGTTCATCCTAGTGATAAACGTCCATGCAGGCTTCTCTCCACGTGGGCACCCACTAATGGCTGTAGGACTGAATTGTTTAGGAAGGAGAGAGGACCTCTCTGGATTTGTTGTTTACTTTAATGTTTCTAGCTGTAAGATTATGCCTTTATCTCTGTTATTCTTTCCCATTCTTTTTAGTCTTTTCAGTTTGATGTCTTATATTTTTTATAATTCTGGGAGATTTAGTCATTATTTCTTCAAATATGTCTTCATTCAATTTTTTTCTCTCCTGTATATACTAGAAAGTGTGCTGTGTATTACCAGAAGTTCATGGGAAATGGAGTCTATTTTGATACAAACATTTAAAAAATATTTGCATAGGATTTTCAGTTAAGTATTTGTAAATTCCTTGTCTGCATGCGCTAACTTTGAACAACTTTTTAATTTCATTTTTAAAGAAAGTGATAGAAAGAAACAAAGAGAAACGGAGATCTTGCAACCACTGGTTCACGCCCCAAGTGCCCACAGCAGTCAGGAGGGCGGAGCTCAGTCCAGGTCTCCTAAGTTCTTGGGCCGTCATCCTCTGCCTTCTGGGGTGCACATCAGCAAGCAGCTGGATCAGAAAGTAGAGCCAGGACTTCCGCATGGGGTGTAGGCATCCCAGGCTGCATCCCAGACGCCCCCACGCCTCCCTGAGCTTGGTGAAGCAACCTCATGTTATGTGGCTGTTTATTTCCCTAGTTCTGTATCCCATGTCTCTTGAGTTTTCATTTATTTATTTCATGTGTTCCTGATAATGTTTTGGCAGAGTACCTTAAACCTAGTATTTTAGCTTACTCATTTTTTTCAACATTATCCTTTCTGCTCTTTATCCAAGTTCCTTATTTCAGTGTTTGTATTTTTCATACCAAGGTTTTTATTTGCTTCATTGTGACATCTTCTTCCTGCTTTATTTGTAACACCCTCCCTCACTGAGCTTGTTTCACACTCTTCTTTTTCTGTCCCATGAATGCCTGTGTTGGATTCAGGGTGGAGAGGACAGGACTTGCCCAGGGCCAAAAGGGCTGTGTGTTACAGCGTGACACCTCTTCCTGGGCCAGTCCTTTTCAGGATCTGTTTTGCTCTGGTCTGGGCAGTGTGGAGAGAGGTGGTGAGAAGAGGGAACCTGTGAGCATGCAGGGAGCACCCAGTGCTGTCCACGCATGTCACGGACCCCCCGCCAGCCGGCTCCGGTGCCACCTTGGTGCTACCCTGAAGCCCCTTGACAGCTCTAGGCGTGCTGACAGTCTTCCTGCCTTCTGACCATAATTGCCTGTTCAGGACAACGTTAGAGAGAAAAATATTCACCAAAATAACCATACCACACCCCAGCTTCCATCTCTGGTTTCGGGCCCTCGTCTACCCTGCCTGTTTCTTTACCCTGCACTTGGACCAGGCTTCCCTCTCTTGCCCCAGGGATCTCTGTCTTTGTGTAAACACAAATGCATTTTTTTGAATTTAGTGGTAGGGTCATAATACACATACTTGCCAGGAACCCACCATCTTTAAATGGCTGACTAATATAATTGACTACATATGGAGATGGTTTGGACTCAATAAAAGATAGTTGTGATATATATCCGTGTGTGTGTAATTTTTATATCCCTTTTATGTTGAAGAGTCCTCATTCTGTTGTCTCGCCTTCTTAATTGTGAGTTAGTGAGTGATAGGGCTGGGTGTAGGGGTTAGTATTCTATGATGTAATTGACCATTTCCTGTTTTGGGTTTCTTTCTTTAGGTTTTCAGTTTTTAAAGTTATATTACTGAAAAAATGTGGATAAGGTATTTTATATTTGTATGATCATTTCATTTCCTAGATAGATTTGCAGAATGGAGCAAATAAACAAGTAGGTGAAAGGATCAGTGTTCCAGGTTGTTGGCCTTCTAGAAGAATACCCAGAACATAACATGCAGCAAGTAATATGTGTTGTAAGAAAGAATATGATGGCCAGCGCCGCGGCTCACTAGGCTAATCCTCCACCTTGCGGCGCCGGCACACCGGGTTCTAGTCCTGGTCGGGGCGCCGGATTCTGTCCCAGTTGCCCCTCTTCCAGGCCAGCTCTCTGCTGTGGCCAGGGAGTGCAGTGGAGGATGGCCCAGGTGCTTGGGCCCTGCACCCCATGGGAGACCAGGAAAAGCACCTGGCTCCTGGCTCCTGCCATCGGATCAGCGCGGTGCGCCGGCTGCAGCGCGCCGGCTGCGGCGGCCATTGGAGGATGAACCAACGACAAAAGGAAGACCTTTCTCTCTGTCTCTCTCTCTCTCACTGTCCACTCTGCCTGTCAAAAAAATAAATAAATAAAAAATAAATAAAAAAAAAGAAAGAATATGATGAGAATTATTTTTCCAATATTGTTTTGCTGATTTTCACTCCCACTATGAAATGAGATTATCTATTTTCCAACAGCCATCTTAATTAAATTATTTTGATGAATTGGTTGTGATCAGAATTCTGTATCTCTCTGAATGCTATCAGGTGACATAACTAAAATCTGTTTCTCTCTTGGTTCTTAGTGCAGGATAACTAAATGCATGTTTTCCTACAGGACTGAATTTGCTCTCAAAGAAATCATGTCCTCTGGAGGTGCTGAAGATGACATCCCTCAGGGGGAGAGGAAGACAGTTACGGATTTTTGTTACCTTCTGGATAAATCTAAGCAACTGTTCAATGGCTTAAGGTCAGTGGGCTCTGGCTGCTCTAAGCTTTTCTCTAGTTTTGCATGCTTTTTCAAACTGATGTGCGGGAAATTTCTGAAAGCTACACATAGAATGTTATATAAATATCTGTACAGGGTACTTCAAAAGCTTGTAGAAAATGCAATTAAAAGATGTTTATTGGGGCCGGCACTGTGGTGTAGTGGGTAAAGCTGCCGCCTCCAGTGCTGGCATCCCATATGGGCGCTGATTCGAGTCCCAGCTGCTCCACTTTCAATCCAGCTCTCTGCTATGGCCTGGGAAAGCAGTAGAAGATAGCCCAAGTCCTTGGGCCCCTGCACCCACATGCGAAGACCCAGAGGAAGCTCCTGGCTCCTGGCTTCAGATTGGTGCAGCTGTGAGCATTGCTGCCAATTGGGGAGTGAACCAGCAGATGGAAGACCTCTTTCTCTCTTTCTCTCTCTCTCCTTCTTGCTGTGTGTAACTCTGACTTTCAAATAAATAAATTTTTTTTTTAAAAAAAGATGTTTATTTTGGTGCAAAGACATTTTTAAAATCCAAGCATAGTTTTTTTTTTCATAGTACACATTTTCATGAACTTATTGAAGAGCTCTTGTATGGATTTCAATTTTTTTGCACCAAACTATATCTTTTAATTGCATGTTCCATGGAGTTTTTGAAGTACCCTTGTACTAGAAGTGATCAGTTTACTTTTCCTTGACAGTATTTCTTTATTCTAAGAGGAAAACTGTAAGGAAGGTAACTTACATTGCTTTACTCCTGTTGAAAAGGGGTATTCTTGTTAGGTGATTTTCTGTGCTTGCTCATACCACACCTGATTGACATCTGATTTTACACTTCAAGACACTGAGGTCCTGGGAGCGTAGGAATGCTGTGCTATTGGATGTACAGCTCCTGTTGCATTTTTCTGCATTGTTTACTTGTGTTTTTGTTCTTTCAGTTTTCAGAATAAAATACCTGTTGATGAAAGTAGTGATGGAATGTTGTAGACAGTGATATTTTTAGTTTAGTGCTGTGTACCCTGAGCAGACTGGGAGCTGAACCCATGTGTGTCTTTGTCAAAATGTGTCTTTGTATTTTCTTGGTATGAGGTGGGTAAATAATTTTGCACCATTTTTTATTTCAATAATTAAGCCTCTATTTTAGTTCTTAAGATTCTTGGGATATTCACCTACTTCATACCTAAAGTTTCTTTAGCTTAGATCTAGTCTGAACAAATTCTTGCTATAGGTAAAATGCTCAGGGTCGGGAGGGCATTCGGCTAGGATGCCCATGTTCCACGTGGGAGCACCTCAGTGCCATACTTGGCCGGGAGGCAGGAGCTTCTTCCAGGTCTCCCACATGGGGGCAGAGGCCCAGGCACTCGGGCCATCCTCCACTGCCTTCCCAGGTGCATCAACAGGCAGCTGGATCAGAAGTGGAGCAGCTGGGACTCGAACCTGCCCCAACATGGGATGTCCGCACTGTAGGCAGCGGCTTTACCTGCTATGCCACAGCACTAGCCCCTCTTTTATCTTTTATAATTGTGTTTTATATACTTTGGTGTGGAAATGTACTGGCCAGGTTTACTTTTTTTTTTTTTTTTTTTTTTTTTTTTTTTTTTTTTTTTTTTACAGGCAGAGTGGACAGGGAGAGAGAGAGACAGAGAGAAAGGTCTTCCTTTGCCGTTGGTTCACCCTCCAATGGCCGCCGCGGCCAGCACACCACGCTGTTCCGATGGCAGGAGCCAGGTGCTTCTCCTGGTCTCCTATGGGGTGCAGGGCCCAAGCACTTGGGTCATCCTCCACTGCCTTCCCGGGCCACAGCAGAGAGCTAGCCTGGAAGAGGGGCAACCGGGACAGAATCCGGCGCCCCGACCGGGACTAGAACCTGGTCTGCCGGCGCCGCGAGGCGGAGGATTAGCCTAGTGAGCCGTGGCGCCGGCCCCAGGTTTACTTTTAAAGCAGTAAATTTGTCTTTTAAAAAACATATTTCCAGTTAAAAAGGTGATACAAAGTTGTCAAATGACTTTTCAGTGGCTTTCCTATCTTAAAGCTGCCCTTTCAGTCTCTCATCCCTATAGTCATTTAATTTTCTTTATAATACGTATCATTTTTCATATTATTTAATGTTTTTACCTGTTATACTTCCTTCATTAAAATGAAATATCCCTGTGTGTAACTTGCGGATATCATGATCTACCTGGAAATCAGGGATTCCTTTCCAATGCAGAGTAGGATCTTCTTCATACGCTGTTTTAAAATCTGATGATCCTCCTGTCACCTGGAAGAGTGGGAAAGAAATTCACCAAGGATTTATTTTCATTGTTTTGTATGAATGACCTTTTTTCGATTTAAATAAGCCTTAATTCCTTTTAAAAATGTTTATTTTATTTATTTATTTTTTTTATTTGAAAAGCAGAGAGACACACAGATTTACCATCCTCTGGTTCATTCCCCAAATGTCTGCAAGAGTCGGGGCCAGGTCATACCAAAACCAGGAGCTCAGATCTCCATTCAGGTGGCAGGGGCCTAACTACTTGAGCCATTACTTGCTGCCTCCCAAAGTGTGCATTAGCAGGAAGCAGAGCCAGGACTTGAACCTAGGCACTCCAACATGAGATATGTGCATCCTAATCAACATCTTAACTGCCATGCCAAATGCCTGTACTTATTAATTAATGCCTTAATTATTTCTAATAGCTACAACCAAAAATAGATGTTGCTAGGGAACACTATGTTGGATAACATAGATCTGTGGTTTACTGAGAGGTCAGTACTTTGGCTCTGTCATTCTTTTCATTTTTCAAAAAGCTATTTGAGAGGCAGAGAGACAGACAGTGACAGATCTCCCATCTGCTTACTCAACACTGAAATGCCTGTGATGGCCAGGGCTGGGCCAAGGACAGGAACTCAGTCTGGGTCTCCCAGGTGGGTGCCAGGAACCCAGCTACATGAGCCATCATCCCTACGTTGGTGGGAAGCAGGGGTCAAGAGCTGGAGCCGGAATGGAACCCAGACACTCCTGTGTGGGATGAGGGCATCTTAACCAGCAGCAGAAACCCACCCCTGATTCTTGTCATCTTTAAAGAAAATCCGATGTCTCTGTTTTAATCATGCTATGTGACTCCATACCTGTATAACTAGAACTTCTAGCAAAGAACTATTAAAAGATTTTGGTAGAGGTAGAAATGAAAAGTTGTCCGTGGCATTTGACTAAATGAGAAATAAAAAGCAAATTACAAAAATACTGTTTATTACATGATTCTCTCTATAGTGAGTATTTCGTATCACACTTACATCCGTGCTGTAATACCCCTTAGTGGGAACCACTTGCTCATAGTGCCCAAGTTGGCCTCTCTCTTCCAAGGGACTGGTTTTTCCCTCAGTGTTTACTGCGTGAGGCTGTGTGTATTCTCTGTGCTGCTGTATCAGTGAAAACATTCTTTGTTCGATTTTAGACTTTGCTTGGAAAGGGCCCCCTTGATCCGCTAGGTCTTTGTTACAACTCCCCTGGGTGGTGGTGGGGGGTGAGTGTGGCACCCTTCTCGACGTTACTCTCCCACTTCTCTCCCTGAAGGAAAGCTCTGGTGGTTGTGGGTTAAACACCTCTCTACTTTGAAGCAGTGACACAGGTTTTGTGCGTTGCTTTTGGAATAGTTAAGAGGAGAGGTTGTTATTGCTGCCTCCCCAACCCACAGTGTTGGTGTGAATAAGAACCAGATCACGGTGCTTGTCTGGAGCAGCACCGGGGGTGCTGGGGGTGGGGTGGGGATCCAGCTGGAAGGGTGTAACCCCCCTCCCCAACCCTCGCACACGCGCCTTTCACTGAGAGTCCTCATTCTGCTAGCTTTCCTTTGTGGTTTCTTGTTCACACTTCATCTCATACACTGGATATCAAACTTATTACCTAAGATAACATACTGAAGAAATGTGCACCTGCCAGATGTGTATTTTTTACAAACTGAACACACTCACGTATATCAGATAAAGAAACGGAACACAGCACCCCTGAAGCCCCCCTGTGTTCCCTCTCACACGGACTCCTGAACTCTTTATGAGCGGGGTGAGAAAATGCACTGTGCAGCTCACTGCATGAAAGGCTCGGATCTGCTTAATGTTTCATCCGGGCTGTAATAAATTCTCGTTCCACTCTTGGAGGTCTGTCTTTACACCTCACATTAAGCTGTTCATCAAAATTGTCAGAGCTTTCATTTTCCCAACTGCAAACAGCTTAATGGAGTATTTTTCTTGACTGCAAATTCCTGCTCACAATATATGCATGACAGATTAGCTCTTCTTTCTGTTTACTGTATAAGAGAACAGCCCAGAGAGTAAGAACTGAACAAAATGAATGGCGTCTTGCTTACAATAGTGCTCACGTGTAGCTACAGCTGTAATGAAGGGAGAATATTGTTAGAAAAAGCTTTGAATACCGTCGGAAAATGATCAAAAGCTCAAGTGCTTGCCGGATTCTGGTTACTATGGTGACTGAGACTGCCAGAGAAGAATGGAATACTTGGGATTATGTAAGGCAGCGTTTCAAGACCTGTATTTGGGAGACACAGCTGTGTGTCAGTGATATCCCTAACTCAGGATGCTTTGCCAAAGAAGAGGCTTTCACGTCAGTAATTGCGTGACTCCAGAGGAGCAAATGCAGAATGAAAACAAGCCTTGGGTGCTATTTAAATATTTCCACCAAAGCATACCACGTGATGGGTCTTAAGTAAAAATAATTTAAAAATTGTTTTTATTAAATATAGTTGTAATACTCAAGGAAGAAATTATCAATGTCTTTTCTATCAAAATCATAAATCAGTGCTTCCCTTTTTTTTTTTAAAGACGTATTGGGGCCAGCGCTGTGGCATAGCAGCTAAAGCTACCACCTGCACTGCCAGCATCCCATATGGGCACTGGTTCTAGTCTCGGCTGCTCCACTTCCAATCCAGCTCTCTGCTGTGGCCTGGGAAAGCAGTAGAAGATGGCTCAAGTCCTTGGGCCCCTGCACCCACGTGGGAGACCCAGAAGAAGCTCCTGGCTTCCAATCAGTGGCCAGTTGGGGAGTGAACTGGTGGATGGAAGACCTCTCTCTCTGTCTCTGCCTCTCCTTCTTTCTCTATGTAATTCTGCCTTTCAAATTAATAAATAAACCTTTAAAAAGAAGGTTTATTTATTTTACTTGAAAGGCAGAGTTACAGAGAGGGAGAGACAGATCTTCCATCTGCTGGCTGGTTCATTCCTCAAATGGCCACAACACCCAGAGCTGGGCCAGAATGAAGCCAGAAGCCAGGAGTTTCTTCCAGGTCTCCCGCGTAGGTGGGTGCAGGGGCCCAGAGACTTGGGCCATCCTCCCTACTTTCCCAGGCCACAAACAGAACTGGATCGCAAGAAAAGCAGCCAGACACAAATTGGCACCCACATGGAATGCCGGTGCTGCAGGTGGCGGCTTTACCTACTGTGCCAGTGGCTGGCCCCAGTCAGTGCTTCCTCTAGACCTATTTTTAGGATGTAGTTGTTCCTAAATAGGAGATGGTAACTGAGAAATTAACAATTTGTCCCACTGTCCCTTTCTTGCCCTCCTTTAGCCTTTGTTTTCTTTCTTCCCTTTCTCTTTCTTCTCATCCTCCCTCTTCAGCAAGTTAATATTCTCCTACAGGCAAAACAGCGACAGTAAACTGCTTGTTATTTCAGAGGTTCTATCCTAACCTGTGCATAAGAGCTGAGGATGTTGGCTTTCATTCTGTGTAACTTGACACCTGAGGAACTGGGCTTGCATTTGAGGTGGACTGCCACCAGGGTGCAGTAGTAACCTTGATTGCAAGGTCTGGGAAAGCACTGACAAATAGACTTTTTAAAAAGATTTATTTATTTATTTATTTATTTGAAAGGCAGAGTTACAGGACGGGGCGGGGGGGAAGAGGAGAGAGACAGGGAGAGAGAGAGAGAGAGAGAGAGAGAGAGAGAGAGAGAGATCTTCCATCCACTGGTTCACTGTCCAGATGACTATTACAGCCAGGGCTTGGCCAGGCCACAGCAAGGAGCCAGGAGCTTCTTCCGGGCCTCCCACGTGGGTGGCAGGGACAAGCACTGGGGTCATCTTCTGAGGCTTCCTAGGTGCATTCACAGGGAGATGCATTGGAAGTGGAGCAGCTGGCACTTGAACTGGTGCTCATATGCGATGCCGGAACTGCAAGTGGTAGTTTAACCTACTGTACCACAGTGCTGGCCCAACAAATAGACATTTGATACAACCTACAAATGTGATTTTAAATTTTCTAACCATATTAACACGTGTAAAAAGAAACAATTGAATTTTCTTTTAAAATCTACTTTAAAAAATTTTTTTTTATTTGACAGATAGTTAGCAAGATAGAGACAGAGAGAAAGGTCTTCTTTACATTGGTTCACCCCCCCCCCCCCAAATGGCCACCACAGCCGGAGGTACACCGATCCGAAGCCAGAAGCCAGGTGCCTCCTCCTGGTCTCCCATAGGGTGCAGGGGCCCAAGCACTTGGGCCATCCTCCACTGCCCTCCCGGACCACAGCAGAGAGCTGGACCGGAAGAGGAACAACTGGGACTAGAACCTGCTGCCCACATGGGATGCCAGCACTGCAGGTGGAGGATTAACCAAGTGAGCCATGGCGCCGGCCCCAAAATCTACTTATTTGTAAGGCATAGTGACAGGGAGGGAGAGAGAAGAGAGCTCTTCTGTCTGCTGGTTTATTCCCCAAATGCCTGTAACATCTGGGGTTGGGTCAGGTGGCAGCCTAGAGAGAGAAACTACATCCAGGTTTTACACGAGTGGGTAGCAGAAACCCCAGTGCTTGTGTCATCATCTGCTGCCCTCCAGGGACATTAGCAGAAAGCTGTATTGGATTCAGAGTAGCTAGAACTAGAACTAGCACTTCAGTATGGGGTGTGGAACCCACAGTGTGCACCTCAAAGTTTATTTTAATAATATATTTTATTTGATCCAGTGTATATATCAAAAGCATTTTATTTCAACATGCAATCAACATAGGTAAATTATTAGTGAGAGCCGGCGCCGTGGCTCAATAGGCTAATCCTCCACCTTGCGGCACCGGCACATCGGGTTCTAATCCCGGTTGGGGTGCCGGATTCTGTCCCGGTTGCCCCTCTTCCAGGCCAGCTCTCTGCTATGGCCAGGGAGTGCAGTGGAGGATGGCCCAGGTGCTTGGGCCCTGCACCCCATGGGAGACCAGGAAAAGCACCTGGATCCTGGCTCCTGCCATCGGATCAGCGCGGTGCGCCGGCTGCAGCGGCGGCCATTGGAGGGTGAACCAACGGCAAAGGAAGACCTTTCCCTCTCTGTCTCTCTCTCTCACTGTCCACTCTGCCTGTCAAAAAAAAAAAAATTATTAGTGAGGTGTTTTGCATCCCTTTTTAAATACTGCCTTTGAAACACAGTGAATATTTTATGCTCACATACATTGCAGAGTGAGAGCCCAGATTTCCAGTGCTCATAAGCAGCTGTGGCTGTTAACTCGGGCACAGTTCCTCCCGGTTTTAGATTCTGTTCTCGGAATGGCACAGTGTGCAATCTGGTGAATCCCAGTCGGCTGTTTGGGGGTTCTTTTTTCATTGGTCCGTCAGATGTGCCCATTTGCTTCCCCAGTCTCTTCCTGCACAGATGCTGGAGGTAGGGGCGTTGTTGCTCTGTATTCGGGATCTGACTGCTACTTTCTTACTTCCTGTATTGGTTTGTTAGGGCTCCAGATGGGGCGGTTTCCCCAGCAGAAGCTCGTTCCCTGCTGGCTCTGCAGGCTGGAGTCTGACCCAGGTGTCAGCAGGGCCGGTTCCTTCTGTAGCTCCTGACTTGCAGAAGGCAGCCCTCTTGCTACATCTTGTGATGTTCACCCCTGGCATTTCTGTGTGCCTCCTAATCCCAGGACACAAGTCTTATCCGTGTCCACCTAAGGCCTCACTTTAACTCAGTTTCCTGTTTAAAGCCCCATCCCCACCTAGAGGCCATTATGGGGGACACTAGAGCTTAGAATTTCAGTGTAGGGGCCAGCATTATGGCATAGCTGGTAAAGCCTCTGCCTTCAACGCCAGCATCCCATCTGAGCCCCACATTGAGTGTCAGCTGCTCCGTTCCAGCTCACTGCATCCACATGGGAGACCTGGATGAAGCTCCTGGCTCCTGGCTTTCGCCTGGTTAAGCACTGGCCATTGTGACCACTTGGAGAGTGAACCAGAGGGTGAAAGATCTCTCTCTCTCTGACTTTCAAATAAATAAATGAATCTTTAAAAAAAAAAAAACCCACACGCAAAATGTCTATGTAGGAATTTTGAGGGTAAACACTTCACCCAATGTACTTTTGCTGAAAATGTTGCCTCTGCTTTTTTGGTTTTATTATCTGATTGTTTTGTTTGTTTTTGGAAGTTTGGGTTTTTTTTTTTTTTTTTTTTTTTTTTGACAGGCAGAGTGGATAGTGAGAGAGAGACAGAGAGACAGGTCTTCCTTTTGCCGTTGGTTCACCCTCCAATGGCCGCCACGGCTGGTGCGCTGCAGCCGGCGCACCATGCTGATCCGATGGCAGGAGCCAGGTGCTTTTCCTGGTCTCCCATGGGGTGCAGGGCCCAAGCACTTGGGCCATCCTCCACTGCCTTCCCGGGCCACAGCAGAGAGCTGGCCTGGAAGAGGGGCAACCAGGACAGAATCCGGCGCCCCGACCGGGACTAGAACCCGGTGTGCTGGCGCCGCAAGGCGGAGGATTAGCCTAGTGAGCCGCGGTGCCGGCCTGGAAGGTTTCTGAGTTGATTCAGACTCCATTTCCCCAGAATCCATCAATTCAGCTATTTAAATTCTAAATCAATGTATTAAACAAAAACATCAATCCATATGTTTTTCAGTAGTTTCTTTTGTTTTTGAGAGACAAAAGCTCCCATCCACTGGCACATCCCTCAAATGCTTATGTCCAGGACTGGGCCAGGCTAAAGTTGGGAGCCTGGGGGCTGGCACTGAGGCACAGTGGGTAAAGCTGTTTTCAGTGTTGGGCATCCCATAGCAGAGCACTGGTTCGAGGCCCAGCTGCTCCACTTCCAACCCAGCTCCCTGCTAATGCACCTGGGAAAGCAGCAGAAGATGGCCCAAGTACTCAGGCCCCTGCCACCTGAGTAGGAGACCCAGATGAAGCCCCTGGCTCCTGGTTTCAGCTTGGTCCAGCCTCAGGTGTTGCAGCCATTTAGAGAGTGAACCAGTGGATGGAAGATCTCTCGTCTCCCTGTCTCTCTCTTGCTCTGCCTTTCACTTGAACTCAGGCATTCTCATCAGGCATCTTAACCAATATCCTAACCTCCAGTTGAAATAACAGTAATTATTTTTTTTAACTATCAAAGGCCAGTATAGCTTGGTCTCCTAAATTAACCTCCCCCTAAGATCTTAATTGTCAGCTCTGATTAGAAACAAAGGTCTTGCTTCCTCTTTTAAGTTGCTGGTGGCAGCTAGATCAGGGAGAAGGGTGTTTGTGGTTAATTTTTAAGATCCTCAAGGAGGAATATAAAGAAAGTAAAAAGGATGTGTTAAGAATCCTGGCAGGTTCATTAAATCTTCATAACAACCTTATTAGTGTCTATTATTTTGGTTCTACAGTTGAGAAGACCAAAGCTCTGATGAATAAAGTCATAGCCTGTGTTAATGTGGTGGAGTTTAACCTGGGAAGTGCTGCTTCCAAGAAGTCTTCCTTAATGTAGGAGTAAGGGTCCCAAACACAGACAACACCGGACTATAGGAATGAAGGCCGTCTGAGTCTTAGCTTCTTGCCCATGTTCCCTTTATTCAGAGAGGAATGCACATTCGTAGACTTCCTTTGGATATCACCATACCTGCAAGACAGTCACAGATATTTGCCAGGACCAGTGAGGGCCCCAAACCCTAGCAGGTTTACAGGAGGAGCGGATGCCATTCCATGCCTTTATTTGACTGGGTGTATCTAAATCCAAAATAGGAGTGATTATTCAGAGCTACTCAACTTCATGAGCTGTCCTTAGGAATGGAACAGTATACTCAGTGTCTTCTGTGTGCCAGCACATTCTAGGCACGGAGCTGGGGCAGCACGCAAAGGTAACTTGGGCGCCTGCCTTCAAGTAAGGAACACTCTTGCACATTTTTTCTCTATCATTCAGGGAAAGCTTAATCGAAAGGGTTGATACAGTGGTGTTATTAAGGTATTTTTTCTTTAAGGGAAATACAAACCTTATCAGCCTGAGCCACTTAATAGCTGTGCACCTTCAAACTTACAGACCCACTCCTGACCTAAATTTAAAAGCTGGATATTCCAGTGGACTTGACAAAATGCTAATGGTTAAACAAGGAAACAAGCCATTCAGTTTTACAGGTCACAAACGCTACATTGTGTAGTATACATGAACATGGAAGCATGGACTGGACGAAGACTGCCCCTGTTGTCCAGGTACCCTCTGTGTAAACAGCAATGTGTGAGGGCAGTGTACTCCCGGACCTGCACAGGCCTGAGTCACACAGGTTGCTTCATTGCTTGGCCTTTGCCCACAGCTTGATTGGGGGTCAGCAGCATCCTAAGACCAGGAGAGCAGATTGAGCTCACAGAAATAACTTGACTGGACGGTCATCCCATGCGGTAGGAAAGAGGGAGCACTGGATTGGGTGTTAGAAGGCTGAAATTTGTATCATAGCTCTACTGGACGTGAGTCCCAAGCAGCATATGTGTATGTATGTGTGTGTAGATACAGGCATGTATATGCATACCCAGGAAAGCCAGCCATTTAAGAACTGGGTTAAGGAAAGGGAAGGCAAGACAAAGATTCTAAGAACAGAAAGAAGACCAAGTTACAGGATGGTGAGGAAGTGGTAGACAGTGGCATACCACAGGGAGGACTGAAAAGTGTCCATTGGTCTTGACTTTTATGTGTAGATAGTGTTATTAGGTGTTTTGTTTTAGTAGTGATGGTGAATTTATAGAAACTTGCAGGAAATTTTCCTGAGTTCTGACATCTCAATGTTATATTTGAAACATCTCTAAGAATCTGGTTTAATCATTGCAGTGCATTTCTTCCTGCCATAGTCTCTTGACTTCTGTTGATAGGATTGAGAATTGAGAGGAGAGGGCATTGTGGCACAGCAGGTTAGGCCACTGCTTGGGATGCCCATATCTCCCATCAGAGTGCAAATTCAAGTCCCAGTTCCTCCACTTCCAATCCAGCTCCCTGCTAATGCATTGTGGGAAGGTGGCTGAAGTGTTTGGGACCCTGCCACATACATGGAAGACCTAAATGGAGTTCCTGTCTCCTGGCTTTGGCCTGGCTCTCAGTCTTGGCTATTGCAGGCATTTGGGAATAAGCCAGTGGATGGAAGATAGCTCTCGCTCTCACGCTCTCTCTCAAATTAATAGATAAATCTTTTTTTAAAAAAATGGGGAGGTGAATCTCATACTTTCACTCTCCTCTAAATCCTTAGTAAAACAATGTGAACTGCCAATTTATAACACAGGTGGCTTTTCAAAATATGAAATATAAGGTCATTTGGCTTATGGGGTAATTCACCAAGCCCCATTTAATTTAATTCTATGGACCATTGATTTCGCATCTCTACTGACAGTGACAATGACCCAGTGATGTATTCAGAGTTTGAAAACAGAGCCAAGCTCTGAATAGTAAGAGAATTTGTCTGAAATACTTTTATACACTACCTTGGCTAATTTTAAATTCTAATCATATTATGGTGAGTTTATATATTAGCTTCTATGATATTTTGCATTAGAAAAGTGGTGATGATAGGACTTATGCTTTAGGAAATTTTTAAAAGTTAATTTTATTTTGAAAAGAAACTGCTATGTTTATAGCTGATTCTTTAGCCTAGAGTAGTAGATGTTCTCAGTTCTTGTCATGAAAATAGTGTAGCATTTAACCAACATTGGTCATGGCTGTAAACCAGAAAATACTGTCTATTACACCTGGCTGTTAGGGGCCTTACTGTAGTCTTTAACATCACCTTTTATGTACTTCAAGCCCTCATGCAGATTTCCCTTGCACTGCAGCCTCTTCTGAAATTATGGAGTCATGAAATAAAACAGAGTTCTGGTTCTGTTTCCTTCCTTAACAGGGTGTATTACTGAGATTTATTAAATCTGTCAGTCTGGGAACACAAAGGAATGTGCAGGCTAATGCTTACTTGAAAATTTGCCTAAAGACTTTAAATGTCTTTAAAGAAGCATCCAGTAATTTCCAGTTGTCAAAAAGTTGATGTTTCTGCCAAATGCGGTTATAGAACAATACAGTTTCCCAGCAGCAGCTGCTTGTAGGAGTCTTAAAGATCCTAGTAGCAACTTCCACTTAAATATCTGATTAGGTGTTTGTAGTGCAGCCTTTCACTAGGGACCATCTGGACATAAAAAAGAGGAAACCTTACAATAAATGTTGAAAACTAAAACTTGTGGCCAGCATTGTGGCGCGGTGGGTTAAACTGCCCTCTGTGGTGTATTTTGGAATCGCAGTTGCTCTAGTTCTGATCCAGCTCCTAGCTAATGTACCTGGGAAAAGAGTGAAAGATGGCTGAAGTGCCTGGGCCCCTGCTATGCACAGGGGAGACCCATGAAGCTCCTGACTCCTGGCTTTGGCCTGGCCCAGTCCTAGCTGTTGTAGCCATCTGGGGAGTAAACCCTCAGATGGAAGATCTCTTAGTCTTTTCTTCTCTCTGTAACCTAGAACCTAGGATAATATTCAACATATATTGGGTCCTTGATAAAACTTTGTTAAATAGGTAGCCAGCATGGTGGTACAGCCGGTTAAGTAGCCCTGCTTACAATACCAGCATCCCATATTGGAGTACCAGTTTGAGTGCCAATTACCCTGCTTTCAATCTAGCTCCTTGCTAATGCACCCAAGATGGCCCAAGTACATGGGCCCCGCCACCCATGTGGGAGACTTGGATGGAGTCCCAGGCTCCTTGGCTTCAGCCTGGCCCAGCCCTGGTCATTGCAGCCATTTGGGAAGAGAATCAGCAGATGGAAGTGCTCGCTCGCTCGCTCTCTTTCCCTTTCTCTATGCAACTCTGACTTTCAAATAAATAAATGAAACAAATACCTATACTATACCTATTTCTGTAATATGAAGTGAATTTCTTCTTGCCATAAGCATCATGGAAATGAATTTAAAAGTGTAGAAAGGATCCTACATTATGTTGTAGCGAGTGAAACTGCAGGCTTCAACACAGCATTCCACTTGGGTGCTGGTGTGTGTCCCAGCTGCTCTGCTTCCGATCCAGCTCCCAAGTAATTTCCAGCTTTTTCTTGCTGTGTGTGCCTAAAAATTTCAGGTAGGAAAACCTTTTGCTTTCTTATTCATTGTCTTCAGGTCTGGTACAGAAACACAGATCTTTTTCATTTCACCTGCAGAAATTTACTGGTCATTCATAGCTAATCCAGTTTATTAGTATGAAGGTGTTTATTACAGCATTGTTATAACAGGGACAAACTAGAGACAGTACGTTAGAAGGGCGTGGGTTAAATCAGTTTGCTCATTCTGCTTATTGTACTAAGAAACCTGATATATTATTAAATTGAAAAGATGTAGAACATTATGTATAGTCTCATCTTATTTGTGTATAATAATGGAAAAACTCACATAATGCTTAAATATGCATAGAAAAATGCTTCTTTTTTTTTTTTTTTTTTTTGGACAGGCAGAGTGGACAGTGAGAGAGAGAGACAGAGAGAAAGGTCTTCCTTTGCCGTTGGTTCACCCTCCAATGGCCGCCACGGCTGGCGCGCTGCGGCCGGCGCACCGCGCTGATCCAAAGGCAGGAGCCAGGTACTTATCCTGGTCTCCCATGGGGTGCAGGGCCCAAGCACTTGGGCCATCCTCCACTGCCTTCCCGGGCAACAGCAGAGAGCTGGCCTGGAAGAGGGGCAACCGGGACAGAATCCGGCGCCCCAACCGGGACTAGAATCTGGTGTGCCGGCGCCACTAGGTGGAGGATTAGCCTATTGAGCCACGGCGCCGACCCGAAAAATGCTTCCTCTTTTTTTTTTTTTTTTTAACAGAGCACCTGCTGGAGTCCCAGCTGCTCTGTTTTTTTTTGTTTGTTTGTTTTTTGTTTTTTTTTTTTTTTTTTTTTTTTTTGGACAGGCAGAGTGGACAGTGAGAGAGGGAGAGACAGAGAGAAAGGTCTTCCTTTTGTTGTTAGTTCACCCTCCAATGGCTGCTGCGGCCAGCGCACCGCGCTGATCTGAAGGCAGGAGCCAGGTGCTTCTCCTGGTCTCCCATGGGGTGCAGGGCCCAAGCACTTGGGCCATCCTCCACTGCACTCCTGGGCCATAGCAGAGAGCTGGCCTGCAAGGTGGGCAACCGGGAAAGAATCCGGTGCCCTGACCGGGACTAGAACCCGGTGTGCCGGCGCTGCTAGGTGGAGGATTAGCCTATTGAGCCGCGGCGCCAGCCACGAACAATGCTTCTTAAAGCTGGTTATTTCTGGAGAGTAGAACTAAGAAAGAAGCAATTGTGTTTTTTACATTTTTTAAAAAGATTTATTTATTTGAAAGAGTTACAAAGAGAAGGGGAAAGACAGAAAGAGAGAGAAAGAGAGAGAGGGAGATCTTCATCTGCTGGTTCACTCCTCAAATGGCTGCCGTGGCTAGGGCGGGGCCTAGCCAAAACCAGAAGCTGGGAGCTTCTTCTGGGTTCTCACAGGCATGGCAGAGGCCCTAGGACTTGGGCTATCCTTTGCTGCTTTCTCAGACACATTAGCAGGGAGCTTGATCGTTAGTTAACTGGAGCAGCCGGGACTTGAACCAGCACCCATATGGGATGTCAGTGTTGCAGGTGGCGACATTACTTGCTGCATCACAATGCCAGCCCTTTTTACATCTTGATTTATGTGCTTTATTGTATTTTCGTTTCCTAGGAGATTTATATTATTCTTAAAATTGAAAATTGAAGCCAAAGATCTTTGGGATAGATTGTATATAAAAATGATTCCCTTCCCTGTATCCATACCTGTGAATAGTCCCCTCCCTTGTTGCCTCTGGGCCTTGTGGTTTGCTTTGGCCATTGGGACAGTGAAAAATAAGCAAAAACTTGAAATGAAAAACGTACAAAGAGCTTATTCTCTCTTTGGGGGCTTTTGGGATCCTTGCAACCAAGTAAACAAATCCAAGGTAGCCTGCTGCATGGTGAGAAACACGTGGCCAAGCTGGCATCTGAGAGAGGCCGTGGACCAGGAGCTGTCCAGGCTGCATGAAGGAGGTGTGGCTTTGGCCAAGGGCGGTGTGTGTGTGTGTGTGTGTGTGTGTGTGTAATTTGGCTCATTTATTTTCTTACTTGAAAAGGAAGGTAATAGAGAGAAAGAGATCCACTGGTTTATTACTCAAATGCCTATAATAGCCAAGGCCAGGCCAGGCTAAAGACAGGAGCCAGGAACTCCATCTACCCAAGTACTTTGCCCATCATTTGCTGCTTTCCCAGGTGCATTAGTAGGAAGCTAGATCAGAAATGGAGCAGCCAGGGGAGGACTCAGTCCAGCATTCCAGTGCTGGATGCTGGCATCACAAGCAGTGCCTTAACCTGTTATGCCACAATGCTGGCCCATTTCCAATTTTAGTTCCCCCATGTATGCATGTGTCTCTCAAGCTCTGTTCCCTGGTTTGTTTGTACATTTTCCATTGATTGCATTATGACAAGTGAAGGTTTCCTTTGACTTAAAGCTGCTCTTCTCCCTGCCTCTTACTCCCCGCAGAGCTAGTGGCATGGTAGCATTACTGCAGGTGACTACCTTGTGAGTGCTTACCACGTGGCGGGCCTGTTCCGTGGACTTCCCACGGCTGTCTAATCCCCCCCGCCCACACCCTCCGAGCTGATCTTACCACTGCTCTCGGTTTTCTCATTTTCTTATTCACATCCACAGTTCCCTACCAGTGGTGCCCTTTCCGCATCTTAATCATGGCAGTGGTACCGTCTGGCACTTTCTCAGTTTCTGTTCAGTGCTGTCTGTTGCTCCTTGCTCTTTACACGCGTGGGCTCATTCCCTCTTCTCACTAAGCCTGTGACTTAGCCCCTGTGATTGTCCCACATAACACATGAGCATGTGAAGCGTAGCATTCCCATGCCCAGATTCGATGGTTAGCAGCCACTCCCTTAACCCGTAGACCATATTGATGGCATCTCTTTGACTCCTCCTTTTTCGAGATGAGGAAATGTGTCACCCTCTGTGTCTCCCACCTTTCCTGCTCTTCTTCCATCCTCAGTTTCAGTCAGTCATAACTTTACATCTTTATTCATGGAACATAGTATTTACCTAACCTTCCAGAATCATAGTCAAGTATCTTGCATGTTATCTACATATAGAATGTAAAGGTTGAAAAGGAATGATAAATAGCATTTTGACATGTGACTGTGTGCAAATCGTGTGGAGCAGAGCTAGGAATTGAGCTCTGGTTCCCTTTCCTTCTCTGTATTTCAACTGTATGACTCAAAGGAATTCATTGTTAGATTCAAATTCAGCTGGATCTGGGACGATGCTGTGGTGTAGTGGGGTCAGCCTCCGACAGCCCATATAGGCGCCGACTCATGTCTCAGCTGCTGCTCTTTGATCCAGTTCTCTGCTATGGCCCAGGAAAACAGTGAAAATGGCCCAAGTGCCTGGGCCCCTGCACCCACATGGGAGACCCAGAAGAAGCTCCTGGCTCTTGGCTCCAGATTGGCTCAGCTCTGGCTGTTGCAGACTTAAGGGGAATGAACCAACGGAAGGAAGACCTTTCTTTCTGTCTCTCTCTAACTCTACCTGTTATAATTTTAAAAAAATTAAATTATTAAAAAATTAAATAATTTAAAAAAAGAAGTAGAGCAGCTGGAGCATGAACCAGATCCCATATGGGATACTGGCATCACAGGCGGCGGCTTCACTCGCTACTCTACACCACCAGCCCCCTCGGCACCTTCTTAAAAGGGTGCGTGTAGGGGCCGTTTCTCAATCGGTCCCTGTCTGAACATTTTGTTTTTTAGCGCTGAACTCCTGATTAATAGAGCTTTGGAAGCAGTTTTCCTAGGTTTAAATCCAGTGTTGCTGATAAAGTCTGGTGCAGTCTGATTCTTATAGCCTTGTGATTTATTCTTCCTGTTTTGAAATTTCACAAAGATGAGTAATTTTTCTCCATCTAGTTGGTGCTTGGTAGGTCCTCAGTTTGTGAACTTTGTTCTTCTTCCAGTTTTTGGCTCTTACATCTTTTCTCTGGCACTTTACTATCTATTTTCCATCTTGTTTTTTCTTTAGCTTTCTTGTAGATTTCATCAACAGTGTCTTAAATCTCTTCCAATGAAGAACTGTTTTATTTCAGCAACCATAATTTAAAAAATTTCTGACCTCTTTGTTCTGAAACCGTTTGCTCAGTAAATCTTGTTCTTACTCTGATGAATGGGGAAATTCTAAGTGGCGGGTGTTTGGCCTGTTGGTGAAGATGCCCTCATTCCATCGTGAGCCTGCTTCCAGCTCGTGCTGCCAGCCTCGCCAGTAGAGACCCTGGGAGGCAACCCCTGTGGGAGGTCTGGTTTTGGCTCTGTGGTGGGCATTTGGAACCAGTAGATGGGAGCATGCTCTGTGTAGCTGTCTCTGCCTCTCAAATATATAAAAATTGTAAGAAGAAATTCCGAGAGTAGTAGATTATTCTTTTTTTTATCTTGAGCTCCAAATTAACCATGTTCTGTCGTGTTGCAGACCTTCCTTCAGTGACTTAACCGAGGGTCTGACCGTGACCACTGTGTGTGACCATAGTGCTCAGGCAGGGTTTGCTGCCTGAAAGATTCTCTCCATGCAGAGCAAGTCGGCCTGATCCTGGAGCCACCCCCATCTCACGCCACATAGGAGCTGATCTAGTTTCTTGTGTGAAAAGCCTCTCTCATTTCCTCTGCTTTCTCCCGGTCTTCTCCCTCCCTCCCTCTGTGCCTTGGAAAGCAATGTGACTGCCTAGGTATTTTGCATTTGGGATGGCGTTAGAGGAGAAAGGTTCTTACATAAACCTTTAGTTGATCTCTTAGTTTGAAACAGCACCTTTTATTCCTTTTCCCCTCCCTCTGTGGGTTGGCTCCTTTCACGTTTTTCTAGGTTCCAGCTTTGTCTGCTCTGTTATTTAAGTCATGGGGCTGCACAGGAGGCCCCTACAGACCTACTTTTTGACCCTGTGCCTCTGTGCACACCCTAGGAAACGCACCTGCAGTGGCCTCACCAGCAGGTTTTTTTGCCCTCTCTCTTCCACTTGGCTTCCACTGGAGAGTCTGTCTTTCCTGCTCCCTCTTTGCTGTCAGATCTAAGGGCTGGTGCCTTCGCTCCTGGGCGCCTCAGCATTCCCTGTCGGTTTCCTTGTACTTGTTCAATCCATTGCAGCGCTTTATTAACCCTTTCTCAGTGACCCATTTGAGTGTGCTATTTCCTGCCAGGATGTCAAATGGCAGAAAAGAATATTGGTATTTCTTCATCTAAAGTTGTTCTTCCAGAAAACTATTGAAATCTCATCTGTTGATGGCCTTCCTCTGTTTTTATTTCTTTTTTTTCCCAAAAAAACCTTTTATTTAAGGAATATAAACTTCATGCATTTCATAAGTACAACTTTAGGAATATAATGATTCTTCCCACCTCTCCTCCTCCTCCCTCTCCCATTCCCAGTCCCATTCTCCACTAAGATCCATTTTCAACTAACTTTATACACAGAAGACCAACTCTATACTAAGTAAAGAGTTCAACAATTTACATGGAAAAAAAGAACAAAAAAAAAACCTGTTCCTCACCAGTCAAGACAAGGAGTGTTCGAAGTCATTGCATCTTGAAGTTAATTTCACTTCTTTTTTTTAGGCTGCTCATGTCAAATGCCTCAGGGATCACTGCCATCATGCATAAGAGTGTTAATTGTTAAATTAACAACAGGAGTCACTGTGCACTAACTCCCCATTCAGGACCTCTGTCCTCCGTGAGCTGTATTATAATTATGTCTAAGTGCTTGCAAAAGATGTACCATTCTTGGGTGCTTCTTCAATATTTTTATTTCTTTATGTAGAGGAGAGTGTGGGTGTGTGAGGGGGTGTTCTCCCATCCCCTGATTCACTCCCCAAGTGCCTTCAGTGAGTGATCAGTGTAGGTCTCCCGTGTAGGTGGCAGAACCCAACCACCTGAGCTATTCCTGCTGTCTTCCGGGTCCACAGCAGCAGGAAGCTGGGTATGAAACCAGGCACTCGGATATGGAACACAGGCATCTTGACTGAATGCCCGATCTCTTTTAATTTTTTATTATGATACTTTAAAAAAAGAAACAACAACTTTATTGAGATACTTTCATTTTGCATTTGGGATGGGGTTAGTTGAGAGTGTATAATTTAGTAGTACCTTTCACAAAAACAATAAAAAAGTTTGAGACCTTGTAATAATTTGAACCAAGATCTGTATGGAAAGAGTTATAAAGTTTGTTTCATGACAATATTTTCAACATAAATAGAAAGAGATACTGTTGGCACTAAATTCATCTCTAGATTCATTTTGTTTTCAGTAGAATTCATTAAGGTTTTTTAGTAGGACTCTGATACATTGATTTTTAAAGTTTATATTTACATGTAAATACAAGGAACCAAGAGTAGACAAGGCACTCCTGAAACAGAGGAAGCATGCTAGACTTTCAAAGTTGTACTATTTAGAAGATTGTTAATGAGAAAATAGAAAAATAGACCAAGGAAGAGAACAAAGAGCTGAGAAACATGTATAAGGGAAAATTTGAGGACTTCAATACTAGTTTTGTCTTACCAGTCAAAAAATATATATAATTTTTAAAAGCCAAATAAATAAAAAAGGAGGGTGCAGATATGATTTTTCTCATTTGTAGGAGTTAATATATATGGAGAGAGTATAAAAATTGTGTGGGTGTCATAGTATTTGGTATATAAATATTGCATCACTGAATTATACCATGCCTATGACAACATTCTTTCCTTTCCCCGTGTTATGATCATTGTTATGAACCCCACATTTTATGATATTAACACCCTTGCTTTTAAGACAAAACAGCATATATGTATATGTGTGTACCCACATATGAAGTGAGTATAGCAAAATGTTAGAAATTGTTAATCTTACAATTAAAAAACTAAAAACAAAAAGGAAGATACAGAAATAGCTACCCACTCACTTCTAGATATATTCCCTGAAGCAGTGTTTTTCACACTGCCTAACTCTTACCTGAAGATCAGCTTTTGGTGGTCACCAGTATGTGAACGCGTGTGAATAAGATCTCGGATAGAAAGGGGTGCCGTGCTGGGAGCCCCGAGGGAGGCCTCTGCGAAGGATAGGCTCCCAGCTGGAGAACGACGGCTGCTCCTACAGCTGTCTGCTTTCTACTTAAAGAAAGCCTGGATGTAAGTACTGTGTACCGTCCAGTTTGTACCATAACAAGACTAAGAGATGTGAAATTAACACATGCTTATTTGTGATTTCAGAGATTTGCCACAATATGGGCAGAAGCAGTGGCAGTCCTACTTTGGAAGAACTTTTGATGTCTACACCAAGCTGTGGAAGTTCCAGCAGCAGCATCGGTAAAGGAGCCCCCGGTCGCAGGACACTTGAAGGCCCCTCTCCCAGCAGTCACAGTGTGGCCGCGACTGCCCCGGTGCTTTTACCTCGAAGCTTGCTAACTGCTGTATTTATGTACTCATGCTTGTGACCCATATGAAAGCAAACTGATTTTTTTCTTTTATTTACCTAAGACTTTAAGATGTCATATTCTGGTCTGATATTTAAAGACAGTGCTCTATCTAGAATGCTGCAAGTTAACCCTGACATAGGTGGGATATGTTGTGTTTTGGTCTTTTTTTTTTTTTTTTTTAATTTTATTTATTTGTTTGAAAGGCAGAGTTACAGAGAAGCAGAGGCAGAGAGAAAGAGAAAAAGTCTTCCATCTACTGGTTCACTCCCCAAATGGCTGCAACGGCTAGAGCTGGGCTGATCCAAAGCCAGGAACCAAGAGTTTCTTCTGGGTCTCCCACGTGGGTGCAGGGGCCCAAGCAGTTGGGCCATCTTCCACTGCTTTCCCAGGCCGTAGCAGAGAGCTGGATCAAGAGTAGAGCAGCCGGGTCTCAAACCGGTGCCCATGTGGGATGCCAGCACTGCAGGCGGTGGCTTTACCTGCTATGCCACAGCACCAACCCTGTGTTTTGTTCCAGAATGCATGTTGTTTACTGGCCAAAATTGGTGGAAAGGGGCCTGTTTCTTCTCATTTTTGTGAACAGAACTCAAAGTGGTTTCTTTTATATTTTGACTTACTTTAAATAGACATTTAATAAATGCTTTTTGAATCTACTTGAATGATTATGTTGAAATCTCATGAAAAATTCATGAGCTTTGCTAATTACAGATTTGGTTCTTTCTGAAATTTGTCATCTCTTACTTGTATTTTCTTGTTTCCTATATAAAACAGACAAGTCTTGGATAATCGGTATGGCTTGAAGCGGTGGCAAATAGGGGAAATTGCTTCCAAGATTGGGCAGCTATACTACCATTATTAGTAAGTGATGTGGTCGTGGGAAGAATAAAATACTGTCCTGACTCGAACCCAGCATCCAGATCTGTGTGTAGGGTTTCTCCCTGCTGGAGGAATAAATTGTATAGTCATAAAGTTTCTTCTTTGTAGTTTCCATTAATTTAGAGTTATTTTAGTACAGATAAATGTAAGACAGTACTCCAGATTATTGGGCAACAAGAAGGTCAGTGTGTCACTACTGTGTTTAAGTATGAGCACACCACAACCACAACGATGGCAAGTAAATGCCCTCATATGTCCTGCACTGCTTCCCAGGTTCCTTTTCACGTCACTGGAGCTGGTTTCAAGGATACTGTCGGGTCTAACCCGATCTCTGAAAGTTCCTTTATTACACATTTTGAAATTTAACTAATGGAACCTCTGCAGTCTCAGTAAGCTAGTTTTTTCCCTTACTCTTCATTAACTAATTCAAATACAATACGTAACATTTTACATTTTTGTAGATACTTTACTAAAATAATTAAAGGTATCTAAAATAATATCATTAGTAGGTAAAATATTAACCAAAAAAGTGACACTAAGGGTATTTTTGAGACTATTCTTTTCCTAACTAGAAAAGCTATGGGATTCAAAATGAACACAGATATGATAACACTTTAACTCTGCTGTTTTACAACATCGATAACAAGAGAAAATGCATGACGCACAGAAAAGAAGAGTAGGGTTTCAGGAGAAAAGTTTAGTAAACACTTGAATTTTGGAAGCCTGGAACACAGAAAGGTTCATAGTGCTTATAAGCACTACCATTTTCATCCTGTACACGCATGGTTCATTTCTAATTTTATCCAGAAACAAAAACCTAATTCATTGCATGATGTATCTTTATCAATTTCAATTTTCAAGTATTCAAGTAATGCAAACCTAAGTATTTTCCTTTGTGACAGCAACAAACGTGTGGACTGTGCTTCAAAGACAGGGAAAATTTTATTTAAAACAACTGATAATACTCTTCTTCCCAAAGACATAAGAACTAAGACTTAACACTGTAATCACACAAATGGTATGTAGTAAGAGAAGGAAAAAAGAAAGATGGCCCAATAAAATCAATGTCTTCTTTTAAAAAGATTCAAAAACAGATGCCTTAATATGTGGCCAGATTCCCAGTAACAGGATAGTCTGAAATCTAAGGAACTACAGAAGAAAAACCAGAGGAATTTCCATTTCCCTGCCGTTTTCCCATAAATGTTCCTATTGTTTACTTTGGATTTCCTCTGTACTTTTACTGGGAAATTTTCTGCCTTCACCTTCTTTCATAGTGATGACCATGTTTCTGTGTTTCTGAGTGTAGCACATCCTTAAGCATCTTTTGTAAGGCTGATGAGTGGTGGCAAATTCTTTCCATTTCTGCTTGTTACGGAAGTCCTTTATTTCACCTTCATCATAAATGAGAGCTTTGCAGGGTACAGTAGTGTGGGTTGATAATTTTGTCTCTTAAGTCTTGGAATATATCTCACCATTCTCTCCTAGCCTGTAGGGTTTCTGATGAGAAGTCAGCTGTGAGTCTAACTCGAGACCCTCTGAAAGTAATCTGGCATTTCTCTGGTGCATTTTACAATCTTCTCTTTATGTTTCACTTCGAGAGTTTGACTACAATGTGTCATGGTGAGGATCTTTTCTGGTCATGTCAATGAGAAGTTCTTTGTGCTTCTTGTACTTGGATGTCCCTTTCTTTCTCTAATTTAAGGAAGTTTTCTGTAATTTTTTCACTAAAAAGGCCTTCTTATCCATTCTGTCTTTCCACGCCTTCAGAACTCCTTAGACCCATATGGTGGGCCGTTTGATAGTATCCCATATATCTCCAACACTGTTTTATAGTTTTCTAATTTCTTCTTTTTTGGGGTCTTACTATAAAAGTTCCAGCCTTCTTACTTGGATATTCTTCCGTCTGCCTCACCTAGTCTGTTAAGGCTTTCCACCACATTTTTTATTTGATATATTGAATTCTTCATTTCCAATATTTCATTTTGATTTCTCTTTAAACTCTCAATTTCATGGGAAACATGTTCATTCATGTCATGTATGGATTTCATTAATTTATGGATTTGCTTCTGATTACTTCTAGGTAATCCTTCGATCAATTTTTTAAACTCTGTTTCCGGCATTTCTTCAGTCTCTTCATTTTCACATTCTGGTGTTGAAGTGTCGTGTTCCTTTGGAGGTGTCATGTTGTCTTGCTTATTCTTGTTTCTTGAGTTGCTGTATTTATTTGTGGGCATTTGTGCAGATACTTGTTGGCCTTTTTTCCCCCCCTGTGATGGCTTTTATCTTTGGACTGTGCCTCTGTGGATTAGTGGAGTATAAACTTACTTTTTGATTCCATTTTTCCGTGAACTTTCTGAAGTACCTTTGTAGAACCACCCTTAAGTCAAGGAAAGAAGAGAATTCCTGTAGGACTTTAAATTTCATTATCAGGGAAAGATAGCAGACAATTGAAAAGGCTTGGACCATTTATAACTTAAAAGGCAAGACAATCCCTTCCTCTTGCTCTGTTTTGGCATGCCATCCCCCAGTCCCACCATTAAAATCCCTCCCTTGGGTAGTATGTGTGCTCTAAAAGTCCCTCGTAAAACTGTGAATGTTAAACAGAAAAAATGGCCTGTCAGCACCCCCTGAGGATCTGTATGGATGGCTCAATCCACTGCTCAGTTCTCTCAGGGAAGAAACTGAATGGGCCGAAGGACAAGTGATGACACGCACCTGGGGAGGTCACGAAGGTGCAGTCCAGCAGGGTGGTGGGTTTCACCGGGGCAGCCCTGCAAAGAATGAGAAGAATGTGATCTTTGGGTTGACATCACTAAAGGCTTGGGAGCACCAGCACCGGGGGGATGTTATTATTATTACTATGATTATATATGTTAAGAATGACATACTGCTTTGCTGGTTGAAATTTAGGACAGTGAGGCAATATGGAGCAAGTTTCTCATGGTGAAGAGTTTCCAGCTGTTTCAAAATGCTCTTTGTCTCACAGCTTACGCACGTCTGAGACCAGCTACCTGAACGAGGCTTTCTCCTTCTACTCTGCCATCAGACAGAGATCGTATTATTCTCAAGTCAACAAAGAAGACAGGTATGCCTCCACTGTGCTTCTGGAAACACGAGGATAGAACATTCAAAATCATCAGTCTGTGTGGGAATTATACAGAAAAGCACACATTGACTTAAAACTTGTGTTCATGCTATCTCCAGGCCATCTAAAGCATTCAGACGTATAGATCACCTGAAAGCAGTACTGGATGTCGGTGCTGTAACAGACGTCACAATACCAGACTCGATTCAGAGCACAAAGGAGGGCTGGGAGTTACCTCTCTATGAGAAACAGGGGTCACACAGCCTTCCTAGAAAAGAAACAGCTACACAGTAAGGCTTAGCTAACCACCTTTGTTCCTTTTTAGCCTGTGTAATCTTTTTTATTTTTAAAGATTTATTTTATTTATTTGAAAGACAGAGTTACAGAGAGAGGTATAGACAGAGAGAGGTCTTCCATCCACTGGTTCACTCCCCAAATGGCAGCAGCAGCTGGAACTGGGCCAATCCACAGCCAGGAGTCAGGAGCTTCCTCTGGGTCTCCTAAGTGGGTACAGGGGCCCAATCACTTGTGTCATCCTCCACTGCTTTCCCAGGTGCATTAGCAGGGAGCGGGATTGGAAGTGGAGCAGCCGAGACTTGAACCAGCGTGCATGTGGGATTCTGGCACAGAGGCCGGGGCTTTAATCACTGTGCCACAGCGCCGGCCCCCAGTTTGTGTAGTCTTAATTCAAATATCTTCAAAAGCCTGTTGACAGCTGTCCTGCAGGACAAGGAAAAGACTGCTAATGCAGTTTTGAATTTTCTTTTGTAAACCCACCAGTGTTCTGCAGTTGGGAAGCTGTACTGTCAAAAAACAAACAAAATCCTGTAGAGTTGATTCATTCCCAGTAAAAATCTTTTGAACATCTATATCTGACTCTGTGGCAGACACTTGGGTGGGAGAGGCAAAAAGAGAAGGAAGTGTGCAAGTTCATTTCAGAAGATTGTCTTCTAATAGGGGCCCGGGACGTATGCGTGCCAGTGGATTGTGCTGTTACTGATTCCAGATGAAGGTGCAGTTATGGAAGGATCAGGGGAGTGCTGGAGAATCTTCGTTGCTAGCATTCTAGGAATTTTTGGAAGGGAAAGTTCAAGGTCTGGATGTTCTCTCTCTTCTCCTAGTGGGAAGATTGTCTTCTGAGCAGTGGAGGGAAACATAGCTTTGGCTGTTTCTCAGGAGAACACTTTGCAGTTGGCTATTGTCAGCTTCCAGCTAACCAGCGAGATTTTGGGGGAAAGTCCCACTTTTGTACATCCCTTTTGTTTTCTGTGCATCTTGTTCAAACTTGTCTAGGGGAGTTTGCTACAACAATGGTAATGCAGATGTTGGATTCTTCCTTCCTCTGATGTCTTTTTGTCATCCTCTGATGTCAGTTTCTTCGGTTACTTTTCTTTTACCTTTTCTTATAGTTGCTTCACATTTCCCCCCAACCCTAATTTCTTTCATTTGTGTCTGTGTTCCACAATTTGTCTTAATACTTTTTTTATTTTAAAGATTTAACTTATTTATTAGTGAGGGAGAGAGAGAAAAGTCTTCCATCACTGGTTCACTCCACAAACGGTGGCAACGATGGGAGCTGGGCCAGACCGATCCGAAACCAGGAGTCAGGAGCTTCTTCCGGGTCTCCCACGTGGGTTCAGGGGCCCAAGGACTTGGGCCATCTTCTATTGCTTTCCCAGGCCATAGCAGAGAGATGGATCAGAAGAGGACACAACTGGCACCCATGTGGGATGCTGGCGCTGCAGGCGCAAGCTTAGCCTACTATGCCACAGCACTAGCCTCTATTTTAATTTTTTTTTAAATAAAGATTTATTTATTTGAAAGGCGGAGTTACAGAGACAGAGGCAGAGAGAGAGAAAAATCTTTCATCTGCTGGTTTACTCCCCAACTGGCTGCAACAGCTGGAGCTGAACTGTTCTGAAGCCAGGAGACAGGAGCTTCTTCAGGTCTCCCATGCAGGTGCAGGGCCCCAGCACCCAGGCCATCTTTAACTGGTTTCCCAGGCCATCGCAGAGAGCCGGATCAGAAATAGAGCAGGTCAGCTGGGACTCAAACCTGCACCCATATGGGCTGCCAGCTCTGCAGGCAGAGACTTAGCCCACTACACCACAGTGCCGGCCCCACCTGTCTTAATTCTTGATGAGGGAAATGATCTATCTCCTAAGAAATGGAAAAGAGGAAAAATGCAAAAGGGCTGTGCAACATTTTATCAGCATTAAAAATGCGTCCAGGCCGAGAATTATTTTAAGTAATAGCAAAATATCTTGTGTAATTCACTTTTCTGCATTTTATAACTTGCCAGAAGGGAAATTGGCCTTGGGTCCCCCCCTGGCTTAAAGCCCAACAGTTTGATTTGTTGCAATCATTTTCAACATTAATAGCAAACACCTTATCTGAATTATTTTCCTTTGCTGCCTCCTAGAGCAGGGCAGATTAACAGAGGTAAGGTTGTTTGGAAACAGGATGACAAAATCTCTTGCTTTGCACCAGGAAATTGGAATCAAAGGATAATCCAGCACAGGAGATCCTGACATTGTTCTCTGTGCTTGGGCTTTGCTCAGTCCATGGGTTGTGTCTTCGTTTACATAGAGCAAGAGGTGCCAGCCAAAGTAGCAACCAGCAGCCGTCAGCAAATAAAACCAAATAAGAACCTAGTCCATTATTTCACAGTTCATTTAAAAGGCAAAAATCTTCTCTTTGTATAGGGAGTGAGTTTACTTTTTCTGCACTGTCTCAGCACCTAAAGATTATTACTTAGAGGCCAGAAGAGATGGCCCATCTCAGCGGTCACTCAGGCAGGGACACCTCTCAGAATATTCCATGGGCCCATCTTGCTTAATGGAGGATATCATACCATGCAATCCCTCATCCTAGTTGCTGCAAACCCTGACTGTTGCAATCAGCCAGGGCTGAACCTGGCCAGAGTGGGACCTGGAGAAGACAAAGTTTCTGAGCATTGTAAGGGATGTAGCAATTAGCCATCAGGGAGAACAGCTTCACAGGCAAAGGCATAGTTCAAGTTCGAGTCTCAGGAGCAGTGGGCCTGGCAGGTTGGACAGAGGCTGGAACGGAGGAGTCCAGAAGGTTGTGAGGAGCTCTGGTGTCAGCATTGGTGTTGACAGTTTTGAAGTTGTTGTAGGGTGGGAATATGTACGTGGACTGGGAAGCTTTGGCACTTCCTGCTGGTGGAGGTTGGGATAAGGAGAACTCAATGTGGACCTTTCCAATGAGGGTCGGACTTTTTCTTCCGCAGTTGGATATGGCGGTGGCCAGTGGGCTGTGGGTCAGGTTATCAGTCTTGATTGGGATGGCTGGTCATGTGCGTGAGTGGACAGCACTGAACACATTTCATCTGTGCTTTGCTGTTTAGCACAGTTCTACCCATCTCTGTGCGTTTATTTACTAAAGGGTTGGCAAACTATGGCCTGAAGGCAGATTGAGCCCATGCTGTTTTAGAATTGATTTTACATTTTGAAGGCGTTGTAAGAAAGGGAAAGACAATTATATCACACATACTATATGCAGTCTGCAAAGCTAAAAATATTTACTATCTGACCCTCTGCAGAAAATTTGTTGGTTGTATGATCCCTGATAGAGATTCATAAAACCTGATTTTTGTTGTTGTTGTTAATCAAAAACTATAGGAATTAAATCATTAATTTTGCAAGTCTGTATTCATGTTATCCTTCTACTAGTTTTCCTTCAGGTCTGAGTCTTTTTTTTTTTTTTTTTAAGATTTTATTTTTAAAAACGGAGAGACAGAGAGGTTTTCTGTCCGCTGGGTCACTCCCCAAATGACTACAGTGGCCAGGGCTTGAACCATCCTAAATCCAGGAGCCAGGAGTTTCATCTGGGTCTCCCCCAGGAGTGACCTGAGCCCAGGCACTTGGACCATTTTCTGTTGCTTTTCCCAGGCCTTTTGCAGGGAGGGGGATCAGACAGAGAGCAGCTATGAATTGACTGGTGCCTATATGGGATGCTGGCATTGGAGGAAGCGGCTTAACCAGCTATGCCACAATGCCAGCCTATGGATCCACTTCTGACACTGTAATTGGCTAAAGAGCCTAAAATACTGTGTGTTCCCAGACACCCAGAAATCTTGCATTTATGATCAGCCATTCTTTTAAATAGACAGCTTAGGTGTCAAGAAAGTCAAGAAGCCCCTAAAGTTTTGTTGGCCCTGCGGCATGTGGTTGGTTTTGGTGACAGAAAAAAACCATGAAGAGTAAAGTTGAAACTATAAGAAAGGTGTACACGAAGCACTAGTGAGAAAAAATTAACTCCTTGTTTCCTAGAGGTGGACTTTATAGTTGTCTGACTGGTGGTTAGTTAAGATAATTAAAGTAGAAAGGGGACAGAATCCTAGCTGACATGACCTGAAAGGAGAAAGGGATAAGGAATTACACCATGTTGTTAGATCCACTTACTGTGGGGACCAGGCCTACAGCAGGTAGAGTTTGCTTGTTCAAACATTGAGAAAGATGTTTTTAATGAAAATAAGGAGAATGTGCAACTTCAGCACACATTATTAACCATTTTAACAGTAGGCAGGAAAGGAAATAGAAAAAAGTGAGACAGATGCTAAAGGAAGAAATACCTGTGTTAATGTTGTATGCGTTATTTAGCCACGGAAAATTGGAAAAATCAAGAAAGCATAGACCCTTTTTGAATGTAACGAGTGGCCTTCCATCTGTGCTCCGCAGGCCTGAGCTGGTGGTCAAGAAGCTGCGGTACTACGCGAGGTTTATCGTGGTTTGTCTTCTTCTCAACAAGATGGACGTCGTGAAGGAGCTAGTGAAGGTAAAGCCACTGTGAAAGAGTGAAATCTCTCTAACTGCTTACAGGTGGCTTGTCTTTGAAAAGTAGATTTTCGGTTCCAGTACTTTTTATTTTTGTTTTCATTTTTTTAAAAAATTTTTTAAAGATTTATTTATTTATTCGAAAGTCAGAGTTACACAGAGAGAGAGAGAGAGAGAGAGAGAGTCTTCCATCCATGGTTCACTCCCCAGTTGGCTGCAATGGCCAGAGCTGTGCTGATCCGAAGCCAGGAGCCAGGAGCTTCTTCCGGGTCTCCCACGCGGGTGTGGGGGCCCAAGGACTTGGGCCATCTTCTACTGCTTTCCCAGGCCATAGCAGAGAGCTGGATCGGAAGTGGAGCAGCCAGGTCTTGAACCAGCACCCATGTGGGATGCCAGCGCTTCGGGCCAGGGCGTTAACCTGCTGTGCCACAGTGCCAGCCCCTCCAGTACTTTTTATGTATCTAAATATAGAAGACTATATTAATTCTGAGCAGTAATGAAAAAATATTTTCCAGCTCTCCACATTTTAACACGTTTATAATGAATCGGAGATAATTATCTAAATTCCTAGGTTTTGTCCCTGCACCTTGTTTTTTATTTCACAGCTGTGAGAAACAAAAATAAATTTGGTTTAAGAGAAAATAATTGACTTGAGTCCAAAAATAGAACAGATGGTCCACAACGGTGTTGTGAACAACACTTAGTTTTTCCCTTCATTCACTGTGGTAACTGAGTTCAGCGTACCCAGGAGCCGCTTTCTGTCTCATTTCTGCACGCTGCATTCTGGTTGCACTCTAGTCAGTAGTTTCAAAGGCATACATATTCATTTTTTATACTTAGCCACAGCGTGCTTGTTTTGTTGTTGTAGTTGTGTTTAAAGATTTATTTATTTATTTGCAAGGCAGAGTTAGAGAGAGGGAAAGGCAGAGGCAAAGAGAGAAGTCGTCCATACACTGGTTCACTCCCCAGATGGCCACAATGGCCAGGGCTGGGCCAGACTGAAGCCAGGAGCCAGGAGCTTCTTCCAGGTCTCCCACGCAGGAGCAGAGGCCCAAGGATTTGGACCATCATCCAATGCTTTCCTGGGCACTTAGCAGGGAGCTAGATCAGAAGTGGAGCAATGGGGACTCAAACCAGCATCCATATGGGATGTCAGTACTGCAAGAGGAGGCTTAACTTGCTACGCCATAGTTTCAGTCCCAACATGCTTGTTTGGACAGAAGTAACTCTGCATAGTACTATTATCCTCTAACCCCACTTACTATTAAGACTATTTCCTGGGGCCAGCACTGTGGTGCAATGGGTTAAAACCCTGGCCTGAAGTGCCAGCATCCCATATGGGTGCTGGTTCTAGTCTCAGCTGCTCCTCTTTTGATCCAGCTCTCTGCTATGGCCTGGGAAATCAGTGGAAAATGGCCCAAGTGCTTGGGCCCTTGCACACATGTGGGAGACCCAGAGGAGGCTCCTAGCTCCTTACTTTGTATTGGCCCTGCTACAGCCAGTGCAGCCATTTGGAGTGAACCAGCAGATCGGAGACCTTTCTGTCTCTCTGTCTCTCTCTGTCAGGAACTCTACCTCTCAAATCTTTAAAAAAATATATTGTGTACTAATCGTAATTGAACAATTATATTAATATCTGTCAAGAATATGGTACAATGTAACCATACATTTTTATGTTTTTTTATAATCCTTTTTCTTTGTGATATTTTAAAATCAGGAATTGTCAGATGAAATTGAGGATTATACTCACCGCTTTAATACTGAAGATCAAGTGGAATGGAACTTGGTGCTTCAAGAAGTGGCAGCTTTCATTGAGGTCAGTTTTTGATAAGAAACATGGATGAGTATGAATGGCTGTGTGCGCAGGATTTTTGTTGTGTGTCTGTGTCAACAAGAAGGAGTAATTTATGCTCTTGATATTTTGTCATTAACTTCTCACTGCCCTCTTCTTTAGGCAGACCCTGTTATGGTACTTAACGATGATAATACCATTGTTATCACATCAAATCGCCTGGCTGAAACAGGAGCGCCATTGCTGGAGCAAGGCATGATTGTGGGACAGTTGTCTCTGGCTGATGCACTCATTATTGGTAATTGTAATAATCAGGTAAAGAATTGTGAAGGAATTATGCTTAAAATTCACTTGGGAAAATAGTGCTTTGGATGACCACAAAATTATTTCTAACATTCATCTATTAGGAAATGGTGAATTAAATTATGTTATGTGCCTGTATGGCTAGAGTGTGGATGACTGAATAGTTTAGGACAAATTTTAACAACTTAGGAAGATACTCATGATAACTTAAGTGAAAATAAACTTGCTATGAAAACAACTATTTCACTGGTAGAATGTAATAATACTATATGCATGGCAAAAAGATTGGGAAGAAAAAAAATTTTTTTTATTTTTAAAGATTTATTTATTTATTTGAAAGACAGAGTTAAAAAGAGGCAGAGGCAGAGAGAGAGAAGTTGGAGACATTTGGGAAATGAACCAGCAGGTGGAAGATTGTTATCTCTCTGTGCATTTCTGCCTTTTACTTTTGCCTTTTTTTTTTTTTTTTTTAACAGGCAGAGTGGACAGTGAGAGAGAGAGAGACAGAGAGAAAGGTCTTCCTTTGCCGTTGGTTCACCCTCCAATGGCTGCCGTGGCCAGTGTGCTGCAGCCGGCGCATCGCGCTGATCCAAAGCCAGGAGCCAGGTGCTTCTGGTCTCCCAAGCGGGTGCAGGACCCAACGACTTGGGGCATCCTCCAATCACTACACTCCCGGGCCACAGCAGAGAGCTGGCCTGGAAGAGGGGCAACTGGGACAGAATCCGGAGCCCCTGCTGGGACTAGAACCCAGTGTGCTGGCGCTGCAGGCGGAGGATTAGCCTATTGAGCCGCAACGCCGGCCACATTTCTACCTTTTAAATAAATAATTTTAAGTGAATTTCCCAGTTTTCCATGACAGAATTATCCCATGTTGATGAGATTTTAATGTGCTAGAAATGTAACTTACTGTAAATTATGGGACATTGGAAAAGTTACCAGTAATTTATTTTCCTGTATGTGTTATTTTTTTTCTTTTAAAGATTTATTTATTTGTTTGAAAGGCAGCGAGACAGAGGCAGAGAGAAAAAGACAGGTCTTCCATCTGCTATTTTACTCTTCAAATGGCCACAATGGCTGGAGCTAGGCCAATCAAGTCAGGAGCCAGGAGCTTCTTCTAGGTCTCCTATGTGGGCACAGGAGCCCAAGCACTTGGGCCATCTTCTACTGCTTTCCCAGGTCATAGCCGAGTGCTGGATCAGAAGTGGAGCCACTGGGACTCTAACCGGTGCCCATATGGAATGCTGGCATTGCAGGTGGTGGCTTTACCTGCTATACCGCAGTGCAAGCCCTGAGAAAATTTTTCTTTAAAGCAAAATTATGGGGGATTTTAAATGCTTTCTTTACAACTCTATAAACTTTCCATAATTTCTATATATTGCTTTTCAAATTTGGCAAAAAGAAGGGAGAGTTTTGTTTTGAGTTCATTTTTCAAAAGTGAAGTTCTGGATTGGGTATTTGGTATAGCTATTAAGAATCTGCTTGGGGCTGGCGCCGCGGCTCACTAGGCTAATCCTCTGCCTGTGGCGCTGGCACCCCGGGTTCTAGTCCCCGTTGGGGCACTGGATTCTGTCCCGGTTGCTCCTCTTCCAGTCCAGCTCTCTGCTGTGGCCCGGGAGTGCAGTGGAGGATGGCCCAGGTGCTTGGGCCCTGCACCCCATGGGAGACCAGGAGGAAGCACCTGGCTTCTGGCTTTGGATCGGCGCAGCGCTCCGGCCGTAGCGTCCATTTGTGGGGTGAACCAACGGAAGACCTTTCTCTCTGTCTCTCTCTCTCACTGTCAAACTCTGCCAAAAAAAAAAAAAAAGAACCTGCTTGGGACGCTTGTATCCTATTTTTGAGTACCCGAGTTCAATTCCCAGTGCACTTTCAATTCTAGCTTCCTGTTAGTGTGCACCCTGCAAAAAGCAATAGGTGATGGCTCAAGGATCTGGGTCTGATGGGAGACCTGCCCACAACACCACAGCACTGGCCCCAATATATAAGTTTTGATTTTGTATCCTATCCTTGTACCTATCATGTTCATTGTTAACATTTCCTAGAATTCCTTCATTTTTGGCTATTATAACCATTAAAACAAATTTGAAATTATATATACACATACATAAGGGAACAGATTTCTTATTTTTAAAATATTTATTAGAGTGGGAGATAGAGAGTTTCCATCCTCTAGTTTACTTCCCAAATGTCCACAACAGGTGGCACTGGGCTAGGCTAAAGCCAGGAGCCAGAAGCTGAATCTAGATCTCCTTTGTGGTTGGGGATGGCAAGAACCCAGTCGCTTTAGCTGGCACTGCTGTCTCCCAGGGTCTGCATTAGCAGAGAGCTGGAGCCAGGCATCAAGCCCATATGGAAACACCCACCCCAGTGGACATACTTTGAAACACATTTATTGCTTGTCTAGTTATACTATCTGAAGGCTTATTATTTTTATTGATTTTTTTTCAAAGAGAATTTTGCTTATCAAACAAGTACACATTAAAACTAAATGAGATCACCCACCTGGATGGCTAAAATCAAGACCGAACAGACAAGCTGGTAATGATAGCATGTCCTGACACATTTGTACAAAAGCTAGGTATTTCATATCTTATTGGTAGAAGTATAAATTGGTATATCCACTTCACCTACAGCAGTTCCAATGTTTTCTTGATTATTTTTAATTTTTTAAAAGTCACTTGAAAGGAAGAGTTACAGAGAGAGAGGGAGAGACAGGTAGATCGTAAATCTTATTTACTCCACAAATGGCCACAATAGCTAAGGCTGAACTAGGCAAAACCTGGAGCTTAGAGCAACATCCAGGCCTCCCACATGGTGTCATGGGCCCAAGCCCTTGGTCCATCTTCCATTAGTTTCCCAGGTGCACCAGCAGGGAGCTGGATGAAAAGTGGAGCAGCTGGGACTTGAACCTCCCCTTGCCAGCATTGCAGGAGGCAGTATAACCCACTGCACCATGATGCAAGCCCCTGTTTTCTTATTGATTTATAGGAGTTCCTAATATGTTCTGCTTAAAAGTCCTTTGTTAAATTTAAGTATCAAGTGTCTTCTCCTACTCTGTGGCCTGGCTTTTATTGTCTTCTTAGTGTCCCTGTGTTTATATATAAATTAATTAAAATAATTTATTTATATATAATAGTATATATAGTATATATTATTTATTTCTAAATACTTTATATATAAATTTATAGATAAAATTTTATTAATTTACATTAGTCAAAATACTTCTTGTGTGCCTACTGTGTGCCCCCGTACTGAAATTCCAGTGAACAGAAATCCTTAATTTCTTTTTTGAGCATTTTGGTTACTTTTATTTCAAAAAAAATCCTTTTCCAAGGGCAGCAAAGTGAATTAAAGGTCAGAATGAAATCAGGTAGGCTTCTCACAGGAGGGTGTCAGAGGTGGGGAGGGTGGGCCCTTGCAGAAGCTGTGCGAATGACTGGCACGGAGAAGTCCATTCCTTGGGCCACTAAATAGGTTTGAATGGGCTCTGGTCTTCTTCTGGTGCAACCATAGTTTCATTTTTCTTGGGACAAATTTGAAGGTAGGTGAATTAGTTCTGGGTGTCAGTTTCACACACAGTGCTCTGTGCCTTTAGGGTGAAGGTGAGCCTGAGGTTGGCGTACTGTGTGGAGGTGGGATTGTCCACGGTTCTTTAGATGGGAGCTCCACATTGCCAACAGTCTCCTTAATTGTATTTACTTATTTTTCCAATGTGTATTTATTTTCAGTTACTTGAAAGAGTGACAGTTTTCCATCCACTGGTTCACTCCCCAGATGCCTGCAGAGCCTGGGCTGGGCCATGCTGAAGCAGTCTGGAACCCCAGTCATGTCTCCCATGTGGAGGCGGCAGCCCAAACACGGGCCTTCGTCTGCTGCCTCCCAGGTGCCTTGGCGGGAAGCTGGCTCTGGAGACAGAGGCGCCAGGACTTGAACTGCACGTGGATATGGGATGCAGGCACCTCAAGTGGCAGCGTAAACTGCTGCGCCACAGTGCTGTCCCCTTAATTTTAATGAAACCTAATTTATAATTTTCTTTGTATACGTTAAAAGCTATTTCTTGTCCTTTATTTTAAAAAATCTTTGCTTGTTCAGTGGTCATGGTTGTTATTTTCTTATCTAGACTCTTACCTTTTATATTTAGATCTATAATCTATGTGGAAACTATTTTTGTTTGGTGTGAAGTATGGGTTAGAATTTTCATATAGATGTCCTTGGACATGGAAGTATGGAAAGAGTAGATGTGGAGGAAGATTTGTAGGTTCTGGTTTGTTGTACATTCAGATATGTGGTGATATCCGTCACCGAACCTTGTTACTTGGTATGGAATGTAACAAAGCTACCTCCTGAGGGGACTATGGCGAAGGAGCATCCCCGGGCTAGACAGTGAGCAGTCGAAAGAATAAAGGGCCTCAACTCGGCATTAAGAAAGAAAGAGCAGCCTCCAGGCTGGCGTTGTGGCACACAGCTTAGGCAGATTAGGCAATTAGCTTGTGGTGCTGGCGTTCCATGTTGGAGTGCTGCTTGAGTCCTGGGCGCTCTCGGTTCCCTGCCGATGTGCCTGAGAAAGCAGTGCTTGGTGGCTCAAGTACTTGGTTGCTGCCATCCACATAGGAGACTCGGATGGAGTTCCAGACTCCTGGCTTTGGCCCAGCCCAGCCCCAGTCCACATGACCATATGGGGAGTGACCTAGTGACAGAAGATCTCACTCTGACTTTCCTTCTCTCTCTCTGTTGCTCTTCCTTTCATATAAGTAAATGAATCTTTAAAAAGAAAAAAAAAGAAAGGGAAGGGATAGAGAATTTCAAATTCAGGGTTTCTGGGGTAAGATTTCGAAATCAACAAGCTTGAAGTATGGAGTGTCTGTGCTCTTTTGACATGAAAATAATTGGTATACGAGAGGTAGCTATTGGGTTGGTATTGCAGCACAGCAGATTAAGCAGCCACTGCAATACTGGTATCCCATATGTGCACCAGTTTGAGTCTCATCTCCATCCGATCCGGCTTCCTACTGGTGCGCCTAGAAAAGCAACAGAAGATGGCTCAAGTGCTTGGACCCCTGCCCTCCATGTAGGAGACCTGGAAAAGACTCCTGACTCTTGGCTTTGACCTGGCCCATCCCCGACCATTGCCTCCATTTGGGGAGTACACCAGCAGATGCAAGATCTCTCTTCTCTGTCTTTCCCTCTCTCTGCAACTCTGCCTTTCACATAAATAAATAAATAAATAAATAAACAAACAAACAAACAAAACAAAAGGGGTGGTAGTTATTATCAGGCTGAAACAAGTATTTGTAAATCTCTTGAATCATTTATGGGTCAGATTTTCAAGAAAGTGCAAAGGACACATGAGCCAGGTTGTTGTTTCTGATCCCTCGCCCGAGAGATCAGGTGTAAGTCTTTCATGTTTTCGTGTTACAGGTGGCAGTGTGGCCAGTGTCTGGCACTGTAGGGCAGTTTTGTCACATTTCTGAAAACTCCAGTCGGAAATAACACCTTTACAACTTTGCTTTGTGAAAATTGAGTTGGAGGAGAATTAAATTTTTTCTTTAGTCTGCTTAAAAATATAGTAAATGAATTAGATGTTTGAAACTCTAGCAACTAACCTTCATAACCTGATTGTTGCCTTAACTAAGTAAATTTTAATTTCATAGATACAGATACTTTAAAAATTCTCATCTGTTTTTTTAATCCTCGTGTGCCTACCTTAAGTTCTGTATAAGTATTTTTCTTGTTTTTAAAGATTTATTTATTTATTTATTTGGAAGATAGAGAAGGAAGGAAGGGAGGGAGGGAGGGAGGGAGGGAGGGAGGAAGGAAGGAAGGAAGAAAGAAAGGGAAGGAAAGAAAAGAAGGAAACAAAAGAGAGAGAGAGAGGTCTTCCATCTGCTGGTTCACTCCCCAGATGGCCACAATGGCCGCAGCTGAGCCGATCCAAAGCCTGGAGCCAGGAGCTTCTTCAGGTCTTCCACGTGGGTTCAGGGGCCCAACGACTTGGGCCATCTTCTGCTGCTTTCCCAGGTCATTAGCAGAGACCTGGATCAGCAGAACAACAGCTAGGACTTGAATGGGTACCCATATGGGTTGCCGGCATCACAGGCAGAGGCTTAACCTTCCATGCCACAGTGCTGGCCCCATAAGTAATTTTCAAAATGGAGAAGGATGCCATGTTAAATATTGTAAAGTGTTAAAATGTGTTGAAGGATTGTAGAATACGGACCACCACCATATTTCAGCCTGACTTGCCAGAAGTTAACATCTTTTGTAGGAGCTAATATAAATCTATGTGTCTTTGTAAAAGTAATTGAAGATATTGATGGATAAACAGTGATATCCAGAGATGAGAGATGTATATTGAAGCAAATATTAAATATGTTAATTATAGGGTTTAGATGATCAGCATATGAGTGTCATTGTACAATTCTTTCAGCCTCTCTGTCTTACAAATTTTATAATGAAATGTTAACAAGATTCCCAGTGTAATTACCTGCACGTGAAACATCAGGGCTAAACAGTGCAGTTAAAGAGTTCAAGGTCTACCTGCCACATTAATGACCAGGTGTGTGTTCATTGCAGGTGAAGTTCAGTGAACTGACCGTTGACATGTTCCGGATGCTGCAAGCCTTGGAGAGGGAGCCAATGAATTTAGCTTCCCAGATGAATAAACCAGGAATGCAGGTGACCTTCTCTTGACACTTCTGTTCTCAGCCCATTTTTCAACAAATGCCTTAAATGTGAATAGTGGGTTCTGTTGATACGACACAAAGAAGCAGATCTGCATAGTGACAGCAATTTTGAGCAAAGAGGATATTTGATCGAAAGATTAGGGGAAACAGCATAGATAATTATGTGTCAAATATAGTTTTTATGATATTGTCTTCTCTGGGAAAATGCAGGAATCAGGTGACAAGCCTACCAGACGAGAAAATCCTCACAAGTATCTCCTTTACAAACCAACCTTCAGCCAGCTGTACACGTTCTTAGCAGCATCTTTTAAGGTATGTGTGACCCAGCAGTGTTTGTCCTGTAAGGACAGTGTCCCCTGAGTGCAATGCGAGAGCCTCTCTTCTCTGAATAGGTGCGTCAGGAGTTTCGGTAAAATATGAAAAATGAAAAACTGACTTTAGAATGAAGATCCTGATCAAAGCTATTTGGGAATAGAGATCCCTTACGGTACTGTGAATGTTCCTCACTGTTGATTAATGAGAACATTAAGTATCATTCTCCTTTCTCTAGGCGTTTATTACTAAACACCTTTAGCTGTAATACTCAACGCAGACCTGAGCAGACTGCACAGGCACGGAATCCGTGAAACATTTTGTCGTCTGAAGCAACTAGGAGAAATAGGGATGTGCTTCCCAGAGGTGCCCATCCTTAGTCAGGATCATTACTTCTCCAGTTCAGGTGTTCCCAGAACATTCTCCAAATGGAGTTGTGGAAGCAGAGAATGTCTTCACAGAGTGTGGCAGTTGTGATAGATTATAGATTTTTTTTAAAGATTTTATTTATTTGAGAGGCAGAGTTATAGACAGAGAGAGGGAGAGACAGATAGAGGTCTTCCATCTGCTGGTTCACTCCCCAAATGGCTGCAATGGCTGTAGCTGCGCCAATCCAAATCCAGGAGCCAGGAGCTTCTTCCGGGTCTCCCACGTGGGTCCTTGGGCCCTCTTCTACTGCTTTCCCAGGCCATAGCAGAGAGCTGGATTGGAAGTGGAGCAGCTGGGACTTGAACAGGCACTCATTTGGGATGCCAGTGCTGCTGCTGGCTGAGGCTTGGCCCACTACACCACAGTGTCAGCCCCAGATTATAGATTAATAATGGATCCGTACTGTGTAGGTCATTTTACCTCAGAAGCACCAAAAAAAAAAAAAAAAAAAAAAAAGGCAATTAAGTTGGGTTCTTGTTTCCCCTACAGCTTCATCATGAATTCTAAATGCGGCTGCCTGGTTTTTCCATTTGCTGGTTTGTATTTGTGATTCTCTTTCATTTCAGGAGCTGCCTGCCAACAGCGTGCTTCTGATTTACCTGTCAGCCACTGGCGTTTTCCCCACAGGTCGTTCTGATAGTGAAGGTACAATAAAGGAATGCTCCCTGTCGTGAGCAGGGCTTGAATTCTCCTTATTTTCTACAAGACAATGGCCCACAGCACACAGACCCTCTCAAGATTGCTGGAAAGGCTTCCAGATTTGCAACCTGGCCCATTTATTAAATTTGGCAATCTTTCAGATACCTCCAGTCTGTTTTATTTGATGAAATATTGCATGTTGAAGCACAAAAGTCATCAGAAAATTCAGATATTAAATGCATGCTTCACTATCAAACTTATTAAAAACTTTATGTATAAAGCATCATATATATAATTAAATATATAAATAAACTGGGTATATATTATATTTCCAGTTCAACATTTTGAATTTGCAAAGGCTGATGGTGTAACCAAGCCTGATTATTTGCTTCACATCATGAGAAGACCCGGCCAGTCAGTGGCTGTACCAGGGCCAAAAGTCCTTGTAGAAATCAATGCAGTTTTGTAACTGAAAGTTCAAGTCCTTGTTATGATTTTTTTTCTATCCTTTCTTTTTTTTGTTTTATTTTGTTTCTATGGATTTAATCTATAGAATACTGGGATGCTGTTTCAGAATAAAAACTTAAAACTGTCCAGAATCTGAGTCCAGAAATTGGTGAATAGATGAAAAAACACGGCCATTAAAACTTTATCTGGGGGAAAAAGTTTCTCGACATCTGTAACATTTTCCTCTTCATCTGTTTGTTGAAATTTGCATTCCTTTATAAAATGCATGTCCCTGCCATCTTCCTTGCATGACCTACAGCTTCTCTGAAAATGCTAAAAATGAAGGAACAAAATAGATCTCAGTAGTGTTTCACTTGCAGTGATTTTCTTAAAGGGATAGAATATAACACAACATTAAAAGTGATACTAAATCTTAAACTACTTTACTTTTTTTGGTAATAAAGTTTGTGACTTTATTTATCTATAATGATTTCTGTAGCTTAACATATATTGTTAAATCAGGCTTTTCACCGTTTAACATATCGGTCTCTTCTTTTTCAACATACCATAGGTTATAAATGAGTAGTCCTTTAAGAGAGACTGTCCAAACATACTGCAGTTGCTCTTTGGTTTAGAAAAGAGTTCAGCTAATTCATATGACCAGCTGGATAGGATTATCATCAGAACCATAATTCAAGTTGCTGATAAAATTGTAATAATAATGAATTTTCCACATATTAAATCTTGACAATGTAGCTCATAAAAATGAAGGCTTTTTTCAACGAGAATTTTCAAATTCCATTTCAATTTTTCCCAAAAATTTTACAATTAGTGTCTTATTTAAAATTTTATTTTTAAAAGATTAAGCTTTCAGCCTGCAACCATCTTTGTAAAATAATTTTGTTGAACCCGTTACTTCCATTTTACTTGAAGAGTAAGTCATTTTGGACATCCTGGGTCTTCGTCCCTTTTATTGCTTGGAGTCCTAGCATGCAGAAGCTTCCTGCTTTATTTTTCATGGTAGCCTAGGTGAAGAACTGTTGAGTCATCAAATTTTTTAAAAGATCTTGAACAGGCAACCTGCTGAACTCATTTAATACTGCATTACATTAAAATGTTAAATTTGAAAATAATTCAAATGTTTTATAAACATCTTGCACTGTGTCCATGAGAGGTTCACACAGTGATTTTACACTTGAACAGCAGGTTACCGTCGCTCTCCAGCTGAAGTCTAGGATTCTTTTCCTTGTTTTTATAGGTCCTTACGATTTTGGAGGTGTGCTTACTAACAGTAACCGCGATATTATAAATGGAGATGCTATCCACAAACGGAATCAACCACACAAGGAGATGCACTGGTATGTACTACGGGACCTCCCACTTATGTAAAAAGTATAGCTCTCTTTCTCTTAAACTATTAAGTGAAAGGGGGACTTTTGTCTAGTACTAGAAAGATTCCAAATCAACTAGTGCTAATAGCCCTCATTTGGGTTCCAGCAATATTTTAGGCTCCGACTATCACAGGAAATTAGTATTTGGGGTTGATGTTCATTGAACAGATATTTTATGGAGTATCCATGATGTGTCAGGCTGTTTAGTCACTGGGGAGGTCTCAGAAAACAAGCTTGCATTCTAGTTGGAGAAGACAGGAAATAGGTTCAGAAATAAATGCTACAACAGCACATGATACCTGTTAGCTTCAGTACGAACTCTTACTGGAAGGTTCTGGTGGTACGCTACAGCACCAGTGAACTCAGTTGTACAATTTCCAGTAGAATTCTTGTCTGTGAAAGCTTGTTCTTTTTCCCAAGAAGTCCCTTCACTGCTTTGGCTATTACTGGTGATAGAGTTTCTCTATCCAAGAGATAGTAGTCTGGTTATAAGGAAAACTGGACTTGTCCAAAACTGTGGGGAAGGGAGGGCAGGCAAGTACATGTGTTAGAGTATGTATAGTAGCTAAAGTTGCCCAAGCCACACATTAGTGCTGTCATTTACCTTAGTTGTCAAGTATTTATATTAGAAAAACTGAACAAATATATGAAAAGGTACCCAAGATCACTCATCCTCAGGGAAATGCAAATCAAAAGCACAAGGAGGTTATCCACTGCCACCTATTAGGATGGCTATTCTCAAAAAGAGAGATGAGATGCCAGTAAGGTACCTGTGTCCCATAACAAGTACCTGGATTCAGTTCCCTGATCCGGCTCCTGATTGCTGCTTCCTGCCAATGCAGACCCCAGGGGAGTGTATAATGAGCTACAACGGCTCAGCTGATTGGGTTCCTGCCACCACAAGGGAGAGCGCCACCTTCACCCCTGCTGGGGCAGGGGCGCATCATGTTGTGAGAATTTGGGGAATGAGCCAGCAGATGAAGGATCCTTCTCTCTCCATCCCCTTCCTCCTCCACTCTCCCTTTCAAATAAATAAAAATTAAAACCTAATTTTTAATATCTTGTGTGTGTATAGAATGAAGTGTTCATCCATAAAAAAGGGACGTGTTGCCGTTTGTCCTAGCGTTTGTGAACCTGGACGTCATCATGCTAAGTGAAATAAGCCAGACACAGAGAGACAGACCATGCGTGATCTCACTTACATGTGGAATCTAAAGCAGTTGAACTCACAGAAGCAGAGAGTGGTGTCTGCCCGAGATGGGGGACTAGGGGGAGTGGGGAGACGGTGGTCAAGGTGTATTACCCCCGGTTCTGGTGAGCTGAAGACCAGGATGGCGGCCAAAGTCAGCAGTGCTGTGCTGCTTACTACACGCCTGCTAAAAGAGTAGGTCTTAAGTGTCTTCACCACACACACACACACACACACACACTCACACATCTTATGTGGGGATGGAGGTGTTGATTCATCTGGTCATGATAATCACTAGTCAGTGAATACATATGTCAAATCAAGGTGTGGTACAACGTGAATATATGCAATTATTGTTTTTCAGTTAAAAATGACTTGTATTTGAAACATTGAGTTTTGAAGATACTGCTCATTGTCATGTCATTTTGTATATTTATGTTCATTTACAGTAATATTTATATACATATACACTTTGTCCTGGGAAGAGCATGCACCAGGATTCCAGCTGCCTTAAATAGGGCCTCACAAATGCGTGGGACTGGGCTTCAGCCTGTGGGTCCAGCAGGTGGCCTGGGGGCTAGCGGTGCAGTCTGCAGCAAGCACCCTGGGATTTCCGTTGCAGGCGTCCAGAGGAAGTGTAAAGAGCAGTAGAAGGGGTTTCCCTACTTGCCATTGCCAATAAGATGTAGCTTGAAATATCAGAAGCCTGTAAAACAGAGATTGAGAAGTACACTGAAGTACTAATCTGTGTTATTACCTCTTGTTTTCAAAGCACATTGTCACAAAGAGCTTTGAAATGTCAGATAAGTTCCATATGCTAACTCTTGAGATTTCCGTGCTGAGTGTGTCATCCTTAAATGTATAGATTTCTCTTCAGCTTAGATATTCTTGAGAACTGATTGTCTGAACTTTTTCTCTTTTCAAATAAAAGTAACTTGGCCATTCCACTAAATGCATAAGTTTTTGTCCTTTGCTTAATCAATCATTGTTTTCTTCTCTATTGCTGTGATGAAAAAGAGATAGGAGGAGACCAAACTGAAGAATAAGATTTCTGAGCCTCTGTGGCTCGGCCAGTGCAGTGACACAGTTCTTCATTGTTGTTTTCTCAGCCTTCATCCTGGAGATCTGTATCCGTTCACCAGGAAGCCCCTGTTCATCATTGTGGATTCGTCCAATAGCGTTGCCTACAAGGTGAGCTCCGCCGGCGCGGATGCCTGGAGACTTGATGGCACCAGCCCAGAGGTTCCCACTCTTGACGTGGGCCTTTTGTTTTGCTTTATTTGATTTGATTTTACAGTTTGTATTTAGTGTTTCTTTTCTTTTGAGGTTGTGCATGCTAGTCAGGATCTGGTGCTATGAATAGAAACAAGAAGAAAACGCATGAATGGACACTCAGAGGAAAATAATAAATCCTCCTGCAGGAAAAAAAAATTCAAGATTTCCAAGATCTCTGGTGGGAGGTTTATTTTTGTTATATAACCCAGAATAACTTTCATTTTAGAGGTAGAGGTATATGGGTGAATTTCATTTCACTTCCTAGTTCTGAAACTTTTTCCCATCTACATATTGAGCTGCTGCAGTTTGAGTGAAACTTCTATCTCGTGTTATACAGGTGTAGTCTTTGAATATCGACTGACTGTTTCACATACACTGTGTGTGGGGAGGGAGGGATGAGAGAGAGAGAATCAGAAAAGACAGATGGCCCTGAATGTTGAAATAAGTAACAGAGGTCTAACTTGAATTTCCTTTGCTTTATATGTATACCTGTTATTGAAGTAATGACTTTCTTTCTTTTTTAAAAAACAATTCTTTATTTATTTATTTGAAAGGCAAAGTTACTGAGAGAGAGGGGGAAAGGCAGAAAGAGATTGTCCACATTCACTGATTCACTCCCCCAAATGACCACAATGGCCAGGGCTGGGCCAGGCAGAAGCCAGAAGCCTCCTTTGGGTCTCCTGCATGGGTGGCAGGGGCCCAAGCCCTTGGACCATCTTCCATTGCTTTTCCCCAGCCATTAGCAGGGGAGCTGGATCAGAATTAGAGCAGCCAGAACTTGAACTGGCACACATATGGGTTGCCAATGCCACAGTGGTGGCTTAACATGCCAGTCTTTGAACCAATGATCAAAAAGAATGCCAGCAGCCAAACACTTTAAGGTTGAATATTGGAACTCCACTGTAGTAATTTACAGAGAAGTGAACACATAGTCCTTTGTACCTGGTTGAAATGATTCACAGGTGATAAATGTACAGAAACACTCTGGACGCATGTTTAAAAACTGCTTCTGTTGTATGTGTTCATCCTTGCAATTAGATGGAAAGTCCACCATTTGTAGGTTTATTTCAGGAGAGCAATGGAAATGTCTGGGAGCGAAGACCACTGAACGTGTATGTTTTTCATTTAGTTTTCATGTTCAGTTTCACTTTTTAAAATTAAACTCTGAATTCCAGGAGTGTTCCACCTACCCTGAATTTTTCAGAGTGTTTCTTGCTACCCATTTTGTCAAGTTTAATATTACAACTTCTGATTATTGGGAAAGCTAGCTGTATCCTTTAATAAGTTATGTGTGGTGGTTTGTGGGTTGGGAGAGAGGATGAGAGACTGCTGAAGGGAAAGTTTAGGGGCTACCCCCACTTAAACCTAAAAAAAATAGAAGAGGCCAGGCATTTTGTCTTCACAGAATTCAAAAGAAACATTCTATGATTGCCAGTGAAAGGAATCAGTTATACCACAGTTTGGATGATGAGGCAGAATGTGTGGCTACACCAGGTCACATGTATTGTCTAACATGATCCAGCGTGCATGTAGTCTGTTTCAACATCCTGTTCATTTCTCTCAGCCTGATTGGACATGATTGGAGACCACCTTTTTTCATCTCGACAGTGTCATTCATTGTATGGGCCTGCTATTTCTAGAGCAGTTTGGATGTAGAATGAGTGTTGGATGCTGATCTTTAACACCATTGTGCGTAATTGGAAATGTATTGACTCAATTATTTGCCATGATTTGATTCTAATTTCAATATTCTGGTGCCCAGCACAACCGTGGAACAGAAAGAGGCTTTTGTTTGCATTGATGGCACATGTGGTGTCTATCAAGAATTAATTGTCTGGAACATACTGATCAGAAATGAAATGAGGGCTGCATATGTAGTAGTCATATCAGACCATGGCACAGACCAATTTGGTCTTTTTAAAAATCTTATTAGTGTGGATCTTTAGCACAGCAGTTAAGGTGCTGCTTGGGACTCCCACATCCCACATCTGAATGTCTGAGTGCTGATGTGCTTCCAATTCCAGCTTCCCTCTAACGTGTACCAGGTAGCAGCATGTATTAGCTCAAGTACTTGGGTGCCTGCCACCATGTGGAAGACCTGGCTTGAGGTCTGGCTCCTGGTTTCAGCCTGGCCCTGCCTTGGCCTTTCCAAGCATTTGGGTAGTGAACCAGTAGGTGGAAGATCTCTTTCTGTCTCTCTCTGTTTCTCCTCATTTCAAATAAAAATAAATAACATTTAAAAAAAATAGTAATACTTAAAGAATTTAATTCAAGTATGCCCTTCTCTCTGATAATATATGAAGGTGTCTGAAACTTTTCTCACAAAAGCATATGCAAAGAAGTCTCAAATTACCGTTTGCAAGTTTTTAATGAAAAAGAGCTGGTGATTTCTATATTGTTTCTTGAGTACTTGCTTTTTATATTTCATCCATATGGATGTTTTGTGACTACATGTATGTTTCATACATGTTTTATTCATTGAAACACAGTGTTTTGTACATATTTCTTCACTTAAATGTTACTTTTTTGTTTTTATGTAAGTAACACATGCACATAAACCTGTGGTTCTCAATTTTTCCTGTGCATCAGCAACATGCAGAGCCCTTGTGGCTGGACCCCGTTTCCTATGATTCACTCGCCCTGGGCTGAGCCTTAGCTGTCAGTGTTTTTTGGAGACTGCTTCCAGCGAGCTGTCAGGGGTAGAGACACGTGGGCAGGATGTTCCTCGAGGTTGTCTGAAACCAGTTGTCTCCTGCTCTCCTGCCTGCCCTTCTTTGCCTCTTCCCAGCAGCCAAAACTTCCATGCTTGTTTGCTGATTGTTTTGATTTTTACTTTGATGTGTATCCACCATTTTTCTAAATAATATGCTAGGATTGATAGTTCTTGATTCATCAGTTTTCGGCATTATGAGTTGATTTCCTGCTATGAAAGAGAGGTGCAGCTCTATTTCCTTTTCCCATTCTCCACTCAAGTTTGTATCCTTTCCATACTTCTATCTACACAATAGATGATTTTGGTAAAGATAATATTATCCATATAATCTTAACTGAATATCTGTGCTTATGTTATTATAACTGTAAAACGCTTATAGGAACTTAGCTACCTAGTAAACTCTGATTACTTGTCCTTTCATATGCAATTTGCACTTTTCCTGAAATAACTACTTCTCCGTCCGTGTTATTTTTCTGAACTTATCAGCAGCCCTACCCAGCCTCTCATGAATTGTCTGAATCTTCTTCCAGCTCGCCTAGACAGCTGGTCTCTTAGTTAGTTTGTCTTTGAGGTGAGTTGTCTGCGGGGTAGAGCACCTGGCCTGGTGCCCTTCCCTGGTGCTACACAGCCCTCATTGCAGAATCTCCCTCATTCTTATCCTGGCGGCTCTGCTGTATTGGCTACTCTGCTCCAGAATCTGGTGTTGTCTTCTCTCTGGCTTCACCGTCTTATTTTGGCACAGCGTCTTCCTGAGAAAGGTGACTGTGATCTAAATAGCTTCTGCAGGTGTCTCTCATTTACTCTCATATTTTAATGATGGCTTTGGTACAGGTTAGAAATTATTTCCCTTCTAAACTTGGAAGACTGGTGCAATGTTTTCCAGCATCCAGTATTTCTTTATATACAGACATATACCTATTATACACACATATACCTGTATCACACATTTATAATTATCTTGCTTTTTATCTTTGAGAATATCGGTGATCATTTAAAAATCCTTCTCCCTGCCTGCTGTCTATTTTCTTCTGCATTGATTTGTTTCTTTTTGGGGTTGCCTGTATCTATCTATTTATCTATCTATCTCTCTCTCCCTCCCTCCCTCCCTCCCTCCCTCCCTTCTTTCCTTCCTTCCAAGATTTACTTGTTGGAGGGGCCAGTGCTGTGGCACAGCAGGTAAAGCTGCCGCCTGCAGTGCCAGCATCCCATATGGGCAAAAGTTCTAGTCCTGACTGCTCCACTTCCAATTTGGCTCTCTGCTGTGGCCTGGGAAAACAGTAGAAGATGGTCCAAGTACTTGGGTCCCTGCACCCATGTGGGAGACCTGGAAGAAGCTCCTGTCTCCTGGCTTCAGATCGGTGCAGCTCAGGCCATTGTGGCCATCTGGGGAGTGAACCAGCAGATGGAAGACCTCTCTCTCTCTTCCTCTCCTTCTCTCTCTATGTAACTCTGACTTTCAACTAAATAAATGAACCTTTAAAGAAAAAAAGATTTAGTTGTTGGAAAGGCAGAGTTAGAGGGAGAAGGAGGACTGAGAAAGATCAATTTTCTATCTTCTGGTTCACTCCCCACGTGGCTGCAATGACTAGGGCTCCACCAGGCAGAAGCCAGGTACCTGGAACTCCACCCCGTCTCCCCCAGATGTGGGCGGGGACCAAGCACTAGGGCCATCTTGTACTCCCTGCCCAGGTGCATTAGCAGAGAGCTCGATCGGAAGTGGGCAGAGAACTGCTATGGGATGCCAGCGGTCTGTGCCTTTCGTGTTCGTGACTTTCCTCAGTATTGTCATCCTTACTTGTCTTTGCCATTTCAGAATGCAGTCTAGCAAACAGGTTGAAAACAACAAGGGTGTAGCCAGGCCTTGTCTCATTCAAACCAGGTAATTCATGTCAGTATTATAACATGGGCTGTCACATTTACCAGATAAAATATAACTATTCTGACTGGAATGTAATTGTTACCAACATGTCGTCTCTTTCTGAAATGTGTGTGTGTTTATATGTATATACATATACGTATACATATATGTATGTTTATATAAGATTTATTTATTTATTGGGAAGATAGAGTTACAGAGAGAAGAGGCAGAGAGAGATCTTCCATCTGCTGATTCACTCTCCAAATGGCCACAGCTGGCAGGGCTGGGCCAACCAAAGCCAGGAACCAGGAGTTTCATCTGGGTCTCTCACATGAGAGCAGGGACCCAAGCACTTGGGCCATCTTCTGCTGCTTTCGTAGCCCCTATATGCATATATCTTTGTTACCTGTGTCTCTTATGTTGGTTGATTAATTGAAGGCCCTGTTGTCCTTCCTTCATGCTTAAAGAAACTTTCCCTTTGGATGTTCAGTATCTCACCGATGTTCCCAGAACCAGTCTGCTTCATTGCTTCATTTGCACACTAGTCTGAACCCTGTTTTGGAGGAGAGTGATTGAACTACTCCCGAGAGCTGTGTGACAGGAGTGGCCTCTATGTGACTCTTAGATTTCCTTTGAGATAAACCAGGCAAGTTGATTGGCCTTACCTTTAGTAATGTAATAGTAGTGAAAGTTAAAAAAAAATAAATGCCCTTGATTCAGCTGTCTTTTCCTTGGAAGCAAATCCTTTTGAGCACTTAAATATTTATAGCAGCCGGATCCCTGCCAGTGAACATGACTTCCATGTTTGTAAAAACAGGCATATTTATGTAAACAGCCTCTTCCTGAAGTCTGTGACGTCTGCAGATTGCTCCGTTCTATTAAAAGGTCCACAACGAGGTTCTGGTACGTGAGATCTCTTCTGCCCGTCAGCCTCACTCTCGTTCCTTTCCTTGCTGTTTTGAAAGACATTCTCTGTGCTCTTGGCATTCTGTAGTTCTATTGCGATGGTTTGGCTTAGCCCCTTGGTACTTGCCAAAGTTGGGACTTCTTAAGTTGATAAGCTAGAGTTTTTCAGTACTGCTGGGAAGTTCTCTGCCATCATCTCTTTGAATATTTTTTTAATTTTTTTTTTAATTTGACAGAATTAGACAGTGAGAGAGAGAGAGAGAGAGAGAGACAGAAAGAAAGGTCTTCCTTCTGTTGGTTCAACCCCCAAATGGCCACTACAACCGGAGCTACGCCAATCCGAAGCCAGGAGCCAGGAGCTTGCTCCTGGTCTCCCATGTGGATGCGGGGCCCAAGCACTTGGGCCATCCTCCACTGCTTTCCAGGGCCACAGCAGAGAGCTGGACTGGAAGAGGAGCAACCAGGACTAGAACCTGGCACCCATATGGGATGCTGGCGCCGCAGACAGAGGATTAACCAAGTGAGCCATGGCACTGGCCCCATCTCTTTGAATATGATTCCATCCTAGCCTCTCTCCTTCGGGAACTCTTATTAAATACGTGTGGTACACATTGCACTATGTCTTCCACATCTCCTAAGCTCGTGTCTGTATTTTCTTCCATCATTTTGTTTGTATAGTTTATTTGAACCTAGCTGTTTCTAAATTCTTGCTTCATCTTTGTCTAACTTGTTAAATTGCCAGTTGAGTTTCATGTCAGTTATGGTGTTTTTCACTTTTGTAAGTTCTGTGTGATTCTTTTAAGAACATTCCGTTGTGGATGCCAGGAGCCCAGGAGCCAGGAGCCAGGAGCCAGGAGCCTCTTCTAGGTCTCCCATGAGGGTGCAGGGGCCCAAGCACTTGGGCCACCTACTGCTTTCCCAGGCCATAGCAGAGAGCTGGATCAGAAGTAGAGCAGCTGGGACTGGAACTGGTGTCCATATGGGATGCTGGCATTGAGTGCTGGGGCATGCAATCCCAGCTGCTCCACTTCCGATCCACCTCCTTGTTAATGCACCCAGGAAAGCAGCAGAAGGTGGCCCAAGGACTTGAGCCCCTGCACCCATGTGGGAGACTGGAAGAAGCTCCTGGTTTTATCCTGGCCTAGACCCAGCCATTGCAGCCATTTGAAAGTGAGGCAGGAGATGGAAGATCTCCCTCTCTCCCTCCTTCCCTCCCTCCCTCCCTCCCTCCCTCTCCCCCTCCCTCTCCCTCTCCCTCTCCCTCTCCTTCTCCCTCTCCCTCTCCCTCTTCCTTTTCCTCTCCCTCTCTCCCGCACACACTGTATCTCTGCCTTTCAAATAATATTTTTTAAAAAATGTATCCCCCCTCAGCTCTTAAAAAAAGATTATTTGATTGGTAAGAGGTAAAGAGAGAGAGGGAGAGACAGAGAGAAAGAGCTCCCATCTATTGGTTTACTCCCCAAATGGTCATAGTAGATGGGACTGGATCAGGGCGAAGCCACACGCCAGAACCTTCCTCTGGGTCTCCCACATGAGTGGCAAGGACCCAAGTACTTCTTACACCATCTGCTGCTTTCTCAGGCTCATTAGCAGTGAGCTAGATTGGAAGCTGAGCAGCAGAGACTTGAACCCGTGCTCCAATATGGGAAGTTGGCATTGCAAGCATTGGCTTAAGCAGCTGTGCCCCAATGCCAGCCCTCCTCAACATTTTTTAGGTACCTTTCTTACTTTATTTTTCTAGATAATCATGACAGGTAATTTTTATATCGGGACTACTGGTGCCATGCACTGTATGTATACACATTTAATCCTCACACAACCCAGTATGGTACTTTTATTATTCTCATTTTACTGATAAGGAAAGGAAGGCACATGAAAGTTAAGTTGCTGAAGGTCATACACAGAACTAGTATATGCCAAAGTTGGGACAAACAGCATTTTGCTGTAAAGTCTGTGCTGTTAACTGTACTCTGTGCTGTGTTTTCATATGTAGTACTTTCCATCTGATGAAACTATAGAACTTATTTTGCATCTTGTGCATTTTTACCTGCTACTTTTTATTTTTTCATTTTCTTTTTTTTCTCCAGAAACCTTTTATTTAAGGTATACAAACTTCATGCACTTCATAAATACAACTTTAAGAACATAGTGATTCTTCCCACTGTATCTGCGTTCCCATACTTCTTCCCCTCCCTCTTCTCTTCCCATTCTTGTTTTTCACTAAGATCTATTTTTAATTAACTTTTTTTTTTTTGACAGGCAGAGTGGACAGTGAGAGAGAAAGAGAGACAGAGAGAAAGGTCTTCCTTTGCTGTTGGTTCACCCTCCAATGGCTGCCGCGGCCGGCGCATCGTGCTGATCTGAAGGCAGGAGCCAGGTACTTATCCTGGTCTCCCATGTGGGTGCAGGGCCCAAGTACTTGGGCCATTCTCCACTGCACTCCCGGGCCACAGCAGAGAGCTGGCCTGAAAGAGGGGCAACCAGGACAGAATCCGGTGCCCCGACCGGGACTAGAACCCGGTGTGCCGGTGCCACAAGGTGGAGGATTAGCCTATTGAGCCACGTATAAAGTATAAACTTTATACTCATGAGATTAACTCTATACTAAGTAAAGAGTTCAACAGATAGTATGAGGAAAAAAACTTCCCCTCAACAGTCAAGGCAAGGGCTGTTCAACATCATTGCATCTTAAAGTGTCAATTTCACTTCTATAGTTTACCTTTAGTGTTCTATTAGTTACCATAGATCAGGGAGAATATGTGACATTGTCCTTTTGGGACTGGCTTATTTCACTAAGTATGATGTTTTCCAATTTCATCCATTTTGTTACAAACAACAGGATTTCATTTTTTTTACCACTGTTTAGTAATTCATGGTGTACATATCCCATAATTTTTTTATCCAGTCTTCATTGACAAGCATTTGGGTTGATTTCTTATCTATTGTGAATTGAACTGCAATAAACATGGGGGTACAGATAACTCTTTTAGATGCTTATTTCATTTCCCTTGGGTTAATTCCTAGGAGTGGAAAGGCTGGGTCATTTGGTGGGTCTATATTCAAATTTCTAAGGTGTCTCCATACTGTCCTCCATAGTGGCTGCACCAGTTTATATTCCCACCAACAGTGGATTTGGGTGCCTTTTTCCCCACATCTTTGCCAGCATTTGTTATTTGTTGGTTTCTGTATGAGAGCCATTCTAACTGGGGTGAGGTGAAACCTCATTGTGGCTTTGATTTGAAATCCTTTGCCCGTTTCTTCACTGAGTTGTTTGTTTTGTTGTTGTTGAGTTTGAGTTCTTTATATATTTTGGTTATTAATCCTTTATCAGTTGCATAGTTTGCAAATAATTTCTCCCATTCTGTCTGTTACCTCTGCCCTTTGCTGAGTGTTTGTTTTGTAGTGCAGAAGCTTCTCAATTCGTTGTAATCCCATTTGTCAATTTTGGCTTTGATTGCCTGTGCCTCTAGGGTCTTTTCCAAGAACTGTTTGCCTGTGCCAATGTCTTGCAGTTTCCCCAATGTTCCCTAATAATTTGATAGTATGGGTCGTATATTTAGGTCTTAGATCCATGTTGAGTAGATTTTTGTGTAAAGTGTAAGGGAAGGGTCTTGCTTCACACTTGTGCTGCCTGAGTATATCCTTGGATTCACTGAGCCTTTTTCCTTCTCTGTAAAATAGCTTGTGGGGTCAGGCACTGTGGCACAGCAGGGTAAGCTGCTGCCAGGGACGTCTGCATCCTGTATCAGAGTGCCTGGTTCAACTCAGCTGTTCTCTGCTTCAGATCCAGCTTCCTGCTAATGCTCCTGGGAGGCAGTGAATGATGCCCAAGTACCTGGGTTCCTGCTACCCATATGGGAGACCAAATGGAGTTCCTGGCTTCAGCCTGGCCTAACCCTGGCTGCTGTGAGCATTTAGGGAGTGAACCAGCAAATGGAAGAAGTCTCTGCCACTCTGCTTTCAGATAAATAAGTAAACTTTTTAAAAATAATAATAATAATAATAAAATAGGTTACCAGTAGTGATATTTATAAGATTGTTATGATTATAGGTTAGGAGCTAAGAAGCCTATCAGAAACCAGATAGTATTCAGTAATTGGTAGGAATGACTATAAAATGACAGTATTTCTAAAAATAAAATAGCACACACACACACACACACACACACACACTAAAAACACACACAACTCTACCCTGATTAGCTTGGTAGTATATGGTAAAAAAAAATCTAAATAAAATACTAGTAAATAGAAATAGACTTATTATCAGAATATCTGCCAAAAGAGTATCTGAATCATGCATTAAAGCTAAATATATGAAAATTAAGCAATATTAATATTGTGACATAAGGATAAATAAAACTCACTGCGTATCTGTAGTCATTTTGTAAAATGTAATAAAATTCAGTGTCTGTTCTTAACTAGAACACCAAATTCTGAGACGAACTTCTGTATTTAATACCCAACTTTATACTTAGGAACACTGATAGTATTTGCAATGAAACTTGGCAAGAAAAAAAGCAATACTTGCTATTATTGTGATAGAAACTTGTTTTGGGCCGGCGCCGCGGCTCACTAGGCTAATCCTCCACCTTGCGGCACCAGCACACCAGGTTCTAGTCCAGGTCAGGGCACCGGAGTCTGTCCCGGTTGCCCTTCTTCCAGGCCAGCTCTCTGCTGTGGCCCGGGAGTGCAGTGGAGGATGGCCCGAGTACTTGTGCCCTGCACCCCATGGGAGACCAGTATAAGTACCTGGCTCGTGCCATTGGATCAGCGCGGTGCGCTGGCTGCAGCGCACCAGCCGCGGCAGCCATTGGAGGGTGAACCAACAGCAAAAGGAAGACCTTTCTCTCTGTCTCTCTCTCACTGTCCACTTTACCTGTCAAAAAAAAAAAAAAAAAACACACACACACACACACTTGTTTTGGTCTTGACAAGAGTTCTATAACATTCTTAAAATAAAACAGTAACAAAAGTTGTTCAGACTTCTGAAAGGAGAAACAAAACAGGAATAATAGATACAAATTTCAGAAAGCGAGAAAAAAATCATTAGTTGTAGATAGTGTGATTTATATTTAGAAAATCCAAAGGAATCACTCCTCCCCCCAAAAAAAACCCAACTATTTGTAACTATCTAGCGTAACTATCCATTCAGCAAAATGGTTAGATATGATTTCTAGTCCTGGCTGCCATGCTTGTAATCCAGCTTCTGATCCAGTTTCCTGCCAATACACCTGGGAAGGCAGCGGGAGGTGGCCCAAATACTTGAACCTCTGCCACCCAAGTAGGAGACCCAAAATAATTCCCAGGTCCATTGATTTGCTGAAAGACCCACAGGACATAGCATATGGTCATACTGCTATGACTTACTACAGTAAAAGGAGTTGGAGCGAAATGAGCAAAAGAGAAAGGTCCCTGGATGAAGTAGAGAAAAAAACCAGGTGCAAACTCATGAGGGTCCTGTCGCGGTCATCCTGTCCCAGAGTCCACAAGATGCACTTTATCCCCCAGCCGTGAGCTGTGATAACACGGATTATATTGTCTGCCAGGGACACTTGTTAGGAACTCAGTGTCCAGGGTTTTTATTGGGAACTGGTCATGTGGGTGCTCTACCAGGCTCACATCAAAATGTCAGCCTCCTAGAAGGAAAACAGAGGTTCAGCCTACGCCATCTGGACTGCACAGTCTAGGCAAGGTGAACCTCTCCTGCCAATTCTGCTAATCGTGTGACCCCTCCCCTCAGCTAAGTGTTCAGAAGCCGACCAATGGTCAGCTACTAAGCAAACCTTTCAAAGCCTGTGCCTACTGTGCTGACTCTTCTCTACACAGTATTTAAAAAATAAGTCTGGGGTGGCCATCGTGGCACAGTGGGTTTAAGCTACTATTTGGGATACCCGCATTCCCCGTGTGTGGTTTGTGAACCAGCTACTCCACTCCCAATACAGCTTCCTGCAAATGCATTCTGGGAGGCAGCAGATGATGGCTCAAAAGTCTGGACTCCTGCCACCCACATGGGAGAACAGGATGGAGTTACTGGCTCCTGGCTTCTACCTGGCCCAGCTCTGCTGTTGCAAGCATTTGGTGAAGAGCCAGCAAATGGAAGATTTCTTTCTGTCTCTGCCTTTCAATTAGATGAAAATAAAGTTGTTTTGTTTTTTAAAAAAAAAAAAAAACAAACAGAAAGAAGTCAGAAGAAAGTGGTTGGCTAGCTAGGAAAGCAGAGGAAAAGGAGAGCTTGGGAAATCAATGTTCTTTTTTAGAACTATCTGAAAATGCTCCAGATCCCAAACTGTCACTATTCAAAAGTTTTGGATTTCAGAGCATTTCAGATTTTTACAGTAGGGAGGCTTCACCTATATATATAGATTTTTTAAAGATTTTATTTATTTATTTGAAAGTTAAAGTTACACAGAGAGAGAAGGAGAGGCAGAGAGAGAGGTCTTCCATCCACTGGTTCACTCCCCAATTGGCCACAGCGACCAGAGCTGCGCCAATCCGAAGGCAGGAACCAGGAGCTTCTTCCAGGTCTCCCACGCAGGTGCAGAGGCCCTAGGACTTGGGCCATCTTCCACTGCTTTTCTAGGCCATAGCAGAGAGCTGGACTGGAAGTGGAACAGCCAGGACTCAAACTGGCACCCATATGAGATGCCGGCACTGTAGGCGGCGGCTTTACCCGCTACATCACAGTGATGGACCTGCTTAACCTATATTGTGAAATCTCTTCTCACCCATCTCTTCCTGTCAGGAATCACTATTGACTGTTTCTTGTTTATCCTTCAAGGCATTATAACAAATGCATATATAAAACAAAACATATATATAGTTGTTAGTTTTCTTAGCTATGTAAATGATGGTAGCATCCTGTGTACACTTCTGTATTGTCTTGCATTTAATAAGAAATAAGATCTTTCATATCATTTTTATAAAGAACTTTTTTTAAGTATTTATTTATTTATTATTTCAAAGAGTGACAGAGAAAGAGACACAGAGAGGGAGAAAAGATCTTCCATCCACTGGTTCATTTCCCAGATACATGCAACAGCCGTGGCAGAAGCCAGAAGCCGGGAACTCTTCCAGATGTCTCACATTAGTGGTAGCAAACAAAGTACTTTGACCATCACTTGCTGCCTCCCATGCACATTAACAGGAAGCTGGACTGGAAGCGAAGGTGGGACTAACCCCAGACACTCCCGTGTGGAGTGCAAGCTCCCTCACTGCACTGCGATAGCCAAACCCAAGAACTCATTTCTTTCTCATAGCTGCATATTTCACTGTATTTTCGAATGGTTATTCAGTTGTTTTCAATCCTTCACTATTGCTAACAGTGCTTCAAGGAACAACTGAATTTTTGTTATTTTTTGGGTTAGAGAGTGTTATGTGCAGGCAGCGTTCCCAGTTTTGGAAGTTCTGTGTTAATCACATGTGCATTTGAATTTAATGGATACAACCAAATTGTTTTCTAATATGTTTGTACTAAGTTATATTCCTGCCATCTACCTTTGAGTGTGTGTGTCCCACATTCTTGCCAGCAGTGTACAGTCTTAAACTTCTGGAATTGTTTCTTAACTGACAGGTAAAAAAGCAGTATTTTCAGTATAGCCTTGATTTTTCTCTTATTATCTGTAAGGTTGATCATCTTTTCATATATGTGAACCATTTATCTTTCTTTACTGTGAGTTCTGTTATCTTCCACCCCCTTTTCTATTGGGCCAGTAGGTTGTTTTCTTATGTGTGTGGAGAAACTCTTTATATATTGAGGTTAATCTTTTAGAATGTGAGTTTCACATTGTCTTCAGTTCATCATTGTATTTTTTTTTTTAAGATTTATTTATTGAAAGGTGGAGTTACAGAGAGAGGCGGAGAGACAGAGAAGGAGAGAGATCTCCCATCTGCCAGTTTACTCCCTAAATGGCTGCAACAGCTGGGGCTGGGCCAGGCTGAAGCCAAGAGCCAGGAACTTCATCTGGGTCTTCCATGTGGGTGCAGGGGCCCAAGTACTTGAACCATTTTCCACTGCTTTCTTGGGCGCATTAAAGGGAGCTGGATTAGAAGTGAAGCAGCCAGGACTTGAACTGGTGCTCAGATGGGATACCAGTGTCACAGGTGGCAGCTTCACCCCTACTGTGCCACAATGTCAGCCCCATCATTTGGGTTTTTTGATTAGTTTAAGCTGTATTTCACTATGCACAGGCTTTTGACTTGTATATAATAACTAGGTTTATTAATCTTAGTTCATCATAATAGGAAGATCTTCCAGGTCTCTTACTATATTTTTTTACCACTTTTATTTAATTTTCTACATTTAAATCTTTGCTGTATTTGGAATTTATCTTAGTATATGGGGGTGGGAGATGAGGAGAACCACCTTTTTTTCTAGATGGCTATCCAATTTTCCTGACCAATTTGAGTTTTTACCTTTATCATATATACAGAAGTCCTAAATGTTTGGGGGTCTAATTCTGGATTATTGATTCTAATCCACCCTTGAATCAGTGCCATGTATTTTTAATTACTGAGGCTTTAAAGTGTATTATAATATCTGATGAGTCTAGTTCTCCATCTTTGCTTTTCTTAGAGTCTTCCTGGATAATTAATTTTCCTACATGAACCTGAGATTTACCTTTTGTAGTTGTAGGGGGAAAAAAGATCTGTGGTTATTTTTGTTGAGATTGATTCAAACTTTAATAGATTGGTGTAATGACATTTTAGAATGGATTCATCTCTAAGAACATAATATCTCTTTCCATTTGTTCAAGTCTTCATCTTTGTCATTCAGGAGTATGTTATAGTTATTTTTTTCATTTCTTATTAAATTTACTTCCAGGAGTGTTATCTTTCTTGTTGTTTTAACAAACAATTTATGATTTTACTTCTCATGTTGATCTACCCTTAGAGAAAGGATAGCCTTAATTATACAGAGTTGTAGTTTGAATGTTAGTGCAATTTTCATTATAAATTAACACCTTGACATTACAGTTTTATGCATCATTCTATCTGAACAGTTGCAATGAGCCACACTAAGAGATGGATCCATTCTTTACCTGCCTGGAAATCACTTTGGGCACCTTGGAGGCTGAGAGCCTGATCCTAGATCTTGGAACATTTGCTCTTTCGCACTAGTATGCTTTGCCCACTGGAGGAGCCTGTGGAGACAGCGACATGATTTCTCCCTGCAGCAACATATAGATGCCCTTATTTGAAAAATCAGTTGATCACTTACTTTATTGTTTTGACTGAAAACCTTTAAGAGAGCCTACGAGGCATGGTAATTGTATATGAATGGCAGTCTCCAACTCTTACTGATGTTTCTGTATCTACTCTTGAATTAACGGGCCCAGTCATTATGCAAATGATGTGCTTTGGAAAATTTCTAAGAAACGGTTTTTGGTAGGTCTTTAATGCCAGTTTTAAATTCTTGTATATTACAGAACTTCACAAACTTGTTTGGACAGCCCCTAGTGTGCTTGCTTTCTCCTACAGCATATCCAAAAGCTTTACAAGGTATGTTCCCTCATTACCTGGTGTCCTCATAGGTCGCTAATAACCACTGTCTACATTTTGAATAATACTGATCTTTGTTTTTCCTCCCATAATGATCACTTGTGAGTTTTTGATGTTTAACGTGGCAGGTGTCAAAATGCAAAACACCCTGAAGCCTTCACAATAACTGGAGTTCTTTCATTCGGTGCTGTTAAGCTTTGAGATAATTTGCCCCTGAGAAAATGGTCTTGTTCCTTGCTATTGATCTCCTGATTTATATACTTTGAAATTTGTTTTATAGGTGTTTTTTTGGCTGACTTGCCACGGCCATGTAATGTAGATTTACTAGATTTTTAATTTTTTTGACAGGCAGAGTTAGACAGTGAGAGAGAGAGACAGAGAGAAAGGTCTTCCTTCCATTGGTTCAACCCCAAATGGCCGCTACGGCCAGCACGCTGCGCTGATCCGAAGTCAGGAGCCAGGTGCTTCCTCCTGGTCTCCCGTGCGGGTGCAGGGCCCAAGGATTTGGGCCATTCTCCACTGCCTTCCCAGGCCACAGCAGAGAGCTGGACTGGAAGAGGAGCAACTGGGACAGAATCCGGCGCCCCAACCAGGACTAGAACCCGGGGTGCCAGCGCCGCAGGCAGAGGATTAGCCTAGTGAGCCACGGCAACGGCCGATTTACTAGATCTTTTGATTATATAGTATAGGCACCTTCTAAGACCAGAAGATGACTGGTCTAGAAAACTTCTCAGCTTGAGTATAAGAGTTAGGATATCCTAACTGGCACAACTTAAAGAGTTTCTTTTATTCACGTTCTACTTGTACTTCTTGCATAAAAGAACCTCTTCTATGGTTTGCCTGCCAGACAGGTTAGTGTTTTGGCCACTTCTCCAATGGCTGAAAATTAAAATTTTGTCCTCAGTGGATTGTCCTTCAAGGTGACACACACCATTGAGCTCCCCACCATTTAGTAGGTGAAATACTAAATAAGCCGTAGTGCCGTCTTAGCAGTCCTTGTCACTGTCTCACTATCTCCCTGACTGGATAGTGCTGATGTCTCTGTGGGAGACGGCACTTTACTGCCGCTTACCAGCCGGAAGCCTGTCTGCTGACATAGCTTGACACAGGAAGTGAATGCCTGAGAGAAGCTGGAGATTCTCCCGTTGTTTGAAGGTAAGTTCTTCTGTTTCCCAGGGAGAAACATGGAGAAATAGTAAGTTCACAGAGCTAAGAGTCAAATTACTAAGGGATAGAACTTACCTTCAAAACAATGGCAAATCCTCCTGCTTTGAGATTTTGTTATCCTGCTAGCTTTTCTGGCGCAGTACAACCCCTTCCAATTTTTTAAGAGTACTTTTTGCTACCAGTCTGTTCTATCATAATGGAGCTGTACTTAAAATTATGTGGTCAGATGGTTAATACCAAGATTATTTGGTCTGAAGATTGTTTCGAGGAGAAAAGCACAGACTTTGGCGGTAACTGATTGAACTGAACCCTGGTTTAGCCACTTACTAGCTTTTTGACCTTGGGAAATTACTCAGCCAGTCTGTCAGCTTCTTCATCTATCCAATCGAAATAATAATATTACCTACCTGATACAATAATGGTAGGTACACCGTAAGTACTCAATATGTGCTATCATTGTTTCACTTTGTTTTGCTTTTAAAGATTTACTTTATTTATTTGAAAGGCAGAGTTAGAGAGAAGGAGAGACAGAGAGAGAAAGATCTTCTATTTGCCACAACGACCAGGGCTCAGTCAGGCCAAATCCAGGAGCCTGGAACTCTATCCCCGACTTCCACGTGGGTGGCAGGGCCTCAAGTACTTAGGTTATCTTTCACTTCTTTCCCAGGCACAGTAGCAGGCAGCTGTATCGGAAGTAAACAGCCGAGACTCATGTGGGATGCCAGAGTTGTAGGTGGCAGCCTAACCCACTGTGCCCAGTGCTAGCCCGGCTATCCTTGTTTTTAATATGCTTAGTTGTAGTACAGTTCCTTAACATTTTTTGGTCCAGTATCCGATCTTTGTGCTATAAAACATAGATCTCTACTACCTTAAATGAATTGTTTAATTATATAAGCAGATGGGAAATTCTTTTGTGGTAAACATTTTGGATTTATTCAAATAGGCATTATTGCTATTCACCTCTGCAAAAGGGGTTGACCCTCTATCTGGTCAGAAGAACTAATTGGAATGCCCAACAAGCTTCTTGCACATCTGGTACCTAGTGCCTGTTTTTCTCTCATTAGCCAGGAGTTACTTCATTCAATTAACAAACATTTATTCAACACGTGTTTTGTCAAGTATTATGCTAGATGCCGGAGCTAGGCACTCTGCCCTGACAGTTCTGTTCCTCACGCATCCTCCTGTCTCCAGGGAGACAGAGACAGCCTAGCAGCCACTTCCTGCAGTGCTGTCCGTGTCTCCTAGGCAGAGGTACACAAACACTACTAGGAACTCCTGACCGGCAGGGAGGGTGAAGGAAGGGGCCAGGACAACATCTAAAGTGGACGTTAAGGACATTTAGGATTAGATGGGAGAGGGGGAAAGCCTGAACAAGAGATTCCAGCAGAGAAATTGCACCTGCTATGAGCCTGAGGTAAGAGAGTTCTTGGAACATTTACAGCAATTAAAGTAGTTCCTTCTGGCCAAAGAGTAGAGTTTAGAATTGTGGCCTAAAGTGATAACACCCCTCTAAGATTTGTTAAGCTGTTTAAGTAGAGACTAATGGGAAAACAGCAAAAGATTTTTGAATCAACGAGTAACATGGAAACTCTCCACTTAACCCGTGGAGAATGAATTAGAAAGGGCATCGATTGGAAATAAGGAAATGGTGGGAGCCAGAGCTAGGGGAATGGCTGAGTAGCTGGCTTCCAAAGACACTGAGCCCATAGACCAACCGGACTGGCAGTGCACTGGGTGTGGGAGAGGAAGGCGGTAGGAATAGACTTCCAGATCTCTGACTGTGTTACTGGTAGAAATAGTGATATTTGAAGAGAAGTATGTTTTTAGAGAACAAAAGGGAAAGAATTTGCTTTCAACTGTTGACATTCTGAGTTTGAGGCACTGCTAAGAGTTAGACTGAGTGCAGTAACTTAAGTTGTCTGGTGGAACCTCCATTTAAAAAGTAAAAAGAAAGAGGTGAAATGGGTGTTAACAGCATGTCTTTGCATATTAAGGCTTGGAAATCTGGTGTGTATTTACAGTGGGCTGCAGTCACATTCTAAATATTCACTAGCTACTGTGGGGTAGTACAATGCTAGACCTAAGGAATTTGGTCTAGGCTACAGATAGAGCATTAGGAATCAGTTATTTTTAAGTTTGCTTAGCAGAAAGTGACATTCTGGGTGGATTTTAAAGTTTAATGCAGAATTTGTTTTGTTGCATTATGATTTAATGATATAGGTCTTAACTCTCTACCTCAATCAGTGTATTAAATGTTCCTCATATGTATCTCTTCTGTAAAACTGTTGTCTATATATATAAAACGTGTTTGTTATTACAGATCAATCTCAACGAGGTAGCCTCTTCACTCTCTTTTTGAACAATCCTCTAATGGCCTTCCTATTTGTCTCTGGATTGTCAAGCATGCGTAGAGGCCTGTGGGAAAAGTGTCAAGAATATCTTCGAAAAATCAACCGCGATATTGCACAGCTACTGACACATTCACGTTCAATAGGTACCCTACTAATCTAACTGCACACTTACCAGATGTATTAGAATGGCTTAAAATTGTTGCTTATTTTAAGTTGTTTGGCCTTGTGAAGGTGTTAATCCCAGGCAGGGGAGTCGAGAGGCTTTCCTGCAGTCTCCTTCCCCCTCTGAGTTGTTACTTCCATGCAAGCAGCCTTTTACTGTCACCTTTCTCCTCTTTGCAGATCAGGCATTCCTCCAGTTTTTTGGAGATGAATTTCTTCGCTTGCTTCTCACAAGATTTATCTTTTGTTCAGCTACCATGCGGATGCACAAGATTTTTCGGGTAGGCAGAGAATACTTTTAAAGACAAATTTTACCATTTTGTTTATTTAAGAATCATGTATTGTATTTTAATTATGTTGAAGTTTGAATAGATGCAGAGTAATGCTTGCAAATCAGTGTGTCTGGTGAAAAGATGGCATAAGGAACATTCTGAGGACCTGCATCCTACTCAAGAAGTGGTCCACTGTCACTGCTGCGGTCCTCTCAGCTCCAGCTGTCATCCTCAACTTTATGTTCATCTCTTGTGAATAGTTTCACCACACCTGTTTGAATTTCTGCACTGCGCATTGATGGATCCACATTGCTTTTTTTCAGTCAGTATGATATTCCTGAGACGAAGCCCAATTGAAGACTACGTAGCTCTGACTATATGAGGCGTTGTTTGACCATACATCACAAATTATCTGCTCCACTGATAATGGACACTTGGGTTGTTGCTGGTGTTTTATTATTCTGTAAATGATGCCACTGTGAAATTCTTGTATCAATTTCCTGATGGTCATATGAAAGATTTTCTCTGGGGAAATATACCTAATACTGGGATTGCAAGGCCAAAGGGAGTAAGCATCTTCAACTTGAGTACCTAATGCCAACCTGTATTCCAAAGTGGCCACACCAGCCGACACTCAAGCTAGCAGTGTCTGAGAGTTGCCATTTCCCCAGTCGTTCCTTACAGTGGTGCAGTCATGGTTCATATTTTCTATGAATCTGGCATTGTAAAGTGGTAAATCATTGTGCTTTTTATTTTCATTCCAGATTGCTCTTGAGGTTGGACAACTTCTGTGTGTTATTCTGTGTTCTCCTTTGTGGAGTGTTTTCATGTTTTCAAGTTTTTTGCTTGACTTAATAGTACATTTTGTAGGGCTGGCACTGTGGCATAGCAGGTAAAGCCATCACCTGTAGTGCCAGCATCTCATATGGATGCTGGTTTGAGTCCCGGCTGCTCTACTTCCAATCCAGCTCTCTGCTGTGGCCTGGGAAAGCAGTAAAATGTGGCCCAAGTCCATAGGCCCCTGCATCTGCATGGGAGATCTGGAGGAAGCTCCTGGCTCCTGGCTCCGGATCAGCACAGCTCCAGCCTTTGCGGCCAATTGGGGAGTGAACCAGTGGATAGAACACCTCTCTTTCTCTCTCTCTCTCTCTCTTTTTTACTCTCTGCCTCTCCTCTCTCTTTGTAACTCTGACTTTCAAATAAATAAATAAATCCTTTTTTTAAAAAAAAGTATATTTTGCTATTTTTATTTCTTTCTGTATATTGATCATAGTGTAGCAATGTATTTCATTTTATAAGAAACTGCGATCTTTTTTCAGAGCGGTTGTACCATTTTTGACTCCTCTGAACAGAGTCTGAAAGTTGCTTTGCATCCTTGTTGGCACTTGATATTGTCAGACTTTAATTATGACCATTTTCTTGGATATGTAAGTGTACCTGATGGTTTCAACTTGCATTTCATGGTTCAGTAATGATATTGACCATTTTTCATGTGCTTATTGGCTATATTTTATATCATTCTGTGGCTTGCCTTTATATTTTCTTTTAAAGAAATATTTTTTATTTTTTTTTTGACAGGCAGAGTGGACAGTGAGAGAGAGAGAGAGACAGAGAGAAAGGTCTTCCTTTTGTCGTTGGTTCACCCTCCAATGGCTGCCGCGGCCGGCGCACCGCACTGATCCGATGGCAGGAGCCAGATACTTCTCCTGGTCTCCCATGGGGTGCAGGGCCCAAGCACTTGAGCCATCCTCCACTGCACTCCCAGGCCACAGCAGAGAGCTGGCCTGGAAGAGGGGCAACCGGGACAGAATCCGGCACCCTGACCGGGACTAGAACCCGGTGTGCCGGCGCCGCAAGACGGAGGATTAGCCTAGTGAGCCGCAGCGCCGGCCTTGATTTCTCTTTTGATTCCTTCTGTGAGCCACAGTTCATTCAGGAGCAGGCTGTTCAGTCTCCATGTGTTTGCATGTGTTCTAGAGACTCTCAAGTTGTTGATCTCCAGCTTCATTCCATTGTGGTCAGAGAAGATTCATGGTGTGATTTCGATTCCTTTGAATTTGCTGAGGCTTGCTTTATGGCCTGGCCTGAGGTATATCCTAGAGAAAGTTCTATGCACTGGTGAGAAGAAGGTGTATTCTGCAATTGTAGGATGAAAAGGTCCATTCGGTCTATAGTGTAGATTAACTGTTGTTTCCTTGCTGATTTTCTGTCTGGGTGATCTGTCCATTGCTGAAAGTGGGGTAGTGAAATCCCCCATTACTATTGTATGGGAGTCTGTGTCTCACTTTAGATCCATTAACATTTCTTTTAAATAGCCAGGTGCCCTGTAATTAGGTGCATATACATTTATTATAGTCACATCTTCCTGTGGAACCGATATCTTAATCATTGCATAGTGCCCTTCTTTGTCTCTTTTAACAGTTTTTGTTTAAAGTCTGTTTTGTCTGATACTAGGATGGCTGCACCAGGTCATTTTTTGGTTTCTGTTAGCATGGAATATCTTTTTTTTTAAGATTTATTTATTTATTTGCGAGTCAGAGTTACACAGAGAGAGGAGAAGCAGAGAGAGAGAGAGAGAGAAAGAGAGAGAGAGAGAGAGAGAGAGGTCTTCCATCCGCTGGTTTACTCCCCAATTGGCCATAACGGCTGGAGCTGTGCCGATCTGAAGCCAGGAGCCAGGAGATTCTTCCAGGTCTCCCACATCGGTGCAGGGTCCCAAGGACTTGGGCCATCTTCTACTGCTTTCCATAGCAGAGAGCTAGACAGGAAGTGGAGCAGTGGGTCTCGAACCAGCGCCCATATGGGATGCCAGCAGTTCAGGCCAGGGCGTTAACCCTCTGTGTCTCAGCGCTGGCCCCAGCATGGAATATCTTTTTCCATCCTTTCATTTTCAGTCTGTGTGCATCTTAGTTGGTGAAATGTGTTTCTTGTAGGCAGCAAATAGATGGATTTTGATTTTTTTTCCATTAAGCCAGTCTGTGTCTTTAACTGAAGAGTTGAAGCCATTTACATTCAAAATGACTATTGATAAGTAGCAACTTGGTTCTGCCATTTTTCCATAAATATTCCTGTTGTTTACTTTGGATTTCCTTTATATATTTGCTGGGAGATTTTCTGCCTTCACCTTTCATAGTGATGACTGTGTTTCTGTGTGTAGCACATCCTTAAGCATCTTTTGTAAGGCTGATGAGTGGTGGCAAATTCTTTCAATTTCTGTTTGTTATGTCTTTATTTCACCTTCATCATAAATGAGAGCTTTGCAGGGTACAGTATTCTGAGTTGACAGTTTTTTTCTCTTAAGATGTGGATTATATCTCACCAGTCTCTCCTAGCCTGTCGTGTTTCTGATGAAGTCAGCTGAGAGTCTAACTTGAGATCCTCTGAAAGAAAGCTGGTATTTTTCTGGTGCATTTTATTTATTTATTTATTTATTTATTGACAGGCAGTTAGTGAGAGAGAGGGAGTTATAAACAGTGAGAGAGAGACAGAGAGAAAGGTCTTCCTTCCATTGGTTCACTCCCCAAATGGCCGCTACGGCTGGCGCTCTGCCGATCCAAAGCCAGGAACCAGGTGCTTCCTCCTGGTCTCCCATGTGGGTGCAGGGCCCAAGCACTTGGGCCGTCCTCCACTGCCTTCCCGGTCCACAGCAGAGAGCTGGACTGAAAGAGGAGCAACCGGGACTAGCACCCGGGGTACCAGTGCCGCAGGTGGAGGATTAGCCAAGTGAGCCACGGCACCAGCCTCTGGTGCATTTTAGGATTTTCTCTTTATGTTTTACTGTGGAGAGTTTGACTACAATGTGTCATGGTGAGGATCTTTTCTGGTCATGTCTTTGAGGAGTTCTCTGTGCTTCCTGTACTTGGACATCCCTTTCTCTAATTTAGGGAAGTTTTCTATAATTTTTTCACTTAAAAGGCCTTCTCACCCATTCTGTCTTTCCACTCCTTCAGGAACTCCTAAGACCCATATGGTGGATCGTTTGATAGTATCCCATAGATCTCCAACACTGTTTAATAGTTTTCTAATTTTTTCTTGTTTTTTGGTCTGAGTATAAAATTTCCAGAGATTTGTCTTCTAACTTGGATATTCTTTATTCTGCCTCACCGAGTCTGTTGTTAAGGCTTTCCACCGCATTTGTATTTGATCTATTGAATTCCTCATTTCCAATATTTCATTGTGATTTCTCTTTAAAGTCTCAATTTCATGGGAAAATTTTTCTTTCTTGTCATGTATGGATTTCCTTAGTTTGTGAATTTGCTTCTGATTACTTCTAAGTAACCCTATGATCAATTTTTTGAATTCTGTTTCTGGTATTTCTTCAACCTCTTCATTTTCATATTTAGTGTAGATGCGTTGTTGTGTTCCTTTGGGGTGTCTGTTGTCTTCCTTATTCTCGTTTCTTGAATTGCTGCATTTATTTTTAGGCATTTGTGGAGATACTTGGTAGTTTATATTTTGTCCTTGTGAATAGTGGGGTGTCTGTTCTATCTGTTCACTCAGTGAATTCCCTGAGACGGGTGCAGGGTGTGGCCAGGGAGCTCTGTTTAGTGCTCCGGGACAAGGGGAGTGTCCACGGTGACTCCCAAATTGGGTGTGGTAAATCACCCAGCCTCCCCACCCCATCAGTTCTCCCAGCCAGACTCAGGGGTCTCCTCTCAGCTGGCCGCTGTGCTCAGAGCAGGCACAGCTGTTATGTATGTCCAAAATGGCACCCGTCCACTCTTGGCTAGTTACAGGACACTACTACTGAAGAGAGAAGCATGCCCCGTTTTGTCCCTGTAGGTTGGCAGTATACTGCCCCCCACAGGGCTCCCAGCCAGGCTCACACCAGGCTCTTCCCGCAGCTTAAATGCCCGTGGTTTGGGCCGCTGCGGTCTGGTTTTACCTCACTCTGCGAGGCTGGTGCTGAGGCTCTCGCTGCTGGGCTGCTGAATTGTGTGCGTCTACACCCTCCACACGGATCCAGTGTTCCTAATTTGAGTGAAGTTTCCTCTGCCCTTCTCTTCCTAACTCCTCCCTGAGATTGCACTCTCTCCATGTTGTTAAACTGTCTTCCCCTGGACCAGAGCAGTAAGCTCCCTCCCTATTCTGCCATCTTCTGCTCCAGTCCTTTGCATTTCTGTATGAATTTTGGCATCAATTTCACATTTTGCTTGTGATTGCTTTGAATATATATAATCAATCTGTTGGGAATTGTCATTTTTATAATAGTGAATTGTACCATTAATAAATATGGTATGTATTGCCATTAATTTAGGTTGTCAACGTGTCTCTCAGCAAGATATTGTAGTTTTGGCCGCGACAGCCAGAGCTGGGCTGATCGGAAGCCAGGAGCCAGAAGCTTCCTCTGAGTTTCCCACTTAGGTGCAGGGGCCCAAGGACTTGGGCCATCTTCTACTACCTTCACAGGCCATAGCAGAGAGCTGGATCCGAAGTGGAGCAGCCAGCGCCGCGGCTCAACAGGCTAATCCTCCGCCTGCGCCGCAGGCACACCGGGTTCTAGTCCCAGTCGGGGTGCCTGATTCTGTCCCGGTTGCCCTTCTTCCAGGCCAGCTCTCTGCTGTGGCCAGGGAGTGCAGTGGAGGATGGCCCAAGTGCTTGGGCCCTGCACCCCATGGGAGACCAGGAGAAGCACCTGGCTCCTGCCATCGGATCAGCGCGGTACACCGCCCGCGGCGGCCATTGGAGAGTGAACCAACCACAAAAGGAAGACCTTTCTCTCTGTCTCTCTCTCTCACTGTCCACTCTGCCTGTCAAAAAAAGAAAAGAAGTGGAGCAGCTAGAACTCAAACCGGTACCCATATGGGATGCCGGCACTGCAGGCAGTGGCTTTACCTGCTATGCCACAGCACCGGCCCTAATTTTGTAGTTCTTATTTTTAAGATTTATTTATGTATTTATTTGAAAGGCAGAGGCAGAGAGAGAGGTCTTCCATCCTCTGGTTCACTCCTCAAATGGCCACATGGCTAGATCTGGGCTGATCTGAAGCCAGGAGCCAGGAGCTTCTTCCAGGTCTCCCATGCAGGTGCAGGGGCCCAACCACTTGGGCTGTCTTCTACTGCTTCCCCAAGCCATGGCAGAGAGCTGGATTGGAAGTGGAGCAGCCAGAACTCGATCCGGCGCCCATATGGCATGCCAGCATTGCACTAGCTGGTAACTGCCTTATCCATTATACCACAGCGCCAACCCTGATTTTGTAGTTTCTATCATAGAGGAACTATATGTGTCTTACTAAATGTATTCTAAAATATTTCTTGTTTTATATTGCTTTGAAAATAAAATTATTTTTATTTCATTTTACATCATTTATAACTAAAAATAGAAATGCAATTTTAAAAACTGGCCTTGTAGGGTAGGCATTTGGTGCAGCAGTTAAAACCCTGCTTGGGATTCCTGCATCCCATTTCAGAATGCCTAGGTTCAAGGCCTGGTTCTGCCTCCATTCCAGCTGCCTGGAGAGGCAGCAGCAGCTGATGGCCTGGGTGCCTATGTTCCTGCCAATCACAGGGGAGACCCAAATTGAGATCTGGGCTCCTGGCCTTGGCCTAGTCCAGCCCTGGCTATTGCAGACATTTGGGGAGGGGAGTGAACCAGAGGATGGAAGATCTCTCTCTGTCTGCCTCTGTTTCTGTCTCTCAGCCTTTGAAATAAATTTGAAAAAAAAAAATTGAAATTGACCTTATTAAATTAGTAGTTCTTTTAGCTTTTTACACATTCCTTAAGGTTCTCTGTGTACTCATACATGACCATGTCATCTTCAAACAAAGCAATTTTACTGCCTCCTTTCCAGTTTGTGTGCCTTTTGTATTTTTTTGTGCTTTATTCCAAGGCTAGATCTTCCAATCAAATGATGACTAGAAGAACGGGACATGGACATCCTTGTGTTCCTGATTTGGGGGGAGAATTTTTAACATTACCATAAGCTATAGTGCTAACTGTTGGTTATTTATAGATATCTTTTATCAGATTGACTGAGCTCCCTTCTCTTCATAATTTCCACAAAGCTTTTATCAGGAATCAATATGGAAAGTTGTCAAGTACTTTTTTTCTGTGACTGATTAATATATATTAATTGTGTTAATATGATGAATAGCTTTAATTGCTCTTCTGAGGTTAAATCAGCCTCACTTACCTGGGTTAAACCAGTTTTGTGCTCACATATCTTCCTTTTACATTGCTGAGTTCAGCGGGCTAATATTTCATTATACACTTTTGCATCTGTTTTTATGACTGGTTTTGGAATTTAATTTTCTTTTTGTGGCATGTTTTCATGTGGTTTTGTTATCAGGGTGATATTGGCCACATTTATTGTGCTGAAATGCATATCATTATCTTCTGTTTCTGAAAAGAATGTTTTAATTTCTTACTGTCTCTTCCTTGAGTGGTTGCTAGAATTCTATCAGTGAAGCCACTTACTCCTGTAGTTTTCTTTTGGGAAATTTTTAAATTATTAATCCAGTTTTAAAGGGATATTTATGTTTTCTGTTTCTTCTTGCTCAATTGCAATAATTTGTATCTTTCAAGGCATTTGCCTAATTTGTTGGTATTTGTTGATACTGCTTACAATTTTCCATTTTTAAAAAGTTTATTTATTTGAAAGGCAGAGTTGCAGAGAACTAGAGAGATACCAAGAGAGAGAGATCTTCCAGCTACTAGTTCAGTCCCCAAAAAGCTGCAGTGGCCAGGGCTGGGCCAGGCCAAACGCAGGGGCCTGGAACTCCATCCAGAATTCCAACAGAAGAAGCAGGAGCTCAAGTACTTGGGCCGCCATCCAGGGCTTTCTCTGGTGCATTAGCAGGAAGTAAACAGTCAGGATTGGAGCAGTGTGGGATGCTGGCCTCAGCTTTGAGGGTGGCAGCTTAAACCACTGCACCACAACCAAGGTTCCAACCACATATTATATGATTTAGTTTTATGGAATGTTTGCACTGGCAAATCTGTAGAAATAGATTAGTGCTTGTGCAAAGCTGGGAGGGGGGTGTTGGAACCAATATGGGAAGGTTATCCTAAGTTCACAGGACTTCATTCTGGAGGAAAATGTTCCAAAATTGTGGTGCTAGTTGCACAAACCTGAAAATATATGAAATACCGTGGAGTATTTACATTTTTTTAAAAGATTTATTTGAAAGAGAAGGAGAGGCAGAGAGAGAGGGAGGTCTTCCATCCACTGATTCCCTCCCCAATTGGCTGTAATGGCTAGAGCTGGGCCGATCTGAAGCCAGGAGCCAGGAGCTTCCTCCAGTTCTCCCACGTGGGTGCAGGGGTCCAGGGACTTGGGCCATCTTCTACTGGTTTTCCAGGCCATAGCAGAGAGCTGGATCAGAAATGGAGCAGCCAGGACTCAAACTGGTGCCCATATGAGATGCCGGCACTGCAGGCTGCATCTTTACCCGCTGCACCAGCCCCATGGAATATATACTTTAATTTTTTTTTCAATATTTATTTTATTTATTCAGAATAGTTACAGAGACAGAGAGGTCTTCCCTGCACTGTTCACTTCCCAAATGGCCGTGCCAGGAGCCAGGAGCTTTTTTCAGGGTCCCCCATGTGGGTGCATGGCTCTAAGCACCTGGGCCATCCTCTGCTGCTTTCCCAGGTGCATTAGCAGGGAGCTGGATCGGAAGTGAAGCAGGACTTGAACTGGCACCCATATGGGATACTGGCACTGTAGCACTGGCCCCAAATTATACACTTTGAATTAATGACTTGTATGAATGATATCTTAATGCAACTTAGTCTCACTTTCTTTATCTGTAAAATAGTGGTAGCAATAGCTGTCTCATGAGGTTGTTTTGATATTTCAGTGAAAGCAATTGTGCAATACTTAGCACAGGTGCACTCGACTTTTTATGCACTGTTTTAGCTGTAGTATTTTACTGTTTTTAAGGTTATTGAAACTTGTGACTTATGACTCAGGTTATTGAGACTTATGACCCAGAATGTGATTTAACTTGGTAAATAGTCTTTCTGCACTTGAAAATAATCCTTTGTATGTTTTTAAAGAATAAATCCTTGCTTCTTTATTTTATTTAAAAATTTTCAAATATTTTATTTATTTATTTGAGAGGTAGAGTTACAGAGATGGGGAAGAGACAGAGAGAAATGTCTTCCATCAGCTGGTTCATTCCTCAGATGGCTGCAATGGCCAGAGCTGAGCTGATCCAAAGCCAGGAACCAGGAGCTTCTTCTGGGTCACCCACATGGATGCAGAGGCCCGAACACTTGAGCCATCCTCAACTGCTTTCCCACACCATAGCAGAGAGCTGGATCGGAACAGGAGCAGTTGGGATTTGAACCATTGCCCATATGGGAGTCCTGCACTGCAGGTTGAGGCTTAGCCAGGTGCACCACAGCACTGACCCCAGGATTCTTTGTATTCTAATCTTCTTAGACGGAATCCTGTAAAATGTGAACTTTTTCAATTTGATTTAACTCATGTTATTTATATCTTCTGTATTCTTACAGTATTTGTCTGCTTTTTCTATGCCTGAGACCAGGAGTATTTTAACCTTTAATTATAATTGTGAACTGGTTTCTCATTTCAGTTTGGTTTTCCCTTGTGTATTTTGAAGATCTGTTTTGGGTTCAACTTTGTGAGGTGCTGAGAAAAGTAGTAATTTATTCCTCCAAATATTTTTCAATATGTGGGAATATGTAGAAATAGCCAAATGAATAATTTCCAGGGGACAGTTAATTGCCTGGTTCTTCAAAGAGTGCACCTTTTGCTTCCATGTCAGGTTTTTATTATTCCTTTTTTTTCTAATTGTATTTTTCTGATTTTTCTTCACTTTTTAGTACCTCTTGAACTTTTTTTCCACTTTTTTTTCTGATGTTCTGAGAAATCTCATCACTTTCATGTTGTACATTTATTGCTGAAAACTGTCTTCCTGAGATACAGCCTTGATTTTTCTAATTCTGCTTGTGTGACGGTTCTTTCTGTATCGCCTGTTACCGCAAATAGGTTATACTATCCCCAAGTTATCTCCTCCTTTACTTCTCTTTTCCTTCAGTAGCTACCAACTCTATTCTCTAGTCATCTGTTCCTGAAATCTTAGTCATTTTTTAAAAGATCCATTTCAAAGGCAGAGAGAGACTGAGATAGATCTTCCATGTGTTGATTGATTCCAGAAATGGCTACAGCCGTGGGGGGCTGGGCTAGACCAAACGCAGGAGCCAGGAAGTCCATTCAGTCTGGTTTGTGAGTGGCAGAGGCCCACTGCTTTCCCAGGCACATTAGCAGGGAGCTGGATTGGGAACGGCAGCCAGGACTCGACCCAGTGCCCTGACATTGCGTGCCAGCACCTCAAGCCATGGCTTAGCCTGCTGTGCCATAACGCCAGCCCCTCATGGTCTTTGTTAACACTGCCTCTTTCTCTTGTAATTAATCGACCCTTTCGGTGCTGTGTAGTCAGCTTTATGGCACTGTAACAAAATCCTGAGACAGCTAACTTTATAAAGAAAGGTGTTTATTTAGCTCAAATTTCTTGAGGTTCTAAGTCCAAGGTCAATGTCTTTTCCCCATTTTATTTTCCACTGCATTGTCTATTCATTCAAAGACTGCCTCCAGCAGGAAGGAATGAATATGGTTTCTTTATGATTATAATCCCAGGAAACAGCGGGCCTCAGTGAGCATCTGTGGAACGACCCGCCAAATGAGTCATGCGACATGATCATTTTAAGAGCCATTCAGTATGTTCAACAAATATATTAGCAATAAGATTCATACTAACATGAAGGAAAACAGTGCAGGTGAACTTACTCCTGATACTAGATCAGTGCAATTTTCTGCCATTTGACTCTAAAACTTGACTTTTTTCTTCTTTCACTACCAGGAAACACGAAATTACCCCGAATCATATCCACAACTGCCAAGAGACGAAACAGTGGAGAACCCTCACCTGCAGAAGCACATTTTGGAATTGGCATCCATTCTGGATGTTCGAAACGTGTTCTTTGAGAATACCATAGAGGACTATTAAACCCTCTTGTTGAAACAGTTTCTCATTTTCCACAGATTTTAAATGGTGCAGTTTTCTAATGTGATGACAGACACATAGTGGTGTTACTTAGTTTTTATTTTTTAATTTAGGACCACCGTTTTAAAAAAGAAACTGAAAAGAAAAATATTCAAACTTTTAGGGTAACTGTTTTAAAATGCAATCTTTCAGATCTTTTAAAAAAGTCAATCTTGGAATTTTTATTTTTCAGTTTTGAGGTATGGGTATTTACCTCCAACATCTAACCCTACACTCCAGTAGTCACTATTCTCATCATGAGAAGAGTAAATCATTTATTTTTGTATAATGAGGAAAATCCAGCTCTTACACTTGGACCTTAAATGTCTGATTTTGGAAAATACAAAATTGTTCGTAGCGATGCGACGAGCCAGCATGGACTACCGAAAATCAAGAACAGAGTCCTGCCATGGGTTTCCTTTTCATTCCAAGTTAGTAGGTAGAAATCTGTGTGATTCTCGAAGCATGATCAAGACAGTTCTTCAAATTATTTAATTCCTTTAAACACTGTCAAAGTTTCAGAAACTGTAGAGGATTGATTTGCATCTGAAAACTAAATCTTTAATTGGAGACCTGAGATGATAAATATTACTTGGAACATGTGAGCACTGTGTTATCATGAAATTTGCATATTTTGTTTTCTTTGTAGTCTTTGCTGGAAATGGAAAAAACACCAACTTTTAAATATTTCGGTCAAAACATCAGGTTGTTGGTTGCCTACTACAGTGTCTCCACCGTAAACTCTGAGTTTATGAGATCAGGTTTAAAGCTGCATTGATGCCCGTGGCAAACAGTACAGTTTTTAATTGTTTTTGCCTAATTCAAATTTATGAGACTTCACAGTCAGGTACAAACTTTAGTTGGGGGTAGCTGTGTGTGACCCTAAACTGTAAGTTGATTTTGCATTGACAATTTGGGAATAGGATTTGTTCAAACTCCCTGTATTTAGAATTTTATATTCGTGCCCTTTTTTTAATTTAAAAAATATATAAAGATTTTTGCATTTTTCTTCCCTGTCATCCCCTTCATAATTTCACAGACAACAGCTATGACATTTTAGGATTCTTCCCTATTTTGATTGCACAGCATTCAAGTTGGGAATTCTATGTTTCGAAAGGCCTTCCTACCTAATTTCTGTCTAGGCTCATATTCTACCTCTGGCAGTCCCAGGTGCAATGAGGTGATTGCTTTTGGTACCCCCTTCCTGTGTCCCTAGGGAAATGTTCCTGTAATATCTTTAACTGACTTTCACTTCTGGCATGGAGGATAATTTGAGTCTAAGTTATTCCCATACCAGCTCCATTTTGCTGGTTTTTCCATTGAGGCCTTGAGAAAATTTCTTGGATTTGGGGTCTTTGACGTGTTATATTTCCTTTTTAAAAATATTTTTGTTGGTTCTTTCAAACAGTGTTTCAGAAAACTCGAGCAGGGTTACCCTGGAAAGAGGTTTCCATTGCTGGTGGGTTTTCCTGTTCAGATAGATTGCTTTCCTTTCTTCAGTACCATACTAAAGCCCGCAGCTCTCCCTTTGTGACAGTGCTTACTGGACGCTAGTGATATACTGTCATGAGTTTTCTGACCTCTGTGTGAAGTTCCCTGAGGTTCTATGCTAGTGAAGTCCAGCCAACATATATATTCCTGTTCTCTGATGTTTACCACAGTATTTACTGTCCTGGTCTTTATTCCCACCTGCTAAGCATAAGGAACACTCGTCTGAGGACTGGGAGCTGTGTGTTGGATTCCGGCTTTCCTGGTCACAGTGTCTTCATTTCTTTTCTCTTCAGCACTCTCAACTGTGAATGAAGGGTTGGTCCAGGGTCCTCTCCAACTCAGTAATTCTACAATTTGAATTCTTGGTTCCAAAAATACTGAAATCCTCACTTCTACAGTGAGGAAAACTGGATTCCTTGTTTTTAGTATACACAACATTTCCATTTTCATTTCTAGGTCATATTTACCTAGATTTTGTTCAAGAAAATATCTGAGTCCCCCTTAGCTGTTTTAGAAACTAGTTCAGAGAGACTCCCTGGAGAAACTAGAGCTTTTATGATTAGAAACACATATATCTTAAAAATCCAACAAGGGTTTGGATTATGACATTGCCCTTCAGTTTATGTAAATGCGATTTTTTTACTGACAGTTAAAAAAATCTAAAGTAGACTGAAGTGATCTTGAATCTTCAAAGAGAGGAAACTGTGCTAGAAAATTCCTTTTTTTTTTTGCTCTGACAGCCAGAGTGGACAGTGAGAGAGAGAGACAGAGAGAAAGGTCTTCCTTTGCCGTTGGTTCACCCCCCCAATGGCTGCTGCGGCAAGCACACCGCGCTGATCCAAAGCCAGGAGCCAGCCAGGTGCTTCTCCTGGTCTCCCATGGGGTGCAGGGCCCAAGCACTTGCGCCATCCTCCACTGCACTCCCGGGCCACAGCAGAGAGCTGGCCTGGAAGAGGGGCAACTGGGACAGAATCCGGCGCCCCAACTGGGACTAGAACCGGGTGTGCTGGCGCCACAGGCGGAGGATTAGCCTATTGAGTCTTGGCGTGGCCCTAGAAAATTCTAAACTATTGCTTTGCTAATGCCTTCAAATGTATACTGAGCAACCACTTTACTCCAGATTCCCTTCTGGACAAGTCTGTGTTAGAAGATGGTTAGTAGACCAGAAGACATTTGGAGCATGCTGAGGGGTCTCTTGTTTTTTAGAGAACAACTCTTTAAAAGAGTGATCCGGATCAACCTCAGTGGAACTTCACATCTGCACACTTTGTGTTTCTTTGTCTTGTCTTTTTTTTTTTTCCCTTTACTTTGATCATGGAGGTTTTAAACACACATAGAGTTTAATGACCCCTTGTAGTATCCTTTATCCAGCTTCTACATTTTAAGGTTTTATTTTAATCAAGGAAGGAGAAATGTAAATGGACAGTCATTCAATGGGCTCAACATGACAATGGCAAAGAATCTATTGTTTTAAGGGCATAGGCCTCTCCTGTATAAATATAAAAATTTTAAGCCCTGTTTATTTAATTTTATAATTCACAAAAATTTAAGTATTGGAACTAAGAACAGAGCAAAGCAATGGGAAAGAGTGCTGCTTTGCTTTCAAATTGCTCAAACTCTGCCTGGAGATTCTGATCTAGTCTCTGGTTTCCCTTCAGAATATAGAATACATGCAATTCCAAGAAGTCAGTTACGTACAGAAGGAAAGGAAGCACAATGTAATTTTTCTTTATCTGTGTATTTCTGAAGTCAGTAAAGTGACTATCCTTCCTGATACTGAGGAGAAACTCAATCCAAAATGTCGCTGTTACTCTGATAGAGGTAGAACTAAAACTCAAATCCCATCGCAGTCCAGTCTGCAAGTAGCTCGGACAGCTTGCTCCCTGTAACAAGCGAGAAGGAACTGGAGATTTATAAGTTGGCATAAAAAGCTGTGGTTTGGTTTGGGTTGCCACTCAGGCCTTGAAGGTTTTAAATTATAAAAAATCCAGTTACTTTTGTCTTTGAGTGTGTATACGTGTTTTCCTCCTAGAAAGGTGCTCTCAAAACTTCTCAAAGCACAGAATTTATCATACCCTTTATGTTTTTACCAAATTGAAATGTTTCGAGATAACAGAAGCAGAATAGATGCTAATTGTACCGAATTTAGTTGAGACAAAGGGAAAAGTGACAAATCCTATTTATATATCAGTTTTGGAGTTTCTCTAGCATTCTTCAAGTTTAATCTCTGACCTGTGATTCAGTAACTGTGTAAAAAAGCAGTTTGGACCCAGTTGAAAAGTCTCATGCTTAGTTATCCACGGAGAGTTATAATCAGCCTGATATCCAGATCATTCTTGACTGTAAGTGCAGTAAGGTGCCAAGATATGCAAACTTGGCCCCTACCAATGATTCAGAACCACCTCCCCACCCTCTGAGAGATATGATGCAGATATGAATGCTTTGAGCCTCTTAGTGATATTTTGGTTGTTCTGGTTCTTGTGTGTTTCGAGAGTACAAAGGGTATTGACATTGAGGACTCTTACTGAGTTTATTTATTTGAAATTCTTGTTTTATTTGCAATGGCATGTGTATATTTTTGTGATGCTAAATGCAATCTATGTGTATACTTTTTGTATATGTGTACATACGTGTAAATATCTTGGTATGCAATGATACAGTATGTGTATATTATATACCCATACCCATTGTGGGCTGAATTTATTTAAGTTCTGTGAGGACATCCTAGTGGCATTGTTCATGCTGCTGTAATTAGGTTGCGGTTGTATCTCATTCACAAGCTTCTATTTTGAGGGGCTTGTGTTGGGATAAATGGGCTAATTTGGAGTTGAAATTAGGATATGAAGATCTTAACAGAAAGCTGGACATTCTTAGCTTTAAACCCTTCTTCAAATTTAAACTGATGATAAATTCATGATATAAACATGAAATGCCTAAGTATGTGAAACTGAGACACCAGCAGGTTCTTTAGGTGTGTTAGTTCTTTATTTTCTTGACGCACATTTGAGTACTGTTACTGAATGGGAAATTATATTGTTACTTAATCAAGGGACTTTGGGAAAACTCACTTGACTCACATTTAAAATAGGAAATTGTTCTTTAAGGGGGCAAAATATATTCCTAGTTATCATTTCAATACCTGATACTGAACTTTAATTTTGGAACTTTTTTTTTTTATCACTGTGCCTCGTTGTGTACGTGTCTCTGTGAGGCAGTGAAAGGGGCATGAGCTAAGGGAAGGCCCGTCCTCGGTGGGATGGGGTTCAGCGAGGAGCGGGACGTTGTTAATCCGTGTGTCTGCAGCAGCTGTCGGCATTTCCAGCTACAGACTTTTCTTACTGGAACGGCATGCCCAAGATGAGTGTGCTCATCTGAGAAGGCGCTCCAGGTGAATCAGATGCCTCCAGTCGTTTTGCTCTGTCTCTGTGAGACCACTTGTGTTCTACCATTTTATGATACATTCACACATAGAGTTCTCAATATTAGGATGGTATGCTATCACAATCCGGGCCTTCAGATGTTTACCAAGGATGATAGGTTTGGGGAGGATATGTGCAGTGCCAACCTGTGAATCTATGGAATACTGCAGAGTATCAGTGTTCATTTACTCCTGTCTGTCTTCAACTGACATGTTTGCATAGAGTGAGTGTTAAGAGATGTATTCGGGTACATAGTAAACGCTCACTGGAGAAATTAAGGTTATTTTTTCATGACAAAATGCAACTTGCAAAGCAACTTTTTGCCCTACTCTTCAGAAGACTAAGTCTAATTGATTCAACATTTAAAAATGATCCTACAGAGGGAAATTAGTTCAGGAGTCGGTTTTAAATGGTACATTTCCTCTTCTTAGTCTACTATTGGCAATTCAATTATGGTATTAAATTTAAAATTACAGCCTTTTTCTTGAGAAGTCAGTGAAAATGTCCATAGGGTCTGATACTCTGTTGTTTTATAACTTTTTTTTTTTTGCAATTGGAGAGAACAGATACGAGGCTACTTAAAATTCAGGGAATTGACTCACGCTCAGTGTGGGCACTAATTTGAAAACATCAGCAATGAAAAAAATGCCAAAAGACTGTATTGTGACTACAGCCTCTGATTCTAACTGTGGGAAGTCAGTAACTGCAGCTGAGTAAGAAATGAATTACTTAGAAAAGCAGCCCTTTCCCCCATTCTCCCATTCTCCCACACTGATACTCTGTGTGGTACTTCTGAGATTCTGCGACCACTCACATTAAAAATGGTAAACAAATGATCTTCCTCAAACTAGAGTTTCAAAACAATGTTCCACTATCTTCCAGTTTCAAGTTTTTAACCACAAAGACTCACGTAAGCATGCCTTGTATTTAAGGACAAATAACTGATGTGTGAAAGCAATCAATCACCTGTTGACAGTAAAGGTGCCAGCAGATAGAGGGGAAAATGCGCTTAATTAGGTAAAGGTAAATGTGTGAAGTATAATTTGTTGGTGCCATAGAAATATTTTCTTTAGAATCTTGTAAATACAAAATGTTTTCTTAATCTAAAATTGGTACTTTTCACTTACTAGTTTGGTGTAATACTGACTTTTGAGAAGAATTCCATTTTTACATAACATTGTTACTTTACCACTGATGGAAGCACCATTTCTTAATTTATAATATCTTTGTTAATTTCTTTTGTGGTTTTTAAAATTTTTAGTTATCAGACTGCTCTAAGCAGGGTGATTTTTAACAACATTTGAACAGTAGATTCAGAGTTTTTAAATAGTTTGAAGTACAGTGTAATATATACCACAGATTCACTTAAATCATTAACCCTGAATTTGATCTTAGAACACACTATGTATTGGGAGTATTCTTCCTGTTTTGGTAGATACACCGTCTATATCCTAAGACAATCATCTTTTTAAGTATAACATTATTTACTGATAATTTCAGATTTTTACTTTTCTCATTGGCTTACAGAATGACAGTCAATAGAGCGAGTTTTTATCACTCTGCGTGAGGTAAGGAATTATGGCTAGCCTTCTAGTAGGTCTGCAGTGATGCATATTTAAATTTTGATGTTAAATCATAATATATCTTGAAGCTTTTATTATGAATGTCCACCTGTCCATGATTGAACATTGAGATTTATAAACATTAAAATTCAAATCATAAGTATTCTCAAATTTCAAATCAGTATGAATAGCCATTTTAAAATATGGAATGATATGTAATCCCAAGTACTTCCAAACCATAGAGAAAATAACTATCATTTTTTTTTCAAAATTTTATTCCCACCCTCCTTTGTATGCTACTAATTTTTTTCTAAATTAAAAGTATGTAGTGTGATATATTGAAAATCTGCAGGAAAAAAGGCTTAAAGTGCTGTGGAACAATAAGAATTTTTATTACTATTTCCTGAAATTTTTGGTGGTTTTAATACTGTCATCATTAAAATCACCTTCCAAGTGTAAACTTACAACTTGAGTCTTGTGGCTTCTCAAGAGTTACCTGGAAACACTTTTTGCCACATAGACCTTGTGGCTAGTTAATCCAACTGTTTTTTTGTTTTTAATAAACCTTGCTGTTCAACTATCAGAGTCTTATATTTTTCAGGGTTCTTCCAGTTGAGATAGAAAGATGTTAGATAATAGAGAAGGCAGATACAATGTCCTAACATATTCATAGTAGATTTTACAAGTGAAGAAATTTTTACAAATAGTCTCTTCATTGCATAGCACCAGTATAAAATAGGGGTTATATTAGACATGGAATCAGATGAAGCAGTTATAAATCACTTTTTACTTTGCTGTAAAGGTTGTTCGTCACCTCAGGCCATGCATTTTTTTCCCCTCATAAAGTTGAGTATCATTCATATTACTCAAACTATCACTAAAGGTTAAGTTAATCAAATAGGAGTTAAAAGAAGTTATGTTTGATCTTTTTCCCCTGAAAACTGTCTACAATTTTGAAGCTATTATCTACATTATGAGTATCAGGTAGAAATGCACTTGTTTAAATCACAGCAAACACTATATTTGAAGGACCTAATTACTTGATTTTCTAGTGGTGTGAAATACTATTTAAAACAGTTGTGCTTGTCTGTAACTGAAATGTTATAGAATCGTTAGCACTGTAGGGATTAGAGTTCCATTAGCGCTCCTCCAGAGACTGAAGCACAATAATGTCCATGTCACACTTCTTATCCAAGTGCTGCTAATCTGTCATGCCGATAACGAAGCTATTTGGTTGCCTCTCTAGATGTTCACAAATCAGTGTAATCCTTGAGACCTAGTCTTTGTTGTTCATTTGTATTGAAATGTGGATATTGTGGGTGATAATTTTAGAACCAAATTCATTAGCTCAGCTCTTCTTAAGACAGCAAACCGTTTGGATGTTTTTATGTTACCAGAATAAATTCTGAAGGCGTTATTTACTACCAGTGACTAAGGGGGAAAGTCAATACTGTCAATATCAATTGCCTTGAACATTTGTGGTATTGTAAACGTTCTTGTCTGTTGTTTCTAAATCGCTTAAGCCATACATTCTCTTAAATAGGGATTGTTTTGTTTTGTTCCTTTCCAGCAGCCTTTTTCTGCATTGTCTGTTACGGTTAATACTTCATAGGTTTTAGAAATTGAAAAGTTCTCGCGAGATTTTATTTTCTTGAGCTCATCACACTTGACTCTTGTATGATACGTGATTTGTCATAAAAGATAGCAAGCCTTTCACTACTTCACTGAGTAAACACTGTGATTCTGCAGAGCGGATTCAGTGGGCTTTCTAGTATTTTCTTCTGTTATACGGTGACCACCACCTTAGGGCACTAAAATACTAGCGGATGGAAAGTTAAACACTATTGTTTTGATGTTTATGAATAATAAGATTACAGAGTATTCGATTTTTGTTGTCAGTATATTAAAGCAATTTTTGCATTGATAAATGTTCTCTAGGAATGTGACTGCATACATCAGGTGTGAACTCTTGTAAATGAATTTTGTATCTTGATCCACATATATATTAAGTGTATCATCAATATAAAAATAAACATTATTTGCTTAAACTTTTTGGTACTTCAGAACTGCTGACGGTTTAAGAGGTAAGCTGTTAGGGTTTGCCTCCTTCAGCTGGCACCCCAGATGCTGCCAACTGTTTGGGGTTTGCAGATTCGATGCTTCTTACTCTAGCTGGTATATCTCTTTAGAGCCCTGGGCTTCACACACCCCCACCCCCACCCCACCCCCGCCTTTCTCCTGGTGGTCAGACTGGAAAAATCAGGTGCACTGGCTGGCGGTGGGGCTGGGGCAGGACTCGAGACCTGACCTAGGATACTGATGGGCACTGTGGCCACGCACAAGGCACTTGCACGCTTTAGACTTTCCTCACGTGTTAAAAGGAGGCGGCCCATCAGTAGTGGATACTGAGATTAATACAGCGGGCTGCCCCCAGCGGATTTTTCAAACGCCAACCAGATCCGAGTACTTTCAGAACACGGGCAGAGTTCTGGAAGCTTCTCCCAGGTGCCGTTTACACGTGTGCTGGGTTGCGATGGAAAAGGTAGCACCTACAGTTAAGGCACAGACAACAAAAGTTGAAACGCCACTCACATCGCCAAGATCCCAGAACTAGTCTCTGCAGCCCCAGGGTTCCCGGGATCACCCAGACACAGTGACCAGGCAGCTGCGCGGCGCGCGGCGGGGCTGGCGCCAGGCGGCCATGGCCCGGGGTTTCCATCCAGCCCGCGGCACACAGCGGGTCTTCCCTTTGCCACGAGGCTCCTCCCACTTCCTCGACTCTACACCAACCCCGTTCACAAAGACAGGTGAAAGGCCTCCACGACGCATTTGTCACCCACGGGGCTGGCCGGCCGCTGACGTGGCGAGTCCGCCTGAGCGAGCGCCAGGCCCGGCGCCCGCGCCCTCCAGCCGTTCCGGCCCAACCGCCGCCCCAGAGCTCGCGCGCGCGCCGCGGAGGGCACGCGGGCGCATGCGCGCGGCGGCCCAGCCCCGCGCGCAGCCACTTCCGGCGCGCCGGGGGACGTGCGGTTCCGGGTCGCTGCTCCGGCTCCGCGGCTGGCGGTGGGGGCTGGTGACGCTGGCCGGCGCTCGCGAGAGGCCCCGGAGGCGGTGCTCTGCCGGGTGCCCACAGAGCGGCAGGTGCGCGACCCGAAGCTCCGGGGATTGGAGCCGCCCCTCGCCCCCATTCTCCCGGTGTCCTCGGTCTGTCCCCAAGCGCCCCGGACGGGGTTGCCCGAGACCTTAGGCGGGGGGCGGTACCTGGGGACTGGGAGGGCGAGGATGGGGGCGGAGGCGGGCTGCCCCGGCCTGGGGGGCTGGCGCCTCGGGTCCTGAGATTCCTCCCTGCGCGACCTTGGACACGTCCCTCCTCGCCAGTGGGCTTCAGTTTCCCTGCTTCCAGATGAGAGAGACGTCGGCTGCTAGCCCTGGCAGTGGGAGCACCGGCGGGGCTGGCGGGGGCTGAGGGAGTGGGCTCCCAACTGCCTGGCAGCGCCCTGCCCGCCATCCTGGGCGTCAGCATCTTCTTTCTTTTTTTAAAAAAAAATTTTTTTTAAACCTAACTTTGCCGTCCTTCCTCTCAGCGACTGCCTTAGGCGTCCGTGACCAGACAGCCCAGGGTCTGGCCAGGTAAACAGTGTGTGAGGGCCAGAATCAGCTGAGAGCTAAGCCGGCTCTGGAAAACCGGAACTCGCGTTGCAGTTTGGCTCAGGGCTGCCTAGAAGTGAATTTAGACACTGACTGCGTTGAGCGACTCCAGCTCTAGGGAGATTCCAGACTGTAGGAGACCAGCGTGAGCGAGGTTAGCCCGCCTGGAGTCGGGCAGTGACAGGTTTTCCCTCCCCGACTTAATTCTTCCCTTGCACTCATCTCCCACCACCGCCCCCCAAGATTCTGGCTTTGTACTTGAAAGATACCCAACGTGTTTCATCTTGGTCTTCGTGAGAGCTTTGACCTGCCGGCCGTCTTAACCGGGTGAGTAAGGACATTGCAGGGAGAGCTTCCGATGAACTGTAGGGGTTTCACAGGTGATCCCAGGCGGTAAGGAGTCATTTGTAGGTCTTAGAGCAGAGCTTGAACAGCGTCCACAGGCCGTGGAAAGTTAAGGCTGGACCCAGAACAGCCATGCTTCAGACCGTGTTGGAAGGAAAAGGTGCTTGGATATCATGTGAAACACTGAGAAGGAAAACTGTGATTTGAGGTCATTTTTTCAGACTCAAACCACACATTTCCAGGAACAGTTTAAGAATGATCATAGTAGAATCTTCTGGCTTGCTTGTTTTTTTTTTTGTTTTGTTTTGTTTTTTTTTTTTAAAGTGATGAGCTTTCTGCAGACCACAGGGAACATAAAATGTTACATCTTTTCCTCTTACTGAGTTACATATGTTTTCTGCCTTCATCTTAAAAAAAAAACACACACACACGCTAGTTAAGCTTATTATTACAGGAAGGATTCAAAAGCGTTCAGTCATGCTTATATGATGTTAGTGTTTGACCTGGGAACTTTTACTAAATGTGTCATATGCCATAGCCACTATGGTCTAATTAAGAAGAACAAAAGTAGGGCCTGTGAGTCAGAGTTCGGTGCCCAGATCCCAGCCCTGCCGCTTAGCCACACAGTCTTTGATAGATTACTTCACCTTGAGGCTGGATTTCCTCATCTGTGTGTCCATATAGAAAGCAGCCAGGGCCTTTTAAAGGTTTAGTAATTATGTTCTGTTACCTTTACGTGTAAGTTATGAAACTTCATTTTGAAACCTAAAGCTTAAGGCAGCAACTCGGGCAGGGGATCTTTCCAGTGTTATCTTACAGATATCGCTTCCATCTAGTTTATAGATACTATGTTGCCATAAGCCCTTGGCCCACATTTATGTGGGAAGGCAGCTAGCTGGGATGTCTGAAACTTTTTAGGCACCTGTGTCTGGACCCTGGCCGCTGACCTAAGGACTACTGCAGTGAGGCAGGAACCGGCCGCGGTGCAGGGAAGCCACACAGCAGCAATGTTCGCAAAGCTGAAGAAGAAGATTGCAGAAGAGAGTGCTGGCGCTCAGAGGCCTGGAGGTGCCGCTAGGATTCCACGGTCCGTGAGCAAGGAGTCGGTCGCCTCCATGGGCGCTGACTCAGGAGACGACTTTGTGAGTATCTTCTTTAGTTTTTAATAATATTTGGTGCAGACTCAATTTTTTAAGAAAAATAATATTCCAGGGATTCCTTTTTTTTTTTTTTTAAGATTTTATTTATTTGAAAGAGTTAAAGAGCAAAGTAGAGCCAGAGAGAGAGAGAGCGGGAGGTCTTTCATCCACTGGTTCACTCCCCAAATGACCACAATGGCCAGAGCTGAGCTGATCCGAAGCCAGGAGCTTCTTCTGGGTCTCCCATGCGTGTACAGGGGCCCAAGGACTTGGGCCGTCCTCTGCTGCTTTCCCAGGCCCTAGCTGGATTGGGAGTGGAGCAGCCGGGACTCGAACCAACACCCATATAGGATGCTGGCGCTGCAGGCTGCGGCTTTAGCCCACTGTGCCACAGCACCTGCCCCGGGATTCCTTTTTATACGTACTTTAAAATTGCATGATTATTTCATATCTTTTGTAGTTTGTAGTTGCACAAGACCCCTGCACATCTTCTTCCTACTCTGAGATGCCTTTTTGCTAATGTTTGGTTGTTATTGTTAAAATGCTCTATTGTTTTTCCTTATCTTTTATGAGTTCCTTTCCATATTATCTACATTGCCTATATAGTATTTTTCCACCTATATACCTCATGTATCTTCCTTTACATTTATCCGTCAAAATGTTGGGGCGTGTTTTATCTGCAGACACAGATACTTTATGTCATTGTTGCCTGACTAGTCTGGATTGTGGTATGGGTTAGTCAGAATGTGCTGTTTTTTGGGGAAAATTGATGGGAACATGCACCCATGACTACATTATCTTCTTTGTAAAATATCATTGTTTGGTAAGATTTCAGAAAATGAGATTGCTGCTATATTAGGGAAATGTTATACTGAAGATTTCAAATGTATCTTTGACATATAGCAGGGTCCTCAAGTTAGATGACTTTTTTTAAAAAAAGATTGATTGATTGATTTGAAAGTCAGAGTTACACAGAAGAGAGGAGAGGTAGAGAGAGAGAGAAAGAGAGGTCAGCCATCCGATGGTTCACTCCCCAGATGGTAACAGTTGGAGCTGGGCCAATCTGAACCCAGGAGCCAGGAGCTTCTTCTGGGTCTCCCAAGTGGGTGCAGGGGCCCAAGGACTTGGGCCATCTTCTACTGCTTTCCCAGGCCACAGCAGAGAGCTGGATCGGAAGAGGAGCAGGCGGGTCTTGAACCGGCACCCATATGGGATGCCAGCACTTCAGGCCAGGGTGTTAACCTGCTGCGCCACAGCGCCAGCCCCAAGTTAGATGACTTTTTGGCACCAGCACACCGGGTTCTAGTCCCGGTCAGGGCGTCGGATTCTGTCCCAGTTGCCCCTCTTCCAGGCCAGCTCTCTGCTATGGCCAGGGAGTGCAGTGGAGGATGGCCCAAGTGCTTGGGCCCTGCACCCGCATGGGAGACCAGGAGAAGCACCTGGCTGGCTCCTGCCATCGGATCAGCACGGTGTGCCGGCCGCAGCGCGCCAGCCGCAGCAGCCATTGGAGGGTGAACCAATGGCAAAAGGAAGACCTTTCTCTCTGTCTCTCGCTCTCTCACTGTCCACTCTGGCTGTCAAAAAAAAAAAAAAAAAGTAATTTATAATGCTTTCTATATACAAAAGAATATATGTAAGGAATCTATAGAGTCAGAGCACACATCCAGCGAAGTAACATTATTGTTACTGTTGAAGCTGTGCACCCTTCTTCCACCTTTCCTCTCCCCCATCTACCCCGTAGGTAACTGTTGTTCTAAACTTTGTATGTATTATTCAAAAAGTTTATGGAAAACATGTGTTATGAAAAAACATGCATGGGTTTCAAAACTTTTTGCAATAAAGTTAGCTTAGCTTCTTTCCATTAACTTTTTGAAGTTCCTCATAAATGGCTATTTATTATTTACAGTAAACATTATTTGAACCTTAATATTGCATCATTATCTATAGTTTATTTATGAGGTAAGCTTTGAAGTTTACCTCATAAATGTGTTGTTTTAGTACTGCTTTTGAATTTTATAAAAAGTTATATCTTGCCATAATCTTCTTGGACTTTTTTTTTTTTAACTCAACATGTTTCCAGAATGTATCTGTATTACGTGAAGCTGTGATTCATTTATTTTTACTGCAGTATAAGATTTCAGCATTTGAAGTGAACACAGTTCATCTCTGTCTTCTCCCAGTGATAGACATTTGAGTGGTTTCCATGACCCAATAAGTCATCTTCCTCCTTTCTTCTGAATCCCGGGTCAGATAACGTGGCAGAAGCTATTAGGTTAATTGGAGCGGAGCAATAAGGATTACCAGATCTAGATTATCACTGGCTCCTCCCTTTAACAGATACTGTGCGTGCACCTGTGTTCCCCAGGCTGCAGGATACAGTGTCAGTGCTGTGGCGGGGAGCCTGCTTCGTCTTCCTGTTGACATGCTAAATGACGAGCCTCATCTAGAATGTATTCCAGATCCAGGGAGTGACCTGAATTCAGGGACTACTTTGCTTTGAGTCTTCTCGGGTGGTCTCTTTGAACTGAATGTGTATGCTGTTTCATCCTTACTCCCTGTGTCTAGAACTTACATCCAGCTGCATATATTACACAAATAGATGCCTTCCTGCGGCTCCTCAGATTCTGAACTCCAACTCCAGGTGTGTGTCTTCCTCCTCCAAGGCACCAGCTAGGAATCTCGGTTGCATTTTAGATTCTTCCTCTCCTTTTACTCGCTGGTGTCCAGTCAGTCAGCAAGTGTTTTGGCTTCCGTTTTCCGGGGTCTCTTAAACTTGCCTCTCCACTCCGCTCTACTGGTACGTTTACGTTCACTGGTGCTTCCATTTTATTTCAGGCTGCTTTTCTTTCTTGGACAAACATAGCAACTTATCTGGGCTCCCTGCCTCCAATAACTCTCCAAAGTGATTTTTTTAAAGATTTTATTTATTAATCGTAAGAGAGTTACACAGAGAAAAGTGAGGCAGAGAGAGAGAAAGGTCTTCTATCCACTGGTTCACTTCCAAACTGGCCACAACGGCCAGAACTGCACCGATCTGAAGCCAGGAGCAAGGAGCTTCTTCTGGGTCTCCCAAGTGGGTGAAGGGGCCCAAGGACTTAGGCCATCTTCCACTGCTTTCCCGGGCCACAGCAGAGAGCTGGATCAGAAGAGGAGCAGCCGGGACTAGAACTGGCGCCTATATGGGATGCCAGCACTTCAGGCCAAGGTGTCAACCTACTGCACCACAGCACCGGCCCCCAAAGTGATCTTTTAAAAGTGGATTTGTTGGCTGGCGCCACGGCTCACTTGGCGCCTGTGGCGCTGGCACCCCGGGTTCTAGTCCCGGTTGGGGCACCGGATTCTGTCCCAGTTGCTCCTCTTCCAGTCCAGCTCTCTACTGTGGCCCGGGAATGCAGTGGAGGATGGCCCAAGTGCTTGGGCCCTGCACCCACATGGGAGACCAGGAGGAAGCACCTGGCTCCTGGCTTCGGATCAGCGCGGTGCGCCGGCCACAGCGCACCGGCTGCAGCGGCCATTGGGGGGTGAACCAACAGAAAAGGGAGACCTCTCTGTCTCTCTCTCTCCCACTCTCCATTCTGCCTGTCAAAAAAATAATAATAATAAAAAAATTTAAAAGTAGATTTGTTCTTATCTCTCCAGTGCTTGCCTCAGTGGCTTCCCCATCATCTTTAGGATAAAATGAAAATTCATTTTATAGTGCAATAGTGAGCTGTCAGGATGTTGTCACAGGCCACATGCCCAGCCTCATCTCACTCCACTTTTCTACCCTGTGCTTCAGCCAGATTGACTTTATTGTACTTCCTGGAGGACACATTCATTTGTGTCGGAAAATGTTTGCATATACTGTTCCTCTCTGATAAGTGCCTCTCTCTCTCTCTCTCTCTCTCTCTCTCTCTCATTCCTGCATTCCTTCTGATAAACTCGTATGCATCCTTCGAGACTCAGCTCACATGTGACTTGCAGGAAGCCCCGTTAATCCAGAGTGCCCCTCTCACAGTCCCTTACCCCTTACCCCTCCAGGCTGAGTTTGGGGCCTTGTCTCTGGCTCACCTCTGTAATAGCACCAATTAGACTGCAGTATTCCTTGTTTGTCTCTCTCACTAACCAGGAGCCTTAGGAAAAGTAATAGAGGGTAACCAGCAGATAGAAAATCAAGTTCTCTTTCCCTCTTTCTCTATGACTCTCTGCCTTTCAAATAAATGAAATAAACCTAAAAAGAAAATTGACAGAGGCCAGAGCTGTGGCATAGCGGGTAAAGCTGCTGCCTACAGTGCCGGCATCCCATATGGGTGCTGGCTCTTGTTCCAGCTGCTCCACTTCCAATCCAGCTCTCTGCTATGGCCTGGGAAAGCAGTAGAAGATGGCCTAAGTCCTTGGGTCCCTATACCCGCTTGGGAGACCTGGAAGATATTCCTGGCTCCTGGCTTCAGATTGGCCCAGCTCTGGCTGTTGTGGCCATTTGGGAAGTGAACCAGTGGATGGAAGACTTTCTCTCTCTCTCTCTCTCTCTCTCTCTCTGCCTTTGCCTCTGCCTCTCTGTAACTCTGCCTTTCAAATAAATAAGTCTTTAAAAAAAAAAAAAAAAGTGACAGGGAGAGACAGAGAAACAGATCTTCCACCCACTGACTTAATCCCCAAATGGCCACAATGGCCAAGGTTGGGCCAGACTAAACCCAGGAGCCTGCAGCTTCATCTGGTGGCAGGGACCCAAGTACTTGTGCCATTTTTACTGCTTTCCCAGGTGTGGCAGCAGGAATTTGGATTGGAAGTGGAGCAACTGGGACTCGAGCCAGTGCTCCAGGTATGGGAATGCTGGCATTGCAGGCAGCAGCTTGTACCACTGTGCCACAGTGCTAGCCCTAGTTCCTTCACTTCTCTATGCCTTAGTTTCCACATCTGTAAAATCAGAAACAGAACTCTGGCTATCTTTATGTAAGTATGTGTGTCAGGGATGCCCATGCCGGGTTCCGTCTTTCACTAGGAGGACTCCCAGGACTCAAGGTTTTAGTCAGTGATACCATGCACTACAATGAAAGGAAGAAAAGTATAGTCAGCCAAAGGAGAAGCTCGTGGGCAAAGCTTGGAGTAAAGCAGACCCAGGCTTCCCAGAGTCCTCTCGTGGTGGGATTACGTCAGGCACTCCCGAGTCCCTCAGCAGCAACTTGTAACCGCGCTTGTAACACGTTGTCTACCATGAGGCAACATTAAGCTCATTGGAGACTTGGTGTCCAGGGTTTTCACTGGATGCTGGTCATGTTCACAGCAGCTCTAAATCTATCAAAAGTCCAGACTCCAGAGGGAAAGCAGGTATTCAGCATGAATCACAGTTTTGCAGTTTAGGCACAGCCACGCATTTGTCGCTCCCCCTCTTCGTGGAGGAACGACACAGGACCCTGCGCTGTTCTTTTGTCTGCTCGGCCCTTCCCGGGTTTGCTGCTGGTTCTTCCCGGGTTGGCTACCGACCCTTCCACCTCCGTGGAAGGGCGGTTCCCCCTGCCACTTTCCCCACTTCCGCGGGGGAGTGGCACACCGCCGGCCGGCTCTCTCGGGGGCTGCACAGGTTCCTTCAGATAGATGTTCCCCGTGCATGTTGTCTCTCTCCTCCTTTATAGTCCTCTTCCGCCAATCCCAACTCTGCTACCCACACGCCGAGTACGCTGCTCTCCTCCTGCAGGATCAGCTCCTGCAGGTCATCACTCAAGTTGGCGAGAGGCAGCTGCGTAGAAGTTGTTACTCCCTTCTCAGCGCCATATTGTGGGAGAGCAGATGCATAGAATAAGTCTTAATTCCAGTAGCAGTCTAGTCCAAGTTGCTCCCCACACGCATTCATATCAGCAATGGTGAGAATCCTTCCAAAATCCAAGTTCCCAGATGGCAGCCAACAGCCAAACCTGCGAGCAGTCTTAGTCCTGTGATGATAATTCTCTTCTGCATTGTGCCTGGCTCTTAGCATTTCATCAGTAGTTGCTGCTGCTGCTTATTTAGGGAGAGACTGTTTCATCGCTATTCCTAGTCCTTAGCTGAGACCTAGGGTATCTCGCCAACCATAATAATTGTTGTTGTTTTTTTTTTTTTCAAAGATTTATGTATTTATTTGTTTGAAAGTTGGAGTTATACAGAGAGAAAAGGAGAGGCAGAGAGAGACAGAGAGAGGTCTTCCATCACTGGTTCACTTCCCAGTTAGCTGCAACGGTCGGAGCTGTGCTGATCTAAAGAGAGGAGCTTCCTCCAGGTTTTCCTTTGTAGGTGCAGGGGCCCAAGGACTTGGGCCATCTTCTACTGCTTTCCCAGGCCATAGCAGAGAGCTGGATCAGAAGTGGAGTGGCCGGGACTTGTACCGGCACCCATATGGGATGCCTGCACTGCAGGTGGCGGCTTTACCTGCTATGCTACTGCCAGCCCTAACCATAATTATTGTAACAGCTTCTTTTTATATATATATATATGATTTTATTTATTTATTTGAGAGGTAGAATTACAGACAGTGAAAGGGAGAGACAGAGAGGTCTTCCCTCCATTAGTTCACTTCCTAAATGACCACAATGGCCGGAGCTGCGCCGATCCGAAGCCAGGAGCCAGATGCTTCTTCCCAGTCTCCCATGTGAGTGCAGGGGCCTAAGCACTTGAGCCATCCTCTACTGCTTTCCCAGGCCACAACAGAGAGCTGGATCGGAAGAGGAGCAGCCAGGACTAGAACCAGAGCCCATATGGGATGCCAGCAGTGCAGGCGGCAGCTTTACCTGCTATGCTACAGCACCGGCCCTAACCATAATGATTGTAAAAGCTTTTTAAAATACATATATATGAGATTTTATTTATATATGACTTTATATATGATTTTGTTTATTTATTTATTTAAGAGGTAGAGTTACAGACAGTGAGAGGGAGAGACAGAGACAGAGAGAAAGGTCTTCCCTCCGTTAGTTCATTCCCCAAATGGCCGCAACAGCCGGAGCTGTGCCGGTCTGAAGCCAGGAGCCAGGTGCTTCTTCCCAGTTTCCCACATGAGTACAGGGGCCCTAGCACATGGGCCATCCTCTGCTGCTTTCCCAGGCCGCAGCAGAGAGCTGGATTGTAAGAAGAGCAGCTGGAACTGGAACCCAGTACCCATATGGGATGCTGGCGCTGCAGGCAGAGGGTTAACCTACTGTGCCACGGGCTGTAACAGCTTCTTAAGATACTAGTATTATATTCTGAATGTTTGTGTCTTCCCAAAATTTGTATGTTGAAACTTAATCACCAATGTGATGGTTACATCATGACGGAGGAGCCCCCATGAATGATATTTGTGCCCTTATAAAAGAGACCTCACAGAACTGCTTTCCCCTATCTATCATGCAAAGACACAGGTAGCAGCTGTCTACCAGGGACAATCTGTCAGCACCTTGTTCTTAGGCTTGTCAAACTGCAAAGGTGTTTTGTTTATAAGCCATCTATTTTCTGGCTTTTTGTTATAGCAATCCAGATGGATTAGACAACTAGTAATAGCTGAGAGTTTTCAAAAAGTTCTTAGAAAATGCGTATTATGCGGCGGGTGCCGCGGCTCACTAGGTTAATCCTCCGCCTTGCGGCGCCGGCACACCGGGTTCTAGTCCTGGTTGGGGCGCTGGATTCTGTCCCAGTTGCTCCTCTTCCAGTCCAGCTCTCTACTGTGGCCCGGGAATGCAGTGGAGGATGGCCCAAGTACTTGGGCCCTGTACCCCATGGGAGACCAGGATAAGCACCTGGCTCCTGCCATCGGATGAGCTCTGTGCACCGGCCACAGCGGCCATTGGAGGGTGAACCAACGGCAAAGGAAGACCTTTCTCTCTGTCTCTCTCTCTCTCACTGTCCACTCTGGCTGTCAAAAAAATTAAAAAAAAGAAAATGCGTATTATGAAAAAGTTACACATGGGCACAGGCATTGTGGTTCAGTGTTAATCTGCTGCTTGGAATGTGTGCATCTTGTTTCGGGAGTGCCAGCTCAAGTCCCAGCTCCCCTGCTTCTGATGTAGCATTCTGTTAATGCATACCCTGGGAGGCAGCAGATGATGGCGCAAGTGCGTGGGTCCCTGCACCCTCATGGGAGACCAGGAAGAAGCACCTGGCTCCTGGCTTCAGATTGGCGCAGCTCCAGCCGTTGCGGCCATTTGGGGAGTGAACCAACGGAAGGAAGACCTCTCTCTCTGTCTCTCTCTCACTGTCTGTAACTCTACCTGTCAAATAAATAAATGAAAATCTTAAAAAAAAAAAAAAAAAAAGACTAGCTCTAGTAAAATGCATGAAGTTTGTATACCTTCAGTAAAAGGTTTTCAAAAAAGACTGCGTCTAGTATTATATTTACAATAATGGTATTGTGGCTATGAAGAAAAATGTCCTTATGTTTTAGTAATGCTTAACAAAGAGAATTTGAAAAGTCATGATATCTGTTACTTTAAACTACTTAAGCAAAAAAACTGGTGAAACAAATATGGAAAAATACAGTAATTGTTAAAGTAGATGGAGAAAGTTGTTTTTTTAAAAAAAGATTTATTTATTTATTTATTTATTTGAGAGGTAGAATTACAGACAGTGAGATGGAGAAACAGAAAGGTCTTCCATCTATTGGTTCACTCCCCAATGGCCGCAAGGGTCGGAGCTGTGCTGATCCAAAGCCAGGAGCCAGGTGCTTCTTCCCAGTCTCCCATGTGGATGCAGGGGCCCAATCTTCCACTGCTCTCACAGGCCACAGTAGAGAGCTAGATTGGAAGAGGAGCAGCCAGAACTAGAACCGGCGCCCATAGGGGATGCCAGCGCCACAGGCGGAGGATTAATCTGCGCCACAGCACCAGCCCCAAGGAAATTCTTTAAACTATACTCCCTACTTTTCTATATTTTGAAAATTTTTGTAGTTACAGATTTTTTTTAAGTCATTTATTGGGACCAGCACTGTGGCACAGCAAATTAAACTGTGGTCTTCAGTGCTGGCTTCTCTAATGGACACTGGTTCGAGACCCAGCTGCCCTACTTCTGATTCAGGCCTCCTCCCCCCCCCCCCCCGCTTTTTTTTTTTAAAGATTTATTTGTATATTTGAAAGGTGAAGTTACAGAGAGAGACAGGGACAAAGCGAGAGAGAAGTCTTCTGTCCACTGGTCCCCAAATGGTCTCAACAGCTGGAGCTGGGCTGGTCCGAAGCCAGGAGCCAGGAGCCAGGAACTTCTTCTGGGTCTCCCACGTAGGGGCAGGGTCCCAAGTACTTGGGTCATCTTCTGCTTTCCTAGGCACATTAGCAGGGAGCTAGATTGGAAGTCAAGCAACCTGAAATTGGTGCCCATATGGGATACCAGCATTGCAGACAGTGACTTAACCCACCACTCCACACCACCGGCCCCTGCACCTCCCTTCCAGTGCACCTGGGAAGGCAGCAGAAGATGGCCTAAGTACCTGGGCACTTACCACCCCTGTGGGAGACACAAAAGAAGCTCTTGACTCCTGGCTTCGGCCTGGCCCAGCCCTGGTTATTGTGGTCAATTGAGGAGTGAACCAGCAGATGGAAGATTCTGTCTGTCCTCTCTCTTTAACTCTTTCAAATAAATAAATCTTTAAATAGAAGTTGCTTATTACTAATCACCAGCACTACTCAAAGTAATGGTAGTATCCATAACTTTTAGGGTAATCTGGATTATTGGGGAATATAGATGTCTTTTAATATATTGATTTTTCTGAATGTATATAACCTGTGTAAGTCTGCATTTTAAAGCACTGATTTTCACTTTTATGTTTTATTGATGAGGATTCTGAATCTTTATCCGTGTCAGTGATGGATTCTCAGTCATAGGACTGCCTTTGATCCTTTGTTAAAGAACTCCCTCCCTATCTTTTCCCCAAGATTCTACCTTTGGAAAGATAAATGATTTTCTTTTTTATTATTCCAAATTTTTTAAAGATTTATTTATTTATTTGAAAGAGTTACAGAGAGGAGAGGCAGAGAGAGAGAGAGAGAGAGAGAGAGAGGTCTTCCATCTGCTGGTTTACTCCCCAGATGGCCACAATGACTGGAGCTGCACCGATCTGAAGCCAGGATCCAGGAGCCTCTTCCGGGTCTCCCACACGGGTGCTGGGGCTCAAGGACTTCCACTGCTTTTCCAGGCCATAGCAAAGAGTGGAGCAGCCAGGAGTCGAACTGGTGCCCATATAGGATGCCGGCACTGCAGGAGGCAGCTTTACTCAATACACCACAGCACCCACCCCTATTATTGCAAATTTTTAAAATACTGTATATTTACCTAATGTAATCATAGTGGATTTATCTCCTGTCATTTATTCCAGTAGTGCACACATGTGAACACATATAACCTCTCATCTCTCCTTCCCGTTACAGAGGGAGGTAGTGTTTCTTCCACTTTGGATGGAGAAGCTAGGGCCCAGTTAAGGAACTTTTCAGTGACCACTAGTAGTAAAGTGTAATGGAACCTAAAGCAGCGTTGGAGCCTTGTGGCTTAGTGGTGCAGGCTCACACTGCTGGACGTGTGTGAACATAACCTCTCCTGTGTCTATCTCAACAGGCTTCTGACGGTAGCAGTTCTAGAGAAGATCTCTCGTCCCAGCTTTTGAGAAGGAATGAACAGATACGGAAATTGGAAGCCAGACTTTCTGGTATGTCTAAGAACACAAAATGCAAACAGTAGTGCACTCGCCTTGCCTGACCCACTCCCCTATAAAGTAGCCAGTTAGAATCACTTCATAGTTATTTTAAACTATCATTTTGATCTTACTAAAAAGCAGTTTGCCCCTCGTTGTTCCCTTCTTGTAGTGTGTTGAATAGTATATGTACAAAACTGAGTTCGAAAGTTTATTTTTAAAAAATAATTTTTCTGCTCCTGAGGTTTCTAACCATGGATAAAGGTATTCAAAGTAAATATAGAATAGATTTGACCGTCTTCCACAGTTAGCACACCTGGGTCTCAGTGGACAAGGGTGGGGAATAGGATTCAGAGAGAATGGCAAACAGCTGTTGGCTCCATCAGCACCAGAAAGAGCTTTGCACTGCTTTGCACTGTATTGTCACTAGCTGCGCTTCAAGGCACATGTGCAAATGCTGTTCTGGGTCTTTGGGCCACTTATTTATTTATTTATTTATTTATTTATTTTTTATTTGAGAGGTAGAGTTACAGACAGTGAGAGGGAGAGACAGACAGGTCTTCCTTCCGTTGGTTCACTCACCAGATAGCTGCAACTGCTGGAGCTGGGCAGATCCGAAAACAGGAGCTTCTTCCTGGTCTTCCAAGCGGGTACAGGGGCTCAAGGACTTGGGCCATCCTCTACTGCTTTCCCAGGCCATAGCAGAGAGCTGGATCGGAAGTGGAGCAGCCAGGACTAGAACCGGCACCCATATGGGATGCCGGTGCCACAGTGGGAGGATTAACCTGCTGTGCCACGGTGCTGGCCCCTGGGCCACTTCTGACACTTGTTTAAAAGCTATAATTCGCATTACCTGTTTTGTGTGCAGTTTAGAATTTACACAGCTCCCATTATTTCCTTGGCCAGAGTAGGGCATGTTCATGATTAAACGGTGAATTCTTATTTTTGTTTCTGCCGGTGGAGACATTTTGGAAGTTTCATCCTGTGAAGTGGTCTGTGATTTTCGTGTCTCTTTTTGTCCGTTGGCTTTATGCCCCTTTTACTGCAGTAAAATCAGTAGACTAAAGTCCACCAAATGTATGTGAAAATTTGTGTAACTATCAAAAGTCCATCACATAGTTCACAAGTACATGGTAATCATTTTATCTTCAGTGTGGCTATATAAGGCATAGAAAGGTTAAGGTCACATAAGTAATAAGTAGTAGAGCTGGAATCCATACTCAAAAATGCTTGATGCTAGAGTTCATGCTGGTTCGTACTCAGTAACCATGTTGTGACTCCTGTTAGAAAGTACAATAGCAACAGAGGTGAAATAACCTTGTATTTGCTTGATGTTGGTGAGGTAATTAGGAAATAAGCCATACCTCCCTAATACGAAAGGAAGAAAAGCTGGGCTTGATTTGTGTTAGAGAAGGGACAAGGAAGGGAAGTGACATTCATTTATTCATGTATTTAATTTAGTTTTGGGGTGGAAAGAACTTTATTAGATTTGACTTCCAGCCTTGGCCATGAAGGTGCTGCCCACCCCAGCCCTGCATCACGGGGTGCCCAGCCCCCCTCCTCATTGTCTTCCACATTGAGCCCCGGGATGTTGCAGATCTGGCTGAGAACTGACATTTATTGAGCCCACTTAGGTGCTGGCAACTCTGCCTCAGGCTTAGTGAGAATAATGAGCACTATGGGTTTTTTTTTGTTTGTTTGTTTGTTTGTTTGTTTTAAGATTTGTTTATTTGAAAGGCAGAGATACAGAGAGAGAAGGAGAGAGAGGGAGAGAGAGATCTTCCATCTGCTGGTTCACTCCTCAAATGGCCTTAACAGCCGAGGTGGGCCAAGACGGAGCCAGCAGCCAGGAGCCTCTTCCTGGTCTCCCACATGGATGCAGAGGCTCAAACCCTTGGGCCATCCTCTGCTGCATTCCCAGGTGCACTAGCAGGGAGTTGGATCAGAAGTGAAGCAGCCAGGACTCAAAACAGTGCCCATATGGGATGCTGACACTGCAGGCAGAGGCTTAACCTTCTATGCCACCGTGCCACTGTGTGCTCTTAAAGCATTTGAACTGTGTAAAATATTATCTAATGCATCCATTGAGGTAGGTATGATTAATATCATTTAATATATGAAGAAACTAATACTTAGATTGATAATTTGCTTACAGTCCCTGCTATGGACTGACAATGCTGTAATTTGAACTACTCTACTTTTCCCTATACCATGCTGTCTTTGGCCACCCAGGAAATTAATTCTGACTTTCAGTTTTAATATAGCATAGGTGAGTCAGTTCCTGTGTAGAAAAGGATCTCACCTTTCTAGGGAAGTCAGTACTTTTACTGGAAAGACAGTATGATGCTAACATGCTGGCTAGTGCTTTGACCACTGTTACAGGTGCAGACGACAGGCAAGCTGTGCAATGGGTTACCTTTGATCTGTCCTACTGCTAGGGCTACAACGGAGAGTGAACACTGAGATTTGAAGTTACATAATGAAATAATGCTGTGTTTGCCACAACAAGGTATTTTTGAGAACCAGTACATGCCTAATTCATGTACTCTATGGAGGCTGAACAGATTTGCCTGTCTGTGTTCACCATTTCACCATGGATACTTTGTATTATACCTGTTTACCTGTGTTCATTGTTAATGGGAGGCTGTCTACCTAGCTTTCCTTAACAGGAATGGTTTTCAGATCGAGAAAATCATCTTCATTTTCACTCATTTTTGTGTTTAATTAACCTCCTTTCCTGATGTTTGTCCATTCCTGGTATGTGCATCACCTCACCCAAGACTATGCTGAACAGGTCCGAAACTTGCAGAAGATAAAAGAGAAGCTTGAGATTGCATTAGAAAAACATCAGGATTGTACGTATTTTTTTCCTGCTTTTTCAATCTTTTCAGGGTTTAGTTTTTTTAAATGAAGCAATAGTATATTGTGAAGTTTGTCTTTCATCAGAGCTCATATCTTTGTTTTATAAGGAGTGTACTTCTTATTCAGATTAATATAACATTTGTCTGATACTTACAAGTATACGGCTTATATTTATGTCTTACGGGTATGCTTCTTGGGAAGAGATCAGTATGTGTGCCAGCTTGTCTGTGTCCAATTGACCCATTTATTGGCTACATGAAGTTTTAGTAAAATCTAGCATCTGGCCCTTGGCTCTAGATCAGGAGATGGATTTTTTTTTTTTTTTTTTTTTTTTTTTTTTGCCAGGCAGAGTTAGAGAGAAAGAGACAGAGAGAAAGGTCTTCCTTTTCCATTGGTTCACCCCACAAATGGCCGCTACGGCCGGCGCGCTGCACCGATCTGAAGCCAGGAGCCAGGTGCTTCCTCCTGGTCTCCCATGCAGGTGCATGGCCCAAGCACTTGGGCCATCCTCCACTGCCTTCCCAGGCCACAGCAGAGAGCTGGACTGGAAGAGGAGCACCCAGGACAGAATCTGGTGCCCCAACCAGGACTAGAACCCGGGGTGCTGGCGTCACACAGGCAGAGGATTAGCCCAGTGAGCCACGGCACCAGCCAGGAGATGGATTCTAACCACAGCTTCATTGCTGCGGGGTTGAGTAACTGGGGAACATACCTGTCATCTCTTCCCCAGTAATACAACAGAGATTTTGTCCCTGACTCTCGTGTTCTTCTTTAAGTACTGTTGAAGAAATAAGCTAATGGAACTATAAAGTTAATGGGTGTTTTTTGTTGTTAATATAATATGTACTAAATTTTTTGAAGGAAAATAAAGATTTTTTTGTTTAGCTTTGTTCTGATTTTTGCTTTTGTTTTTTTTCTGATAAACAAGTAGTAGCTGTGATTGGAAACAACATTAGTGTTTTCTGGCAACTTACCTAGCTCAGTATTCTATCACTGTACCATTTAAAAAGTTACCTTGTTGAATCTCCTTCTATGAATACACTTGAATATTACAAAAAACAAAAACAACAAGGAAACAAACAAACCAAAGTGATCTATTACCAAGGCCAAAAGATTCTTCTAGAAAGTCAAGATGGATCAGACTTTCCTGTTGTCATAATCCACTCATGCAATCCTGGCCTTTTTTCATTTGATGACAGTTGTAATCACATGAGCTTTCTGTCATGCTCTTTCTGAAGTATTTCCATGTCTCAAATAGAGCTTCTTTGTTAACAGCTTCCATGCGGAAATTTCAAGAGCAGAATGAGACATTCCAAGCCAACAGAGCCAAAATGGCAGAAGGACTGGCTTTGGCATTAGCCAGAAAGGACCAGGTATTTTATATTTGACAATGCCCAAGAATGATGGAAAGATATTGCTTACTTACATGATTTTAAAAATTGTGACATAACCTGGTAGAAAATATTTACAACTTTCCTAAGTTCTTTAAGATTTCATATGATCTTGTAAACTTATGAAAATGTACAGTGTAATCACGGAATAGATCCAGAATGTGAGTATCGTCCTTTGCATCTGTGTAGCTTTGTAATGTGTCCATAATCCGTGATCTGATGGTGAGTCCCCAAATAAGGAGAAAGTCTCTGCCCTTTAAAAACCTTTCTCAGAGCCCCAACCCAAAACACTTGCTTTTTGTACTGGCAAAGTTATTGTCGAGCTAGTCATAATCCATAATGCACATGTTCTTCTAACCTCTGTTCCCAAGTGTCTTCAACCCTAGCCAGATGACAGAGGGAACTCCCATAATGTAAACAGGACCATCCATTGAAGATGCCAAATGTGTGATAAAAAAGGGAAATAATACTATTACTCGCTATTAAAATAATTATGAAGCATATTTTACTCAAGATAACAAATGGCATTTTAAATTTGAGATAAGCATCACTATATTGTAATAATCCTGACTTATAAGACTGGGTCAGTTTATTATATTTTATTTAAGAAAATATATAATTTATTTCAGCTACAGTAGGTAGAGTGGTTGGCTGGCTGGGTTTACAGTGCATATTCATCCCCTAGGGCCATTACTAGCCAGAAAAAACATCACTCAGCATACTCAGTGAATAACTATAGTATGGGTGTATGTAAATGAAGAAAGCTAAAATTGGTGGGTTCTGATTCTAGGCAAGCAGGACATGACTTTTTGTATCAGTGGTTACTCCTCTCCCTATTTTGTGAATCAGGCATAATTCCTTTTCCTTTGTGTTATATAAGATGGCATAAAACACATATTTAAAATCAAAATGAGAAGGAAAATGATTATCAGGAACTACTGAACATCCTCAATCCTCCCCTTTTAATAAATTAATTTTTTTTTGACAGGCAGAGTGGACAGTGTGAGAGAGAGACAGAGAGAAAGGTCTTCCTTTGCCGTTGGTTCACCCTCCAATGGCCGCCACGCTGTAGCCGGCACACCGCGCTGATCCGAAGGCAGGAGCCAGGTGCTTCTCCTGGTCTCCCATGGGGTGCAGGGCCCAAGCACTTGGGCCATCCTCCACTGCACTCCCTGGCCACAGCAGAGAGCTGGCCTGGAAGAGGGGCAACCGGGAATCCGGCGCCCTGACCGGGACTAGAACCCGCTGTGCGGGCGCCGCAAGGCGGAGGATTAGCCTAGTGAGCCGCGGCGCCGGCCAAATTAATTTTTAAACATAATTTGCAGTGACCCAGCTCAGCTGGTCCCAGCCATCCACTCCCAAGAAATCATAACGCCATGCATGAGAAAACTTGTAAGAGTAAGCTGAAAAGCTGCCTAAGAACAGCAGATACAGTTTGTTTCATTGCTCTACTTAGTGACAATCTGTAAATATATTTATGTTGCAGAATTTTATAGAAAATTCCTTTTCTTCTTTTGAAACTCTTGGCCTTCTTAATATTAAGTCAAGTTCCTGATTTTTTTTAATTTGCTTTTTTGTTTGTTTGGGTTGGTTGCTTTTTGAGGGCAGTGGGGTTTTATTTTCTGAATATGTTGGTATAACAGATAATCTTCCCTGGAAACTATACTTTTTGTTGTTTTGTTTTAGGAATGGTTAGAAAAGATGGACCACCTCGAAAAGGTTAGTTTGTGTTTATGTTCGTGTCTTCACTGGTGCTGGTCTCATCTCTGGAGCTTGGAGAGTGTTTTCTTTGGTAACCAGCGTACTAATGGTGACAGCGCGGACTTGAAGAGCTGGATCTCCTCCTTGCCCCTGCTGTGGGACTCTCCACCCTTTGCTTTTCTCTGTGTCCCTGAATACTGGTACAGGGTTAAGGACACAAAGGACTAAGTGGAAGAAGAATGTGATGGGGAGGTTTATTCCCCCCACCTCTGTCCACCGTCTGATTCATTGCATCCCATGGCCAAAAGTCACAGCTTCATTTGAACCTTTGCTGGGCATAGTTTTTCTCCCTGCGTTTCTTGTAACCTTTTTGTCCATTTGCCCCGTTATGCCCAGCTCTTACCAGCACATTGTTTCTTTTGACCTTTCTTCCTCAGCCTGCAGCTCTGATAAGTCCCTTTGTTAAACCAGCCCCAGGATACCTAATGCGACCTGCTGTTTCCTGCTGGGGCTGTGACTGACCCCGAGATAACATTAGCAGTGGAAAGGAGGGCATTCCTCAAGATCAGCACCGAGCAGCTGGCCACAGACGAAGAAAAGTGCTTATTCTAGTTGCAGAGCTTGTGTGATATGACACTGTAGGGGCCTTAAGTAAAATATCCCTGGCTCCAGGATTTGAACAGAACATAAAATTTCAAACCTACAATTGGAAAAAAATTTAACTTTAAGCATTAGAGTCCATTCTCTTAGCTTGAATTATGTGCTCCTAATTGATTTCTTGTTTTCTCTGAGTACTCCTAAATTAATCCTCATGGAAGGAAAATTATTTTAGATTGATATATTCAGTTCCAAACTATATTTACTGTCTATTGAATAGATGAATTTTATAGTTGTTGCGTTCTTTTTTTTAAAGATTTATTTATTTATTTGAAGTCAGAGTTACACAGAGAGAGAAGGAGAGGCAGAGAGAGAGAGAGAGAGCTCTTCCATCCACTGGTTCACTCCCCACTTGGCTGCAACGGCCAGGAGCCAGAAGCTTCCTCCAGGTCTCCCACGTGGGTGTAGGGGCACAAGGACTTAGGCCATCCTCTACTGCTTTCTCAGGCCATAGCAGAGAGCTGCCTGCTACCACCCCATGAGTTGTTGCATTCTTTTGATAAAACATCAAGTTAAGCCAACTTTATTTATTATATATTATATTATATTATATATATTATTATATTCTTTAGTTATTTATTTTTTTGACAGGCAGAGTTAGACAGTGAGAGAGAGAGAGAGACAGAGAGAAAGGTCTTCCTTTTTCCGCTGGTTCACCCTCCAAGTGGCCGCTACGGCCGGCGCGTTGCGACTGGTGCACTGCAACTGGCGCGCTGTGCTGATCCGAAGCCAGGAGCCAGGTGCTTCCTCCTGGTCTCCCATGCAGTTGCAGGGCCTAAGGACCTGGGTCATCCTCCACTGCACTCCCTGACCACAGCAGAGAGCTGGACTGGAAGAGGGGCAACCGGGACAGAATCTGGTGCCCCAACTGGGACTAGAACCTAGGATGCCGGCACCGCAGGTGGAGGATTAGCCTCTTGAGCTGCGGCGCTGGCCATGCCAACGATTTTCTTTGTCTGTTCTGTAGAAATGTGATTATCATTATCAAAATGCTCTATAATGTTTTTTAATAAGGAAAGGATTACAAAATACTCAAGTCCCAAAGAAATGTGTGCTTAGGGAAAAAATCCTCTAACATATCTGTTAGTGCTGGTGTTAAATATAGACAGAGATTAATTCAGAGATCTTTTTTTTTTTTTTTTTTAAAGAAACTCTTAAGATTATGTTAGGGTTGGGCCTGCCAGAGGTTAAGATGCTGATTACAATACCTTCATCCCACATCAGAGTGCCTGGCTTCAATGGTCAGCTTCAGCCCCTGACTCCAGCTCCTTGCTAATGCAGACACCGGGAAGCAGCGTGATGGCTCAAATATTGGGTCCCTGCAACCCATGTGGGAGATATGGATTGAGTTCCCATCTCCCAGCTTAGACAGAGACAGAGACAGAGACAGACAGACAGAGAGAAATCTTCCATCTCCTGCCTCACTTTCAAATGGCTGCAATGGCTGGGTCTAGGCCAGGCTGAAGCCAGGAGCTTCTTCCAGCCTCCCACATGGGTGCAGGGGCTCAAGCACTTGGGCTACCTTCTGCTGCTTTCCTGGGTGCATTAACGAGTTGGATCGGAAGTGGAGCAGCTGGGATTGCATGCCCCAGCATGCAATGCCAGCATCCCATATGAACACCAGTTCCAGTCCCAGCTGCTCCACTTTTGATCCAGCTCCTTGATGGTTGCCTGGGAAAGCAGTGGAGGATGGCCCAGGTCTTTTGCCACCTGTACCCACGTGGGAGACCCAGAAAATGTTCCTGGCTCCTGGCTTCGGATTGGCTCAGCTCCAGCCTATCTGGCTGTTTAGGGAGTGAACCGGTGGATGGAAGACCTCTCTCTTTCTTTGTCTCTACTTCTCTCTATAGCTCTTTCAAGTAAATAAAATAAATCTTTTTTTTTTAAAAAAAAAAAGCTATCATTAAGTAAATTGTAACTCACATTAGATATGTCTGATTTTTTTAACTTGCTAACTGAATTCAGTTCTACTTAAAAGCATTTGTCAGCACTGGAGGAGGGATTCTGTGTAGCTCCAGTTATTGATGTTTTCAGCCCATTTAATCTAAGACTAGACATGTAAAATGTGTGTCTGAAATTGCTAAGCAGACTTAAGAACTTTAAAGGTTTAAATAATTGCTGCTGTTGTTTTTCTTATGAATAATTATCACTTAAAACATCTTTATAAAAGGATTCTTTATGTTTGTATGTATTAAAAGGGTGGCAGAGAGACAGGACAGATCTTCTGTCCACTGATTTCACTCTCCAAATGCCCACATTGGTTGGGGCTGGGCCGGAGCAAAATTTGGGTGCTGAGCACTCAGTCCAGTTATCCCATGTGGGTGGCAGGAACCCAGCTGCTTGAGCCATCACTACTTGCCTTCCAAGGTTTGCGTTAGCAGGGAGCTGGAGTTATGTGCCACAGCCAGGTATCAAACTCAGGAGCTCTGATGTGGACCTGAATGTATCAACCACAAGGCCAAATGCCCACACTAACTGCTGATTCCTAGTGGTTTAATTGCCTGAGTTGATGTCCTTTTCTTCCAAATAGGAAAAAAGGCTTCTGACAGCTCAGTTACAGGAAGTGAAGAACCAGAGTTTGAATCTGTTCCAAAGAAGAGATGAGATGGATGAATTAAAGGGGTTCCAGCAGCAGGAAATAAGTAAAGTAAAGCACATGGTATGTTTACATTTTTGTTTCATAAGCCAAACATAAAGACATGATTATTTACTCTTGTTTGTTAATTATTAATCCCTAATTTCTAATAAACGTACCCCAGTAGTCACTGATACTAGTCATATGTGTGTTTTTAATTTATTAAAATGAGAAAATTCTGTTTGAAATGTATTTCCTTCCCTCCCCTCCCCCCCACCCATGAGACAGGGTGAATACAGAAGCTCAGGTCTCTCTTCCTCTTTTTTTTAAAAAAAGGTTTATTGATTTATTTGAAAGGCAGAGTTGCAGAGAGAGTGAGATCTTCCATCTGCTGGTTCACTCCCCAAATGGCCACAACGGCCAGAGCTGGGGTGATCTGAAGCCAGGAGCCAGGAGCTTCTTCCGAGTCTCCCATGTGGGTGCAGGGGCCCAAGCAGTTGGGCCATTTTCCACTGCTTTCCCAGGCACATTAGCAGGGAACTGGACTGGAAATGGAGCAGCCAGGACTTGAACTGGCACCCATATGACATGACGGCCCTGCAGGTAATGGCTTTACCCGCTAAGCCACAGCACCAGACCCTCCGTTTCTTAAGTGCTGGGTAATAAGCCCCTTTTTAAACCCACAAAAATGCTTGAAATGTTTGGCTGTTCATTCATTCAAATTTATTTTAATCATTACTCAGTTAACAATCTTTAGTCCTTCTTCCCTCCCTCCCTCCCTCCTTCCCTTCCTCCCTTCCCCTTCCTTCCTTCCTTCCTTCCTTCCTTCCTTCCTTCCTTCCTCCTTTCTTTCCCTTTCTTTCCCTTTCTTTCTTTCCCTTTCTTTTTTTTTTTTTTTTTATTTTTTTATTTTTAAGATTTATTTATTTGAAAGAGTTACACAAAGAGGAGAGACGTGGCGGGGGGGGGGGGTGTCTTCCATCTGCTGGTTCACTCCCCAATTGGCAGCAATGACCAGAGCTGTGCTGATCCGAAGCCAGGAGCTTCTTCCTGGTCTCTCACGTGGGTACAGGGGCCCAAGGACTTGGGCCATCTTCTACTGCTTTCCCAGGCCATAGCAGAGAGCTGGATCAGAAGAGGAGCAGCCCAGACATGAACTGGCGCCCATATGGGATGCCGGCGCTTCAGGGCAGGGCATTAACCTGCTGCGCCACAGTGTGCCCCCCCCTAAAGATTTACCCTTCTCTTAATTTACTGAGAATTTTCTTCATGAAAGAATAGAGTTGCAGTTAAAAATGATTAATAAACTCTGAGCCATGCAGTGGAGCTGGCTGCACATCAAGTCCACTTACTGCCACTGTGCCACTTACAGAGTAAAACGCGAGAAACGCGTGGTCTGCACGGAGGGACGTCTTGGTACTTGGGGTGTGGGCCCCCCAGACTCAGGGACAGTGTCCTGCACAGCAGGTCGCAGTTGCGGCTGCACAGCCTGTCTCCAGAGCTGCGGCCGCCCCCACTAACTGTGCTGCCCTGAATCCCACCTTCCGGGTGCTTGCAGTCTCCCGCCCAGAGCTGGCAGAGAAGGGGCTGAGCCCACAGGGGAACTGGGCTGTTTCCAAGAGACCCCCCCCCATTTCCATGAGCCCCAGGCCAATCACCATACCTATGTGAAACCCCCAAACGACCCAAGGAACAGACAGCAATGCCTTAAAAACCCTGGACGCTTCCTCAAAGCGTGTCCCCGCTGGGTCTCCTCTCGGACCACACGCTTTTTCTGTAGCTTGCCAATCAAAGTTTCTGCTCTTTGCAAATTGTTTCCCGGCTTTTTATTTCTATACTGAACTAAGGAAAAGAATCCATGAATCTCGCTGGGGCACCCGCCCTCCCCTCGGCGACCACTAATAGTAGTGGAAAGTCCCTGAAGCCGCTGAGTGCGGGCCCTGGGGTGCGGCGCCCCGCGGCCGGGAGGCCGGGGTTCCGCTCTGTACCTGCACTTCCCAACCGCCGCGAGGCCCTGGGAAGCAGCTGCGCTGAGCCTGCTGCATCCGCAGACGCAGGCACCAAAGCCCCCTGCCCGGGGCCGCGGCCAACGCCTGCGGCTCAGCAGCGCGCGGGGGGGCCCCACCGCGCACCCGGCAGGAGGTCACTTCCAAGCTTTGCCTTCTACTAACCTTAACCCTACGCAGAGCCCGGCGACCCCAGGAACCGCAACCTCACGCCCGGAGCGCGGTCGAGCGCCCTTTCCCCAGCCCCACTGTGACGTCAACCCTCTTTCTTTCCCTTTCTTTCCTTCTTCCTCTCTCCCTCCCTTCTTCCCCTCTCCTCCCCCTCCCTCCCTCCCTCCCTTCCTTCCTTCTTTTCATTTACTTATTTGAAAGAGTTACAGAGAAGGAGACACAGAGAGACAGAAATCTTCCATCTACTGGTTTATTCCCCAAATGGCCACAATGGCTGGGGCTGGGCCAAGCCAAAGCGAGGCACTAGGAGCTTCATCTGGGTCTCCCACGTGGGTGCAGGGGCCCAAAGACTTGGGCCATCCTCCACTGTCTTTTCAGACCATCAGCAGGGGAGCTAGATTGGAAGCAGAGCAGCTGGGACTCAATTCAGCACCCACACAGGATGCCCACCCTGCAGGCAGAGGCTTTATCTGCTATTACACGACACTGGCCCCTTGGATTATTTTGTAGTGTTTCTTTCTTAGCCCCTTGGATTATTTTGTAGTGTTTCTTTCTTAGCAGTAGCCTAGTGAAACTGTTTGTTTTTGTGTCAGCTTTTAACAAAAGAAGAAAGTCTGGGGAAAATGGAGCAAGAGTTGGAGGCACGAACCAGAGAACTTACTCGCACCCAGGAAGAGTTGATGACTTCCCATAAGATGTCATCAGACTTAAGCCAGAAGCTGGAAGAATTGCAGAGACACTACTCAACGCTGGAAGAGCAGAGGTTCTTGCTTGGTCTGTGGGGCGCTTGGGAAGAGGTGTTAGTGTAGCTTTGGCCGTAGCCCACCCACCTTTCCCCATTGCTCGCAGCAACACTTGCTGATCTCAGTGCTGGCAAAGGCGTCTGGACTTGTCAAACAGTTTCAGGATCCCCCACCCTGACCCTCACCCTCTCTGCCCTTCACCTGCCCCGGCTCAGAACCATTCCAACCCTACTGAGCAAGTCAGTAACGTTTTAGTTTTAACTTGCTGAGTGAGCAAAGACAGATCAGTTTTCTTGCTTAAACCTGGGTGGACTTTTTATCTTTGGACTTCTGCTTCAGAGAGAGCCAAGAAGTGTTTTTCATTTATAACCTTCCTGTGGCTGATAATGTTTGCAGTCCTGACATACAAGGAATCATCTGTATTTTCCTGTGGAAGTGTGTCATAGATGAGATAGCCAAATTTGTTCATTGTCTGCTTTCTTTCAATGAAGAGATCATGTGACAGCTTCAAAAGCAGGTGCAGAAAATAAGATCACAGCCCTGGAACAAAAGGAACAAGAGCTCCAAGCATTCATTCAGCAGCTTTCCATTGATTTGCAAAAGGTAAGTGAAGTACAGAGAGTAGACCTGGGTTCCCAGAAGTCCATGAATGTGGTCAAAACAAAATCTCACAAACTTCATCCTCAAGGTAATTGCTGAGAGTATGTTTCTCATGGAACCCACATTGCCCTACTTCTGCAGCCAGATTACACTCAGAAGGAAATGGCCACACAGCTGAACAAGGGTTGCATAACAGACATCAGCATTGTTCTAACAGATTGTTAAAGCACTCCATTTGGCCTACTCAGATATGTCTTTAAAGTACCACATGATGGAACTTAAACAGGAGAAAACATAAGTCATGGTTGATGTGGCCAGAGTTGCACCTTTGACACACTTGGCTCTAGTCCATTTTGTTCCAGAGCACATAATCAGGTGCTATCATTCTCATTTGTTTTTTCATCTGATTGACATCTCTTGTCCTTCTGCTCTAGGCATGTGCTGAGTTCTGAGAATATAGAGAGTGATATAGTAGTATTGAGTATAAATGGTATTTCTTGGTGACATGCTACGTACTGGCATTTTGAGCAGAATAGTTTATATTTTGTGATTATCCCTTGATTGCAAAGCATTTAGCTTTCCTGGATGCTGGGTTCTCAATGCCAGCAGCATCGTTTATTCATTGAAAATCTAATCCTTCCCATCACCCTTCTCTTGAGAAGTGCTAATCTCAAGTGAAGCAAGTTAACCGCATGATTACAGTGCAATAATTTTTGTGCAAATAGAAGTATAAGTACCCCTTCCAGCTAAGTATTGTCATACTTCCAGGTACCTAAAAAGGAACCAAGACAGGTTATATTCCTTGTCTTACCTGAAAACTCATGCTTGTTCTACTGCAGTTTGTCACTTCACAGTACGGAATACCCAGTAAAATAGTTTTGTATGAATGAATGACTGTATACAAGGCTCCTACCCTCAGTGAACTTAAAATCTGGACACATACAGTTATTTTCCCTCAAAGACATACAGTTTTATTACAGAACACAAACCACCAGTAAACACAAGAAAAAAATCCACAAATAGCAAATTCCAAATAAGGGAACTAGATTTTTCACATGCAAAAAGTATGCCATCGAGGGCGTGCCTTTCTAGCCCATGGGTGGGAGAAATCTTCCTGGACGAACTGGACAGGTCATGAATGGGTGGGACAGTAGAAGGCAGAAGGATACAGAATCCGTTTGAATAGTGAAGGGTGAGGACAGACACACAACTTTGAGATGTGGAGAACCCTTTGATAACAGTGGGAACCATCGTCCTTGTTACAATCAGAAAAAAAGAGGCTCAGGGAAATCCAGACTAGTCACAGTAATGCCCCTCATTCATTCTAAGGATCTTAATTGAGGAATCCTGTGTGCTAGGCTAGGTGTTAGAAATGCTATGCTGAGCAAAACAGACACCGCCCTTGAATTTGTGGTGCGTGTGGCCTATAGAGGAAGTCAGACATTAGTCAGCAATCACATAAATATGTAATTATTGTGGGGAATGCTCTGAGGGAAACTGCAAGGTGCTGTGGTATCCTATTACAGGGTCTCAGATGCCTTCTGGTCTTAGAGTCACCAAACACTTGTCTTGAGGAAGTAACACCTGGTGTACTGCTGAGGCCAGAGAGGAAGGGGTGACAGGAGAGGGTTACAAGCAGGGCACGGCATGAACCAAAGCCATCAGGCAAATGAAAGGAGTAGCACATTCAAGGAGCTAGAAGGAAGCCAGAACAATGATACACAGAATGAGGGAGAGAAGTGGGTTTCTTGGCTTGTTAGGAGTTAGGAAGCTTTTGCAGTTGTCCGACTGTAACATGATGGTAGCTTTGACAAAGAGCGTTGGTGAATATAACAGTGATGAGGAGGTAACTAAGAAATTTTGAAAAGTCTGGTGAACTTGCTAATGTAATAGTCTTGGGGCCCCTAAGAGAACTGAGGTAGCAGGTGATTCTGGGTTTCTGGTGTGAACAGCAGGTGGCTGCCTGCATCTGTCGTGGGCTCCAGGAGCACTGTATCACAGGCAGTTTTAGTGTGAAGAACTGAAATTTGGACTTAGGGTTTTTCTTTCTTGTCCTTGTTAGTATTGAGTAGATAAATAATATTTATAAAATACATGGTAGAAATTACAGTAAGATAAGAACTTCTATAAGGATCTATAATTTTCTCCATAAACATTTATATATTGTTAAATTTATTCCTAGGTGCTTTTTTAAAAAAAATTATTTATTTATTTCAAAGACAGGGTTACAGAAAGAGATAGAGAGAGAGAGAGAGAGAGGTCTTCCATCCGCTGGTTCACTCCCCAAATGGCCACAACGGCCAGAGCTGAGCCGATTTGGAGCCAGGAGCTTCTTCTGGGTCTCACGCATGGATGCAGGGGCCCAAGGACTTGGGCCATCTGCTGCTGCTTCCCAAGTGCATTAGCGGGGAGCTGGATTGGAAGTGGAACAGCCAGACTTAAACTCATGCCCATATGGGATGCCGGCACTGTAGGCTTAGGCTTTAATGCACTACACCACAACGTCTGCCCACTTTTTTTTTTTTAGAGCCTGTAAATTATGTAACTTTTAAAATTGCTTTTTGTATTTGTCTTGGCATATAGAAATGCTATTAGTTTAACATACGTGCTTTTGAATAGTTTATTAGTTCTTAAGTGTAATAATCTGTAGATTCCTCTATTATTAGAGTTCCTATCTGTGAATAATGACATTTGTTTCTTTCTGCTTCTTACACTTTATTTCCCTTGCCTTATTCTGTTAGCTAAGATGTCAGGTCCTGCACTGAACACAGTTTGTAAAAATAGGCACCTTTGGGCCGGCGCCGCGGCTCACTAGGCTAATCCTCCGCCTTGCGGGGCCGGCACACCGGGTTCTAGTCCCGGTCGGGGCGCCGGATTCTGTCCCAGTTGCCCCTCTTCCAGGCCAGCTCTCTGCTGAGGCCAGGGAGTGCAGTGGAGGATGGCCCAAGTGCTTGGGCCCTGCACCCCATGGGAGACCAGGAAAAGCACCTGGCTCCTGGCTCCTGCCATCAGATCAGCGCGGTGCGCCGGCCGCAGCGCGCTGGCCGCGGCGGCCATTGGAAGGTGAACCAACGGCAAAGGAAGACCTTTCTCTCTCTCACTGTCCACTCTGCCTGTCAAAAAAAAAAAAAAAAAAAAAAAAAAGGCACCTTTGTTTTGTTCTTGATTTCCAGTGTTTGCCCAACAAATTTTATTTTCTGTAGATTTTTACCAGGTTAAGGAGGCTTCTTTCTATTTTTTTTAAGTCAATTTGATGATGTCTGATTTATGTGCAATGAAATGGCGTACTTTTCTGGGGTGCCATATGGGGAGTTTTGAGACATGTACACTCGTAGGATGACTGCCACTGTTGAGATACAAAATGGGGCTGGCGCTGTGGCGCAGTGGGTTAAAGCCCCGGCCTGAAGCACCGCCATCCCATGTGGGCACCGGTTCTAGTCCCAGCTGCTGCTCCTCTGATCCACCTCTCTGCTATGGCCTGGGAAAGCAATGGAGGATGGCTCAAGTCTTTGAGCCCTACATGTGCATGGGAGACTCAAAAGAAGCTCTGGCCATTGCGTCAGTTTGGGGATGAACCAATGGATGGAAGACCTCCCTCTCTCTCTCTCTCTCTCTCTCTCTTTCTGGCTCTACTTCTCTCTGTAACTATTTTTTTAATTTATTTTATTTATTTGAAAGAGTTACAGAGAGAGAGACACAGAGAGAGGTCTTCCATCCACTGGTTCACTCCCCAGATGGCCGCAATGGCCGGAGCTGCACCGACCCGAAGCCAGGGGCCCAGAGCTGCTTCTGGGTCTCCCACGTGGGTGCAGGGGCCCAAAGACTTGGGCCATCTTCCGCTGCTTTCCCAGGCTATAGCAGAGAACTGGATTGAAAGAGGAGCAGCCAGGACTCAAACCGACGCCCATATGGGATGCTGGCGCTTCAGACCTGGGCTTTAACCCACTGCACCACAGCTCTGGCCCCTGTAACTTTGTCTTTCAAATAAAAGTAAATCTTTAGGGGCGGCGCTGTGGCTCATCGGGTTAAATTAGCCCCGGCCTGAAGTGTCGGCATCCCATATGGGCGCCAATTCTGGTCCCAACACCTCCTCTTCTGATCCAACTCTCTGCTACAGCCTGGGATGGCAGTGGAGGATGGCCCAGGTCCTTGGGTCCCTGCACCCACATGGGAGACCGGAGGAAGCTCCTGGCCCCTGGCTTCGGATTGGCGCAGCTCCGGCCATTGCGGCCATCTGGGGAGTGAACCAGTGGATGGAAGACCTCTCTGTGTGTCTACCTCTCTCTGTAACTCTGTCTTTCAAATAAATAAAATAAATCTTGAAAATAAATAAATCTTTTAAAAAGAAATATAGAATGTTTCTATCACCCCAAAAAAGCTTCCCCAGTGCTCATTCCAGTCGGTCCCCACCCTCAGCTCCTGACAACCACTGATGCTTTCTGTCCCTGCAGTTGCCGTTGTCTTCCCTTGGAGTTCCGTACAGATGGGGTCACACCATTGGCGTGCTCTCGTGTCTGGCCTCTCTCATTTAGAGTTATCTTTTCAGAGTTACTTGTTGCTGTGTGTACAGTTCATTTCTTCTTATTGCTGAGTCCTAAGTTATCCTTTCTTTGGATATACAACATTATCTATTTATCTGTTTTTCTCTTCTTTTCTCTCTGTTTATCTTTGATGGACTTAGGTTTTTCCCAGTTTTTAGCTAGCACGAATTAAGCAGCTATGATCATTCATGTACATATCTGTGTGGCATATATTTTCATCTATTTTGAGAAATATTTTGGAATGAAATTGTTGGGCCATATGATAAATATTTGTTAAACAACAGCTTTCAAAGTGTCGTTCTGGACCCCTGATTATCTGGAGACTGGGGGGAAACCAACTGGCCCATGATGAGATCAGAAGGGAACAAGAGAGGGCTTGAAGTGTAGTGTGATTGCTGCATTCACCCACAGGTCACTGCTGAAACTCAAGACAAAGACAGACTCATCACACATTTGCAAGAGAAGGTCGGATCCTTGGAGAAGAGACTGGAACTGAACTTATCAGGGGAGGAGCATTTACAAGAACTCCTGAAAGAGGTAACTTTCACTCTGAGCCACCGGTGTCGGGAAGGTGTAACTCCTGTGATTTGTCAGTCTTAGAGTTTCAGAGCTGGATGACAGCAAGCAGCTTAGTGAGAAGAGAGCTGTCTTTAACTTTCAGTTTTTCAGCTTGCATCAAAAACAGCCTGAATGTCCCCTGTGTATGACATGCCTTTTTCCAGAGAAGGGGAGAGCTGTTCAGAAATCGGAACAGTTAGCAAGGTAGCACTTGGGCTGCTTTGTCCGACTGCACTGCCGGTTCTTCCCTCTGTTGTGCTCTGCATTGGCATGGGGAAGTCATCACCATCTGCCCTTTGGCATGAGCAAGAGTTATTTTGGGCAGCTTCTTCTCCTTAGCTGGGGGAGGCTCAGTGGGCTGGCTTCCTTGCAGTGTTGTAGGTGAATTTTCTCATCAGATCTGAGCTTGTCATCTGCCCACATTCCACCCCTCCTCCTTGTATCCGGATGATGGGCTTCACCATGACAAAAGTAACAAAATCAAAGGCTCTTCCTAGATTAGACCCTCAGTTTCAGTCTTCAGTTTCATCTAAATAACCTCCATCTCAAGCAGCAGTCTTAGCTCAAGTAATTGGGTCCCTGCCACCCACATGGGAGACCTACATCGAGTTCTGGCTCCTGGCTTTGGCCCCAACTCTAGGACCATTGGTAACTTTTGGGTGGTGAACCAGTAGATGAGAGTGCCTGCTCTCCCGTGCTTGCTCTCACTGTCTCCCCTTGCCTCTCCGCCTCTCATAAAGTGTGTGTGTCTCCCCCTTCATCTCCACCACCATTATTACTCTTCAGGGGTTTCCAGCACCAATCTCCTTATTCGCCCCTGCCACGGTCTTCCAAGCTCACTGCCAGTCTCATCTTCCTAAACAGCATTTCTAACCATTTCAGTCCCTTAAACATCTTCCACGTGTCCCTTAAACAATCTCCAGTGAGTAGAATGTGTTTCTGCATTATAAGTTGATTTCTAGAATAAATGTCTATGTTTATATTTTGTTTCTTTTACTTACCAGCTTATGACTTAGAGCAAGTAACTTTATCTTACTCTGTTTGTTTTTATTGTGGCACCAAACTCAGGATTGTTAGGAGTAAATGAATTACAGTATGTGAAGTGCTTAGAATCATGGTTGGAACATAGTAAAGTCTCGACGTCATGAAAGGTCAGCTATTAGTGTTATAGTAATTATTGTTGTGCCATCATTACTGTTACTGTCTTGTGTGTGTGGAGTTACTTAGGGAATTTGTTTAAAATCTGGATCTCGGCCTTGTCTCCAGGAGTTCTGATTTCAGTAGCCCTTGAGAAAGGCCTTTAGTTTAATGACCACCCAGGTCAGTCTAGTGCCAGAATGTGGAAGGCGCCCCTTGGAAAAATGTCGCCTATAAAATCATGTTCAAACTCTTTTTTGTAACATTAAAAAAATCCTCTTACAACCTGACCCTTTTGCTTAACTTTCTAGTCTCATTTGTTGACCTAAACCCATCATCTCTTTGTCTTCTGTGGAGTTGTAGTTTCCTGGTTGTAGCAGGCTGTTCGTATACATTCCCATGGTTCATGGTGTTTTCCTAGCCCCTGTGTGAATCAAGAAGCTTCCCACTTCCCCTGTGCTCCTTCTTTGCTGGCAATTCTTACACTCCATTATGTAATTGTTTTCTTAGTCTTTTGCCCCAGCCTCAAGGTCAGGGACTATGTCAAGTTTATGTGTATATTATATGTGAATTATATCTCAGCTGGATTTTTTTAAGGTTTATTTATTTATTTGAAAGGCAGAGACAGAGAGAGGGAGCAAGAGAGAGAGATCTTCCATCCACTGGTTCACTTCCCAAATGGCTGCGATGGCCAGGGCTGGGCCAGGCCGAAGCTAGGAGCCAGGAACCTCTTCTGGGTCTCCTGCATGGATGAGGGGCCCAAGCACATGGGCCATCCTCTCCACCACAGTGATGGCCCCTCAGCTGGATTTTTTTAATGTTTATTTATTTTCATCTATATGATAGAACAACTGAGAGAGAGGTCTTCCATCCATTGCTTCATTCCCCAAATGTCCACAACAGCCAGGACTGGGCCACAACCATTTCGGCTATAGGGACCTAAGTATTTGGGCCATCACCTACTGCATCCCAGGATGCATTAGCAGGAAGTTGGATGGGAAGCAGAGTAGCCAGGACTCAAGACAGCACTCCAGATGGGATGAGGGTGTTGCAAGCAGCAGCTTAACCTGCTGTGCTATAAAGCCTACCCTTCAGCTGGAATTTTTATTTTTTTAGCATATTTATGTCCCTTGGGCCCAGCATAAATCATTGTATGAGTATGTTGTAGATACAGTGAATACTTAGGCAATGGAGAAATGACTGTTTTCTTTTACTCTTCTTTCAACTTACAGAAAACACTTGCTGAGCAGAATTTGGAGGATACCAGACAGCAGCTCTTGGCAGCCAGAAGCAGCCAGGCCAGTGCCGTTGGTGAATTGGAGAGTCGGGTACTGATCTTACTCCCTATGTTTCCTGTGCTTGGGTGATAACCTGGCTGAATGATGTGGTGTGGTTGAGAATCCCTGTTTTGTTTTGTTAAGATTTATTTATTGATTGATTGAAAGAGTCACACAGAGAGAGAGAGAGAGAAATAGAGATCTTCTGTCTGCTGGTTTGTTCCCAAACATCTGCAATGGCTGGGGCCAGGGCAGGCCAAAACCAGAAGCTGGGCCGGCGCCGTGGCTCAATAGGCTAATCCTCCACCTTGCGGCGCCGGCACACCGGGTTCTAGTCCCGGTCGGGGCGCCGGATTCTGTCCCGGTTGCCCCTCTTCCAGGCCAGCTCTCTGCTATGGCCAGGGAGTGCAGTGGAGGATGGCCCAGGTGCTTGGGCCCTGCACCCCATGGGAGACCAGGAAAAGCACCTGGATCCTGGCTCCTGCCATCGGATCAGCGCGGTGCGCCGGCTGCAGCGGCCGCCATTGGAGGGTGAACCAACGGCAAAAGGAAGACCTTTCTCTCTCTCTCTCACTGTCCACTCTGCCTGTCAAAAATAAAAAAAAAATAAAAAAAATAAAAAAATAAAAAAACCAGAAGCTTCATCCAGGTCATTAGCAGAGGCCCAAGCACGTGGACCATCTTCCGCTATTTTTCCCAGGCCGTTAGCAGGGAGCTGGATCAGAAGTGGAGCCACCTGGGCCATGAACCAGCACCATGTGGGATGCTGGCACTGCAAGTAGCAGCTTTATTCGCCAAGCTGTAGCACCGGCCCCTGAGAATCCCCTTGGTCGGAGGTTTTCCATTTGACAAAACTATTTTATTTTTAATCTTACACAGGATTGAATTAGTCATCTGTGTCTTTCTTGCCCCATTATAATCATGGTTCCACAAAAAGTTTTTTTTTTGTTTTTTTTTTTTTTTATGTTTATTTGTGGGCCTGGAGCTGTTCGTAGTGGTTACGCTGTCATCTCCAGAGCTGACATCCCATATGGGCACCAGTTTTGAGTCTTGACTGCTCCATTTCCAATTCAGCTCTCTGCTGTGGCCTGGGAGATCAGTGAAAGATGGTCCAAGTGCTTGGGCCCTTGCACCCACACGGGAGACCCAGAAGAAGCTAAGGGTTCCTGACTTTGGCCTGGCCCAGCATAGTCATTGTGGCCATCCGGGGAGTGAACTAGCAGGTGAAAGATCTCTCTCCCTCTTTCTGTGTAACTCTGATGTTCAAATAAATTAATAAATCTTTTTTAAAAAATAAGTTTTATGGCCGGCACCGCGGCTCACTAGGCTAATCCTCCGCCTAGCGGCGCCGGCACACCGGGTTCTAGTCCCGGTCGGGGCGCCGGATTCTGTCCCGGTTGCCCCTCTTCCAGGCCAGCTCTCTGCTGTGGCCAGGGAGTGCAGTGGAGGATGGCCCAGGTGCTTGGGCCCTGCACCCCATGGGAGACAAGGAAAAGCACCTGGCTCCTGGCTCCTGCCATTGGATCAGTGCGGTGTGCCGGCCGCAGCGCGCTGGCCGCGGCAGCCATTGGAGGGTGAACCAACGGCAAAGGAAGACCTTTCTCTCTCTGTCTCTCTCACTGTCCACTCTGCCTGTAAAAAAAATAATAATAATAAGTTTTATTTTCATCTGCTCAAAAGGGAGAAAGAGAATGAAAATATGTCTCTGTGTGTGTGTGTGTGAGAGGGAGAGGAAGGGAGGGGGATTGAGATTATCTTCCATGCGGTGCTTCACTCCCCAAATACAGGGGCATGAATCTTCTGAGCTGTTCCAAAGTCAGAAACCCAGAACTCAATCCAGGTCTCATTTGGATGGCTACCCCAGAACTTGAGCCATCTTCTGCTGCCTCTCAGGCACATTGGTCGAAAGCTGGATAGGAAGTACCGTAGCTGGGGCTCAACTTGGTGCTCTAATATGGGATACGGGTATCTGGTGACTGATTGACCTGTTGTGCCCAACATCTGCCCCAAAGTTATTCTCTTAATTATTTATTCCCTTTTTACCATCATTGCTCTCCCTCCCATAGAAAGGAGGAAACCATTATAATGTGGTTAATACAGATCCTTTTTTTATAGAGTTGCCTTAAAGTTGGTTAACATTGGCTTATGTGTCTGTGTTTTTAAAGGATGAAAATGATATACTTATAGGTATGTCTTCTCTGTTACTTTCAGCTTCTCTATCTTCTTTTTTTGTTGTTTGTTTGTTTGTTTGACAGGCAGAGTGGACAGTGTGAGAGAGACAGAGAGAGAAAGGTCTTCCTTTGCCGTTGGTTCACCCTCCAATGGCCGCTGCGGCCGGTGCGCTGTGGCCGGCGCACCACGCTGATCCGATGGCAGGAGCCAGGTACTTCTCCTGGTCTCCCATGGGGTGCAGGGCCCAAGTACTTGAGCCATCCTCCTGCACTCCCTGGCCACAGCAGAGAGCTGGGCTGGAAGAGGGGCAACCGGGACAGAATCCAGCGCCCCGACCGGGACTGGAACCTGGTGTGCCGGCCCCGCAAGGCGAAGGATTAGCCTACTGAGCCGCGGCGCCGGCCAGCTTCTGTATCTTCAGACTATATCCACTTCATTGTGCCAACCTGCTTTACTTTGTAGTTACCTGCTACATACTAAATATTTAGACTGTTTTCTTTTTCCTGCCCCCACAGATTCCACTCCAATAAATAGCCCATCCTTTCTCCTTAAGAATGGTGGAAGATACATGTAGGAATGGGCATTTGGCCTAGCAGTTACAGGACACCAGTTAGGATGTCCTCATCCCTTATCAAGAGTACCCAGGTTCAGGGGCCGGCGCTGTGGCTCACTTGGCTAATCCTCCACCTGAGGCGCTGGCCTCCCCTATGGGCACCGGATTCTGTCCCGGCTGCTCCTCTTCCAGTCCAGCTCTCTGCTGTGGCCCAGGAAGGCAGTGGAGGATGGCCCAAGTGCTTGGGCACCTGCACCCGCATAGGAGACCAGGAGGAAGCACCTGGCTCCTGGCTTCAGATCGGTGTAGTTCCAGCCGTAGTGGCCATTTGGGGGGTGGGGAGTAAACCAACGGAAGGAAGACCTTTCTCTCTGTCTCTCTCTCTCTCTCTCACTGTCTAACTCTATCTGTAAAAAAAAAAAAAAAAGTTTCAAATCCTGGCTTTGGCTCTTGATTCCAGGTTCCTGCTACCCTGGGAGGCAGCAGCAATGGCTTACACAGTTGAGTCCCTGATACCCACATAGGAAACCAAGAATCGTTTCCCAGCTCCTATCTTCTGCTCCGGCTAAACCCTGGCTGTGCAGGCACTGGGGCAGTGAACCAGCAGATACAATATCTATCAATCATTCAATCAGTCTACCTCCCTGCCTACCTACATACATATCTATCCATCCATCCATCTATCCATCCATCCATCTCCCCCACTTACCCTCCATTGTCTCTCAAGTAAATTTAAAAAAAAAATTTTTTTAAGGGACTGGCATGGTGTAATGGGTTAAGCCACCAGCTGCAATGCTGTTATCCCATATGAACACCAGTTCAAGTCCTGGCTGCTCCATCTCCAACCAGCTCCCTAATAATGGCCTAGGAAAAGCAGCAGCAGGTGGCCCAAGTACTTGGGCTCCTGCCAACCACATGAGAGACCCAGATAAAGTTCGTGGCTTCAGCCTGGCCAGCCCTGACCACTGTGGTCATTTGGGGAGTGAACCAGTAGATGGAAGATCTTTCTCTCTCTCCCCCTCTCTCTTTCAGATAGATAGATAGATAGATAGATAGATATTTTAATATATGCATAAAAACTTTTAAGCATTTTTTAAGAAAGAAAGAGGTACAGGCATTGTAGCAAGATCTTCTCTCCCTCTTCCTCTGTCCTTCTGCCTTTCAAATGAGTAAGTAAATCTTTAAAAAAAAAAAAAAAAAGAAGAAGAAGAAGAAATTGTGTATACCCTAAAATGACCAGGTAGGACAAGATTGTTCCCAGAAAGGGTGCACCACCAGGCTCTCCTCCTGCAAACGTGAGGATTCCTAAATCTGCCTCTTAGCCTTTTCTAGCATTGGCATTTTCTAGCTTTTAGCTTTTGCCAGCTAATAAATATGTAGTAATAGTTCATTGCTTTAATTTGCATTTTATAGTTAATGAGTTTAACCATCTTTTCATGTGCCTGTCAATCTTTGAAGTTGCCCATTAATATTTTTGATTTGTTTTCTTTGGAAGTTTTAATCTATTCTTATTTGGTTTGTAAGATTTCAGTTTATATTCTAGTTCCTAATCCTTTGTTCATTTCAGTCCTGAGCCAGTGTGTCACCTTCATCCGTGTACCCTGAATTAAACAGAAATTGCTGTTTCACGTAGTCAGAGTCATTGATCTTTTTGCTTGTGGTTTGAAGTTCCATTTAATCAATCCAGCCCTGCTCCGCAGTCATATAGATCAACTTGTACATTTTTTTCACTTTACTTTATAATTGTGTCCTTTACATACCAAATCTCTAATAATCCATGCTCACACAGCCTTTGGGGTTAGTGCTGATTAGCTTTACTTTGCTTCGTGTTGCTCAGCACCGTCTTGTAAACAGCCTATCCTTTCCACTTGGACGGCCCAGACTGCCGAGTCCTGTATGAAGTGTCCTGTACATGAGTTTGCCTGTGCATCCTCTAATAAACTCCTCCCGTCTCCTTGTCTGCTCGCGTGCAGACCCTACAATGTTGTTGTTACGCTAGTTTTGTCTGTACTTTATCTTGGTTTCCCATAAGGTCTTTACTTTATGGGCCATTAAAGTTTTACGGTTTTTAAGTTCCTAAAAAATTCAGCTTGAATTTTTATTGAGATTGCATTATATATATACATTAACTATAGGTAATTATCATTTTTATAACACTGAGTATTTCCTTCCAAAAATGTAAATAAATTTCATTCATTCAGATTCATTTCTGTGTCCTTTATTAAAACTTCACGTTTTTCCTGATGTGTTATTTTCTTGGTAAATTCTTTGAAACTTTAAAGTTTGTATTAATATTTTGATGTTGTCTTCTTCTTTTTTTTGTTTTATTTTAAGATTTTTTTTATCTGGAAGGCAGAGTTACAAAGAGAGGGAGAGACAGAGTTCTTCCACCTGCTGGTTCACTCCCTAGGTAACCACAACAGCCAGGACTGAGCCAGGCTGAAGGCAGGAGCCCAAAACTCCATCCAGTCTCACACATGGGTAGCAAGGGCCCAGAAACTTTGACCATCTTCCTCTACTTTCACAAGAGCATTAACAGGAAGCTAGATCAGAAGTGGAGCAGTTGGGACTCAAATCAGTACTCATATGGGATGCCAGCATCACCGGCGGCAGCTTAACCTGCTGTGTCAGAACTCTGGCCCTGTCTTATTCTTAATTATATTTTTAATTAGTTATTTCTATTTATTCTAGGGAAGTGCTATTTTTCTTTGATCTTGAATCTTCAGTGTACTCCTGTGAAACTGTCTTACTCTAATATTGTGTAATTTTTTTTGTTTTCCTTTGGCAGATAGACATATCATCCATAAATAATGATAATATTTTATTTTATTTTATTTTTGACAGGCAGAGTTAGACAGTGAGAGAGAGACAGAGAGAAAGGTCTTCCTTTTTCCATTGGTTCACCCTCCAAGTGGCCGCTACAGCCAGTGCGTTGCAGCCAGCGTGCTGCGCCGATCTGAAGCCAGGAGCCAGGTGCTTCCTCCTGGTCTCCCATGGGGTGCAGGGCCCAGGACCTGGGCCATCCTCCACTGCCTTCCCCGGCCACAGCAGAGAGCTGGACTGGAAGAGGAGCAACCGGCACCCCAACCGGGACTAGAACCCAGGGTGCCGGCGCCGCAGGATTAGCCTAGTGAGCCATAGCGCTGGCCAAATAATGATAACTTTATCTTATGTTATGACCTCCAATTTTCCACTGCTTATACCTCTTTCTGTCTCTGTAGTGTTGGCAAGGATTCTGGTACCATATTAATCAATTAATCAGTGATTGTGAGCAGCCTTGTAATGTTCCCAGTCTTTTTTGTTTTTGTTGTTTTTTTTTTTTTTTTTTTTTTAAAGAAGAGCAACAGAGAGCAAGAGAAAGAGATCTTCCATCTACTGGTTCACTCCTCAGATGTCCACAGCAACCAGGGCTAGGCCAGGCTGAAGCCAAACCAGGAGCCTGGAACTCCATCTGGCTTTCCCCATGTGGGTGGCCAGAACCCAAGTGCTAGGGCCATCACTTGCTGCCTTCCCAGAGTGTGCATTAGCAGGAAGCTGGATCAGAAGAAGAGCCTGGATTCAAATGGCACTCCAGTGCGGACTGCCGAGGTTTCAGACAGCTTACCCCGCTGCCGTAATGCTCTCCCCAGGTTCTCAGTCTTAAAAGGAATGTGCCTGAGATTTCTTTGTTTGCTATAAAATTTGAAGTTGGCTTTTGGTATTTAATCTTTACTGAGATAAGGAGGTTCCCTATCAGTTTGCTGATTTCTTTTTTTTTTTTTTTTTTAAATCATGACTACATAGAACTCTTTTCAAATGCTTTCATTTTCTTGTTATTTTTTTAAAAATATTTATTTTTTTATTTATTTGAAAGACAGAGTTACAGAGAGAGGTAGAGAGAGAGAGAGAGGGCTTTCATCCACTGGTTCACTCCCCAGATGCCTGCAACGGCTGGAGCTGCACTGGTCCGAAGCCAGGAGCCAGGAGCTTCTTCTGGGTCTCCCACGTGGGTGCAGGGGCCCAAGGACTTGGGCCATCTTCTACTGTTATCCCAGGCCATAGCAGAGAGCTGGATGGGAAGAGAAGCAGCCAGGTCTCGAACTGGCACCCCTATAGGATACCGGCACTTCAGGCAGGGCGTTAACCCACTGTGGCATAGTGCTGGTCCCTCAAATGCTTTCATTTTCATGAATTTAAAAAATCATACTTTTTCCTTTAGATTGTTAATTCAGTGAATTATATTAGCAGATTTTCTGATGCTGAACCATCACTGTATTCCATTTCTATGGTAATTAACCTCTTGATGTATGAAATTTGTAATGAATGTCTGAATTTGATTAGCTAATATTTTACTTGGAATTTTTAGATTTGCATTTATAAGTTGAATGGGCTTATAATTATCTAGTTTTAGACTCATGCTACACCAGCCTTAGAAAAAGGAGCTGGGCAGCTTTTGTGCTTTCTTTTTCCAAAGCAATTTATATTAAGATACAATTTATTCAAAATTGAGCTGGCGCTGCTGCTCACTAGGCTAATCCTCCGCCTTGCGGGGCCGGCACACCAGGTTCTAGTCCCGGTCGGGGCGCCGGATTCTGTCCCGGTTGCCCCTCTTCCAGGCCAGCTCTCTGCTGTGGCCAGGGAGTGCAGTGGAGGATGGCCCAAGTGCTTGGGCCCTGCACTCCATGGGAGACCACGATAAGCACCTGGCTCCTGCCATCGGATCAGCGCGGTGCACCGGCCGCAGTGCACCGGCCACAACGGCCATTGGAGGGTGAACCAACAGCAAAGGAAGACCTTTCTCTGTCTCACTGTCCACTCTGCCTGTCAAAAAAATTTTTAAAAAATGTTATTCAAAATTAATACCCATATAAATTTGGTAGGATAAGCCTATAAAAACCATCTGGGCCTGCAGTTTTTTGGGGAAAGAGATCTTTCATTAACATTTCAGTCTTTCCTACATATTACACTTAAGTTTTCTATTTTTTTAAAGATTTATTTATTCATTTGAGAGGCAGATTTCCAGACAGAGAAAGGGAGAGACAGAAAGGTCTTCCATCCACTGGTTCACTCCCCAGTGTCCACAGTGACTGGAGCTGGGCCAATCTGAAGCCAGGAGCCAGGAGCTTCTTCCAGATGTCCCATGCGGGTACAGGGTCCCAAGCACTCCAGCCATCTACTGCTTTTCCAGGCCATAAGCAGAGAGCTGGATCAGAAGAGGAGCAGCCAGGACATGAACCAGCACCCATTATGGGATGCTGGCGCCACAAGCGGAGGCTTAGCCCACCATGCTACAGTGCCGGCCCCTCTTTCTTTTTTAGCTAAGTTGACGTTTTTATTTTATAGTTGATTCATTTTATATTTTTTAAAGATTTATTTATTTGAAAGACAGTTACAGAGGAAGGTAGAGAATGACAGAGAGAGGTCTTTCATCCACTGGTTCACTCCTCAAATGGCCGCAACAGCTGGAGCTGAGCCGATACAAAGCAGGAGCCAGGGGCTTCTTCCAGGTCTGCCACTTGGGTGCAGGGGCCCAAGGGCTTGAGCCATCTTCCACTGCTTTCCCAGAGGCATTAGCAGGGAGCTGGATCCGAAGAGGAGCAGTCAGGACTCAAACCGGTGCCCATATGGGATGCTGGCGCTGCAAGCTGGGGCTTTAACCCACTGCGCCACAGCACTGGGCCCTTCATTTTATCTTCATTTTCCAGTTTATTCACATATAATAGTTTTTTTAAATTTAGATTTAGTTATTTAAAAGGCAGAGAAAGATCTTTGCTTCCTTGGTTCACTCCCTTCATGGGTGGAGCCAGGCTGAAGCCAGGATCCAAGAACTCCATCCAGGTCTGCTACAGGGGTGGCAGGGACTCATATGCTTAAGCCCTGATGTTCTGCTTCTCACGCACATTAGGGGACTAGATCAGAAGTGGAATAGCGGAACTTGAATTGGCATTCTATTACCAGATGCACAAGAGGCAACTTAATCCACTGTGCCACAAGACCTGCCCTGGCACATAAATTTCTTAACATTATATTTTTCTCTAACAGTATGTAAGATACAATGTTTAACCTATATTATATTCCATTATTTCTGTATTTTGCATTTATTTCTTGATTAATCTTGCCAGAAGTCTGTCTTATGATTGGGCCAGCTGACCCTCAGTGTCAGTGTAGTTAAAAGTCATGCCCATTCATTTACAAATTGTAGATGCTCCAGTGGCGGAACTGAGTAGTTGTGACAAAGAGTATAAGACAGGCTGGGGCAGCGCTGTAGCGCAGTAGGTTAATCCTCTGCCTGCGGTTCCAGCATCCCATATGGGCACTGGTTCGAGTCCCAGCTGTTCCACTTCCGATCTAGCTCTCTGTTATGGCCTGGGAAAGCAGTAGAGGATGGCCCTAAAGCTTGGGCTCCTGCACCAGTGTGGGAGACCCGGAAGAAGCTCCTGGCTCCTGGCTTCGAATCAGCCCAGCTCCGGCAGTTGTAATCATTTGGGGAGTGAATCAATGGATGGAAAACTTCTCTCTTTCTACCTCTGCCTCTCTGTAACTCTGCCTTTCAAATAAATTAGTTAATTAAAAAAGAAAAAGACAGGCTCTTTACATAAAAAGGTTGCAATACCTGAACTATTTCATTAATCCTTTGAAAGAAAAAGCCTTTGATTTCACCTGAAATTTTTATTCTTTATTTTCTTCCTATTTAAATTTGCTTCATTTTTTTCCTAATTTTCTGAATTGAATGCTTAGTTCATTTCTAAAATAGTTATTTTCTGATAAATGTATTTGTAACTATTTTTCTCAAGAATTTTATTATAGTTCAGTTCTAACTATTTCAGAATATACTTTATGATTTTTTACTGTAGTAAAATATATATAACATAAAATTTACCACTTTAATAATTTCTAAGTTTACAATTCACTGTGATTAAGTATACTCACATTGTTGTACAACCATTGTCACTCTCCATCTCCAGAAATTTTCTATCGTCCCGAACTGAAATTCTACCTTCATTAAAACAGTAACTCCCCCTTCTTACTCCTAGTCCCTGGCATCCACCATTCTGATTTTTGTCTATGCATTTGAGTACTCTAGGTACCTCAGAAAGGGGGAATCATACAATATTTGTCCTTTTCTGTCTGTCTTGTTTCACCTAGCACAGTATTTGTAGTGTTTCTATTTTAGCATGTGTCAGAATTTCATTCCCTTTGGAGGCTGAGTAATAGCCCGTTGTGTGTGTGTAGCACCTCTTGTTTACCCACTTATCCACTGATAAGCACTTGGGTTGTTTGTGCCTTTTGGTATTATAAACACTGCTCCTGTGAACAGTAGCGCACGAAGCTTTTGTGTGGATCTGTGTTTTTTCTCCTGGGTGTACACTAAGTAGTAGGACACTATGTCTTGGGGTAACTCTGCTTAACTTTCTGAGGATCTCTTTCTTAAGCACTGTCTCTAAATTGATATTTAGGTGGATGTTTTCTGAGCTCAAAAAAATTTTAAAAATTGTTGCTAGTTCTGGCTCTCCCACTACTAAAATGTGTGACCATGGACAAGTAACCTGACTGTTCTCTATGAAAATAGTAACCCTTTTCTCACAAAGCTGTTTTAGTTAAATCTTATGTTTGAATATATGTAAGAAACCTAAGCCTTAAAAATATCTGTTCCTTTGGTGTCTGTCTCTCCTTTACCAAGATACAGCCTTCCCTGTGTTTATGACTTAATAGTAAAGCTCCCAAAGTTAGGCTAATTCCGTAAACATGAAGGCTTTGTAAGAGAAATTGGTAAAGATAGCATGAGTCAGATAAAAATACCACCTTTGTGGGCCAGGTCCCAGGTCCTGCTCAGTACTGGACAGTGACTCCTTAAGGGCTGGCATGTTTATCCTGCTGTGCCAACCTCGTGCCCCAATACAGCACCAGGAGGTAGTCTAATGTAGTCAGATTTTGTGGAATGAATAAAACCTAAATTTGTGTTTTAAGCGGTAATCCCATTTTTTATAGATTTATTTTATTTATTTAAAAGAGTGACAAATCTCCTGTCTACTGGTTCACTCCCCAGAGGATCACAATGGCCAGGGATGGGTCAGGCTGAAGACAAGAGCCAGGAGCTTCATCCAGGTCTCACATGTTGGTATAGGGGCCCAAGGACTTGGGCCACCCTTTGCTGCTCTCCCAGGTGCATTAGCATGGATCAGAAGTGGAGCAGCCGGGACTCCAACCAGCACCCATATGGGATGCCAGCATTGCAGGTAGAGACTTAACCCACTATGCCACAGTGCCGACCCCAGTAATCCCACTTTGGAGAGACTGTTTGAAGGTCAAGAAGTTCTGTGTGAAGATGTTAACTGCGTTATTTTTAGACAGAATGGAAATTAAGGGCCCGTACAACAGACAAGTGGATCAGAAATTATGGAACACTCTTTGCGGAAATAATATAAGGTTTCAAGATGAAACTGGGACACAGAAGGAAATTTGAGGGGGAAAAATACAAAGTTTTACATTGTTTTATTAAAGCTATACACAAAGTTGAAAAGTCATCTGAAAAATGATTGGATGGGGCCAGTGCTGTGGTGTAGTGGATTAAGCCGCTGTCTACAGGTCCAGCATCCCATATGGGCATCTTTTTGAATCCTGATTGCCCTGCTTTCGATCCAGCTCCCTGCTAATGTACCTGGGAAAGCAGCAGAAGATGGCCCAAGTGCTTGGGCTACTGTACCCACATGGGAGACCTGGATGAAGCTCCTGGCTTTAGCCTGCTCCAGCCCTGGCCATTACAGCCATTTGGGGATTGAACTAGCAGATGGAAGATTCTCATTCATTCTCTCTCTCTTTCTCTCCCCCCCCCCATCCCCCTTAACTTTGACTTTCAAAAAATTAAATCTTTATAAAAATTAAAAATAAAATATAAATAAATTAGAAATGGCTAACTGAAAGACATTAGAATGCTAGTTTTTATAATATTAGACGTACAGGTATCTTTTTTCTCATTGGACATCTTGGCTGTGATGCACCTGTTTCATTATTTGGATTGATTTGCATTTTGAAGCCTGGGTTACTCCCTTCAGCGCCACTTGAACAGAAGGAATGCTCTGTCCCGCAGGTGAAGGACCTAGAGCTGACCCTGCAGGCCTCCCAGGAGAAGCTCCAGCAGAGCAGGGCCATCATGGCCGCCCAGGAAGCACAGATCCAGGAGCTGGTGAGTGGTTACTTCAGATGTTTTCCTTTGATGCCTTCCATCATCTGCCACCATCTCTGGACCTGACCTTAGAGAGGCAACAGCAGGCAGAGGGAGTCAAGACTTGCTGGGGCTAGGACTGTTACTGTGGCGCAGCAGGTTAAAGCCTTGCCCTAAAGCGCCGGCATCCCATATGGGTGCCGGTTCGAGTCCCGGCTGCTCCTCTTCCAATCCAGCTCTCTGCTATGGCCTGGGATAGCAGAAGATGGCCCAAGTCCTTGGGCCCCTGCACCCACGTGGGAGACCCAGAAGAAGCTTCTGGCTTCTGCCTTCAGATTGGCGCAGCTCCAGCCGTTGCAGCCAGCTGGGGAGTGAACCAGCAGATGGAAGACCTCTCTCTGTCTCTACCTCTCTCTGTAATTCTTTCAAATAAATAAAGTAAACCTTAAAAAAAAAAAAAAGATTTCCTGGGGGCCCAAGTTCCCCAGGGAACTGGACTGACTGGCACTATCCACCTTACACTTGGCCTTCAAGCCCAGCCCAGCTCGAGGGCTGTTAGGGATGGTACCTCCAAAAACAGTCAAGCTCAGCTTGCATCAGAGGCATGGAGAACAGGTGTGTGGAGATGGCAGCGGCTTAGCCCCGGGTGGAGTGCTAAGTTAGAAGCCAGAGAAATAAAAGCAGCCAGCATTAATTTTATGCTTGCCCAGGCCAGGCATTATGCTAAGGCTGTACACATGTTTGTAGTCAGTCCTTACAGCATAAGCAAGAGGCGTGTGCCATCATCGTCATTCAGTAGAGAAAGCCAGCGTGGGAGGACTGGGCCACCCAGAAGCATTGACAGTCTCCCAGGCAGTCGGTAGCAGGACCACCTTTTCCGAATAGCAGTGCCTGGCTTCACTGTGGAAGTGGTGGCACTGAGTAGCAGCAGCCGAAGCCTGTGACAGAGGATGGGCTTAGCCCGGTGCTGTCCCCACTCACCCCAAGGAATGATGGCATCCAGGCCTGCGCCACATTCCACCTCCCACGACAGGCCAAGGACCAGAAGCAGGAGACAGATCCTCAGCTACACCAGGGCCAGAGTTGTCAGGAAGGAGCCCGGTTTCTTTTCTTTTCTTTTCTTTTTAAAGATTCATTTATTTATTTGAAAGGCAAAGTGACAGGAAGATTCAGAGAAGAATGTTCCATCTGCTGGTTCACTGCCCAGATGGCTGCAACAGCTGGGGCTGGGTCTCCCACATGGGTACAGGGACCAAGGCACTTGGGCCATCTTCCACTGCTTTCTCAGGCCATCGCAGAGAGCTGAATTGGAAGTGGAGCAGCTAGAACTTGAACCCATGCCAGTATGGGATGCCTGCATTGCAGCCAGTGGCTTAACCTGCTCACCATAACGTTGGCCCCAGGGCAGACACCCATCTTTGGGTCATCAGAATAAGGCTGTCTCTGAAAACCATTGTCCCCATGACTGGCTGTCCTCTGGTATGCCTACAGGCCGCTGCAAGCCAGGAGAGCAGCCGCATGCAGCAGCAGGCCCTGGCCCTGGAGCAGCAGTACGCAGAGCGCACCCACGCCCTTGAGGCCCAGATCACTGCTCTGGAGCAAGCGCGGGCCGCTGACCAGACAGCTGCAGAGCATGGCATGGTGAGTGAAGAAAGAGTGCAGGGAGGCCCCGAGGGCACCAGGCCCCCGCACAGCTCCGTCTGCCCCAGGCTTGGCTGGTGTAACCTCGCTGGGCCTCCCTGCTTGTTAGAGCAGTGCTTACCTTCCAGTGAGCACCGAGAACTCCAGACAGATGCATTTTCTTTCTCCTTAGGCCCACAGAACTTCCTGTGCTTTGTGGCCATTGCTCTGAGTTCTGCCTTTTGTCTTTCTGAATTTCACATTGTTCCTCCCTAATGGCCTCTCCCTTTCCACGGTTGTGTCCTGACCCATGGTCTCAGAGGTCATGTTCCTCATTCCTTCTTGTGAGGAGTTTTTCAAGTGGTTCGCTCTTTCCCACCCTACTTGGCATTCTCTTCTCGCACCCCTGCAATAACAAGAAAAAAGGCCTTTCACAGGCACCATGTCAGAGAGCCAGGGCTGTGCAGAACACTGTGGACTGTGGTAGTTAAGGTCTTCCTTCTTCATATGTGTTTTTCTCAACTTGCAGAGAGAACTGAAGCAAGAAAATGCAGCCCTTAAAGAGAGCAGAAATGAGTGCGAGCGTTCTTTACAGCATCATCAGTTTGAACTAAAGAAGCTGAAGGTATTTGAGTGAATCAGTTTCACAGAAACGTTCCTGTCTTTTCAGTGCGTGTTTGGAATAGCCAAGTTGAAGTCCCATGAGCATTTGTTCAGTACTTCTTCCAGGCAGCTGCTTACACTCTCACCTCCTCGAGTCCTCTTGCATCCAGAACGAAGGGGAAAATCACGCCCATTTGGCAGGCAGTGTCATTGAGGTTCTGTGTAATTTAACCCAGGGTCCGTACTGAGTTAGAGGTGCTGCTGATCTGAAAGTCATGCTGTCCAAGCAGCCCTCTCTGGCTGGGTCTTCCAATAGACAAGTAAGACAGGGCCTTGAAGTTCATAAGGGGTGTGTGGGTGTGTGTGTGTGTGTGAGTGAGAGAGAGAGAGAGAGAGAGAGGGATCGGGTATAGGAATGAAGAAACAGGATTGGTGGCCTTCCCCTTCTGTGTACTAGAAGCTGTCTCCTTCATTCACTAGACTTACATAGATGGAGAGGAAAGAGAGATCCTCCCACAGTAGCCTTCCCAGCCAGCCAAGAGGGGCTTGGCTGGCAGGTGCTAGAAAACCTGTATGGTTTTTTTGTTTTTGGTGTTTTTTTGTTTTTGTTTTTGTTTTTGTTTTGTTTTTTGACAGGCAGAGTTAGACAGTGAGAGGGAGAGACAGAAAGGTCTTCCTTCCATTGGTTCATCCCCCAAATGGCCACTATAGCCGGCGCGCTGCGCCCATCTGAAGCCAGGAGCCAGGTGCTTATCCTGGTCTCCCATGGGGTGCAGGGCCCAAGCACTTGGGCCATCCTCCTCTGCCTTCCCGGGCCACAGCAGAGAGCTGGACTGGAAGAGGAGCAACCGGGACAGAATCCGGCGCCCCAACTGGGACTAGAACCCGGTGTGCCGGCACCGCAGGCGGAGGATTAGCCTAGTGAGCTGCGGTGCTGGCCTGTTTTTGTTTTTGTTTTAATTTACTGGAAAGGCAAAGGAAGAGAAAAGAGAAAAAGATCTCTCCCAAAATCCACAAGTGCCCACAACAGCCAGGGCTGGGCTAGACTAGACCAAAACCAACCATCTAGGAGCTCCGTCCAGGTCTCTCATGTGAGCAGCAGGAACCCAGGCGGTACTCAATCCCAGGCATTCCAATACAGGATGCAGGCATCCCAAGCAGCAGCTTACACTTCTGCATCACAGTGCCTGTCCCCTCCATACCCCCCCCCCCTTTGTTACAGGTCTCCTGGTTCCCCAGGCCCCTTTCACAGCATCCTTGGATGATAGGTCACTATAGTGCTGACCCAGCTTGGTCCTGACATTATGATCTTACAGTCAGTCCTTTGGTATAGATCTCTGAGAACACCTGAGCTGGACACCTGCACCTTGGAAGCTTTCAGTAATAGTATCTGATGAGCTGCTGAGGCACTAACACAATCAGGCTGCATTGTGGAAAGTGTGAACTTCAAAGCCACGTGTTTTCTCATGCATTCCTGTAACAAATCTAAGTACCTGTAAGTGCCAGGCCCCACTGCAGGTGCTGGGATGCAGCAGTGAGTGAAGCAGGCAAATTTCCTCCCCTGTGGAACTGTGACTAGGACAGTAAACCAGTGTGGGTGGTAGGAAGTGCTGTGAAGAGCAGAAGCAAAGCGAGGGACCGAGGAGGGAGAGGACGCTTTCCAACTCATGGTCAAGGAAGCTTCTTGCGACATTCGAGCAAAAGATGTGAATAGTGGAAGAGACCAGCAAAGTGGATGGGTATTCAGGGAAGAATATTCTAGAAAATAATAATAACAGAATCACAAAGATAAAGGCTGTTAAAGAGGAAATTGGTCTGTTGGAATGACAGCACGAAAGCCAGTGTGACTTCAGCTTGGTGGCAGGAATAGGAAGGAGGAGGCGGGATTAGAACATACAAGAGGCCATTGCACAGATGTGGTGTAGAAGGTTTGTTTTTTTTGTTGCTGTGTGTGTGTGTGTGTGTTTTGTTTTTGTTTTGTTTTGTTTTTGACAGGCAGAATGGACAGTGAGAGAGAGACAGAGAGAAAGGTCTTCCTTTGCCGTTGGTTCACCCTCCAATGGCCGCCACGGCTGACGCGCTGCGGCCGGTGCACTGCGCTGATCTGATGGCAGGAGCCAGGTGCTTCTCCTGGTCTCCCATGGGGTGCAGGGCCCAAGCACTTGGGCCATCCTCCACTGCACTCCCTGGCCACAGCAGAGAGCTGGCCTGGAAGAGGGGCAACCAGGACAGAATCCGGCGCCCCGACCGGGACTAGAACCTGGTGTGCCGGCGCCGCAAGGCGGAGGATTAGCCTAGTGAGCCGCGGCGCCGGCCAGAAGGTTTGTTTTAAAAGGATTCTTCTGGCTCCATGTGGAGAATTTTCTGTAAGGGAGGCACAGACAGAAATAACAATCCTTTCAGGAGGCTTGGTAGTAATTCAGGCGAGAGGTGACTAGCATGGTAGCAGGGGATTGAGGAAGAAATACCAGATTCAGGATCTTTTGTAGAGATGGAGCTTTTAGGACTTGACACTGATGAAATAAGGAGATGAGAGGAAAAGGAGTTGGTGACAAGTCCTGGGTTTGGTGCCTGTGACTCAGGGTTTCTCAGTGTCAGCATTATTGACATGTGAGGCCGCATCAGTCTGTTGGGGGCGCTTTGCTGCTGCAGATGGACACTGCAGGCTGTTGAGGAACGCCTTGGTCTCCCCACTAGATGTCAGCAGCAGCCCTCACTGACAGCAGCCGAAAGTGTCTCTAGACATTGTGCAGTGTCTCAGGGAGAGGGGGCAGAAATCACAGCCAGCCGCTCAGGGCTAACCGGGTGACTGGGGCACATCTGGTAGTATGCTGGCTAGGAAGCCCAGAAGTCAGAGCAGTGCTTCAGGGGAGATAGCAATTCAGAGCTCATCGGATGACATTCACAGCTGAAGGACTCAGTGAAGGCCCAGGTCCCTGGGACGCTCAGGGGCTCAGAGGGAAGAGGCAGCAGAGCAGGCGCCGCAGGAGCTGCAGGGAGGGTAGCACCCGGAGCAGGAGAAGGCCGAGTCCTGCAGCGCGTCCTTGTCAGGTGCTGCTGACTGGCCAGGCAGCAGTCGGCCGTCGCACTGGCAGCCTTGACCAAGACTTGCTGTGGAGTAGTGGGGAAAGTTGACCAGACTAGGTTCAAGTGACACTAGAGGTATTCCCACTTCCAATAAAGGCAGACTGGGCAGTGCAGACCGACTCAGGCCCTGAGGACTGCCAGAAAAGCTGGCCACAGTAGGAAAACATCTGCTTAAAAGCGTGGGCGAGCCTGCAGGGTACTGAAGAATGACTTGTCCTGTCTGGAGAGGGGAGCCCGGTGTGTGGAGCAGCTTTGGCTCTGAGGGAATTCACTGATCTCGAGAACCTGAGAACCTGAAAGGTTCCCTAAGCTTTTTACAGCTTCTCAGAGTTCAGAATAAAAGTTGGACTTTAAGCCACTCCCTTGGGTCCAGCCTGAGAGCGCCTTTAAGCTTTGGTTTGGAACAAAAGAGGACATGCAGGAGGAATGAGGGTGACCAGGGAGTAACCAGCACCACACCTGCCCGACTTTGCACTGAAGTAAGGATACAGGAATGGCCAGAAAAACCTCATGAGCCAATTTAGATTGAAGTAATCCTAGGTTATTAGTGTTCTTGGGAGGCTGAAAAGGCAAACAAAATCAAAGATACCTGGCAAACAAAAATACAAAGCAACAAGAACAGACAAACTCACAGGGGCTCAGATATGACAGTGCTTTACTGTGCTTAAGGAGAGAAAAGACAAAATTCTAAATTTCAGCAGGGATTTGGAAACTAATGAAAGCAGTTTTGAAAAAGAATTAAGTAGAATTTTAGAAATGAATTTGCTGAAATTAATACAGTAGATTGATAGATTGTGAAATAAATTAAGTAAATTATAGAAGGGCATAAGCAAACTTTGGATAATGGATATTTTTACTGTTGTAGTGATAGTTTTGTTGTAGGAATGTGTGTCCCAGTTTTTATTCGAAGTCCTTGCACCCATATGAGATAGGAATTCAAATCAGAGGCATAAATAAAATGTAAAAATCAGAGAATTTATTGACAGAGAGTAATATAAATTTAGGCACTAGGGTAGCTAACCCTACAAGGAGAGATACTTGCTGTGAGAGGGCCAGAGAGCTGCCGATGATGAGAAAGGGCAGAAGGCGAGAGGAGGGGCACTTCCACTTCCAGCAGTCTCCTTATGCAGTCGGCAGTGGTGCCCTAATTGAGTATACAAATAGGTAGAATGTGGGCGGGACTTTGTGTGCTTGAGGTTTTCTGGGGGCTTCATAGCATCTCCACGGGGAGTTTAGCTTGGACCTGTTGATCACGTTAGCTCCTTTTTCCCAGCCCTGGGAGAGATGCAGGTGCATCATGGTGAAGTGTGGACTGAATTGGTATGTAAGGAGTTAAAGTGCATGACTGTGAAACAGAAGTTGTGGGGAAATCTTCCAGCTCACTTTCCCTAACTCCCTGCCTGTTCCCCATATCAGTTTCAGCACAGTTCGTCAACTTGCATACCTTCAGTATACACTTTGTTGATCATCAGCTATAGCTTCATAAAGCTGTTTTAAAAAAATATATTTATTTATTTATTTATTTGAGAGAGAAGTCTTCCATCCACTGGTTCATTGCCCAAATGGCCACAATGGGCCAAGGTGGGCCAATCCAAAGCTGGTTCATTCCTCAAAAGCCCTTAGCCGCTGTGACTGGACCAGGCCAAAACCAGAAGCTAGGAACTCAGTCTGGGTTTCCTACATGGGTAGCGGTGACCCAAGCCCTTTGAGCAGTGAACTTCTACCTCCCAGGGTGCACAGGAGCAGGAAGCTGGAAGTGGAGATAGAGTCAGGACTCAAAACCAGGCACTTCAGTATGAAATGTGTAGGCATTTGAGAGTCAGAGAGAGAGAGAGAGAGAGCAACAGACGTGGAGAGTTCCCCTCTGCTGGCTTACTTTTGATAAGACAAAAATGGTTTTTGTAATCTCCAGACTGACTTCTAAAAAAGCAATAAAAGAGCGTATAACTTCCAGTCTTATAAAAAGGGGAAAGCAGAGTTTTGAAAAGTCAATTAAAAGGGCTGGTGCTGTGGCGTAGTAGGCTAAGCCTCCGCCTGCAGTGCCAGCATCCCATATGGGCACTGATTCATATCCTGGCTCTTCCTTTTCTGATTCAGTTCCCTGCTTCTGGCCTGGGAAAACAGTAAAAGATAGCCCAAGCGCTTAGCACCCTGTACCAATGTGGGAGACCTAAAAGAAGCTCCTGGCTCCTGGCTCCTGGCTCCTGGCTCCTGGCTCCTGGCTCCTGGCTTTGGATAGGCCCAGCTTAGGCTGTTGTGGCTATGTGGGGAGTGAACCAGCTGATGGAAGACATTTCTCTCTGTTTCTCCCTCTCTGTAATTCTACCTCTCAAATCAATAAATGTATAAAATCTTTTATTAAAAAGTTAATTGAGAATAGAAAGTAAGGTTTAAAAAATGAAATATAGGGTTGGGCATTGAATAAAATATAGGTGGCTGTACCTGGAATTAAATCTCACCTTTGCTTCTGATCCAGCTCCCTGCTAAGGTATATCCTGGGAGGTATCAGGTGATGACTCCAAGTACTTAGACGAGTTCCTGGCTCCTTACTTTGCCCTGGCCCATCCCTGGCTGTTACCAGCATCTGGGCAGCAAACCAGCAGATAGAAGATCTCTTCCTCTCTCTGTCTTTCCCTCTGTCCCATCATTCTCCCTTTCAAATAAATGAATAATTAGAAATTAAAGAAGGAACAAAAAAGTAACTCAAAGGTACCTTTTAATTCCATTTTCCACAAACTTTTGAAGTACCTTCATATATCCTTTTCACATATACATAGAATGTTTGGAAAAATTGCCCATAGAGCAAGTCTCAAGAAATTTCAAAGGATTGAAGTGCTATTAAATTACATTCTCTGACCACAGTGCAGTTAAGCTAAAAATCAGTAATAAAAATATAAAAGCCTGTTTTTTGCAATTAAGAAACAGAATTCATGAGGTGAGTGTGTGGCTCAGCTGTTAAGTCACCTCTTGGGATGCCCACATCCCATATTGGAGTACCTCTTTCAAATTCCAACTGCTCTGCTTCCAGTCTAGCTTCCTGCTAGTGTATACCGGGTGATGGCTCAAGTAGTTAGGTCCCTGCCACCCATCTGGAAGACTCAGATTAAGTTCTGGACTCCTGGGTTTTGGGTTGGCCCAGACCTGGCTGTGCTAGGCATTTGGAGAATGACCAGCAGATGGAAGACCTCTCTCTTACCTGTCTCTCTAACATCTTGTTTTAGCCCCACTAGAGTCCATGCAGATTTCTGGCTTCTAGAACTGTGAGATAATAAATTTCTGTTTTAAGTCAGGTCGAAGTAATTTGTTACAGCAACAGTAGGAAACTATTATACTGACAGAAGAAACAGAAAATCCAACCCCTGCAGTGTCATACATGGTCCAGTCAGAAGGTAGGAACTGCAGGTATTTCAGAATATATGATTAAAAAAAAACCAACTTCTGAAAACATTGATTTTGTATGTTTGAAAAGCAGAGGGACAGACAGATATCACACATCTCCTGGTTTACTCCCTGAAAGTCTGCAGCAGCCAGGACTGGGCCAAGCTGAAGCCAGGAGCCAGTTAACTCAATCCAGGTCTTCCACATGGGTGGTAGGAACCCAAATACTTGAGCCATCACCTGCTGCCTGGCAGGGTATACATTCCTGGGAAGCTGGCATCAGGTACGGAGCCAGGACTTGAACCCAGGCCCTCTAAAATGGGATTCAGGCATCCCAAATAGCAGCTTAACCCCTGCAAGAAGTACCCAGCCAAGAACAGGTATTCTAATGTGAAGTTTTCAGCTGGTCCCAGAACAGTGACGTCAGGAAGGCGGCATGGCAGGAAGCTTCCAAATGCAGGACTACGGGAACACAGTGAAGAAATTGGAATTACTAAATTTGGGAATGAGAAACAGAGCTCCACAGACTTGACACAGACCTGGCACTGGTGAGCGTGTTCGGGATGAGCCAGTGAATGGGTTTGGCTCCACATGGATGTAGCAGCTGCTTCAGGAAAACATGGCTGCTGCCAGAGGAGTGCTGAAGTGACGTTCACCGATGCCGCAGGAAGCCGGCAGGAGGGGCAGGGCGTGTTCTCTCCCACCCTCGCCCTCACGTCTCCGTCCAGCTCCACTTCACCTGCACCTGCAGAAAGAGAGCGGATACGGTTTGCGAAGTCCTGAGCCCTGCTTTACCGAGTACAGACCAAGAGGCACTGACTCAGAAGCCAGCACAACAGACTTTAAATGTGTGGCTAATTGTCAAATGTTTGGAGAATTTTCCTTGATATTTGGATTTCAGTACCATTTTGGTCAGACAGTACTCTGAATTGTTTCAATTCATTTTTTTTTAAGATTTATTTATTTTGGCCGGCGCCGTGGCTCACTAGGCTAATTCACCGCCTGCGGTGCCAGCACCCTGGGTTCTAGTCCCGGTTGGGGCGCCGGTTCTGTCCCGGTTGCTCCTCTTCCAGGCCAGCTCTCTGCTGTGGCCCAGGAGGGCAGTGGAGGATGGCCCAAGTGCTTGGGCCCTGCACCCCATGGGAGACCAGGATAAGCACCTGGCTCCTGGCTTCGGATCAGCGCAGCGCTGGCCATGGCGGCCATCTGGAGGGTGAACCAACGAAGGAAGACCTTTCTCTCTCTGTCTCTCTCTCTCACTATCTAACTCTGCCTGTCAAAAAAAAAAAAAAAAAAAAAAGATTTATTTATTTTATTTGAAAGCCAGAGTCACAGAAAGGGAGAGAGACTGAGAGAGGGACCTTCCATCTGCTGGTTCACTCCCCTAAGTGGCCATAATGGTCAGGGCTGGAGCAGGCCAAAGCCAGGACCCAGGAGCTTCATTCAGGTCTCCCGTTGAAGTACAGGGGCATAAGGACTTGGGTCATCTTCCGCTGCTTTCCCAGGCCATTAGCAGGGAGCTGGATTGGAAGTGGAGCTGCTGATACTCAAATTGGCACCCATATGGAATGCTGGCATCACAGGCTCAACCTGTTACACCACAACGCCAAACCCCCTACCCCCCCAGTTCTTTTATTGACGGATTTTATGACCCAGCCTGTAGTGTGTCTTGATCAATATTTCATTGCACTTGAAAACAATATTTGTCCTCTGCTGATAGGTATTTTGTAAATGCCAACTAGGTCAAATTGGTTGATAGTATTATTCAAACCTTCTGCATATTCTGTGTGTGTGTGTGTGTGTGCACGCTTGTTCTGTCAGTTACTGAGAGGAATGTGCTAAGTCAGCTACGATCATGGCTTTGTCTCTCCTTTTTTTTTTTTTTTTTTTTTTTGACAGGCAGAGTGGACAGTGAGAGAGAGACAGAGAGAAAGGTCTTCCTTTGCCGTTGGTTCACCCTCCAATGGCCGCCGCGGCCGGCGCGCTGCGGCCTGCGCACCGCGCTGATCCGATGGCAGGAGCCAGGAGCCAGGTGCTTTTCCTGGTCTCCCATGGGGTGCAGGGCCCAAGCACCTGGGCCATCCTCCACTGCACTCCCTGGCCACAGCAGAGAGCTGGCCTGGAAGAGGGGCAACCGGGACAGAATCCGGCGCCCCGACCGGGACTAGAACCCGGTGTGCCGGCGCCGCTAGGCGGAGGATTAGCCTAGTGAGCCGCGGCACCGGCCCTTGTCTCTCCTTTAGTTCTGTCAGTCTTTGCCTCATGTATTTTGAAGCACTGTAATTAGGTGCATATGTATTTAGAATAGTTTTATCCATATTTCTCAAAACAGATGTTCTGTGAGCTCCTGCCAGGCGCATCCCTAAGTGAGAGAGCTGCTGTGTGCAGGTGGCCTGCAGCTCATGCAAAGTATAGGCCATGCTTTCTGCTGAGCAGATCTGGCCTGGAGCCTTCCACCTCGGTCCCAGGGGTCTTAGGGAGCTCTGTGGCACCAGCACAGTCTTATTTATTTTTTTAAGATTTATTTTATTTATTTGAAAAGCAGAGTTACAGAGAGGATAGACAGAGATCTTCCATCCATTGATTCACTCCTCAGATGGCTGCAACAGCCAGCACTGAAAGTCAGGAGCCCAGAACTCCATTCGGGTCTCCCTCGTTTGTGGCAGGGGTCCAAGTACTTGACCATCTTCCACTGCCTTCCCAGGTGCACAAGCATTAAGCTGGGTAGGAAGTGAGCAGCCAGGGTTGGTACTCTGATGAGGGATCCAGCATTGCAGGCTTCAGCTTAACCTGCTGTGCCACAGTGCTAGGATGCAGCAGACTTAGAGACACATATGTCCTGTCCCCTGTGCCAGCCTAGTCCCTCACTGGCTGATTTTTATTGTTTGAGAAAGAGAGAGAGGCAAACAGAGAGAGGTCTGCCATGTACTGGTTCCCCCTTCAAATGCCCACAACAGCCAGGAGGCAGGAACTCAATCCACGTGCCCCTGGTGGGTAGCAGAGACTCATTGCTTGATCCATCACTGCTCTCTCCCAGGGTCTGCATTAGCCTGAGGCTGGAATCGGGAGCCAGCGCCAGGTGTCAAACCTGGGTTTTCCGATATGGGATGCAGGTGTCTTAACCACTAAGCCAAAGGCCCACTTCTATACTGGCTGATTCTTGGGGGTTCGGAGTGGAAGCTGGTAAGCCCTGACCTCAAGAGGATTTCTCTGGGACCAAACATGACTGGATTAGAAGCAGCAAGTGCAGTTCTCCAGGATGGAGCTGACATGAGTCTGCTTCCCACCCTAGACACCAGGCCCCAGACACCAGACACCAGCTTCGGTCTGGTCCAGTCCCAGCTGTTGTGGCCATCTATGGAGTGAACCAGCATATGGAAGATTCTGTCTCCTCTCTCTGTCATTTGGCCTTTCAGATAGATAGGCAGCTAATGGTTAATAAGATAAAAAAAAAAAAAAAGATTTATTTATTTGAAAGTCAGAGTTACACAGAGAAAGAAGGAGAGGCTGAGAGAGAGAGAGAGAGAGAGAGAGAGAGGTCTTCCATCCACTGATTCATTCCCCAATTGGCTGCAACGGCTGGAGCTGTGCCGATCCGAAGCCAGGAGCCAGGAGCTTCTTCCGGGTCTCCCACGCGGGTGCAGAGACCCAAGCACTTGAGCCATCTTCTATGCTCTCCCAGGCCATGAGAGAGAGCTGGATCAGAAGTGGAGCAGCTGGGACTCAAACCAGCACCCATATGGGATGCCAGTTCCACAGGTGGAGGATGAACCTCTGTGCCACAGCACCGGCCCCAAGATAAACTTTAACAACAGGAAAAAAAGATGAGATGCTGTGATGAGCCAGGTCTAAGTCACATTCCGCAAAATCAGGGTATCAGTATCGCAGCGCTGCCAGACCATGTGCAATTTCAGGGCAGGAGTCAGGACCAAGAACAATGAGGCTCTTACCAAAAAGAGAGAGGGGTTCTGGGTGGAGAGGCCACACACATCACCACATTCAATCCAGGGCTTCTCTGTGAGCAGTGTCCAGCACCTGAGAAATCAGACGTCCGGGTGCTGGCGCTGCAGCATGGCCTCAGCATGCTGGAGGATGACCGTGTGTTTGTCCTGGAGGCAGTCCTGTGCCCGGCAGAAGGCCAGTGAGGCAGCCCTGTTCCTGGTCGAGACCGCTCGGGCCAGGGGCTCTGGTATCCAAAGGTTCTGCCTCTGAGGTTGGACTGCCACTGACTTTCAGTGTGGCTGTGCCACTTCCTAGCTCTAGGACCTTGGGCAAATCACTTAACCTCTCAGAACCTCTGTGTTCTCTCCTATGAAATGGGCTAATTCTTATGAGTTAGTGACATTCGGCCCTATGAAAAGTCAATGAGTGCTTATTTCCCTGTGACCCAGCTGTCCCGGGCCAGCTTCCTGTTCTCATGGGCCTACGTCTCTCCCCTTGGCCTTGGCCTGGGTACTGGCTAGTGTGCTCACAGGAAGCTGACCCTCAGTGGTGTGCCCTTTGCCAAGAAGCTGGAAGGCTGTCCGGAGGACACAGGTGCCTTCGAGCCTAGCAGGCAGCCATGGCATCTTGGGCCGCGGGAAGGGTTTCCTGTAACCCTGCAAGGCTGCATGTGAGGTTGCGGCTAAAAGGGTGTCACCTGGTGTGGGGCTGTCTCTCCTACCTCTCTTCTGGATTGTAGGAAGAATGGAGCCAAAGAGAGATTGTGAGTGTGGCCATGGCCCAAGCCCTGGAGGAGGTGCGGAAGCAAAGGGAAGAGTTCCAGCAACAGGTGGGCCCTGTTTGAGGCAAGGTGGGGGTCCAGGCCTGCCCCCAGGGGACTGACTTGGAGCGCCCCCTTCTGGTCAGAGCAGCGGTTCACGTGGACCCGGTCTGGACCACAGGCAGCTGTGGTGCCCCGTGCTCTAGGAGGTGGGGGGGACCTGCTCCAGGAGGCGGGGGTGGGGGGGGCAGGAGGGGACTGCTCTAAAGAAGCTGCACCACATGGGACGCCCTCTGCTGCCTTGGGGTCCGGTGTTAGATGCTCCCTGTGGGACAGGCCATGTCACCGACCTCCTGCACTCTCCTGCCGTGAGGGGGCCAGCGCTGCCCACAGACCACGAAGGCTTCACATAAGTGGGCTGAGCTCCAGCAGGAAGTGTGGGAAGAGTCTTCCTGGATGGTAGGCCTAGCGTCTGGCCTCACAGCTCCTGGTTACCTGGCTCCGGGCTTTGCTAAGTCTTTCACAGATCTGAGTCAGAGTAGCCTCTGAAAAGGATAAGCACACCTTCTGGAATGCTGCCCTGAGCGACTCGGTCTGAAACGCCCGCCGGGTGTGGGGTGTGTGGCAGGCTGTGACGCAGTGTCGGAAGTCTGGGCAGCTGGCCGCTGGTTGGCCCGCTGTGGGCCAGGGGACAATGAGGTGTTCATCCCTGTGCTAGGGAGAACGGACTTGGGCACATGTACAGGAGCAGGGGTTAGCTTGCCTGCGGCCTTCCAGGAGGCTTTCGGGGGCCCTGGGTGATGGATGGGCAGAGCTTGCTGGCAGGGAGCTGGGATCCAGGACACAGGCTTTCCCTCACCCCGCTTCCTCCAAGGCCGCCCACCTGACAGCTCTGATGGACGAGAAGGAGCAGAGTCTGCAGGAGAAAACCGAGGAGCTGCTGCAGAAGGAGCAGGATCTTCTGGCACTGGAGAAAGGTGAGAGGCAGCCCCTGGCCAGGCCGGCGTGCCCGCCTGAGCTGGCCCCAGCGCACCCCGCGGGAGAGCCCTGGGCTCACGCTGCACGCCTGCCTCCGCCCACCCTAGGCCAGGAGTCTGCGCTGCTGCAGCTGCACCAGCTGCAGAGTGAGCTGGAGGCCCTGCGGAGCCTGAGGGCAGAGGAAGCTGCGGCCCGCGAGGACCTGCTGGGGCTGCAGGGCCAGGAGCCCCGCGAACTGCGCGTAAGTCCCAGCCGGACCACTGCGTGTGGCAGCAGGGTGCAGGGCTGGTATTGTCCGTGGGCATGGGCCTTCGCCATAGTTTACCTGTGGTTCCGAGCCAGCTGCCTGTCCCCGCGCGCCAGGCCACACCTGTGAGATGAGCCTGCTCCTCTCCCCACTCACCTGCAGCTGAGCTTCAGTATTGCCGTCCTGCCTCTCAACCAGCCATCCCCACCCTTTAGGTGAGCGTGAAAGCCACGCAAGACCCTGCATACCAGCTTGCAGCCACCGAAGGAACGCCAAATGGTGAGGTGGGGGCTGTGGAGCTAGGGCAGTTGCAGAAGGAGAAGCAGGACTTGGAGCAGCAACTCGCCGAGAAGAACAAGGTGAGGGCACCTGTGCCTTGGCGGTGGGTCTCATTCTCTTCCTGGCCTGGGGCTGGAATCCTCGGGCCACTCTCAGGGTTTTGTTGGTGCCCCGGCACCTCTTGGGAAGTCTTACTTCTTTGGTCCAAAGAGCTTCCATCTTCTTCCATCTGTGCTCCCCTCGCCCCCTTGAGATACTATCCAGAGCCCAAGCCTGGCTCTGCTGTCCCTGCCGGGCTCTAGGGCCACTCGTCTGTCCTCTGTACTTTCTGCTGCTGGGAGTGGCAGCACTGATCCTTGCTTTTAAGGGTTTGTGTTTGGTGGGAGAAGAGGATGAAACAAAGGAGTCTGTTACTGCTGGGTCAGCTTTGTGGTACCTGGTAAAGACTCAGTGACTCACTGCCCCCAGCCTCTGCACCTGTCACCTCAGGCCTCATTGGATCCTGTTGTTTGTGAATCTTAGTGTGCTGGCTGGTCGGTGCTCTGGACAGAAATAATTCTCCCAAATTGTGTGCATTTTTTTCTAGATCTTTAACAAAAGAAAAAACTCTCCCCCCCCCCCCGTGTGACATACAAAGTACACACAGAAATGTGTTCAAAACAAATGCATGGTTCCGTGAGGTAATAAAAAGCAAACACGCATGCAGCTACATGGACACCAGGCGGGACACCGCCTGTATCCCGGATGCCCAGCCCCCACGCCCCTCGCCGTCCCCTCAGGCACCAGGACCCTGACTTCTGTGGCAGCGACTGCCGCGCTTCCTCCCCCGGGCTGAGCACTGCAGCCGCCTTCTGAATGCTCGAGTCTTCAGCCGGGCCTCTTGGGGAGCTTCACGTGCCCCCGCCATGATCTGTCTGTCAGACCGACGTCCTCGCCATGCCTGGGGCCTGCCTGCCTCCCTCCACAGCTTGGATCCCCTCGCCTGTCCCCTAGCCTCTGCCTCACCGACACACTCTGTTCTCTCCCACACTGTCCTGGCCAAACCTCAACTCTGGTTAAATCACTCCTGCTCCGCACCTGTAGCCAAAGTACAGCTGGGGGGTGCCCCGTCGCGCAGGCCGGTCTCTCGAGCCTCAGGACTGCTGTGCCCAGTGCAGTGCTGGCCTGCCCAGCACTCCTGCCGCTCTCAGGGCCCTTCCTCTGCACCGCCCTTCACCATGGCTTCACAGCTTGCTGGCTTTTCTGTTTTTTAAGATTTATTTGTTTGTTTATTTGAAAGTTGGAGCTACATAGAAGGAAAGACAGAAAGATTTTTCATCTGCTAGCTCACTCCCCAGATGGCTACAAGGACCAGGGCTGGGCCAGGTGGAAGCCAGGAGCCAGGAGCTTCTTCCAGGTCTCCCACATGAGTAGCAGAGGATCAAACACTTGGGTCATCTTCCACTGCTTTCCCAGGCCATTCTGAACCAGGAGTTGGATCTGAAGTAGAGCAACCAGGACACGAACTGGTGACCATAAGGAACGCTGGTGTCGCAAGTGGTGCTTTTACCTCCTACGCCACAGCGCTGGCCCCTAAATACAGATTTTAAAAATGACATACTGAGTGTATTTCTTGTTTTAATATTTATTTATTCATTTGAAAGGCAGAATTACAAAGAGAGAGAGAGAAAGCCAAAGCCTGCAGCACTAGCATCCTATTTGTGCGCCTTTTCAAGTCCCGGCTGCTCCACTTCTAATCCAGCTCTTTGTTAATGCACCTGGGAAAGCGGTAGAAGATGGCCCAAGTGCTTGAGCCTCTGCACGCACATGGGAGACCTGGAAAAATTTCTGGCACCTGGCTTCAGATCAGCCCAGCTCCAGCTATTGTAACCATTTAGGGAGTGAACCAGTAGATGGAAGATCTCTGTCTCGCTGTAACTCTGCATTTCGAATAAACAAATGTTTGTAAAGTTATAAAAAGTTCTTATTTATTTGAGGACAGATATATCCCATCTACTGGTTTACTCCCAAGTGTTCGCAATAGCTAGGACTGGCCCAGACCAGAGCCGGGAGGCCAGAACTCCATTAGGGTCTCCCTTATGAGCGGCAAGGACCCAAATACTTCAGCTGTCTCCACTGCCTGCCAGGGTGCACAGTTTCAGGAAGCTGGAATCGGGAGCCAGAGCTGAGATGCTCGGATGCAGGCGGCTCAAGCAGTGGTCAGCTGCGGCACCGTGTGCCCACCCCAGAGCTTCATTTCTGCGTGGCTTCTCTCTTCCTCTGCTCCCGCCTCTTCTGTCCTCGCTCTCCGCTGATGCCCCGCTCGCTCCACTACAAGACAGCTGTCACTTCCCGTGCCCTGGGCCTTCCTGTTACTGTGGTGCCCCTCCATCCACCTCTCGGGGCACCCCTTCCTCACCCACTCGGCATCACTCCGCCCTTCTCTGCCTTGGCTGCGCCATCGCCATCGTTTGTGCTGATGCAGGCCATCTTGGAGAAGCACTTGTCTCCCAGCCCCCTGCCGCCGCCGGATTCCTCCGCCACCCTCCGGGACAAGCCTGCGGGACACCTGTGACTGTGCCCTGGACGTTTCCACTCTTCCCATGCTCGCTTCCCCCCCAGGCCACGTTTCCAAAGTCCGAAAGTCCACTGCTGATTCTCCTGCCTGGCCTAAGCTGAGGGTCGGCCTCCCCCCACTGTGTCTCCAGCCTCTTCCTCGCAGGCTGCCCGCCGCCGTGAGATCTCACCCACGCCCCACGCTGCTGCGTCCCCTCTGCCTGCCTCTAGCCCAAGTGGCTGTGCACACTGAGACTCCTGCCTCTCTGGGTGTCTTAACAAGCATCCAACCTTGAACATCTGAAGCCAAACGTCGGCTTCGCCAGGCCGCCTAGCCGCTCTGTGCTGCCATCTAGCCTATCTCATGGTGAAGCCTGGGCCGCATCCACCTACATCCGCATCAGCAGCAAATCCTTTGGCTCTGCCTTCAAACTAGAGCCAGAATCTACTGCTTCTCATCGCCACTGCCTATCCTCCTCCTCTCTCCTCCAGAAGATAGCCTTGAACTTCTGCTCCCCCTCACTCCTCTGTCCCAGAAGTCCAAGTGCTTGCAGCGGCCTGCGAAGCATCACCTTTCAGCGCATGCCCTCTGTCTGCATCGCCCCCAGCCACGTGGGCCTCAGGGCCTCGCCCTTGCTGAGCTTTCTGTCTGGAAGACGCTCTGATGGCTCTTGCTCTTCCCTCCCCCTTCCGTCCGTCCTTCTCCCCCGTGTTGTTTCAGCAGCGAGGCAGGCTTCTGCCCCCGAACCCTCACCACAGAGCTCCCTAACTCCTTGTGTCTTTCTCTCGCTCCTCTTAGCACCTTCTGATGGTCTGTGTGGTTTTTCACTCATTCTTTTCCCTCTTGAGAGCTGAAATTTTGTCTTGTTTTGTTTACTGCTGTTTCTCCAGCCTCTAACATAGCACCAGGCACATAATAGGACTTTATAGTAATTATTAGAGAAATTGATGGACCAAAAATGTAAGAGAATGCGTAACATGAAATAGTGAATGTATTTTTTAAAAAAGATTTATTTATTTATTTGAAAGTCAGAGTTAGAGAGAGAGAGAGAGAGAGAGAGAGAGAGAGAGAGGTCTTCTATCTGCTGGTTCACTCCCCAGTTGGCCGCAGTGGCTGGAGCTGTGTGGATCTAAAGCCAGGAGCCAGGAGCTTCTTCCACATCTTCCCATGTGGGTACAGGGGCCCAAGGACTTGGGCCATCTTCCACTGCTTTCCCAGGACACAGCAGAGAGCTAGATCAGAAGTGGAGCAGCTGGGACTCGAACTCATGCCCATATGGGATGCCGGCACTGCAGGCAGCAGCTTTACATGCTATGCCACAGCACCGGCCCTGTAAATGTATTTTTTTTAAAGATGCATTTATTTATTTGAAAGCAGAGTTATGGAGAGAGAGAGAGAGGGAGAGACAGAGTGACAGATCTTCCATCCATGGTTCATTCCCCAAATGACCACAATGGCTGGGGCTGGGCGGGTCTGAAGCCAGGAACCTGGAGCTTCTTCCAGGTCTCCCAATTGGTTGGAGGGGCCCAAGCATTTGGGCTGTCCTCTGCTGCTTTTCCAGGCACATCAGCAGGGAGATGGATCAGAAGTGGAGCAGCTGGGACTTGAACTGGTACCACAAGTGGCAGCTTTACCTGCTACGCTACAGCACTGGCCCTGTAAATGTACTTTTAAGGGGAGGTCCAGCCTCATAGTCAACCAGGAGAATACAAGTTGAAACCACACTGAGCCGTTTTATAAAATTGTATAAAATTGGCCATGTTGCAGGTCATTTAAAATGCTCAGAAAGGGCCGGCACTGCAGCTCACTAGGCTAATCCTCCGCCTGCGGCGCCAGCACCCCGGGTTCTAGTCCCGGTCGGGACGCCAGATTCTGTCCCAGTTGCCCCTCTTCCAGGCCAGCTCTCTGCTGTGGCCCGGGAAGGCAGTGGAGGATGGCCCAGTCCTTGGGCCCTGCACCTGCATGGGAGACCAGGAGAAGCACCTGGCTCCTAGCTTCGGATCGGCGCAGTGCGCCAGCTGCAGCGGCCATTGGAGGGTGAACCAACGGCAAAGGAAGACCTTTCTCTCTGTCTCTCTCTCTCACTGTCCACTCTGCCTGTCCAAAAAAAAAAAAAAAAAAAAATGAAAAAATGCTCAGAAAGGGAGGAGCTAGACACATTTCACAGTCCTCTGACTGAGGACCTCACTCCCCAGGAGAAGCGGGGCTATATCTCTCTCTCTCTCTCTCTCTCTCTCTCTCTCTCTCTCTCTCTCTCTCTCTTAAAGATTTATTTATTTGAAAGGCCGAGTTAGAGACAGAGAAAAATCTTCTATTCTCTAGTTCACTCCCCAAAGGACTGCAGCAGCTGGAGCTGTGCCAGCCAGGAGCTTCTTCCTGGTCTCCCATCTGAGTGCAGGGTCCCAAGTACTTGGGTCATCTTTAGCTGCTTTCCCCGGCACACCAGCAGGGAGCTGGATCAGAAGTCCCAGCCACTCCACTGGCACTGCAGGTGGTAGCTTTACCTGCTACACCACAGCAGCAGCCCTGGCTATGTCTCTTGGGGAGCCAAAGCAAACTCCAGCTTTTCCTTGAAATGAAAACTCGGGGGCCAGCGTTGTGGTCCAGCAGGGTAAACTGCCACCTGTGCCTCCAGCGTCCCAGCTGCTCCACTTCTGGTCCAGCTCCCTGTTAATGCACCTGGGAAAACAGCAGAAGATGGTCCAAGTCCCTGGGCCCCTGCTCCAACGTGGGAGACCCAGATGGAGTTCCTGGCTCCTGGCTTCAGCCTGGTCCAGCCCCAGCTGTTGCAGCCTTTTGAGAAATGAACCACTGGATGGATGATCTGTCTTTCCCTCTCTTTCTGTTTGCCTTTCAAATAAATCAATCTTTTAAAAGATAAATAAAAAAAAGAAATGAAAGCCAATGTTGGTGGCTTGTGCAGAAAAACCATGATCTTTCACACTGTTCATAATAAGCATTGGGGCCGGTGCTGTGGCACAGCCAGTAAAGCCGCCACCTGCAGTGCCAGCATCCCATATGGGCGCTGGTTCAAGACCCAGTTGCTCTGCTTCCGATCCAGCTCTCTGCTACGGCCTGGGAAAGCAGTAGAAAATGGCCCAAGTGCCCTCCCCCTCCCTCTACCCTGTTCCTACTCCTCCCCCTACCCCTCTGTGTAACTCTGACTTTCAAGTAAATAAATAGATCTTTAAAAAATAATAATAAGCATTGCATTTGGAAAGGCAACAGAATGTGGCTCAAGTCCCTGGGCCCCTGCCACCAACATGGGAGCCCCAGATGGAACTCTAGGCTCGTGGCTTTGGCCTGACCCAGACCTGGGTATTGTATCTGGGGAGTGAACTGGTGGACGGAATGTATCTCCCTCTCAGTCACTTTGCCTGTCAAATAAATGATTTAATAAAAAGTAAGTATTGCACATGCCTGTGGTGTCTGAGGAGAACCACAGTGACGGTGGGAGCCGTGAGTCTGGCCTTGTGCCCTCCTTCACCTAACACAAGTGCGAAGGAGCGGTTGTAGCGGTGCTGGCAGGGGCCTGAGGACTGAGCGCCCAGGACGCCGCCGGCAGTAGGCGTGGCACGCAGTGTTGAGCACATAGGACAGCCCCACAGCAGCAGGCACGTGGCTGAGGCAGCTGAGCGCGGGCCTGGTGCAGACCCCTCCCGGGTGGGAGGGGACAGAGCCGCGGAGGAGGGCCTCTAACCACGGCCTTGTGGGGGTGGGGCTTTGTCTCAGACCATAAAGCAGATGCAGCAGAGGATGCTGGAGCTCAGAAAGACTCTGCAGAAGGAGCTGGTGAGTGCCCCAGGCGCACAGCCCTCTCCCCTGCTGGCCCCCGCCCGCGCCCTGCATCCCCACTGGGCCCCTGCTCTCTGATCGGAGGGGGCTCTGGTGGTGCGCCGGCCCTGCCTCTGTGAACCCACCTCCGAGAAGGGCTCTGCAGCCCGGGCGCCTGCCTTCTCAGCCCGCAGCCTCCCTGGAAATGGGTTTCCTCCAGAGGGCAGCGTGGCTCTGTGCAGACAGGAACAGCCCCGGCCCCAGGCTGGGGGCTTACTGCCGCAGGGCCGTGTCCTTGGCAAGGAGAGCAGTGTCTGAGTTTCCCGTGACCTCCCGCCCCCTCCTGGAGGAGCTGAGCCCTTCTCAGATCTGGTCTTTGCCACTAAGAACCCACTGGGGATAGGCTGGGCCTCCCATGAAAAGTTCTAGACCCAACTTGAAGACTGTGCCATAGCATCTGTTCCTTTTCTTGTTTTTGGGTTTTTTAGAAAATCAGACCTGATAATGAGCTTTTTGATGTTCGAGAGAAGCCTGGCCCTGAGATGCCAACCCTGGCACCTTCTGTCACCAGTAACGCCGACCTCACCGATGCCCGCGAGATCAACTTCGAATACCTTAAGCACGTTGTTTTAAAATTCATGTCCTGTCGGGAATCCGAGGTAACGGGCAGCCCTGCGTGCATGGCTCCCCCAGCCCACTTCCTCCGTCCCCTCCTTCCTGTGGGCACTCAGCCGTGCCTCCTGCTAAGCGACGGGTAGGGGAGAGCTCGGTGGGCACAGGCTCCTGGTGGGAGCTGCAGGAGCCACTTCTAACCCTGACCTGGGCGCCAAGGCCAGAGCCCTGGGAACTGCGCGGCCCGCAGTCCTGGGACGTCCCAGCAGACGTGGAGCTCAGGGGAGCGCGGCCGCTGCTCCACCTCAGAAGGCCTGAACCCTGCCCACCGTCCACTTCTTGCTAGGCGAGAACAGGAAATGCTCTGTTTAGCCCCCTGACTCCCCACTCCCCACCCCACAGCAAAACTTACTCTGTTCCAGGCTTTTCATCTTATCAAGGCGGTGTCGGTCCTGCTGAACTTCTCCCAGGAGGAAGAGAGCATGCTCAAGGAGACCCTGGAGTACAAGGTAGGCTTCCCGCCGCCCGGCCTCCCCCACCCAGCGAGCCCGGCCCTGCAGCGGACCAGCTGCCGCCCTGCCGCCGCTCGGTTGTGCACAGGTGATGGACTTGACCTAGGAAGGATTCGGTGAGGTCAGCCGCACGCCCAAACGCCCGCTGTGCCTGTGCAGCAGGCCTAGCGTGTGTGGGAGGTGCCCCTGCGCCAGCAGCCCCAGGCCTGGCCCGGCTCCCAGACGTTAAAAGCTGCCTCCAACTCCTTGCCCTTGCCCTTGTCACCTCGTTTCCTGCCGTGAGGACAGGCTCTTGGCCCCGCAGACTGGTTCCTGGCACCACCCCCTCCTCACTGCTCTGCCCGCCGCAGGGGCTGCTGCTTCCTGTGCCCGGCCTGCCCGCGCTCAGCAGCCTCTCTTGTTTCTAATGCAGATGTCGTGGTTTGGGTCCAGACCAGCCCCCAAGGGCAGCATCCGGCCGTCTATTTCAAACCCTCGGATACCGTGGTCCTAGGGAAGCACCCGAGGACGGAGCGCCGTGGGTTGACTCTTTTTCTGTGAAAAGTTCGCTGACACACCAGTCTGGGTGGGTTTTTAATCACTGTAACTGCAGTATTTTGTACAAGCGTCTAAACATTGTTTACAACACTTAAGGCCCACTTCCCTGCAGGCTCACATGCACCTCGGGAGGGAGCTGATCCTGTGTCTGGCCACCAACAGGAGGGTCCGGCACTCCCCGGCTGCCACAGGGCTGCTGGTAGCCCAGCTCTGGCCAGCACCCTGTCTGCACCCGAGCCTCTGCCTATCCCGTTAGCGTGCAGAGCCGTGGCCACGGCCCTCAGGCGGTGCTGACCATGATGACGCGGGCCACACTCAGCTGTGCTGCGGCTTCTAGAGGGGCCCTCCGCCAGGGCGTGGGGTTCACAGGAGCCAAGGCTGGTCAAGCCCTCCTCCCAAGAACACAGCGCTCCCCTGGACCCTCAGATGTGCACATCGCGAAGGCACGCTGAGGCCAGGTGGCCTGAAGGACATGCAGCTTGCTGACGGCATCTCCACTGTCCAGAAGAAAGCTAGCAAATACAGCGATCCCAGTGTAGCACCAAATACACTCAATGGCCTTTTTAATGAATGTACTTGTCTTGGATAGGTTGCTGGCAAACCATTTTAAACTATTTTTTATAGCTGAAGTTCTTTGCTGTTATAAACATGTCTTCTGTCTTAGAAAATCCATTGAACTGATGTTCTTAAAGGACAATGAGAGCGCATCAAGAGGAAATTCTTTCTAAAAGCAGGAGTCCTGTCCCTCTGTGGTTTTGCTCGCGTCCTGCGCATCTGCTGGCCCCGGGGCGGCCGGGGACCTCCTGGGCCCCGCCCGGAGCCTGTGCTTAATGCCCCTCCCCCAGCCTGGACCAAACCCTGGGAGGGGCTGCCCCTGACACCAGAGGCCCAGGTGGCACTGCTGCAGCAGCTGACAGCACCCCCGCCGCCGGCCGCCCAGAGCTTGGATCCGTTACTGCTGAGGAGAGGAGAGACGCTTGTTCTGGACACGGCGCGTCCTTCAGCTGAAAGGGAAGCCATTGATTGATTGATACTTCAGTGAGTCTCGCTGGCTAAATGAACAAGAGTGGCTGGAGTGTCCGTATCCAGTGACGTACAGGTGTTTCTCAGTTAGGCTTTGGGTCACTGCACGTATGTACATGCACATACGGATAGGCAGATGCCGAACAGGCCTGGCAGAAGCTCACCGGCGCTGCCCCGCGCCACAGCAGCCAGGGCAGTGCCGGGCAGCCTGCCGCTCGGGTCCCTCAGAACGCTGCGTTCCATTCCCTGGTGGGCGACACGAAACCGGCGTCCCCTGGGCTCCGTCACTTTGGTAGGAGGAGTGCGAGCTGCTGGGGCAGCTGTAACACTTGGGAGGCAGGGTCTGCTCCGCCCGGCTTCTCCTGCCCCGGGGGCGGGTCACCCCCGCCTCAGGTGTCCTGGGGCCTAGGAGTGTGTCCCCTTAGGGAGGAGTTGCTCGGATTCAGGGTTCCTCCTGCATGTTGAATTTCCCTCAGCTTTAAGGGGAAGAATGGAGTAAACATTCTAAGTGATTTCGTGCACTTTCACTTGTATAAAATGTCCTGTATAAGGCAGTATACATAGCCCTTTCTATGGACGTTGCTCTTGATCTCACTCAGTGTTGTAAATAGGATTGTACTCCTGAGACTGCTGTAGAAAACTCACTTGTGGTGCAATACACTTTTTGATTAAAGCGCTTCAATTCCGATGCAGTTGCCGGGGGTTTTCCTGGATGGTTTGCTGTCTCAGTGCTTGTTTGCCTGGTTTGCTGCTAGTACATTGTCTCTTGTTTCCAATACTTCAAGGGCTACAGAACTGTCTTTCAGAAAGAACCCCTCCCCACTCAGCCAGGTTTGGGTGAACGTGTAATTTAATGCAGCCAGCAGCCTAGTCCTACCGCCCAAAGACCACAGTCATTCTACAAAGCGGGGAGGGGGGGGTGCTTTGGTCAGAGGAGCTTGCAGAGGCATTCGGGTCCCTACCTCTGACAGCGCAGAGCTCTCCCGTGAGCTGGAAAAGAGGGCTTGCTGTGAGTGGTTACATCACCTCCTTCGCACCCACTGGCTGTTCCCTGTGCCCGGCTTTTAGTTCTTTTAAGAACCCTTGTCCGGGCAGGAGCTTGGGACCCCACATCCCACAGTAGATCCCATAGTGCCTGGGTTTGAATCCCAGCTCCGCTACCAGTTCTGGCTTCCTGCTGTGCACACCCTGGGAGGCGGAAGCGATGCTGAACAGTTGTTGAGTCCTGGCCACCCCCGTGGGGGCCTGCATTGAGCTTGGGCCCACGGCAGGACTTGGGAGTGAAGCAGCAAATGGAAGCTCTCATTCAGCTTCTTTCTCCCTCTCAAATAAATACTTAAAGAAAAGAAAACCTGCTGATGCTTCACGCTGCTGCTGCACCCAGCAGAGCCGGAGCTGGGAACCAGGGGTGTTCAGGCCCACCCTCAGCGCAGACCAAGTGTAGTCACAGACTGAAGACCTGACTGATCATCAAATGCCTGGCTCTGCATTCGCTTAAGTGAGCTCCAGAGTGACACCCAGGTCAAAGGAGTGAGGAACAACAGTTACTGAGCAAACCTCTCAGCCGAGGCTCGCAGCGGCCAAGCAGGGACGCTCTCGAGCCCGTCCAGAGTTCCTGGAACAGCCAAACTCTCTCGTTCCCATCCCATCCCACCCTACCTTTCAGAGACAAGACACCGCGATGTGTATACTAAGAAGCCAAGAGCTTTATTGATGCAGCAGGCACTTTACAACGAACCCGAGAGCCCACCTTCCCGGGAGGTCGGGGGTCTGTACAAACTCGGGTTTTCCCACAAGCTGTCCCTTTCACCACAGCCCTTGGGTCTGCACCTGCCCAAACCATCCCTCCCCCAGCCTCAGCTGGCAGCACGCACAGCTCCACCTGACCAGTGCTGGCCAGCCTCTCTGTCCGGTCCCAGTGCCCGTTCTGCAGTACTGTGTAGACGAAGGCAAAAGAGACGATCAGGTCCTGCAGAGGATTTGGGAAACAGACGATTTCTCCCTCCACCTTGAAAATAAAATACACTTCAGTGGCCACGAGTCCTGGAAGAGTCGAGTCGGGCGCTCCTAGGAAGGTGGTCCATTGTCAGTCCCTTCTGCACCGGCCTGGGCATCCAAAGTTCTCGAGGTAACAAGTCCTTTGACTTTTAAACAGTCTTTCTTGCTGTAAGAACTCTAATAATGGAGCCTAGTCCTCCTACTGCTAAGGCCTGCGGAGCAGGAAAAGGAAATGTGTCAGGTGAGACCTGGCTGGCCACGACGGGCCCACGCCCCCCAGCCTGACCGCATGTGCCGACCCTCGGAGAAAGGACTCCTGCGACGTGACCACCGCCTCCGGCAGCAGGAGTGGCCCGGGCCCAGGCACCGTGCACGCCCGGCAGAGCCACAGTTCCTCTCTCAGCAAGTCCCTCGCTTCCAGGCTGCCAGCGCTGCCCGAGGCACAGGAACGCACACCGGCCCACTGGAGTGGCCTCCACGTCGCGCAGGGGGACTGCTCGCCCCGCCCCCAGCGCCTGACCCCTGTCAAGGGGGCATGCGGGGCAGGGCAGTGGGCACGCAGGCCTGACGGAAGGCACCCAGGTGAAGAGCGGCAGGCGGACGAGGCCATGGTAAATGACTGTCGTGTTTGCTGCCCACTGCGCGCTCTGGCCTGCTGAGGCCGGGGCCAGAAGCCCTCGCAGCTGGCGAGGAGGCTCAGCCTTCATCCTAGGACCACCCCACTCACCCAGCAGTTGACTCCACCAATGCAAAGAAAGTACCATGACGCGCCAGCCAGCCAGGAAGCATCCCTGCCACTCCACACCACGCCTGGTCACCTGCACCCATGGCACACAGCAAGGGCCCCCTGTCCTGCCTGGCACAAAGCAGCAGCTATAAAGTGAGTGTACCAGAGACAGCAGAGCCCGACCAGGTGCTTCCCTGGGAGGGGGAGGGGACCAAGGGTCCCAAGTGGAGGCTTGGCCCCGGCTCTCGCAGGGCGCCTGCTGAAGCCCGGGGTGAGGCAGGGGCTGGGCACGGGGCCGGCATGTCCACGTACCTTTTCATGCCACTGAAGCAGCACTGCACTGCTGTTTTCCGTGGGCTTCTCAAACCCTTTATAAATGTACTTCATTAACAAGTCGATGCCGTTTCTGTCCAGAGACTGCACCGCCTGCTCAATTTCGCTGCTTTTGAAGTTAGTGAGCACCTTCAGCACCACGCCCTGGGCTCGCTCCTGCAGAGGAAAGAGCGCGCGTGAGGCCCAGAGCCACAGCCGGGCCCATCCTTGCCCCACTGTAGGCACAAGTGGGAGGAGCTCGCCAGAAGCACTGCCCAGTTTCTAACTCGATCTAGGATCAGACAGCTTTTTAAAAAAAGTGGGCTAAGATTCTCCCACTGGCTCAGAGTACGCAGTACTGCCTGTCAATGACCGAGTAACTGAGTTCCTCCACTTCCCATGGAGGAGGTGCTTTCCTGGGCAGGCGCCAGGATCGGACAGGTGGAGGAGGAGGTGCCCCTTCGAGAACACAGGCTGACTCGCTGCGGCCCCCGTCAAGACCCGCGTCCCGGCATCGAGGAGGCCGCAGCCAGCAGTGTAATCTGTCCTCTTTCCAGGCCGTGTGAACAGGACTCTGAGAAGCCGTAAATTCCCTGTGCATTCAGAGCCCACAGAAGCAGAACAGGGCCAAGTCCCCGGAGGGAGGCCCTCGGGAGCTGCACACACAGACGGGGCCCTGCCCCGCCCCTTTACCTTCACAGCCTGGTTCTTGGTGTTGACCGGAGAGTTCCGCAAGGCGGCGTGGAACGCCCGAAGCATGTCCCCTGTGCACCAGCATCCGTTAAGGTCAGCCAGGCCAAGCGTGTCCGCGCGCACCGTGGGCCCAATCCGAACCGCTCCGGGGCACTTCACGAGGATCCCGAGGCCCAGCTGCTTCACAGCCTGGAGCTGCCTGAGCCCCAGGCAGCGCCTCTCTGCCTCCCCACAAAGCAGCTGCCCCTAAGGGCCAACTGCAGTGAGGTCCCAGGGGCCCCGCCCAGCGCCCCACCTGCCCCCACTGGGCACTCACAGGCCTCTCTCATCTCTCTACAAAGGGAAGCAGGAAGGCACAACCGGAAGTCTCCTAATTCTTCACGGATGCTTTGTATCAATTCCACTACTAAAGGAATGAAGAGACACTAACGCTTCTTTCTTCCAGGAGCTACCGTGGCCAGAGAGGTCCGACTGCCAGTCTGTGAGAACCCTCGGCCCACAGAGGAGCCACTCTGCCCCGCCCAAACCTCAGTGGCAATCCTGATACCACATTCTTTGCCAATACCCAGCATGCAAAAGAAAATGACAATCTGGGTTAAGTCCCCAAAGGCGACACCTATTTTAAACCGAGTTACATCATGTGAAACACTGGCTTCAGCCACAAGCTTCAGAAATAGCACCAGGCCCGACCAGGTGTCTGCTGCGCCGTGCGGCGAGGCCCCCTGAGAACGGAGCCCCCAGACAGGGCTGGGCCTCCTGCGCCCCGCTGCCTTCAGACTGGGCGGCGACCCAGCCCCTGCACTTCAGCTCTGCAGTCCCCCCCCAGCCTAACCAGGGTCCCTAGGCCAGCAGCGCTGATGAGCTCTGCCCCTCTTCTCTAACCTGGGGTCCCGGGCTGACAGGAACACAGGCCCGCATGCTTTTCACTGAAGCCTGCCCTCCTGGCAAACCCAATCATCCGGAGACGGTAGGCAAAGGCCGGTCGGGGGAGAGGGGTGGGCGGGGGCCTGTTAGCGCCCTCAGTGGCACCAGGCTGTCGAGGGAAGGCCTGCAGCAGCCGGGAGCAGCAGGGAGGGCGCCCCTGGGAAGCTGGTGTCTGCACCCCGCAGGCTTGAGGCCCTCTCAGAGAACCAAACCACTGCTCTCAACAGGCGGCCCAGGAAGAAAGGGAACTGATACTCCGCGGACCCGCCAGGGGCTTTCGCACGGCGGCTCATCCCGGGGGAAAACCCCTCCCAGCAAGGCTATTCTGGTTTCAAAGGCCATGAAGCTGCTGGAGGGTGGCGAGGTCCAGCCGTCCAGCTCGCCTCCAGACCCAAGCGCTTCCCACAATCCCTCGCTGCCGCTCAGGTCCAGGTCGTGTGCTGAGCACCCAGCAGGCTGCCTTCCATGAAGAGGCGGCAGCAGAGGCTGACAGGTGTGTGCCTGTGCGAGGTCACACAGCCGCAGCGGCGCGGAACTGGTCTGTGTGCACGCACGGCCGTGGTCCTCCACCTCTCCTGGGCGCCTCCCACCATCACATTTCCTGTACAGCCCTAGGACGGGCAGCCCCTTCCCCCCAGTCAAGTAACCTCTCCCTCTGCAACTCTCCCCTCTGCCCCAGCGCTGTGGCACAGCAGGTGAGGCCACTGCGTGCTCCAGCTCTCTGCTGTGCCTGGGAAAGCAGAAGAAGATGGCCCGAGTGCTTGGGCCCCTGCTCCCACGTGGGAGACCCAGCTGAAGCTCCTGGCTCCTGGCTCCTGGCTCCGGACCAGGCCAGCTCTGGCCATTGCAGCCATTTGGGAGTGAACCAGCGGAAAAAAAAACATCTACTGCCTTCAAATGAATGAATGAATACTTACAAAGAAAGAAAGAAACTCTACAGCTTACATCCAGCTATCTAAAGTCCAATACTTGGTACAGGGTAGGACTCAATAAACATTAGCTCTTTCCTCCCGCCAGCTGGGTCCCAGGATTTCAGTCCTCACTCGCTCACCTCCCGCTCCCTGACCCCTGACCCCAGAGGCACACCCTCCAGGAGCAGAGGACCCTAGGCCTCCAAGCAGCCCGAGGAACCAAACCAGGCAGGGGCCGAGCGAGAGGCGCCCTTCAGCAAGTCCCTGCACAGCAAGGTCGGCGTCAGCTGCCCAGGCCTTGGGCTCGCGCGCTGCGGCCGGCGGCCCCGCCGCCAGCAGGCCCTCCCGGGGGCCCCTCCCCGGCCCCACTGCCCCAGCAGGGTGAGCCAGGCAGGAAATACAGGTTGGAGCCTCCACCTTTGGAACCCATTCTAGTTCAAACAGAGGGCTGGAGCGCAGAACTCCTCCCGAAGGCAGTGGGGCCTCCAAGCTGAGTCAACTGACTCAACGCGGGGCATCTGACCTCCACCCGGCGGCGGCAGCCTCCAGCCCCGGCCCGGCAGGGGCGGGGGAGGGGCACGCACTTCCTCTGCCACCGTCTGCACAGGCAAATCCCGCCCGCCCCAGCGAGCCGGTTTCCCGTGCTCGGACTGCGGCGGGCCCAGGCAGGCTGCGCCAATCACCTCTATTTTTAATCTTCCCTAGCCGCCTGCTTTCTGCGGCCACGGACAGCCTTGTCCAGCCCTGGGCCTCCTTGCACCTCGCATGCGCCGTGCGCTGCTTCTCAGCTCGACACCAGCCGCTCTTGCCCCTGCGGACCGGCAAATTCCCTCGGGAAGCGCGGCCGGGAGCGTGCAGGTGCAGGGCCCAAGGCGCTCCGAGGAAATGGGAACGGGTGCGCAAGGCTGGCGTGCAGAGGGGCCGGCCGACTCGGGAGCAGGAGCGCACGGCCTCGGACCCCAGGCCGCCCCGGGCTGCAGCCCTCATTCCCCGCTGGGTCTGCCCAGCCTCTCCGCCCTCCGCCGCCTACTCACAAGGTGTGCAGGCAACCGGGGAGGCCCAGGCCCCGACGGCCCCTGCAGCCGCCCGATCTCCCGCAAGAGCCGGAGGGAGCGATGGGGGGCGAGGGGCCTGGGCCCGAGGCACGGTCGCCGTAGCTTTGGGGCCGCCGAGAGCTGTGCCCCAAGGCCCAGGGCTGAGCTGCTGCGGTGCGGCCCGGCGCAGAGGGGAGCCGGGTCGGAAGGGAGACAGACTGACCGGCCGGGACCGACAGGAAGGGCAGCGGGAGCCCAAGCCCGGCATGAGGGAACTGGAGCGGCCGCACCAGAGAGGAGCCCAGGCCGCAGCGCGCGCGGAGGCCGGACCGCCCCGCCGGGGAAGGATATTGCCGCAGGAGCCCGTCCACCTCGCTAGGGTCCGGGCCTGGCTCTCCCGCCGCCGCCGCCGCCTCCTCCTGCTCGTCCACGAATTTGTTCTCGTCGAACTCGTCGATATCCACCCGGCGGAAGCGCGAAGACAGGGTGTTCCGGGCCATGGTGGGAGCTCGGCGTCGCTCAGCCGGCTCCGCTCCCGGACCGACCTCGGCTCCGCTCCGCTCGGCACCGGCTCCGGCTCGGGGGTGGGAAGCGGCCGCCGGGCACCGCCTCCACCTCCTCCGCGCGCAGCCGCCGGCCCGCCCACTTCCGGTCTGCGCCGGAACCGGAAGTGCGCAGAGGAGGGCGCGGCCTAGGGGAGTGGAGGCGTGCCGGCGCGGCGGTGTCACGGATGGTCTCCTCGTGCCTCGTCGGCTCTGTCTGCACGTCTCGGGGTGTGGATGCCTCGTGCCCGCGCAGGCTTAACGCCGTGTGCGCCATAGCTGCGCTCGCTCTCTGGTTCTCTCTCCGAGGAGCTCCTTCCCAGGGAACGGCGCCGCGGAGTCCAGGGGTCATCACTCCCCGGACGGAGCGCGCGCGGCTCTGCTGGGAGGGGGCCTCGAACGCACTGCACTGAGCCAGAGCAGGTGACCCCGTTATGAAGCAGAGCGCGTCCAGGGGGTTGACGACGCTGGAGCCCTTTTGATTTGAGGGTGCGGCGACTTCGTGCCGCCAGGAGGAGATGGCCCTGGGGCTACCGTCGTTGGCCGGAGGGCCGGGACGTGGGCCCTGCGCGCCGGGAGCGGCATTCCCAGAGTCTGAGCTGGGGGGCTGGGCGGCAGGGCAGCGGCAGGGTCGGGTTCCGGCCTGGGCCGCTGCCGGAGAGGTTCTGTTAACTGACTTCAGCCTTAGGCTAAAGCTCGTGTTTCACATATGATTTGTTGAATACTTCTCATTCAACTGTGTCTGCAGATAAAAATGCTGCCGGGGCCGCTGGTGTTGGGCCTAGCCGGCAGGAAGCCTGCATCCCATATTGGAGTCATCCCTTATTGGAGCCTGAGTCCCGGCTCTGCCCCCGCTTTCAGCTTCCGGCTGTGTGCACCCTGGGAGGCAGCCGGCCCCTGCCACCCACCTGGGAGCCCCGAGTGAGTTCCTGGCTGCAGGCTTGGGCCTTGCTGGCGTGTGGGGAGTGAACCGGGGCATGTCCTCTCTTTTTTCTCGTCCGTGGCAGGCAAAGCCCTCTTGCATTTCAACTCTATACTTGGGAAGTTTTCTGACTCAGGAAGGCCGCGTGACAGCAGAAGTTTGTATCCGCAGACTATCCTGATAAGGGACTTGAGGGGCCGGCGTGGTGTAGTGGGGGAAGCCGACATCCCACACGGGCACTGGTTCATGTCCTGGCTGCTCCACTTCCGATCCAGCTGCCTGCTACCGTCCCTGGGAAAACAGCAGGGATGGCCCTGCACACACACTGAAGCCCCTGGTTGTGGCGTGGCCCAGCCCTGGCTGTTGCAGCCATTTGGGGAGTGAACCAGCAGATGGAAGATCTGTCTCCCTCTCTGTAACTCTGCCTTTCAAATAAATAAATCTTAACATTGATTTATTTTATTTGAAAGGCAGAGTTACAGAGGGAGAGAGCGAGGTCTTCCATCCGATGGTTCACTCTCCAAATGGCCGCAACAGCCAGAGCTGTGCTGATCCGAAGCCAGGAGCCAGGAGCTTCTTCCGGGTCTCCCACGTGGGTGCAGGGGCCCAAGGACTTGGGCCATCTTCTACTGCTTTCCCAGGCCACAGCAGAGAGCTGGATCAGAAGTGGAGCAGCCGGGTCTCTAACCAGTGCTCACATGGGACGCCGGCGCTTCAGGCCAGGGTGTTAACCCACGGTGCCACAGCGCCGGCCCCAAATAAATAAATCTTAAAAAAAAAAAAAAAAGAAAGAAACTGGAAATACCCATTTTACAAACAAGGAAATGGCATCCAGAAAAACTAGAATGAAAGGTTCCAGGTCATGGTCACAGAATTTGTTTATTTGAAAGAGTTATATACAGAGAGAGGTAGAGACAGAAAGGTCTTCTATCCACTGGTTCACTCCCCAAATGACTACAACGGCTGGAGCTGAGCTGATCTGAAGCCAGGAGCTTCATCTGGGTCTCCCATGCTGGTGCAGGGGCCCAAGGAGTTGGACCATCATCTGCTGCTTTCCCAGGCCACAGCAGAGAGCTGGATGGGAAGTGGGGCAGCTGGGACTCGAACCAGTGCCCATATGGGATGCCACGTTGCAGGCTGGGGCTTTAACCCGCTGCACCACAGCGCTGGCCCCAGTCATGAACTTCTGTTGCAGTCAGGGAGACAGGATTTTAGAATCTGTACTAGCATACTACTCAGGATGACTGAGAGCTAAGGAGGGGAAAAGTCACACGGGGCTGGGAGTGCCTTGTACAACGTGGTCGGAGGAGACGAGGAGATGGAGCCAGGCACAGGCCCAGATGTGGGGAAGGCCCAGCATGTTCCAGAAACAGGCCGTGCCGGAGCAGCAGACACAGGATGGGGGAGGTGAAGGCAGATGGGACGCACAGCCCTGGAAGGTTTTATGTGAGAGCGCTCCCCTCTACTGGTTCACTCCCAAAGGACTGCAGTGCCCAGGCCTGACTTCTGACTTAAGAAGTCTGAACAGGGGCCCTCTAGCGGCTGTACTGAGAATACAGCTGGGGTCAAGAGCAAAGCAGGCCTACGGGCCCAGGTGTAGGCAATGGTGGTGGCTCACGGCAGGGAGCGCCAGGAGTGGAGGGCAGAGCTCACCGGAGTGGACAGTAAGAGAAAAGGGACTCACGGATGGCTTCAAAGATATGCAAATCGCTAACAAGAGTAAACATTTGGAAAATAGGACAGCAAAGCCCAGGTACCACTAGACTTCCATTCTAGAATAATCCATGCCAACCTAGTCTTTTTTTTTTTTTTTTAACTTATTTGAAAGCCAAGTTACAGCATGAGAAGGAGAGGCAGAGAGAGGAGAGATCTTCCAAATGGCCTCGACCTAAGCCAGGGCTGGGCCAGGCCTGAGCCAGGAGCCAGGAGCTTCGACCGGGTCTCCCACGTGGGTGCAGGGGCCCCAGCACTGGAGCCTCCTCCGCTGCTCTCCCAGGCACATCAGCAGGGAGCTGGATCGCACAGCGCAGGCTCCACTTGTCTGCTTTGTTTCCCCAACCCCGGCACCTCCGGGAAGCCTGCCTTGCAGGACCTGGGGCAAAGCATCCCAGTACTGGGCCTGGACAGCTGAGAAACTGAGCCAGGCGGTGGCGCCCCAGCGACCTTCCAGACCGGCTGTGGCCACCATCGAACTCAGGATGCCCGGGGCTCAGAGGACTGCAGAGGGACACTCGCGCAGGGGGTGGCTTTCGCAGGCCGGGAGGGGAGGGGGCTCCAGACAGCAGCAAGGGAGCCCTGGGAGGCAGAGTTTCTGAATGCCGAGCGGGTAACACGGAGGCACCGACCGAAGCCCGCTGTTCGGGGCGGCCAGGGTCACCTGCCCCGCTCGGGGGTCCCTCTCTCTCTCCCGACCGACTCCAGTGTTCGCTGGTGATGCCCGCAGCGAGCCCTGGGCACCAGGTCTCGTGCCAGGCGCTCTCCCATCTTCATACACACAGACTCGAGAGGGGAAGGGGGCGCCAAGGGTCTCAACAGCAAGAACTTGAAACTCAGTCGGCTCCCGAAAAAGGCGGAGTACGAACGCCCTTTCCGGTCTGCCGGCACCGCGGCGAGCACCGAGCTGAGCCGCCCGCCGCCGCCCGGCCCCGGCCCTCCCTCGGCCTCGGCGTCCCGAGCAGCGCGGCTCAGAACGCGACGCTGACTCACGTCACCTCGGTTACCCGGGACGCGGCGGCCGCCCCGCGCGGGACGCCGGGGAGAGGCGCGTCCCTGCGCGGAGGAAGAGGCGGGGCCTCGAGGCCCTGGACCTCGGCGCCATTGGCCGCGGCCGCCGCCACCCGGAAGCAGTTGCGGAGGTCAGCCCTTCTCTCTTCCTCTTTCCCTCCGAGCGGCGGCGGCGGCGGGGTTGTGCAGCCATGGTGAGGGCGAGGGCATCGAGCGCCATCTGAGCTCCGTGGGGCGCGGGGGCTTTCGTGGAGGGACACAGAGTGAGCCTCGGGGTCTCATCCCCGAGCCGGGCCCGGATGAGAGCAGCGGCGGGGAAAGGCTGAGCACCGCCACAGCCTTCGCCGTCAGACTTGGCAGGGGAGAGGCGCGCGGCCGGGGCCTGCGTCTTCCCGGCCTGCAGGATGGGGCGGGTGGCCCTGCCAGGCGCCGCGGGGCCTCGGCTACCCGGCCTCGGCGCGGGGGGAGCGGCGGCGGCCCCGCGAGCTCCCCGGCCCAGACGCTTTCTTGCCCGCAGGCCAAGATCAAGGCCCGGGACCTTCGCGGCAAGAAGAAGGAGGAGCTGCTGAAACAGCTGGACGACCTGAAGGTGGAGCTGTCCCAGCTGCGCGTGGCCAAGGTGACCGGCGGCGCGGCGTCCAAGCTCTCCAAGATGTGAGTGAGCGGCCCCCCCGCACCTGCCGTGGACCCCGTCTCCCACCTGCCCCCCGCGTGCACGTGGGCGCCTGGCACCCCGCGAGCTCTGAGCTGTGGCGGACTCTGTGCACGAGCCTTCGTGGGGAAGGCGGGTTTGCAGACACCGGATCTGGGTGGGAGCCCCCCTGTGCCACATCCCAAGCCCATGGGTGGCGTGGTCACTTCCCAGAGGTTTTTCTCCCGTTCAGTGAAGGCTCGCTCCCCTTGGCCACAGAATAACCTCGCTGTGAGAGCAGGACTGTGGGCCGAGTCCTGCAGGCTGTGGGTGCAGCCCCCGTCCCTGCACGTGTGCCGTGGGACTCCGGGTCAGCTTCTCCCAGCCTCAGCTCCCTCCCCCGCCCGGCGGCCTGGTTCCCTCCCGTGGCTTCATTCAGGCTGGCGCTGGCGAGGCCTTCGTGTGCCTCCGCGTGGAAGCGCTGCCGTTCCCAGCCCCTCGCTCCTGGCTCCGAGCCTTCCTGCACTCTGGCGCCCCCAGGACCCCTTCTTTCCCGTGAACGTGGACGTCTGTCCTCCCTAGCCTCACTGACGATTCTTTTCCAGTCGAGTTGTCCGCAAATCCATCGCCCGCGTTCTCACCGTCATTAACCAGACCCAGAAAGAAAACCTCAGGAAATTCTACAAGGTGAGCCTGGAGGTGGGCTTGGCTGCTGGGCCCCAGGTCACGGCTGGGTTTGGCTCACCCTCTCCCAGTGCCTTGGGCCGGCTGGCGGGCAGGCAGGCAGGCAGGCCGCGCGGCTGTGGGCTGCAGACGCTGGGGGGTGCGGGCAGGTGGAGCGGTTCCTGAGAATTGCCTCTCGCCCTGTCAGTCCCGGGCGGGGACCTGGCTCTGCACAGTGCCCTGGGGTGGACGGGCTGAGCGCACCTGGGAGGTGGCCAGCGTTTGGTCCCCCCTCGGCCTCGGATCTGGACAGACATTCTCTTGTGCTTGCCATCAATTAGCAGGATTCGGCAGCACCGGGGGAGACGGTTGGCGTCTATCATGGGGCTAATGGCTGCAGCTTTGGGCAGCAGAGGGCTAAGGGGCCAGTGCGTTAGGAGCGGCTGCTGGTGCGAGGGCGCGGGTGTGCGCTCGCCTGCCTCGCCCTGTGCAGCAGCTTTTGGCTGTTCCCCGCCCACCCGCAGGGCTCTGACTTGGGACTCTCACACCTCCCCTCTGCCTGGCGGTTCCCGGTCTGATGTTTTGGTGACCGCCATGTTTGCCTGCCCTGGGCTCTTTGCTCTCCCGTGTGCAGGCCCCTTGCTCCCTCTTGGTCTTCCCCACAAGGCTGGGAGCCCCTAGAGCAGAGACGAGGCACAGGGCCGTGGCCTGAATATGCAGGGGATCCCACAGGGCAGGCAGGGCTATTGAGAGCTGCCTTCATCTTCGGCATGTGGGGCCAGAGGGAGGGCGCAGGGCAAAACCAGGTGGCTCTGTTGCTGTCCTGGAGCCCAAGGCAGGAGCAGGGTGCCACCGGCCTTGGCCGGGCCAGGTGTTCTGGGAGGCTCAGACTGCCAGCATCTCCAGGCCGACCCTCCTGCTTCCTGGGCACTGCCTTGGAAACGTGAGCGCCCCCAGGATGTGGTCCACAGCCCCTGCTGGATTGCTGGGCTGGGCTCCACGGCTGGGGATCACGCAGCAGTCTTGCATAAGGTGGGGAGCCCCGTGGGCCTTGGCTTGGAGGGGTAAGCGGGCTAGCGCACGTGGTGGGCTGCCTGCTGTCTGCACGGCCCATGTTGGCAGCTGAGCCCCATGCCTCACCACGATCAGTGGTCCTGAGCCTACGTTCACCTCGCTGTCCGTCTCCCAGGGCAAAAAGTACAAGCCCCTGGACCTGCGGCCCAAGAAGACCCGCGCCATGCGCCGCCGGCTCAACAAGCACGAGGAGAGCCTGAAGACCAAGAAGCAGCAGCGGAAGGAGCGGCTGTACCCCCTGCGCAAGTACGCGGTCAAGGCCTGAGCCCGTGCTGCTAATAAACACAGAATGGCTGCCATTGCTCCATGCTTCCGTGTTTTCCCCCCGACCAGGCTCTGTGGTCGCCAACTGTCAGGTCCCAGCCGGCAGTCCTGGCCACAGGAATCTGAGGACACTGTTAGTTCTCTGGGCCTACCCTACCTTTGCACCCTTGGCTGGGAACGGGGTGAGGTCAGGCCATCTGTGGTGCTGGTACATCCTGGGGGCCCTGGCGGGTCTGGATGAGCAGTGGACCTGGCCTCTTGACTGGTCAGCGGCTCCAGACACCAAGAGTTTGCCATCGGGGGTGAAGGCGCAGGCGTGGGCCACATCCAGTACTCCCTGCCAGAAGCAGGGCTCTAGGCTCTGGGTGCGAGTCCTTCCTGCCCTGGCCTCCCCTGCGTGGGAACACTGTCCCTGGGCACTGCAGCCTCAGGCCTTACCTTCACTGTCTCCAGGCACTTGCCCGTGTTGCAGTCCCACACTTTGACCTGGACGGCAAGCAGTCAGAGAGGAGGACTGGCCAGGCTGACCCCTTGGAAGCCACGGCCAGGGAGTCCCAGGGCCATGGCTGACAAAGTGCAGTGTGGCAGCGCCCCAGAGCTTGGAGCTGGCTGCTCACCAGGGAAGCCAGCACCCTTGTCTGGCCCCTGCCCCCCCCCCCCCAGGGCAAGTGGGGATGTGGGAGGGGCCAGGCGGGGGGGCCTGGGGATGGGTTACCCTGTGGGAGTAGCCAGCACTGGCCAGCCACAGCTCATCAGGGGAGAAGGCGATGCTCTTGACCCAGGTGGTGTGGCCCTTGAGCTTGACAAGCGGGCTGCTGGTCGCCGGCTTCCAGATGTGAATGGTCTTGTCCCAGGAGCCAGATGCCTGCACAGACAGCATGCTCGCTGGGCCCCAGGACGGCCAGGACCCATTCCTGAGGGACAAGCTCGCGACCCAGAGCCGCCCAGCTTACCAGGAGGCCCGATGCCGAGTAGCACAGGCAGCTGATGTTGCTCCCGTGACCCTCCAGTTCCTGGTGGGAAACCTCCGGGGTCCCCGCACGCAGGTCCCAGATGCGCACGCTGGAGTCCCAGGAGCCAGTGGCCTGCAGCAGCCGGCCATGAGTAGGCTGTGGGAAGCCCGTATCTTCCCACACTGCTCAGCTCCAAGTGGAAAGGGTTTGGGGCCACTTCAGGGAGAGGGAGGGGACAGACGAGGCTCACCAAGCAGTTGGCACTGGGTGAGAAGTCACTGCTCTGGACAGAGTCCCGGTGTCCAGTTAGGAGCTGCAGCCTCTGGCCAGACTGGAGGAGAGAGCCCTGGGCTGTGGGAGGCCGTGGGGAGCGAGCAGCCCGGGAGCCTTGGGGTGTCAAGTGCTAGGCTCGGGGCTCAGGCCCAGCCCCTCCCGGGAGCCACCTGAGCAAGGGCAAGCTGATGAGTGCCGGCCTCGGTACAAGAGGGGCGTGTGAGTGCCTGGCTGCAGCCTGACATGGGCCCAGTTGAGGAAAACCAGAGGAGGACTGCCCCCCCCCCCAGCCTGTGTGGCTGCAGGCCCTGGCCTGCCACGTACCTGCACCTCCCACAGCATCACCTGCTTGTCCCAGCCACCCGATGCCAGTTGCTTGGAGTCTGGGCTGAAGCTGACCGTTTCCACGCTCCGCTGGTGGCCTGCAGGCACCAGCCCTGGGCTTCAGGCAAGGTCGGGAAGGGCCCTCCGCCCCCCGTGCCCATGCCCGTACCCAGCCCACTCACCCTCCAGCACCCGTAGACACTGGGCTCTCGCCACATCCCACAGGCGGATGGTGCAGTCGCGGGAGGTGCTGGCACAGAGGCGGCCATCAGGGGAGAAGCGGCAGCACTTGACAGGACCTGGGGCAGCAAGTGCAGGGCTGCCCTGGGCCCCTGCTGGCTTCTCCCGCCTCCAGCCCCACCCCAACTCTGGGGCGGCAGCCTGGCCTGAACCAATGCCTGGACTTCTCTCCTGTGAACAGCGCTCGTCAGTCTGCCCTGGGCGCGCATTACCTCGCCCGGTGGTGCAGCAACTGGGACCCTGCTGATGGGGTGACGTGGGCCAAAATCAGTCACAAAGGGGTGACTGGAGCCAATCACAGAGAGACAAACACTGTTGTCCCTCTTGAGTGAGGTACCCAGAGGTCAAAGCAGAGCAGGAATTGTTGAACGGGGACAGTTTCGCAGGTTCTGGAAGTTGCACAGCGCCGTGAATGTACCTAGCACCACCCAGTGAATGTACCTAGCACCACCCAGCGGGAGCTGAGGCGGAGACTGCAAGCTGGCTGAGATGGTAAGAGTGGGATGTGGTTGATGTTTACCACGATGGAAGTAGGTTCCAAGGCAGGTCTGTTAGGGTGGGCAACCCCAGCCCTGCCCGCACTCTGCCGAAACACAAGGACAGGCCTGTGGGCTGCGGCCCCCTAGCCAGGCCGTGCAGCCCACCTGTGTGACCACCCAGCCTCCACAGCAGCCGCCCGCTGCGGGTCTCCCAGCCGTACACACAGCCGTCGTCTGAGGCTGTGAGCAGTGTCCGACCGTCGGGCGAGAAGGCGGAGAAATTAACCTGGAGGCAGAGCACAGAGGTCCCATTCTGGCGCAAGGAACGCCTGTCTGCCTACCCCAGTCCTAGGCTTCCGGCCCCAGCAGCCTGGGTTGGGAGCGTGGACCTGAAGCCTCACTCTAACCAGGGCCCAGTGTGCAGGACCCGCTGACCCTCTGTAACTTGAGCCAGAAGCCAGAGGCGGGGGCCTCCCCTGGACCCAGGGCCTGGAAGCCCGGCGCCAAGAACCCGAGCTGGACGCAGCCAGCCCGGGAGCTTGCAGCCCTCCAGCCAGAGACCGGAGACTCGAGTCCTGGTTAGAACCAGAGCTTGGAACCTGAGGCCCATTCTGGAACTGGAGTCCAGGGCCTGCTTTGAACCATCTAAAGTCAGTGACGTCCACTCGAGACCCAAGGTTCAGCGCTGGCCTCAGAGCCCGCGGAGCCCCCACCTGGCAGACCCAGGCGCCCAGGCTGGGCGGAGCCCGCTGAGCCTCACCTCGCCATGGTGCTGGCTGAAGAACTTCACTCTCCTCACGGCCAGCTTGCCTGGGGCGTTGTTGGTCATGGGCATCGGCCGCCGGCCCGCGGGGCCTCGCTCTGGACAGGATGGACGTGAAGAGGAAACTGTGTACATGCGTCTCCATGGTAATGGAGGCGGGGCGCGCAGCCGCGGTGGGGTCTTTGGTAAAGCCACGCGAGCAGGCCAGAGGAGGCAACTCTGCTCCGGGCAGGTGGGCCCGCAGCACGCAGGATCGCCGGACATCGGAGCCGGCCGCCCCGCCAGCCGACGTGGGGACAAGACGGTGCTCGGGAGGCCGCTAGAGGGCGCGCCAGCCCCACACACCGGGCTCCGCAGACCCGGTCGGGACAGAGTGACAGCCCTGCCCACCAGGACTGCAGGGCTGAACCAAACATAAGGTCCGACCCCTGGCCGCCAAGATCCTTCTTGTCCGGGCGGGGGCAGCCGAGGCAGGGCGGTAAGAAGGGGAGAAAGGCCTGGGGTCGCGGAGGTCCCCTCTGCTAGCGACTCCAGCGTCCTGCTGCTGAGCTCTGAGCGGGCAGCAGGTGACGGCGCAGGTGCTTGGGCCCCTGCCACCCACGGCGGAGACCCGGAGCAAATTCCGGGCTTCTGACTTCCTCCTGGGCTCAGCCCTTGCGGGCATTAGGGGAGTGGACCCACGAAGGGAAGACCTGTCTGTCCACCTCTGACTGTCTCAGATAAATAAAATGAAGAAATCAAAGAGTGACAATAGATAACTTGAAAGTGGGGGTGTGCCACGTGTTCGCGCACGTGTGCCCTCTGGGGGGGTGGAGCCAGGCCCTGGCTGAAGTGGTTTCACTGTGTGCACTTCAGAGGTGCGGAGCTGGGACTTCATCAGTCTTTCCCACTGGGGGCGGGTCTATATTAGGGCCACCTGCCCGGAGCTCCAGGGCCCTCACAGCCCTGGCACAACAGGACTTGGCGGATTGACCCCTAGGGCGGAGCTGAGGCCAGGACTCCGTCCATCTTCCCACCCCGCCCTGGGAGCAGGACCCAGCGCTCCCCGCGGATTCCAGGCTCCCTGGGGGTGGGGGCAGGGCCGCAGAGCTACCGGGAGCTTCAAACTCCAAGGTTCCCAGCGGTGACTCACTCCACTCCCCACCCCCACCCCGGCCCCTTAGCCAGAAGCTTCTCACGAGATCAGCTGTGCCCCTGTTCTATTTTAGACCCCAGACAGTCAGGCTGGGCAGCAGGCGACAATGGCAGCTTTGAGGCGGCCCCACCCCCCAGCCCAGCTCCCAGAGGGCCCTGGACACCAAGCTGGCCCCCTCCACGCTGCGCCCGTGAGGACATGGCTCCCAGACACCGCCTGCAGCTGGGGCCCCAGCCCTCTCCCCTGCGTCTGCGCAGACCCTCCCATCCCACGCGAGTCCCTGGGCAGAGGCCCAGGTCCTCCCTCCCCAGGCCAGCCTGTCACTCACAGGGCCCTCTGGGCAGAGCCCTGGCCTGGACCGTCAGCTGGGGAGTCTGCAGCAGGAAGCAGCTGCCCTCACCCCAGGCCCACCTTTCCTGCCTCTTGTGCCCTGGCCTTGCCTCTGGGCCGCCCTCTCTTCCCGGTCCATCCTCACTGCCACCTGGGCCCGGCCACTCATCACTGTGGGTCCTGCTGGCGACCTGGCCCTCAGCTCCTGCCCCTGCATTGCTTCCTTGAGCACGGCTGTCCCTCGCCCCTCCCCCCAGGCAAGTCAGAGCCCCCTGCCCTGGCACTGGGGCACTAGGGCCCCTCGCCTGGGTTAAGCAGGGCTCTGCCAGCTGCCAGCTCTGCGACCTTGGGCACGCTGCCCGACGCCTGGGGACTTCCGTCTGTAAGCAGCGGCACTCACACTCACCCCCCCTTGGGTGGGGTCTGCGAGCCGATGCCTGTCAAGGGCGACCGATGTCCAACAAGGACCCAGAGCGGGAGAAAGCGCTGGGGGCCACCTTTGTCTCTTTGGCTTGAAACCCAGACCCAAAGCTCCAAACACCTTTCCAGGCTCACCCAAGGGACCCACAGCCCCGGGACGCCTCGTGCTGTCGAGGGGAGCTGGTGAGCAGATGCTCTGTGGCTTCATGCTCTGGGGAGGTCACACCTGCAGGGCACGGCCCAGGGCGACACCGCGGGGGAGGGACGGAGGCCACAGTGATGGGGATGGGAGGACAAATTCTCTGGCTCGGGCCCTGCACATGGGATGGGGACCCAGATTCCAGTGTCTCCCAGGGATTCCAGGCCCCCCAGGGCGGGGGGGAATTTCCACTGGGAGCCTGGCCCACTGCAGCTCGGGCTGTCTGGGGAGGGGCTCTGCCAGGAGTTCCAGGACGGAAGCTGCACGGGCGTTTCTCACGTGGTTATGTCCCGGGGAGGGGCACCCCACGAACACCAGCTCAGCAAAGAGCAAACCTGGGTGGGGGAGCTAAGCCCTGCGCTTCCAAGGCCCACGGATGGGCGTCACGGGTCTCCTGGGGAAAGCAGGAGAAGGAGGGGCCCTCCTGACCCCAGAGTGGTGACCTGGGAGAGGAAGGGACAGGGTGGGTCAGGGCAGCTCACAGCCTGCAGGGGGCACCCCTCCGCCTGTCCCATTTGTTCTTTTGTTTTGTTGTAAGGTTGATTTATTTGAAATGGAGAGACAGGTTTTCTCTCCGCTGGTTCACTCCCCATATGTCTACACCAGCCAGGGCTGGGCCAGGCTGAAGCCAGGAGGCAAGAACTCCATCCGGGTCTCCCACATGGTCGGCAAGGACCCAAGCTCTTGGGCCACCACCTGCTGCCTTCCCAGGCACACTAGCAGGGAGCTGGATTGGGAGCAGAGCCACTGGGACTGGAGCTGGCGCTCATGTGGGACACTGACGTCATAGGCTGAGGCTTAACCCGCTGCCTGCCTCCCCTGCCTGCCCCGGGATTCCTGGCCCCGCCCCACTCCTTGGCCTCCCACCCCCAGTCCTGAACAGTTTGTGAAGCTGCTGGCCGTGGGGCTCAGACTGGGCAGCACTTTCTCACCAAGGAGCAGAGAAAGCTGCTTTGTGGCAGAAGACAAAGCAGAGAGGGAGAATATCGCAGACGACTGCCCTGGTTCCTGCCAGCCCCCAGCCCCCAGCCCCCAGCCCCCAGCCCCCTGCCCCCAGCTCCAGTCCCTGCGGTGCCCCCCCACGCCCGTTTCCTTAGAGTGAATTCCTGCTTGAGGGTGGGGTTGTGGCACAGTTGAGGGAGCCATGATGGGACACCCGCGTCCCATCTCCAAATGTCCAGTTCGAATCCAGGCTCTGCTTCTGATCCGTCTTCCTGCTAATGATGTGTCTGAGAGGCCCAAGTCCCTGGGCGCCTGCTGCTGCCCACGGGGGAGATCTGGATGGAGTCCTGGCTCCTGGCTTCAACCTGGCCCAGCCCTGGTTGTTGTGGTCATTTGAGAAATGAACCAGCGGATAGAAAAATCCCTCTGTGTGTGTGTGTGTGTGTGTGTGTGTGTGTTCCTCCCTGTCTCTATTACTCTTTCAAATAAATCATTCTTCAGGGGAAAAAAAAGTCTTCTTTCAGCTGGGTGAGCTCCAGTTGGGCTGGGTTGGTTGCCCCCCAAAGGGCCCTAACGTAAAACACCTCCGTGACTTCCGAAAGCCAGTCCCTAAAGCTCTGTCTTTGGGGCCTCGTCCCCAGGACCCCCCTGCAGTTACATGTACCCAGCGGTCCCTGAGCTGTAACCAGTACACTCGAGTCGCCACGGCTTGCCTGTAGCCTGCCCTACCCCTTATCGGGATCCACGGTGAGTTGTCATTGTGCCCCCTAAGGCGTGGGCGCCTGAACCAGAGCCTGAACCTCGCGCACGGGCGGCCGCCAAGCTGAAAGGGAGCGTCCTCTGCAGTCTCCCTGGCTCCCAGCCTGCCCTGCCGGAGGCACTGGTGGGCTCCCCAGTTACTGGTGGGCTCCGTTACTCCCCACGCATGCAGCGAGCCCTTTCCCCACGCACTGCGGTCTGGCCAGTTCTCCCTCCCCCGTGTGGGACTTGCACAATGGATTCTTGGGACACACACGCAAGCCCTTCCATGACGCCGGCTAAATGTCATCGGCTGGGCCCCCCGCCAACATCCAGCCTCGACAGCACTGTGAGAGCCCCTTGCATGCCCAGAGCAGTGATTCTGCGACGGCGGCAGCTGCAAACGTGTGCGAGGGCCCTCTGTGTTCCAAACCCAAATGGGGGAAGCGTGGGGCAGGGGCAGGGCCAGAGCCTGTGGCCTGTCACTGGAGACTTCTGGTCAGTCGCACCCTGGCCACCACCACACCCGCCAGCCTGTGGGCCTAACACAGGGGTGGGGGAGAGCACACTCACTCAGCAGAGATGGGGGTGGGGAGGAAGGGGCAGTAGCCCCCCCACTCCCACTCCAGCTGGCCTGGCTGGTGCAAATAGCAGAAACCGTGGATGACCCAAAGGCATCATGGGAAAGATGCTAGGGCAGGGGTGGGGTGTCAAGCCAGCGAGGCAGAGCCACACACCCCCCACCCCGGGGAGAAGCTGAGGCACTTCCGGGAGGAGCACATGGTAGACCCAGCTGGGGTGATTTGGCCGCCCCTTGGTGAGGGGAAGGGGTGCCTTGAGCGGCAGTCCTGGTAACAGCCGGGTCTCCACCTCCACCCGCTCTGTTAATCAGTCGCAGATCTCGGGCCCTGTGCACCCGTGGGCTCAGGAACTGCACAGATGCCTTCAAATCTGCCTCCCTCACCCAGAGGCTGCGGCCTCGGGCCGGCGGCCTGCTCGGTGCCTCCCATTCCTCGGCTTTGCTTGTAGGTTAATACGTGGAAGGCGCTCTCAATAGCAAATAGCGCCCGGCTCTGTGTGGCCAGCGCCCCGTGTGGCCAGCCTCCTGTGTGGGTTAGCTGTGTACCGTTAAATCACAACTGTATTGTAAGCCAGTTTTCCTTTGTAGCCCCAAAGAGAGCAAGAAAAGCAACTGTGTTTTCCAGAAATCCATGCGGCCGGGCCCAGTGCACCTGTTATTAAAGAAGGCAAGAGCGGCTTGGTTGAAGGGCGGGTGTGTGGTGCAGCAGTTAGAACCCCTGCATCCCGGGCCCGAGCTGTGGCTCAGCCGGGCTCTGCTTCTGATCCAGCTCCCTGCTAACGCGCCTGGGAAGGCAGCAGATGATGGCCCAGTGGGCGCCTGCCACCCATGTGGGAGACCAGGATGGAGTTTCTGGCTCCTGGCTCTAGCCTGGCCCAGGCTTAGCTGTTGCTGTGGAGTGAACAAGCGCGTGGAAGCTTTCCCTCTCTCTGTCACTCTGCTTTTCAAATAAATCAGTCTTTAGTGATGTACAAAAGATCCAGTGCCTGGGTTCAAGTCCTGGCTCAGCTTCCTGCCGATGCACATGCCAGGAGGTGGCCGATGACGGGTCAAGTAGCTGGGTCCCTCTTACCCATGTGGGAGACTTGGATAGAGAACTGGGCTCCTGGCTTATTTGGGCCAGTCCTGGCTATCACAGGCATTTGGGGAGTGAGCAAGTGGATGGGAGATCTCTGTCTCTTTGTCCCTCTCTACCTTTCAAATCAATAAAAATAAAATAAATACAACCTAAATTATTGAAATATTTTTTTTTTTTCAAAAAAGAGTGGCCTGATTTAGTGCCCGGGACCTCTGTTGGCACCACTGGTCACCATTTGCTTTGGGAGCACTCCCAGGGCACCTGCTGGGCAGTCGCTGGTGGTCGGCGCTGGGCTCCTGGCCGCAGCAATGGAGGGGCGAGGGGCTTCTGCTCTGCTGGCCTCTGGCCTCCGGGCTGCTCTGTGCAGCGTCAGGGCCACGCCTGCCGCTCTGCCTCTTCGAGGCACCATTTGCCAGACTAGAGCCTGACAAGAGTCTTGTTTATTGTTTACTTGTCTTATTCTATTTTTAGTATCTGTTTTTCTAAGATGATGATTCTGTTTGGGTAGCGGCGGAACCAGAGAAGCTCAGGGGACCTGCCACCCTCCCGCACAGCCTGGCCTGTGCCCCCACTCCTCAGCCCCAGGAGTCAAACCCAGGGTCTCCGCTTCTCCCACATTCCGGCGACTCTCACAGGGTGGGAGCAGCTGCCGCGGGGGCTAGGCACCGTGGGGGGCCCAGGGCTGGGTCTGGGCCAGGTCAAAGCTGGGAACCCCGAACCCCATCCCGTGTCCCCTGTGGGTGGCAGGGGCCCACGCACTTGTGCAACACCACTGCCTCTCAGATGCGACAGCAGGGAGCCGGGTCCAGGCAGAGCCGGGGTCCGTGCCAGGCTCCTGATTCGGGATGGGGGCGTCCCAAGCAGTGGCTTTGCCTTCTGTGCCCCAACACACACCCCTGTCAGCTCCATTCATAGCAAACGAGCCCACGTGTTAAATTGTAAAGCTTCTAATTACAGGCTCACGGCAAAACCTATCCACGCACCGGGAGAAGGCCACAGGGCCCGTGCCAGCTCACGCCCGCCGCTCCTTGCGGCCAGCTTGTGCCCCGAGAGAGCGCTGGGGACAGCCCGGGGACTCAGTGTCCTTGCAGCGGCCTCTCCTCTGAACCCCATTTTTCCTCCGTGAAGCACAAACGCTGATGTCGGCTCCACGGGCCCTCAGAGGGGAGACGTCACCCAGTTACACCCAAATAAACAGAAGACACCTCCGCCCCCGCCCTCAGAGTAGGCCTACACCTCTCCTCTCCTCCCCCCACCCAGGCCCACGGCAGGGCCACCAGCCCAGGGGCCCCGGACAGCAGTCACGAGCCACCACCATGTCCTCCCCCAACCTCCTCTTTGCATAGCTCCTTCCTTGTGTCCGTCCACCCTCACCTCCTCCATCCGGGCCACCCTCCTGTTCTTCCCAGCCACGCCCCTGACAACCCTGACACCCCTGCCCCTGGCCTCACCTGAGCTCTGCAGGGCATGGGAGACCTCAGAGGAGGAGGAATGCGCCCTCATGGGGCAATCTGGGAGGTCTTCTGGGAGGAGGCAATGAGCATCTCGGCCTCTGGGGTTAAGAAAGTATTTGGGGCCGGCGCCGCGGCTCGGTAGGCTAATCCTCTGCCTTGCGGCGCCAGCACACGGGGTTCTAGTCCCGGTCGGGGCGCCGGATTCTGTCCCGGTTGCCCCTCTTCCAGGCCAGCTCTCTGCTGTGGCCAGGGAGTGCAGTGGAGGATGGCCCAAGTGCTTGGGCCCTGCACCCCATGGGAGACCAGGAGAAGCACCTGGCTCCTGCCATTGAATCAGCGCGGTGTGCCGGCCACAGCGCGCCGGCCACGGCGGCCATTGGAGGGTGAACCAACGGCAAAGGAAGACATTTCTCTGTCTCTCTCTCTCACTGTCCACTCTGCCTGTCTAAATAAATAAATAAATAAATAAATAAATAAGAAAATATTTGCCAGATGCAAAACAAGACAGGCACCTGGTTACCCAGGGGACCCCGGGAAACCAGAATTGGGGTCCCGGATGGCTGAGGACTTAGAGCGAGTCCCCTGGGCAGTGGTTCTCACAGTAGGAGTCGTGGAACCCCGAGGGTGCCGAATGGGGCCTCAGAGCTCCCTGGAAGGGGAGGAGGAGGCCGAGGGGTGGAATTCAGGGCCCCCGGTCTTGTTCCCTCCCAAATGACCCCAGTCTCACAGCCATTAGGCCTGGTGTCGCCACGAGTAGCGGGGAGCAGTGGGGAGCCATGGTGGGGGGAGGGGCGTAGCCACGGGGTGGGGGTGCATTCAGCGAGGGTCAAGTGGCCACGGCCCTGACCTTTTCTTCCCAGGTCACGGGGGTAATAATCACAGTAACAATGCAACCGTGCATGCCACGTGACAGCAGGCCTCGCGTCAGGTACAAGGGCAGAGGGGAGGCCTGGGGCCCAGGAGAGCACGTGACTGCGACTCAAGACCAGAGTCACTGCCAGCCTCCCCCCCAGGGGCCCCCAGCAGGTGCAGAGCAGCTGCCCGGGGTCCGATCGACGCTGGAGCCTCTGTGGCCACCAGCCCCCTCTGCCCACCTGCCCTTCCAACTGTCGCGGCCACACCTGGCGCCTCCGTGCCCTGTGGGAATCTGACCAGCCTGGTGCAGCCCTGCAAGGAGACAGCTGGTGGGTGGGGGCGGCCCTTCCGCAGCCTCCGCCCGCCGTGTGACGCTGAGTCCTTGCAGGGCCTCTCTGGACTAGGGCTGCTCTCCAGGGCTGACTTGCAGCAACTGGTGGGTTCCCGGGCTCATTTGCTCAGGCCTGGCACTTTGTGCGGGACACCGGCCCATCCTCCACCCTGCAGCCAGACGGGTGGCACCTGACCGGCTGGGTGAGCCCAGGCTCATCTGAGCCTCGGCTTCCTCCCCAAGAAGCCCAGAGCTCTGGCAGCTGGGATGCCCCGCAACAGCGGCCCCTCCACCTCCGCGGGTGGGGGAGGGGCACTTGTCACACAGCCCCGCCCCGCCCCGCCCCCGCCCCGCCTCCAGCTGTTTCCAAGGCCGTTTTGTGTCAGGCACCAGGACACTGATGTTTGCTCAGCTGCCCCCACCCCAGACCCGGCCTCGCCTTCAGCCTGGGGCATTGTCCCCGTCCTGGCCAGTGCAGGTGCACTGCCTCACGTCCCTTCCCACAGGCCTGAGCCTCAGCCTCCCGCCACCCCAGCACCGAGTCCCTGGGCCCTCAGCCTCAGTTTCCTGCTCACCGGGACCGGGCTCCGGTCTCCAGTCCAAGCCCCGCGTGCGGCCTTGGCCATGGCCACAGTCTCCTCACCTAAAACACAGGATGGGCACTGTGCCGCCTCGGAGGTCCACAGGCGCGCGGGATCCCATAACCCTGGGCTGCTTTTTCTTTTCTTGAATAGTTTCAAACATGTATGTATTTTCATTTTATTTGAAAGGCAGAGAGAGAGGGAAAGAGGGAGAGGGAGAGGGAAAGGGAGAGGGAGAGAGAGAGAGGAGAGAGATCTCCCATCGATGGTTCACTCCCCAAGTACCTGCCACAGCACCACTGGGCCAGGCTGAAGCCAAGAGCCCAGAGCTGCATCTGAATCTCCCACTCCCACGCCGGCGGCAGGAACCCAAGCACTGGAACCATCACCACTGCCTCCCAGCATGCACATCGGCAGGAAGCTGGAACTGGGAGTGGGGTTTCCCCGGCTCCCCGGCACCTGACACGGGATGCGGGCGTCCCAGGTGGTGTCTTGCCCATTGCTCCAAATGCCTGCCCCTTGGCTGCTTTCCAGCTGGGTGACTTCGGGTGCGCTGGCAGCCTCCACTTTCCTCTCTGTAGAATGGGCATGTCAGTATCTACCACAGACATTCCTTGTTAGGCCCACAGGGGAGCCCGAGGTGCTCAGAGAGTACAGGCTGAGAAAAACAACTCCAGGACCAGCACTGTGGCACAGCCGGCCAGCAGGACACCCAGCTCTCCTGTGAGGGTGGCAGGGGCCCAAGCACCTGGGCCGTCCTCCGCTGCTCTCCCAGGTGCATTAGCAGGGAGCTGGATCTGAAGCGGAGCAGCTGGGACTCGAACCGGCAACCATATAACCAATAGCAGTGTTGCAAGAGGAAGCTTAATCCACTACGCCACAACACGGCCCCCACCAATTTCTTAAAAGAAGGAATAGTGCGTTTATGTTCATACATGTCCCTCATCCAGGATCTTGGGGAAGCAGAGCTGTAGAAGGCGGTCCCAGGCCACCTGGAAGAGGCACAACTCACGTGTATGGACTCCCAAGCCAGTGCTTTTCCACAGAATCCCAGACAGCGCTGAGGTCCCCGACCTGGGCCGGCTGGGTCAGTGCGTCAGTGTGACGCTAAGTGATGGCTTGGCTCTTCTAGGAGCAGGCTCGGGGACCCACCTTCTATGTGGGCAGCGCTGAGGTCAGCGCCCAGCACAGCTAAGAACAAACCTGTTGCCACCAATGCAAGCTTGCAGGGTGCACCTTCTGGAGGACAAACGCAGCTGCACACGTGCCCCACGCTGGGGGGCGGGGTGTGCCGGGGGCGCTGGGCTCCTGGGAGAGCTCCCCTCTCGGCCAGACCCCTGGGGGTCAGGGCCTGGAGGGAGTCTGTGTTGCTTCTGACACAGGTAAGGCGGAGGAAGGGTCCTTGGGAGTCTCAGCCGGGTCCCAGGAGGGCAGCCTCGCCCACAGGGGCCCCTCTGCAGCCCCGGCTGCTGCCAGGGCGTGCCCACTTCTAGGTTGGCAATCCTGCTTCCTCCTTAGGCTCCCCGGGAAACTGCTAGGCGGGAGCCGAGCCAGGAAGGCAGGCCAAGATGCCAGCAGGGTTCTCTACCCTCTGTCTCGTGCCTGGGGCCCTGGCAGGTGGATGCGCAGCCATCTCCTCCCCAGGCCCACCCCTCCCCAGGCTTCTGGCTTCTCACAACAGTCCCGTGAGTGTGTGTGTTGAGTTCACCGACTGCACCGTGGGCCTCGTTTGACAGCTGAAGAAAGTGTGGCTCAGAGGGGCAGAGACGGGCCTGAGCTCAGCGGCAGATGGGAAGCCGGCCCCGACCCACCCAGCTCCGGCTCCCGGCTGCACCAACTCCCCGCCCTCTTCCCCCGCCCTGCGCCCTGCACGGCCGCGCCCCTCGCCGCCTCCTCTCCCACAGCTGTGGGCCGCCAGGCTCCAGCCTCTGCCACCCGCCCGTGTCCCTTGGGTGCCACCTCCAGTGCCTCGGGCTTGCAGTCCTCGCTCTGAATTCTGTTCTGTGGCCTGACTTTGCCTCTCTTCTCATGAACTTGACCTTCCCAGGCAATTTATCCAGAGAGTGGACCTCCCAGGGAGGCTTGGGGTAATAAAAATCATCGCTAATAATTTGCTACTAATTGACAGAAGCCATGCGAAGTATCCACATGCAGGCATCCATCAGCTCATCAGAGCTCCGGGCTTGGTCTGGTGCCATTCCCATTCTACAGATAGGAAAACTAAGGCCCAGGGCAGGTGACGGGCCCTCTTAAAAGACACAGTAGCATCGTATCCCACATTCACCAGACCTGAGACCATGTCAGACACCGTGTCAGACACTGTTTCAAGTACTTGCAGCATACTGGATTGGTGACAGCTCACGGAGTACCTGTGAGGTCAGCTCTGTTCTCATCCTACCAGGAGAGTTCCAGGGGCAGTGAGGTGCCCACGGCCACAGCACGGGGAAGGGCTGGAATCTGGGTTCTAACCCAGGACCTGGCTCCAGAGACCACACTGAGGACTGGTGAGCCTCTGGGAGGCAGGGACTCAAACCCAGGACCCAGCGCCTCCAGGCCGCAGCCTCCCCTGGGAGGCGAGGAGCCAGCCAGGGCCAGGCCTCGGACCGTGGGACGGCTCCCGGCTCATCAGGGCAGAAGCCACAGCCGGGAAGGCAGCCAGCTTCCCAGCAGGCCCTGAGCTCGGGCAAGGCCGAGGAAGTGGCTTTGGCCAGGACCCCTGAGGGGGCGGGGGCTCCCCCGGGGCCAGCCTGGGGCTGGGCCTGGGCTCCCCAGAAGGCCTGGGGCGTTGGCAGCGTTGGTGCAAAGCCAGTGCTCGGTGTAATCGCTGCTTCCTGCTTCCCCCAACGCCAAGTTACTATGCTTCAATGTTTTTAGCAGATGAGCCTTGCAACCTCCTTTAAAAAACCATTTTGTAAATGTAAAATTCAGGGTCGCACGTTCAGAGTCCCTCTCTTTATGCAATCTCTGTGCTTTCTGGTGTTACTGTTGGGGCACCCAAGGCAGCTTGGAAAGAAAACTGGGAACCCCGTCTGCGTCGTGAGAGCCCAGCCCTCCCACACAGACAGGCCCCCTGAAGAGCTGTGTGTCCCCAGACAAGTCCTTCACCTCTCTGGGCCTGCGTGCCCTCGGCTGTGAGGTGGAAGTGACCGGCTCCTTCCATACAGGCCCAAACAGGAAGCCCTGAGCACGACACCCGGCGGAGTGGGCACTCCTGGTGCTACAAGGGGCACGCCCGGGGCCTGATGCCAGACCGGAAGTGCTTCCTTCCTCCTCCTGATGCTGAGGCAAGGCCCCGGGAGGTCAGGGGGCAGGGGCCTGGGGCCCCAGTGCTCAGAGCCCAAGAGGAGATGGGGAGGGTGTTGGTCTGAGATGGGAGGGAACAAGGCCCACCCCTATCTGTGGTTCACAGCCGGGGCTCTCCCACGGGTGTGACAGTTTGCCATTTTCTGCCCCCACACGTGTCCTGCCTGAATGGCTGCACCTGCTTCCACCCCTCCCTGCCAGAATCCAGGCGGGGTCCTCTCTGCTGCTCGCCTCCGGCCCCACGGCTCCACCTTGGTCTCTTTCTGGAAGCCCCACCTCCCCTGCTGGGTGGCTCCCGCTCCTCACCCCTGCCCTCCCCTGCAGGCACCCTGGTCTGAACATGGCTTTCGACTGGTGAAAACTTGCCTTGGCCCCCAGCGGTGGCCCAGCTCCGTTCAGGCCTGTCCAGCCTCATGCCTGATAGCCATAATAGCGAACCTAGGAGCTGACAGTTTAGCAAACCCCTGTCTGGGCAGGAGCTGGTCCAGGCTGTTTGGGTAAAAGAATCCATCAATCCTCTGGGGCAGGTGCTGCGGGGACCAGGGGACCGTCACCCAGCAAAGGCAGAGAGAGGGTGAAAACTGCAGCTGAGAGGTGGGGGCGGCAGGGCTCCAACCCAGGCAGGCCGGGAGGCACCGGCGCTCTCCATCACTGCACCCGATCCCGGGGCTGTGGCAGCCTCTGCGCCCGGCACAGCTGTTCCCCCCACCCCGCCTGGATCGCCTTTCCAGCTCCTCACTGCCTGGTAAACTTCTTTTAAAAAAGTTATTTATTTATTTATTTATTTATTTGAAAAGCAGAGGGAGAGGGAGAGTTGGGAGAAGGGTCTTCCTTCTGCTGTTTCAATCCCCTTTGTCCACAATAGCTGAGGCTAAGCAAGGCCACAGCCAGGAGCCAGGAACTCCATCCAGGTCTCCCACATAGGTGGGCGGAACCCAAGCCATCGTCTGTCTACTGCCTCCCAGAGCAGGAAGCTGGCTCGGAAGTGGAGGTGGGACTCCATCCAAGGCACTATGGGTTGAGGGTGGCCCCCTGCTCTATAGTGCCCTCCCCTGGCAAACTTCTATGTATTTCTCAAAACCCACCTCCAACCTCCCTCTTCTTGGATATGGTCACCTTCTGCCTGACATCACTCCCATCCACCGCTCATTAGAGCATCCACCATGGTTTCAAGTGATGGTTGTCACTGCCTCCGTCTTCCGGGGCACAGCGGCCAAATCTCTGTATTCTTCCCATTCAGGATGGGCCAGGACAGCAGAGGGTGAATGAGTGGATGAAAGAATGAATGAGCCAACACATCATTGCATATTAATTACTAATCTGCATATTTCCTTGCATACTAATTATTAATATGCCTATTTTGAGACTAGATTCCAAGGTTTCATCCAAAGAGCCAAATATTTCAAATCTCCCCAAATTTCTGCTTTTGGAGAAAATGAAAAATAAAATAAAAACACCTGTTTCATTTTCTCCTGGAAACTTCTCTTTTACTTCACTTTTAATCCTGAGCCCAGTGTAACCTTTTGGCTTTTTGTAACAAATTGGAGACAACCCAGGAGAGGAGGAGGAGGAAGAAGAAGGCAAAGAAAAGAGGGGAAGGGAGAAATTCTTGGCACCCGCTGGGATCCCTCCTTGTCTTCCATCGTGGAAAATGGATGCTTTTTCTTCATTTAATTAAAACAAGGCGTTGTTTTTGTCCAAATGACACAGCCCTGGGTAAATGATGCTCAGCACATCGTTAACAAGGATTTGAGCAGCCAGAGGAGGACAGACAGGAAAATAAAGTGATCCAGGCCCCGCCTCTCAGCTGCTTCGGAAGAAGCCATGGGGCCCACCCTAGTGGGAAACCGCACCCCCAGAGCCAGCTCACGTCTGCCTCCTAGGACGCACTGATTCATCGCTCCCTGTTTCCTGAGGTCCCACCCAGTGCCAGCCTCTGCCCCGGTCCTGGGGATGAAGAGTGGAGCTGCCTCCACGCGACAGACATGAATCAAACGTTGCCACCCCTGGTTACCGAGTGGCAGTGAGCGTGGCTAGTACAAAGATTTCCTTGGGTGGCTCCTGAGGGGTCGCAGCTGATGGTGGGATCCTCATTCCCCAGGCGTCTGGGCGAGATGGGGTGGACAGATGGTTTGGTTCTGATCATAGATGCGGAAGGAACAGGGTGCAGAGGGACTTCTGGGAAAAACCCGCTAATCCCTTTCCTGCCCCTGGGTACCAGCGATGAGCTTGCGGCGTCTGGAATGGCTGCAGCCATCCGCTAGAGTCACAGCGTTCTAGAACCCTCGTTACCTTCTCCCCCTAGAGAGACAGCAGCATGCCCCTTAGCAGTCACAAACCAATGTCCCAGCCTCTTTCTGTCTCCTTGGATCTGCCTCCTCTGACATCTCACGTAAACGCTGTCACAAATATGCACCCTTCTGGCATTGGCTTCCCCATTCACACCAAACGTCCCATCAGCTAAGATTCTAAGCAGGTGCACCTTGAGAGCAGCTAGCTAGCATCACCACTTGTTCACACAGCACTCTCCCAGGGCAGGCAGTCGGCGCAGCACGTGAGATGCCACTTGGGACAAATACATCCCCATGGACGCACTTGGTGCCTGCGTCTGAGTCCCTGCTCAGCTCCCAACTCCAGCTTCCTGCTAACGCGCACCCTGGGAGGCAGCAGCTGATGGCTCAAGTATTAGGTCCCTGCCACCTGCCACCCTGAGGGAGACTTGGATTGATCTGGGCTCCTGGTCTCAGCAGGCTCAGCTGTTGTGAGCATTTCAGGAGTGAACCAGCGGGTAGAGGAGTTTTTTTTTGTTTGTTTGTTTTTTTTTTGTTTTTTTTTTTTTGTTTTTTTTTACAGGCAGAGTGGACAGTGAGAGAGAGAGACAGAGAGAAAGGTCTTCCTTTGCCGTTGGTTCACCCTCCAATAGCCACCGCGGCTGGCGCGCTGCAGCTGGCACACCGTGCTGATCCGAAGGCAGGAGCCAGGTACTTCTCCTGGTCTCCCATGGGGTGCAGGGCCCAAGCACTTGGGTCATCCTCCACTGCACTCCCTGGCCACAGCAGAGAGCTGGCCTGGAAGAGGGGCAACCGGGACAGAATCCGGCACCCCGACCGGGACTAGAACCCGGTGTGCCGGCACTGCTAGGTGGAGGATTAGCCTAGTGAGCCGCGGCGCCGGCCTATCTGTGTTTTTTAAAAAGAGAATTTCACAGGGCTGGTGCTGTGGCTCACTTGGGTAATCCTCCGCCTGTGGCACCGGCATCCCGTCTGGGCACTGGGTTTTAGTCCCGGTTGCTCCTCTCCTGTCCAGCTCTTTGCTGTGGCCCGGGAGTGCAGTGGAGGATGGCCCAAGTGCTTGGGCCCTGCACCCACATGGGAGACTGGGAGAAAGCACCTGGCTCCTGGCTTCAGATCAGCGCAGTGCCAGCCATAGCAGCCATTTGGGGGGTGAACCAATGGAAGGGGGACCTTTCTCTGTCTCTCTCACTGTCTATAGCTCTACCTGTCAAACAATAATAAGAAAAAAAAGAGAATTTCACTTCTTCAAATAAAAATAAAATAGCACGTTCCCCTTCCCTATATGGTCATATCCTGTTAAAATAGAATCGACTGTCCATGTGGTTTTTTAATCTTTTGAAGAATTAACTATAGTAGCAGGGGCGTCTTTGTATGTCAGTTCAGATCCGCCTAACCCTTTGTAGCGCCTGCAGAGTGAATCATGGGGCTGAAACAAGAGTGTGGCTCAGGCTCCGTGGTCACGCGCTCTGGCCCAGGGGGCCGCGCCGAGGTGCCTGTGGGGAGTCTCTCCTGCGTTCCCAGCTCCTGGAGAGTCTCAGTGAGGACGAAACGAACATCCTCGAACAAACAGCGTCCTGAAGTCCTGCATAGGGGAGGGCAGGCCAGAAGGTCTGTAGGCTTCCTTTTGAAAAAATTTGGCCAAATTATTCCCTGAAAGGGCAGATCGGAAAGGTCGCCCCCTGCAGGGCAGCGCTGTGGCCTCTGCGCCCTACTGGCTGAGGTTTTAACCCCTCCTCTACTGCTCACCAGTGGTAGGATCTGAACCCACCTGTGCCTCAGTGGTCTTGTCTGCAGAATGGGGAGAGACGGGTGCCAATCTCAATGACCGTGGTGAAAATTAAATGAATGTGATAGGGTGTTTGGTGCAGCCATTAAGACTGTACTTTGGGGCTGGCAATGTGGCGTAGCAGGTTAACGCCCTGGCCTGCAGTACCGGCATCCCATATGGGCGCTGGTTCAAGTCCCAGCTGCTCCACTTCTGATCCAGCTCTCTGCTACAGCCTGAGAAAGCAGTAGAAGATGGCCCAAGTGCTTGGGCCCCTGCATCCGCGTGGGAGACCAGAAGAAGCTCCTGGCTCCTGGCTTCAGATGGGCCCAGCTCTAGCTGTTGCGGCCATTTGGGGAGTGAACCAGCAGATGGAAGACCTCTCTCTCTCTCTCTCTCTCTCTCTCTGCCTCTCCTTCTCTGTCTGTGTAACTCTGACTTTCAAATAAATAAATTTAAAAAATACCACTGGGAAGTGGAAACTTAATAAAAAGCAAAATGCAAACCACATATGTAATTTTTTTTTTTTTAAGTGCCTGAGTTTGAGTTCTGGCGCGGCTTCCGATTCCAGCTTCCTGCTGACGCACACGCCGGGAAGCAGCAGGCGATGGCTCCACTGTTGAGTGCCTGTCACCCACGTGGGACACCGGAACTGGGATCCTGGCTCCTGGCTTTGCCCTGGCCCAGCTCCAACACTTGCAGGCATTTAGGGGTGACCCAGTGGATGAGAGAACTCTCTGTGTCTGTCTCTGTCTCTGCCTTTGAAAATTTAAAAATTCATGCAATACATTTAAGCAGTGGTTCTCCACTGGTCACGATTTTCCCTCTTAGGGGACATTAGCAGTGCCTGGAGACACCTACCAGTTGCCACACTTGGACAGAGGTACGACTAACACGTGTCACGCGCAGAGGCCAGCGCTGCTGCTCAGCCTCCTACAACACACAGGACGGCCCCACAGAGATGAGCTGACACTGAGGTTGCCAGCGCCGCGGCTCACTAGGCTAATCCTCCACCTAGCGGCGCCGGCACACCGGGTTCTAGTCCCGGTCGGGGTACTGGATTCTGTCCCAGTTGCTCCTCTTCCAGGCCAGCTCTCTGCTATGGCCCGGGAGTGCAGTGGAGGATGGCCCAAGTGCTTGGGCCCTGCACCCCATGGGAGACCAGGAGAAGCACCTGGCTTCTGCCTTCGGATCAGCGCGGTGCGCCAGCCGCAGCACACTGGCCACGGCAGCCATTGGAGGGTGAACCAATGGCAAAAGGAAGACCTTTCTCTCTGTCTCTCTCTCTCACTGTCCACTCTGCCTGTCAAAAACAAAAAACACTGAGGTTGAGAAATCGCAGTTCCAGGGGCCTGGCTTGGGTACCTTGTCATTTCTGGTCCTACCAGGAGGGGACAAAAAGGCTCATTGCCCCAGGCTTGGCCAATATGCAAAATCCGAGTGCCTCTTGCTTGGGAGGGCCCCAGACTTCTAAGCCACCAAAGGAGACGTCCACCTCCACGGGCCTGACTCCCAGGCATTGGCTCCCCTCTGGCTGGGAGTCACCAGGGAGCCAGATGACAGGTTCTTGCTAAGGAACCTTGACCTGACAGCTTCAGCGTCCCTGGGACTGTGTGTGTTTGACAAGGCATGGATTTCCAAGTCAGATTTGGATTAAAGTTCCAACTCACCTGCTTCCTAGTTGCAAAACAAATCACTGGGGCCAGTGTTCTTGTGCCATGGGGTAAGCCACCACCTGCGACGCCAGCATCCTATATGAGCACTAGTTCGAGTCCTGGCTGCTCCACTTCTGATCCAGCTCCCTGCTAGTGCACTTGGAAAAGAAGTGGAGGATGGCCCAAGTCCTTGGGCCCCTGTGCCCATGTGGGAGACCTGAAGAAGGTCCTGGCTCCTGGCTTTTGGCCTGGCCCAGGCCTGGCCTTTGTGGTCATTGGGGGAATGAGCCAGTAGATGGAAGACTTTTCTCTCTCTCTCTGTCTCTCTCGCTCTGTCTCTCCTTCTCTCTCCTCTCTCTCTAACTCTGCCTTTCAATAACTAACTTTTTAAAAAGATAATAAAAGCAAATTATTTCTCGAAACCCCACGTTTCCCCATCTGTAAAATGGGGCCATTCTGAGGGTTAAATAAAACAGTGTTGCACCACGCCTGGTTCTTAGTTCATGCTCGACCCACAACACGTTAGAGTACTCAGTGATCACCACACGCTAAGACTTTTCTTAATTATCCGACTGTGATGCGCATCATATGACCGCAGTGAAGTCAAGGGGTCATGTCCAACTCTCCAGGCGCTAGGCCAAGGTCTATCTGCTTCCAGCGAAGTCTCCACAAGGCTTTGCTACGCCCCGGGCCAGGGCAGCCCAGGCAGGGGAAGGGGCTCCTGAGTCTCCCCGATCCGTCCTGCAGGGGCAGGCACAGGTCAGCGGCAAGCTGTCAGCGAGAAGAGCACGCCCAGCAGTGTTCACTATATGCGTTCACGGCTGAGTTTTTTCTTTTCCTTTTTCCTTTTTTAAAGATTTATTTACTTACTTGAAGGACAGAGTTAGAGAGAGAGAGAGAGAGAGAGAGAGAGATCTTCCATCTAGTGGTTCACTCCCTAAATGGCCACAACAGCCAGGGGTGGACCAGGCTGAAGCCAGGAGCCAGAAGCTTTTTCAGGAGCTTCTTCCGGGCCTCCCGTGTGGGTGGCAGGGGCTCAAGCACTTGGGCCATCCTCTGCTGCCTCCCAGGCGCATTAACAGGAAGCTGACTCAGAAGCAGAGGAGCCGGCGCCGCGGCTCACTAGGCTAATCCTCCGCCTTGCGGCGCCGGCACACCGGGTTCTAGTCCCGGTCGGGGCGCCGGATTCTGTCCCGGTTGCCCCTCTTCCAGGCCAGCCCTCTGCTGTGGCCCGGGAGTGCAGTGGAGGATGGCCCAAGTGCTTGGGCCCTGCACCCCATGGGAGACCAGTAAAAGCACCTGGCTCCTGGCTCCTGGATTCGGATCAGCGTGGTGCGCCGGCCACAGCGCGCTGGCCACGGCGGCCATTGGAGGGTGAACCAACGGCAAAGGAAGACCTTTCTCTCTGTCTCTCTCTCACTGTCCACTCTGCCTGTAAAAACAAAAACAAAACAAAACAAAAAAACAGAAGCAGAGAAGCCAGGGCTAGCACTGGGGCGCTGTGGGGAGCAACTCGGACTAGACTAAGTTACTGGAATTAAGACTTATTCTATTCATCTGCTTTCCCACAATATGGCGCTGGGAGAGGAGGAGACAGCTTCTGCACAGCTGCCTCCAGTTCAACCAACAAGCTGCGGGACCTGCTCCCTGATTGCAGGAGAGCAGCATACTCGGCGTGTGGGCAGCCGAGTTGGGATTGGTAAAGAGGACTATAAAGGAGGAGAGAGACAACATGCACCAGGAACATCTAAGGGGAACATCTAAGAGGAACACCTGTGCAGCCCCCGAGCGAGCCGGCCGGCGGTGTGCCACTCCCCCGCGGAAGTGGGGAATGTGGCAGGGGGAACCGCCCTTCCACGGAGGTGGAAGGGTCGGTAGCCAACCCGGGAAGAACCAGCAGCAAACCCGGGGAGGGCCGAGCAGACGAAAGAACAGCGCAGGGTCCTGTGTCGTTCCTCCACGAAGACGGGGAGCGACAGGGCGCAGCAAGTTAAGCTGCCGCCTGCAATGCCCAAATCCCATATGGGCACTATTTCTAGTCCCGGCTGCTCCACTTGTATCCAGCTCCCTACCAAAGCACCAGGGAAAGCAGTGGAAGATGGCCCAAGTGCTTGGCCCAGCTCCTAGTTCCTAGCTTCAGCTTGACCCAGCCCTGGCTGTTCTGGCCATTTGGGAGTGAACCCTGATGGAAGATTTTCTCTCTCTCTCTCTCTCTCTCTCTCTCTCTCTCTCTCTTCATAATTCTGACATCTATTTATTTAGATTTTTTTATTTTTGACAGGCAGAGTGGACAGTGAGAGAGAGACAGAGAGAAAGGTCTTCCTTTGCCGTTGGTTCACCCCGCAATGGCTGCTGCGGCAAGCACACCGCACTGATCCGGTGGCAGGAGCCAGGTACTTCTCCTGGTCTCCCATGGGGTGCAGGGCCCAAGCACTTGGGCCATCCTCCACTGCCTTCCCGGGCCACAGCAGAGAGCTGGCCTGGAAGAGGAGCAACCGGGACAGAATCCAGCACCCCGACCGGGACTAGAACCCGGTGTGCCGGCGCTGCAAGACGGAGGATTAGCCTAGTGAGGCACGGCGCCAGCCCTGACCTCTAAATAAATAAAACAAAGAAGCAGAGCAGCCAGGTCTCAGATCGGCACTCTGATACGGGATACAAGCATCCCCGGCAGCAGCTTAACACGGCACCACGCCGCCTGCCCTGAAACTAACATTTCTAATGCAGCAGCTGTGTATTTGTGACTTATTGAACTATATTTCAAATGCTTCAAATGAATAGCAACCCCCGAGGAAGGCCTGGCGCCCCTTCTGCGGTCCCCCGTGGAGGAGCGTAACCTGCATCTGAAGCTAATCATGAGAGAACATCTGGCAAACGGAAGTCAGGGGATGTCCCACAACATCAATGGGCTGCACGCCTCAGAAACGGCAACTTTGGGGCCAGCGCTGTGCTGGAGCTTGTAAAGCTGCTGCCTGCAGTGCCGGCATCCCACACGGGTTCTGGTTCAAGACCCGGCTGCTCCACTTCTGACCCAGCACCCTGCTAATGTGCCTGGGAAAGCAGCAGAGGGACCGGTGCCGCTGCTCACTAGGCTAATCCTCCACGTAGCGGCGCCGGCACACCGGGTTCTAGTCCCGGTCGGGGCGCCGGATTCTGTCCCGGTTGCCCCTCTTCCAGGCCAGCTCTCTGCTGTGGCCAGGGAGTGCAGTGGAGGATGGCCCAAGTGCTTGGGCCCTGCACCCCATGGGAGACCAGGAGAAGTACCTGGCTCCTGCCTTCGGATCAGCGCGGTGCGCCGGCCGCAGCGCACCGGCTGCGGCGGCCATTGGAGGGTGAACCAACGAACGGCAAAAGGAAGACCTTTCTCTCTGTCTCTGTCTCTCTCACTGTCCACTCTGCCTGTCAAAAAAAAAAAAAAAAAAAAAAAGGCAGCAGAGGATGGCCCAACTACTTGGGCCCCTAAACCCACGTAGGAGACCTGGAGGAAACTGTAGACTCTGGCTTTGGACCGGCTCAGGGCATGACCGGACACTTTACCAGATTTGAGTAAGATCTGCAGACTCAGTGTCGCAGCACATCAACTTCGCGTGTTCCAGTTTCGCCAACAGCGTTGTGCCTCCGTCCACATTCCCAGGCAATGCACAGCGAAGCCTGCAGGGGCAACAGGAAACCGTCTTGACACCCGACCCTCCTACGGCTCAGAAAAAAGAGAGAGACAGAGAGAGCACGTGACAGAGCGCGCAAACACAACAGCACGCTGTCACTGGTGAACCTGGGAGGGTGACCGGGAGCCACTTAGGCTGTTGTTGGAACGTGCCTGTAACTGACATGGTGGCAAAGTAAGAAGTTAAACTGGGAAGGAGAACGAAGTCACCCAGCTGGACGCTGTTCTTGAGGGCAGCTGTTGTCCCTCAAGGGGCCCACTGCATGGCTGCCCCAGCACGGTTTTGGCAGCTGTGTCAATCTCTCTGATGCGGGCCCAGGTTGGCTTACGAGGTCCTTGTCCCCCAGCCATGCAAAGCAGGTTGGCCTTTGGAGCATCAACAGAGCGGGTTGGGTGAGTTGGCAGTCGTGCCCAGTGATGGACACTTCCGTGGGCCCCCTCTGTGTTCTCACTGTTCCCGCACCTGGCCAGGGGAGGTGCTTTGGAAAGTTGAAAGATGAGCACTGGGCCAGCACAGCAGAGCTGTGGATTAAGCTGTTGGTTGAAACGCCAGCCGCTGGTTCGAGTCCCGGCTGCTCTGCTACTGATCCAGCTCCCTACTAATGCACCTGGGAAAGCAGCAGAAGATGGCCAAGCGCTTGTGCCCCTGCACCCATGTGGTGACCAGGATAGAGTGCTGGCTCCTGGCTTCCACTTGGCGCAGACCTGGCTGTTGCAGCCATATGCAGAGGGAACCAGCAGGTGGAAGACCACTCTTCCTTTCTCTGTCTCTCCCTCTCTCCCTTGGTCATTCTGCCTTTCAAATAAGTAAAATAAATCTTGGGAAAAAAATGAAAATATCTGTCATCAGGGTAACAGCAAGAGCTGACATGAAGAGGGTCTGGAGAGGAGACCCCAGTGACCTCCGGCAGGAGGGCAGAGACCCTGCTGCAGGCCGGGGTCCTGGTCAGGAGCACTCTGGACACACCCAGCGGTGGCTGGCAGCCGGTGCCCCAAGTCTTGCTGGCTGAGGCCTTTGCCCTGGAACGGGCAGTCAAGGAGAGAGCAGGGCAGCAGGGGCTAATCCCGTCAGTGTGGTCAGGAGGGCGCAGGATGACAGCTGTGCCGCACTGCACTCCAGGGGTCGTGGGCGGTTTCCCCTCTGCTTTGTTAAACTCTCAGGCAGCACACGAAGCGGGTTCTCTGGGCTGGACCTCTGATCTTGATCCAATCCTGGGAGTCCAAGCACAAACACTTGCTTTCCCAAGCTGCTGCAGTTCCCTACACTCTGGTTCTTGAAGGCCTCAGATTGGTGGGGTTCAAGGTTGGGATGTTTGGGAACGAGCAGGCCTGGAGGAGACTGGGGTGTTCGGTGAAGGCCTTCAGTGCCACTCCTGGGAGCGTGGATTTGACCCTCAGGGCGATAGAGGAGCCAAGGTACAGTGGTAGGGAGTGGAATGGGCAAATCTTCATCTTGCAAAGTTCACTCCAGCAGCTCGCGATGGGGGCAAGATGCAAAAGGCAGCAGGATCTGTGGGGATTCGTGGGTCACACAAATCCAGGCACAAACTAGAGAAGAAGTGCGCTTAAGCCTTGTTCTCTAATAGCAGAGGTGAAATGTAGCATACATCCCAGTACCCTAACTTCCTCTTGCCACAGCAGACATTACTAATCGCTCAAGAGTCCCCACCCCCACCACCCCTTGCATGGGGCCTGGGTGGCTGGCTAACAAAAACAGCCTCGAGCAATCGAGTCCGAGCAGACATGCTGCGGCAAAGAAGTGTGCCCTCTGCTCCCTGCTGTTGAAGGCCATTTCGAGGATGCTCTTGTGCCTGCTAACAATTCACGGAGCCCACCCCGACCCGAGGCCCTGAGGGTTGGCCTGAGGGTGGCAGCCCAATTCCCTCTTGAGGCCAGCTCTCTCACTGCCCGCTTCCCATCTTCCATTCATGGAGATTTTTCAAGTCCAATGATCTCATTTCAGGCTCAAAGTTTCCTGGAAGCTCAAGGTTGTTATCTCCATTTTACAGGTGGGGAAACGGAGACCAGAGATTTCAAGCAGCGCACCGAAGTGTGCATGTGGCGGGTGCTGGAATCTGAGGGTGTGGGCCCCCCAAATCCCTGCCCTCTCCAACCAGGAGCTTGCCTCCGGCTGCAGCAGCCGTTTGCATCTGTCAGGGTCTCCTGCAGAGAGCCAGAACAGATTGGGGTGCACAACTTGGTAACAATCACTTTCCCTGTCAATAAAATTCCAGGCTCTCAAAGACCTGAGAAGGGCCATGCTGTGGCAGAGTAGGCTAAGCCTCCACCTGCAGTGCCGGCATCCCATTTGGGTGCTGGTTCGAGTCCCGGCTGCTCCACTTCCCATCCAGCTCTCTGCTGTGGCCTGGGAAAGCAGTAGAAGATGGCCCAAGTGCCTGGGCCCCTGCACTCACGTGGGAGACCTGGAGGATGCTCTCTCTGTCTGTAACTTTGTTTCCCAAATAAATAAATACATCTTAAAAAAAAAATGACCTGGGAAACCTGACTTCTAAAAGCCTCCTCTCATGTGCTGTGGTGCTGAGCCAAGAGGAAGGAGGGCTCTGGCCTCTGGCTGGAGGAGGGGGGAGTGGACAGCTGGGTGGGGGGTGCTCTGCACAGATGGTGGGGTGCAGAGGCCCCTCTCTGTGAAGAGAATACAGTTTCTGTGCTTGCACAGTTGGAATGAGAGCCTGGGAGCCAAGCAGCTGGGGCCAGGGAGGGGCCGGGCAACCTCTGGCGCGTGAAATGCCACCCCGTGCTCCTGGCAGATCGTCCTTGGTGACGGCGGCTCCTGCCAGCAGGCGTGCCTTCTGAAAGCCCCGTCTGTCCCTGCCTCCCAGGGTCCCTGCAGGAATGCAGGAGGTCAAGGAGCTGGCCCCAGATGTAGGCAGAGTTCAGGCCGGCGGGGCAGGCGGGGCAGTGTCTGGGCACTGCTGGGAGCTGGAGGGCGCCTTTGTGCTCTGTGCGTCGGGCACACCCCCATCCAGGCAGACACCCCATGGCGGGACGTGGCTGGCACACCGGGTGCGGGCCTGCTCAAGAGACAGCCAGGCCAGGGAACACTTCCCTGGGTGCAGCCTGGCATCTGAGTGTCTCCTCTTTCTCTGGTCTTCCGGGAGACATGGACCAGCCTCCAGGTCGAGGCTGTCATGCCCCCTCCATGCCTGCTGCCAGCGTGCTTTGTCTGAGTGCCAAGGGGGTGAGGATCAGGAGGCCTCCACCCCGAACGCAAGACCCAGTCTCCACCACCCCATCTCAGCCATTGCTCCCGAGACCTGCTATGTTGCTCTCGGGGGCACCTGGGCAGGTGCCCAGGGATTTTGATGGGAGCCGACATGAGCTGGAGTTGGGAACCACAGGCGTGGGGCTTTGGGAGGGTGGCACTGGGTTCAGCCAGCACCAGCTGCGGGACCTTGGACAGGTGGGGCAGCCATCTGGCCTCAGTTTGTGAAGTGTGGGCGGCCACAGCTTTGATTCTATAGGGCCACCGGTGGATTCTACGAGAGTGCTGGGTGCAGAGCAAGCTCCTAGCAGGTGCACTCCCTCCGGATGGCCCCTGCTATTTCTTTCTTCTTTCTCCCTGGCCACAGGGAGATTTCAGGGTCTTGACGTCCCAGGTCCTGAAGCCAAGGACACGTTTCAAGGTGACTGTGATGTGGAGATGGATTGCAAGGCTCAGCCACTGCAGGGCCCCGCGGCGCCTCCTGCTGGCCTGGAGAAGGCCACACACCTCAGCAAGCTGCATGGGCCCCCATGGCATCACATGCTGGCCCAACGTGGCTTCCTGCCTCCCAGCATGCTCTCAAGGCGGGGATGAGACTTTCTCAGGCTCGTGTCCATGCCTGGCACACAGAGGGAATCAGTCCCGGGGTGCAAACCGCCATGCTGGGCCCACAGACCTGCAGGGATGGCCCACAGGTTCCCTGCGCTGGGAACCATTAGCAGTGACTACTTGAACACCCACTGTGTGCCGGACACACTAAGGGTTTACAGAGTCGCATGAGCCTCGTGGCTGTTCTTCCTGGCAGGAGTTGTTGTGAACCAAGCTGATAGGGGCCACAGCTAAACTTGTCCAGCCCCAAGAGCTCTATGGCCTCTGGCCTCTGCTGGCCACGGAGTAGCCACAAACACTGGCTTGAGGCACCAAGTGGTGTGCCTGCGTAGGGGTGCTGTGACAGTGTTATCTCCATGACAACGTGACAGCTTTCTTGGCTGTGCAAGTTGTGGCAAGTGTTTACCCCGAAGACAAGATGGATTTTCCCGGTTCTAGTCCCAGTCGGGGCGCCGGATTCTGTCCTGGTTGCCCCTCTTCCAGGCCAGCTCTCTGCTGTGGCCCGGGAGTGCAGTGGAGGATGGCCCAAGTGCTTGGGCCCTGCACCCCATGGGAGACCAGGAGAAGCACCTGGCTCCTGCCATCGGATCAGCGCGGTACTCTGGCCGTGGTGGCCATTGGAGGGTGAACCAACGGCAAAGGAAGACCTTTCTCTCTGTCTCTCTCTCTCACTGTCCACTCTGCCTGTCAAAAAAAAAAAAAAAAAAAAAAAAAGGTGGATTTTCCCATCACACCTGCAGGTGGGACAGAGCCACCAGAAATGTCCTCTCTGCCTGCCGGCCTTAGTGACCTGAGGTCCCATTCTGGGGATTTCTGGGTGGAACCTGACTTCCGGATGGCCTCACTGGTTACTATCATGCGGATAAATGCAGGACGCGCCATGTGGAGGAACTTGCCCACGGTCCTAACGCAGGTCCCGTGGCCATTTGCTGACATCTGCTGATGCGGTTGGAGCAAGCTCCGTCCTCACAGACCCTCAGCGAGTCAACTGCTACCTCCTGGTAGCCAACAGAGACAGGCGAGCAGGTGGCTGGGCCAACATTAGTCACTACCTTGAGAGGTGGGAAGGGTCACTCCAGAGGGACCTGAATGACAAGAGGGAAGTGGCCCTGCGGAGGTTTAGGAATTAATGTAGGGGCAGGGGCCAGCGTTGATTCAGCGGCCCTGCTGGCTGGGGAGCATGGGACAGGGGGAGCTGTTGGGACTGCGAGTGGTTGAGGGCCTGCAGGGGAGCGTCAGGCTGTGGTCCAGGTTTCTCAGGGCCCAGTCATGCTTGGGACAGGGTCAGCCGAGTGAGGCGTGCGGGGCGTGGCCTGTCGCAATGGGAGCGGGACCTGGGTTGCTGCAGGGATTACAGGGACAGCTCCAGTGAGGCCTGCTCAAGGCTCGGCTGTGTGCATTCGTGTGCACACAGGTCTGTCTGAAGCCAAGTCTCCCACCAGTGGTTCGAGATGACTGCGTGGCAGTACCTAAGGCACTGTGAGGAAGTCGACTGTGTCACTCAGGAGGGAGCCGTTCTCCTCCCACACTGTCCCCATGATTGTCGAGGACCACGTCGGCGGGCTGCCTGCTCGCTTTGGCGTCCCCTGACCTCTGGTGGATCTCCCTTCTTCCCGTGCGCTGTGGCCCCGGGTCCACGGACGGAGTAACTCAATGTTGCTTATTTTCAGTGTAGCTCCCTGGGTCATGGTCACTGATACTGCCTTTCACTTTACTACGGTAACATGAAGCTTCCCTTTAAAACATTAAAAAAAAAAAAAGATTTATTTATTTGAAAGGCAGAGTGACGGAGAGAGAAAGAATCTTCTATCCACTGGATTTCTCAAATGGCCACAACAGCCAGGGCTGGGTCAGTCCAAAGCCAGGAGCCAGAACTCCATCCGGGTCTCCCACATGGATGCAGGGGTCCAAGCACTCGGGCCATCTTCTGCTGCCTTCCCAGGTGTATTAGCAGGGAGCTGGATCAGCAGTGGAGGTGCTGTGGTGTAGCATGTAAAGCCGCTGCCTGCAGTGCTGGCATCCCATACAGGTGCCGGTTTAAGTCCCGGCTGCTCCACTTCCAAACCAGCTCTCTGCTGTGGCCTGGGAAAGCAGTAAAGGATGGCCCAAGTCCGTGGGCCCCTGCAGCGTGGAACACCCTGGAGGAAGCTCCTATCTCCTGGCTTGGGATCAATGTAGCTCTGGCCTTTGCGGCCATCTGGGGAGTGAACCAGTGGATGGAAGACCTCTCTCTCTCTTTCTCTCTCTCTGCCTCTCTCTAACGCTGCCTTTCAAACAAATAAATTAAAATTTAAAAAAGTGGAACAGCCAGGACTTGAGCCGGTGCCCTGATAGAGGATGCCAGCAGGCAGGTGGTGCCTAGCCTGCCTGCCAGCCCCTCTTCCTGGTCTTAGCTCTCCCCGCTCTGCCTCTGACCCAGGAGGGCACGTACACCACAGCGCAGTCTCTGTAGCTGGCACAAGAAAGTGGGGGAGGGGCGAGGGTCATGTCTGAGCCCCCGTGGGCCCCGCCTGTGTCTTCTCGCCACCCGGAGGGCTGTCGTTTTCAGCCTGAGCAGCATTCTGCAAGGCTCTTCCTTCCTGTGTTTTCAGGGACTGTGGAGTAACAAGGCCAGTTCTTCTATCAAACTAAGGGCTTTTGGAAAAGTTCAGTGCGTGTGCTGTAAGTTTATGGACACGGCATTTAGATAAGACTCTTAAATCAAGCTTTTCTTTTGATCATCTATTTATTTAGGCATATGCCACCTTGTTGCAAAAAAAGGTATTGTGGCAACTTTACAAAAATAGATACAACCGAATAAAAATGAAGAGATAAGGTAAAAGCCAAGCTAGGATGAAGGGAAGTCAGTAGGAGACTCAGAACAATGGTTACAAATGAGCTCAGGTTTGACTTTGAGCTTCCCAGTGGCCAGAGCAAAGAAGAAAACATGACTGGTTACAAGGTTCCTGACAACTGCTCATTTGGGGCTTAGGTCTGGAGCAGACCTGGTTCAAACCTTGTTAATTACTTGTCAGATCCCTGACCCTGAGCAGGTTGCTTAACCTCTTTGAATTTGAGGTTTGTTACCTGTAATGGAGAAAAGAAGTGCCAGTCTCGGGGCCTCTGAGTGGATGAGTGACTGTGAATGTCCGTGGTGCTGCGGGGGCCCTGTGGTCTCCGTCCTCACTAAGCCCCCAGTCCTCAGTTGCAGGAGGGCGTTAATGCCCTCCCCCTCCCCACCCCCCGGCCTGAGAAAGAAGTGGCCCAAGCATGGAGCAAGCAGGGGCGGGGCTGGATCCCGATCCAGGGCTCCCAGACTGACCCCTAGCCAAGACCCCAACAGCTGCCCAGTGCCAGGGCCCTCTGACCCCAACTGTGGTTTCCGGTGATGTCAGGAAGCAAACGCTGCTTCAAAACAAAGGGGCTTCCAGGAACCCTTTAATCACTCCCAAGCAGGTCCCCCAGCCTCACTTCCGTCCTGTCCCCAAGGCAGTGGCCCCTTCTCCCCTCCCTAGAGCGAGCAGGTGACAGCTCAGGCCTAGATGCACCCGTTGTTCAGAAACACGAGTGACAGCTTCCTGTGCATTTGTGGCACGGGCGGGTGAGGCAGGTCGCCCTCCCAAGTCCATGCCCTTCCTTGCTTGAAGCACCTGTGGCCAAAATAAAGGCCAAGGTGGCGACAAGACAAAACCAAGCTGAGGCTGGCAGGGGTCAGCTTGCCCTCCGAGCTTTGAAGTTCCCAGCTGTGGGCCAGCTCCAGTCCCCCACAGCAAAAACTGTCCCCTGCCTCCCCTCCCTGTTGGGACAAAATCGCCTTCTCTTCAAATTTTCTGTTAATTCCTAAGCAATGCCAAACCTGAGTGGAGCTGGCTAGCTGCTGGCTTGGCAGTCAAGGCTGTGTACAAGGCTTCAGCTTCCTTCCTGGAGCGAGTCTGTGGATGCCATCTGTGGCCTGGCCACACCGGATCAAAGTCACAGCCACCGCTGCTGCGGCCACCCCAGACTGGCACACAGTTGGCCAGGCACAAGCACTGCCCAGCGTGAAGCCCCAATGCCACCACAGACTGAGCTGCTGTGCTGTCCCCTCCACATCCTTATTTATAAAAGTGGCACACGTGGGAGAATGCGCCTTCCACGCCACGGAGGTGTCGTCCCAGGGACAGGCCTGTGGCACGTCGCCTGTGGTTTTGGGACCCGGCTCTCGGCTACTCTGCCACCATAACTCTTCGGGCTCTACTGAGGCATTCTGTAGGACAAGGAAGACAGTTGCACCTGCCACACAAGCCACAGACACGGGCCTGGGAACAGAAGGGGCCTGGGGCTGCTTGGGGGCTGCGGTCCGCATCCTCTGCCCCAGAAAACAGCGCTGCTGTCCCTCTGAGTGTGAGATCGCCCCGTTCTAACCTCCCCCTTCTCAGGCCCACGAAGACAGAGGCCCCGGCGTGTCTCACATGGTTGGCCTGTGATGTCACAAAAAGACACAGCCTTGTGAAGGCCACACCCAAGGGGGGGAATGCTCTGGGCCTCACAGCCCCTGAAGAGTCTGTAAGCGGAGCTGGGTGGGGGAGGCTGGCTGCGTCCCTGCCTATGAGTCAGGCCAGCGCTCGCTGGGTGTCATCACCCCCGCTGTTTGGGGTGGGGGGGTGGTGAGTTACAGCTCAACCAAAACATCACCTGACGGTGCCAGAGAGGCTGCGGCCTTGCCGGCGCTACCTCTGGGCTGAGCAGCTCAATTGCCGAACAGGCCACCTGCGTGTTTAGCTCCAGATACCCTGGGAGCTGGCAGGGCAGGCGAGATGCCACTGCAGTCTGCAGGGTATGCGGGGCCAGCAGGAGGGACCCGTCACAGGTGCAGGGTGAATTGGGGACTAGGTGGCCCATCGCTGGGAGGACAAAGGAGGGGGACAAAGGCCCCTGGGAAGGGACCGGCCGTGTCTTGTCCCCAGGGTGACTCCGAGCTACCCTCTGAATCTCTTGGGCCCTCTTTTCTCTTTGGCGAGACAGGGAATTGGCCTGGAGAACCTCTTTCCCGCTCTGCAAATCCTGTCCGGGGCAGGTGAGAGGCAGGCTTGAAGGTCCAGCCCCGGGCTGCCTGGATGCAGGCGCAGGGAGCCACAATCAGCCCTCGTCCAGGTGGCCCACCTGTCGCTCCCAGCCCCAGCCCTGGCACCAACAGCTCTGAAGCCCAATCCAGAGACCCCTGCTCCCTGACGCCTCCCTTTGGCTCTTTCTGGCAGCCAGGGGGCAGCCCCATGCCTCCCCCGGCCCGACTGCTCAAAGCTCTGTCCCCTGCAGGCCCCCAGGCTGCCTGCTGGGCCCCTCACCCAGTGAGCAGGTGGGGGGAGCCTGCCTGTCCTGGTACCACCCATCCTCAGGTTAGGGGCCTTCTCACGGCAAACTGGAAGCATCCCTGAGTGTGTAGAGGCTGGGGGTGGAAGGCCCCAAGAAAAGAACAAGGGGGACCCCAGGCCTGAAGGCTCCCGGAGGCCCCAGGGGGGGACTTAGGGTTGTGGCCAGCATCAGTGTTTCCGGGTGGAGGGGCGGCCTCAGCCCAGTCCCCCCGCCCTGGCAGAGCTGCCTTTGGCCGGCAGTGGCAGCTGCGGAAACCCATGAGGGCCCTGCCGGAGGATGAGAGAAAACGAGCCCAGGAGGGAGGGCCCTAGGAAGCGGGGCCAGGATTTTCTCTGGGGTGTGGTTCCTGCTCAGGGGCCAGGTGACGGCGGAGGCTTGGAATGGGGCTGGACAGTGGGCGCGGTGGGGTGGGGGACTGGCCAAAGGCAAGAAGCAGGGTGGGGGCTTGGAACCTGGGGCCACCAACAGCTCAGCCAGGACAGAGGCCTGGGGTGGCGGCCAGAGCTGGGCACTGATGCATCGTCCGCAGAGACCTCCGGCTTTGAGTAGCCCCGGGGAAGGACCCAGACCAAGGATGACAAAGAGGGCGGGGGAGCATCTTCAAGTGGGCCTGTAGTGACAGCACAGCCGGCCTGACCCCAACTAAGGTGTGTCGGCCAGGGATGCCACTCGCGTTAAATGGGCTTGATGGTCCCCACCTCCAAGGGAGGTGCTGTGCGGGCTAGACGGGGAAGAGCGTGGGACACACTTAGCACGGGGCTCTGCCAGCGGGAGCCAGCAATGTCCACTGGGTGTCGGGGCGGCCATCCTGGCTGCCACCGGGCTGGCCCCCAATAAATAGACGTGGGCTGGGTCCCTTGCAGGAGTCGCCGTCCCCCCCCTGCTGCCGTCCCCGCTCAGACCACAAAGTGGAGTGTGTAGGTGAGCTGGTGGCCGTTGTCCCAGGCGTAGAGCAGCCGCTCCTTGGGGTTGTAGTCGATCTGGGTGGTGTAGGCGTGCTCGTTGAGGAAGGGCAGCTGGGGCCGAGCGTCGGTGCCCGTGTGCGTGTCGAAGGCGTAGGCGACCTGGCCCTCGTGCTGGTTGTACGTGTCCACGGCGTACAGGATGCCGCACACCAGGAAGCAGTTCCCGTAGGAGTTCCGGCGCAGCCGCGTCTTCCACGTGGTCTCCCGGTGCACGGAGAGGTCGCCCGGATCCAGACGGCTCAGCACAATCACCTCGTGCTGGGCCTCGTCGCGGTCATCCACGGCGGGGTAGATGACCCACAGGCCACTCTCGTCCACGGCGAAGTCGATGTCCGAGTGGCCACGCCACTTCCAGGGCGTCGTGTCCTCGTATACCGCGTCAGGCAGCAGCGCCCAGGAGGCCACGAAGCGCTGACGCAGGTCGTACTTGATGATGTTCTTGGTGAAGGCGCGGTTGTAGTAGAAGGCGCCCTGGTACACCACGTGGCCCGTGCCGATCCAGTTGTAGGGCAGCTTGTACATGTTACTCCAGCGGCCTGCGGAGGGGGGGGAGGCAGACAGTCACACACACCCCGCCCCCGGGCCCAGCCCGCGTGCCCGCGTGCAAGGTCGCCCAGCCACAGGATGGCCCTGTTAGGATTCAGACCCAGGGTGACACCAGCCCCTGTGCTTTGTCTCAGGGGCTCTGCGTATGCTCTTTTTGACTACCACGCCCCGAGAAAATGCCTTTCAGAGCCATCCACCAATGGTGCCCCCTCCAGGAAGCCTTCCCTGACGTCCCCAGCCTGAGCCAGGGGCCTCCCTTGTACCCTTCCAGAACTCTTCTTCCTCTTGGTATTTGTCACTGGCTTCCTCCCCCAGCCTCTGGGCTGCTCAGCGGAAACCAGGCCAAAGCTACACTGGCAGAGGAAGGCTTCTAGCTGTTCCAGGGACTCTGGGACTCCATGGCTCAGGCCAGATTCGTGTGGCTCAGCAGGATGGCTCCAGCCTTCTCCCTCGCCGTCTCCCTCCCTCCTCGGGCCATCCCGCTGCTTCTCATGCCAGAGCCGAGTGCACGCTGAGCCTCCCACCTGGATCACCTCCCTCTCCCTTCTGCAGGGCTTCCTCTCGGGCTCAGCTCAGCGTCGCCTTCCCTGTTCTCCAGGCTGGGTTCCCACGGCCCCCCGTGCGCTATGCCCCACCAATACTGTACTGGAATCGGCTCTTTAAGAAGCTTTGCTTCTTCCCACACCAGGCTGCGGATTTCTGGAAGGTACGCCTGCCCCACCCCACCTCGTGCCTCAGATCTGATAACCAAAACTCTGCCCATCCCTGTGCTAACAGCAGCCTTTTCCTGGCCCCTGCCCTCCTCAGCCTGAGGCCTGTCCACGTGTACGACAGGTGACAGCCTGCACCTCATGAAGCGATGAAGCTGACAGAGCTGACACACGCAGGGCACGCGGCACAGAGCGAGCGCAGGGTCGCATGGAGTGGCTGGTGACAGTGGCAGGGGCAGCCCCACGGCCAGCTCGGTCACCATGGCACTGCAGTTCTTGGCCTGGTACCCAGGCCGGGCCAGACTGCAGGAAGCCAGAAAGCAAAGGAGGGCCGAGTCCCCAGGACCCGCACCCCCGACCCCAGGCTGCTCAGGCCTGCTCTGTCCCCGTCCCCGAGGCCCCGACCTTGCTTGAAGTTGTCCAGGTTGCGGAACTCCACCAGGCTGTTTCCGTAGTAGTAGTTGGTGACGTAGATCCTGTCATCCTGGGCCGTGGGGTCCTTCATCCAGGCTCCTTCGTGGCGCCCGTAGCTGTGGTGCCTCACGGGGGGATCCACGGCCCGCAGGGTGCCCTCACAGCTCGCCTCCCTGCCTGTGGGAAGCAAGGGCCACAGGCCCACTGGGTCCGACCCACACCCTCCTGAGGTTCTGTTGTTGTAGGCAACCCCCTGCCCCCTGCCCCACTGCTTTCCCAGCGATCAAAGAAATGTCTGATTGTCATAGCCAACACGGGGCATTCAGAAAAGGAGGAGAGAGAAAGGGACAAACCATTCCAGTTCCACTCTCATGGCACTGGCATTGTGGTGCAGTGGGCAGCTCCGTGTGGGAGGCCAGCACCCCACGCTGTAGCACCGGTGTGAGTCCTGGCTACTCTGCTGCCGACCCGGTTCCCTGCTAACGCGCCTGGGAAAGCGACAGCTGATGGGCCAAGTCCTGGGGTCCCTGCCACCCACGTGGGAGACCTGGATGGAGTTCCAGGTTCTTGGCTTGGGTCTGGCCCAGCCCTGACCGCTACAGTCATTTGGGGAGTGAACCAGCAGATGGAAGACCTCTCTTTCTCTCTCCCTCTCCCTCTGTACGTTTTTCCAATAAATAAAATAAATCTTACACTCCCCCCCTCCCAGATTTCCATTCTCCACTGGATGTGGAATCATAAAAAGTCAAATTCGTAGCAGCAGTGAGCAGAGCGGTGGGTCCAGCGGGTGGATGGAGAGGGAGGTGATGGTCTGAGGATTCAGTGCTGGTCAGGCAGGAGGAAGAAGCGAGGGTCTCACACACTTGGATACTCCCGGGAGAGCAGGGTTTAAGGGCTTGCATCACAAAAAAGGGAGTGAGCTAATACTCTGGACTTCACCACTTCGTAATGTACGCATACGTCAGAACCTAACATACGAGGACGTTTGTACTTGCCAACCAAAAAAATGTTTAAGCCTGAAAAAAAGCAAATAAAATCTCAACAAACTCCACGATGCGAAGACATTTCGGGACACTTTCTGTCTCCAGCGCAGGGCAGGGGCGGGGGCGGCGAGGCCTCCCAGCACACGGTTTCGTGGGTGCGCTTCTCCCCCTGCCCCCAGCAATTCCTCACTTGGCTAAATAGCCTTTTAATGATGTGGCTTCTGGGTCCCGCCAGGCCACCAGACAGCTGTGTCCTTTCAGTCACTGAACCACGCCCCTCCCATCAGCTCGCTAGGTCACTCCCAGTTTTCTCAGCTCGGAAGTAGTGTTGGGGTGAAACCGCTGGCGCTGGAGCTGTGGTCCACATGGCTGGTGGACCCTCTGGAAGAAGCGGGGATGCCTTTGGGCCACAGCAGGGCGTGGTCTGAAGGTTTGTCCCCCAGGCGGGAGCCATCGATGGAATGAGGAGGAAGACTTTCACCATGAGACCCAGGTCACAACTTTAAATGTGGACATGAGAACAAGACCGGAGACTGGACAGAGGAACTAGAGAAATGAATTATTGCTGGGTTTGATGATGGGATTCCAGGTGACTTTTTAAAAATATTTATTTATTTCAGAGGCAAAGTTACAGAGAGAGGGAGTGAGAGAGAGAAAGGTCTTCTACCTGCTGGTTCACCCCCAAATGGCTATAACGACTGGAGCTGGGCAAATCCGAAACCAGGAGCTTCTTCTGGGTCTCTCATGCAGGTGCAGGGGCCCAAGCACTTGGGCCATCCTCTACTGCTTTCCCAGGCCACAGCAGAGAGCTGGATGGGAAGTGGAGCAGCGGGGATTCAAACTGGTGCCCGTATGGGATGCTGGCACTGCAGGGGGAGGCCTACCTAACCTACTACACCACAGCACCGGCCCCTCTAGGTGACATTTTAAGAATGTATTGGGGCTGGCTTTCTGCCACAGCAGGTTAAGCTGCCACCTGTGATGCCAGCATTCTTTATGGACTCCAGTTTGAGTCCTGGCTGCTCCACTTCTGATTCAGCTCCCTGCTAACATGCCCGGGAAAGCAGCAGAAGATGGCCCAAGTGCTTGGGAGTTCCAGGCTCCAGGCCCAGGCCTGGCTGTTGAGGCCATTTGGGGGAGTGAACCAGCAGATGGGGACTCTCTCTCTTTGATTCTGCCTTTCAAATAAATAAATCTTACGAAAAAAAAAGAATTTGTTGAAAGTACACCTGTTTCATGTCCACTTTTGAATGCCGGCAGTCTTTTCTCATAAAGGGCCAGAGAGAGACTATTGTAGGCTCTGCAGCCCATGCGCAACACTTACGTCCCTTGGTCATTCCTCTCCTTTTTTTCCTGGCAGCCTTTAAACACTGGAAAAGCCAGTTAGCGTGAGGGCCACACGAAATCAGGCCATGAGCCCGACCTGGCCACGGCTGTGGTCGCCAACCGCCCCCTCCCCCGCCAGGCTTACTCACCTCGGCTGGGGGCTTCAGAGTGCGAAGGTGGCTCGGTGGGCAGGGCGGTGCTGGTGGGAGCCGGGGTGGTGGTGGGGGTGTCAGTGTTCGAGGAAGCGATACCAGGGGCCAAGTCTGCTCCCTCCGAGGGCCAGGGCTCTGCCTCATCCTGCTCGGCCGAGTTGGGTTCCGGTGACCTGGCCTCCCCCTTGGGTGACACCTCCAGCCACGAAGTACCCTTCAGGGCATTGTCTGCAGAAAGGAGGAGACCCTGTGCTCACAGCCCCGCAGCCCCTGCCGCCGCCACCTCTCCCCCAGGCCCACGGGGCTCCCTGCCACGTTGAGGTTTGGGGCAAGTGGAGAGGGGGCCCTCCCCACACCAGAGAGCGAAAGGCCTCGAAGAGGGAGGCGGGAAGGACTTCAGGCCAGCAGCTGGACACCAAGCCTAGCCCCAGCTCGCACAGCTGGGTGGCCGGGATGAGTGTCCCCTCCTCCTCCCGCCCCCGCTTTGGTGGGCCTAGCCAAGTGGTGGGCTAGGCTGTTGTGTTCCCATGAGGAAAATGAATTCAAATGTCTGCATAGGGGGCGCTGTGGCATAGCGGATAAAGCTGCCAGTATCCCAAAGGGCTCTGGCTCCGATGCAGCTCTCTGCTATGGCCTGGAAAGCAGCAGAAGGTGGCCCAAGCCCTTAGGCCCCTGGACCCACATGGGAGACTTGGAAGAAGCTCCTGGATCCTGGCTTCGGATCGGTCCAGCTCTGGCCACTGTGGGCATTTGAGAAGTGAGCCAGCAGATGGAAGACTTCTCTCTCTCTCTTTCTGACTCTCCTTCTCTCTGTCTGTAACTCTACCTCTCAAATAAATAAATAAATCTTTAAAAAAAATTGTTTGCACAATTTGAGGGACAAACAGCAGGAGCCAAACAGCAAGCTCTTGAGTTCCGAGTGCCCAGCACTTGGCTCACTTAGGTGGGCTGGATTCTATTCCAGGAGGCAGAAACCCCTCCTTCCGTCTCACAGCCTCTCCTACCTCCCTCAGGCAGCGAGGGCCAGGTGCCACCAACTTTCTGTCCTCTGGGACCCCTCTCTCCTTCCCGCACTCACCCCCATCTCCCACCCCTCAGGCGGCATCGGCCCCCACCCCAATCCCCACGGCAGGAGGTTTTTGGCTGACTGGAAGGCTCTGGCAGCTCCCAGGGGGCTGACTCTTGGGTCACACATGCCCCCCTTCTCGGGGCTGGGTGGACCGGGAAGGCAGGAAGACTAATGCCACACGGCCAGGGGGCAAAGGCCCCTCAGCCCCAGGGACAGGCTGGGCGGCCTGCTGACCCGTGTTCCAGCCCTGCTGCGCCACTTCTCCGTCCTGTTGCCTGTACGATCCAGCTGCTGCCTGCACAAACATGGCCACATGCGAGAAAGCGCTCAGAAAACTGATTCCCAGCACGGAGGGGTGGCACGGCTGTTCCTGGGGTGGTCTGGCCCCCAGGAGCCTGCACGCTTGGCAGGGGCGGGGGCGGGGCACAAAGACCCTTGGTGCCAGGAACCTGACCTGACTTCCTCCTTTCTGTGTCCTGCTGGGCTTCCTCTTTGCACAGGGGCTTGGCCAGGCCCAGCCACGGGCAGTCCCTCTGGTCAGGGTAGCTGCAGGGGAGCGCGGCCTCGGCGGCCTGCCAGGGCAGGGGGCTTGTTCCCACAGGCCCGGCTGGCAGTCACATGCCTCCAGCTGTCTCTGAGCAGTGCCCCAGCCAGAGGTCAGAGGCCCTGTGCTGCGGCCAGGCTGAGTTGGTAGACAGCAAGTCCAGCAGTCAGCACCAAGGTCTGGGCCTTGAGAGGCCAAGAAGTGGGGGTGGGGAGGCTCTTGCAGGAGGCTGGTCTCTGACCTCTCTACCTCTCTGGCCCCTGGGGCATGGGCCGGGCACAGGGCTTTGCTGGAAGGCGTGGTCAGCAGGACTCGGGAAGGGAGGAAAGGTATGGGGTGTCCTTTAGGGTCATCTGGGGACAGCAGGCATCTGGGCAGGGCCCCCGAGGGGGGAGTCAGAACCCACAGCTAGTGGGGATGGCTCGGAGATTTGGGGACTCTCGGATCTTATTTCTTGGTTAATTACACTGTCGCCCTTCCTGGAAAGAGGCAGGGAGCTGCAGGAAAATTCTAGACTCTGAGGGTCCTTCCTGGAGCATCTGAGAGGGGGAGGGGCCAGAGGGTGGTATCCAAGGTCCCTGCATCTCTTCCCATGGCCACCTGCGACAGCTGCTTGGCTGGGGCTCGATTTTTCCCACCGGACTATGAGCTCTGTGGGGGCAGGGACTGTGTTTCTGTCATTCCCCAGGGCCTGGTACAAAACAGACCCTCAGCAAACCTTTGAATGGATAAAGAAAGGCCCAGTGAGGGCAGAGACAGTGGTCAGCACTGGCCAGAAACTGAGTGCCCCTTGCACTGCTCCCAAGAACCTCAAGAGTGGGTTATGCCCGTTGCATGATGGGTACTTGAACCCTGGAATGGAAACCTGGGGCTGTGGCACTGCAGAGATGATGAAAGGTGCCGGGGGGCGGCCGCCCATCAGCCCCCAACCCCAGGGGCCCTGCTCCCCTCCGACTCACCAGCGGCGGCCTGGGTCGCCTCCTGCCTGCCAGCCTTGTAGTAGGTGAAGCCGCGGACCACCGCCTGCTGCTGGGCCAGGGCCCTGGGCTTGGCCGTGGGCTGCGGGAACCGGCCCCTGCTGCTTTCCCGGAGCTTCTCCACCTTCAGCAGCTTCTCCTTGGGAGGCTTCGGGAGCCCCCTGTCTGCAAAGCTCTTGGGAACACTGCCGTACTTGTTGGTTTCCTTGCCTTTCCCTTCACCTGCGCCCTGGGAGAGAAGGGGAGTCTCACGCTCGGGGGAGGGGCAGGAAGGATGCGGGGGGGGGGTTGGGGTGGCCCAGTGCACGGGGGTGGCAGGTGGTCCTGCTGCTCCCAGCCTTACACCCCATGTGTTTAGGAAGCTGCAGCTTTCCTCACCCTCCCTCAGTGCTACCCTGCAACTGGTTTGCCTCCGTCGCCCCACTCAGCTCCCCAGCTCCCCTGCATGGCCTGCATGGCCGAGGCTCGGCCTGCCAGGTTAGATTCCTGGCCCCACTGGCTGCTCAGCCCGGCCTCGCACTCACTGGTCTCAGCTCACGGGCAGAGGAGAGGCTCTTGGGCCCCTGGGCAGCTCACCCCAGAGTGTCTGGAATGGTCCCAGTTTTATCACCACAAATCCCACATCCTGGGAAATGCTTCAGCAAACTGGGAGGGTCTGTCACCCCTACTGCATGTCCAGGTTCTAACGTCTTGTGAGTTTCGTTATTTTCACTTCCTGTTCAAATGCCTGTGATACGGCCTGGCACCAGAACAGAGGGCCTGTGACGTCACCCACTGTCAGGAAGCAGCTCCAGCGGACACGGTGAGTACAGTATCTAGGCGCCACCGCCCGTGCCGCTGCCAAGGTGGCGCTCGCTCGCGCCTTTGGACTTGCAGGAAGCCAGCTCTGGGCAAGACACAGGCTTCCTCCGCGCCTTATCAGCTTCCAGGCCATCCCTGCTGCAGACACACATGGCTCCATTGTCACGATGTCGGCAGCGCAGCTGGGCAGCCCTGGCTCAGAGCCCGCCCTCTGCCCGGCCTCTCTCCACGTTTCCTGGTCTGCCAGATAGGCGGGGGTGCTCCTGCCCCGCGGGTGGTTATGGGATTAACTGATAACGTCTGAGAAAGTCAAGTTCAGAGAAGGAATCCCACAAATGTGAGTTCCTTTCTTCCACAGCTTACTAAAACCCAAGGCCACTGTGGACCAGGCAAGTGGGCTGTGTCCCGCCCATGGCCACCTGGCTAGAGGGGCACGGATGGCGCTGGACCCTGTCTACACTGCCTCTGCCAAGTCACATGCCCTGGCCTGGCCCCCTCGAGGAAGGATCCTTTGTGCAATGTGGCCACCCAAAGGCAGCTCCTCTTCCAGGTTTATCCGCCTAGATGGGCAGCCATCTTTGCAGCTGGTCTGCCTCACGGCAGGGCTTTTTACCAAGCCAGTGCCATGTGTTATCTGTGCCGGCCAGCTGTGCTCACGCTGCCCCGAGCTTGGAGACACCATGCCTGGGTGTTTGCCACAGGAGCCCTCCACCAAAGGCTGGGTGGGATGGACTGGTATTGGTCTGCAGGGGCCCCCAGGACACTGCTCAGCTACTCCAGAGCAGGCCTCACCCTGCCCAGGGCCCAGCCACCTACAGCAGAGGAGGCGAGAATCAGTTTTGGTCTCCCAGAGGAGACCAGAGCAGGCAGGGTCATCCCTATAAGCTCATCCCAGCTAGTGTGGACCCTTGGGAATGAGAATAAGCCAAGCACCTGGGTTTAAGACCACCCCCTCTTGGCTGGAGCTACGTCTGTCCCCTGCCCTGCCACGGACTCGTCAGCTGTGCCATCCTGAGGCCCCAGCCCTCTACCACGCTGGTCCCCAGGGGGATGCTCCTACACCCAGCCATGCAGTGCCCCACCGGCCGAGCGGGGGCCTCACCTGAGCCTTGCTCCCGGGGCCCGCGGCGGGGGCGGCAGCAGCCGCGTCTCTCTGCAGCAGCTGCAGGCCCAGGCTGGACAGCTCCTTCCTGATGCCCAGCATGATGGCGGAGTGGTTCTCCTGGCGCTTCAGCTGCTCACTGAGATGCCGCACGCTCTCCTTCACCACCTCGTTCTCCCGGCTCAGGTTGGCCTTGATGCTCTGTGTGGGCACAGTCAAGGTCCTTCCCGGGCCCGCTGCCTCTCTGAACCCCGACCCCGGAGCGACACCCCAGCTTCTGCCACCAGGCCCTGCTGCCTGGGGTCCCGAGTGGGATGCTGGGGTACAGGCACGGGGTAGTACCCAGAGCACGAGGGGAGCAGAGCGTGCTCTGAGAGCCACTGCAGTTACTGATTCTTTTAGAGATGTATGTATTTATTTGAAAGGCAGAGTTACAGAGAGAGAGGGAGGGAGAGGCAGAGTCAGAGAGAGGTCTTCCATCTGCTGGTTCACTCCCCAAATGGCCTCAACGGTCAGAGCTGAGCTGATCCAAAGCCAGGAGCCAGGAGCCTCTTCTGGATCCCCTTTGTGGGTGCAGGGGCTCAAGGACTTGTGTCATCTTCTGCTGCTTTCCCAGGTGCGTGAGAGCTGGATTTGATGTACAGCAGCCAGGACTTGAACCAGTGCCCATATGGGATGCTGGCACTGCAAGCGGCAGCTTCACCTGCTATGCCACAGTGCCAGGCCCCTGATTTTTTTTTTAAGATTTATTTGTTTATTTGAGAGGCAGAGTTACAGACAGAGAGAGGGAGAGACAGAGAGAAAGGTCTTCCATCTGCTGGTTCACTCCCCAGGTGGCTGCAAGAGCGGGGCCAATCCGAAGCCAGGAGCCAGGAGCTTCTTCCAGGTCTCCCACATGAGTGCAGGGGTCCAAGCACTTGGGCCATCTTCCACTGCCTTCCCATGCCATTAGCAGGGAGCTGGATGGGAAGTGGAGCAGCTGGGACTCGAACCAGTGCCCATATAGGATGCCGGCACTGCAGGCAGAGGCCTAACGTACTAAACCAAAGTGCTGGCCCCACTTACTGATTTTTTTTAATTTAAAAAGTGAAAAAGATGGGGCCGGTGCTGTGGCATAGCCAGTAAGGCTGCTGCCTGCAACACAGGCATCCCATATTGGTGCCAGTTTGAGTCCCAACTGCTCCACTTCCCATCCAGCTCCTTGCTAATACACCTTGGAAAGCAGTAGAAGATGGCCCAAGTGCTTGGGCCCCTGCACCCATGTGGGAGACCTGGAAGAAGCTGCTGGCTTCTGATCAGCTGAGCTCTAGCCATTGTGGCCATTTGGGGAGTGAACCAGCAGATGGAGGATTTCTCTCTCTGTCTCTACCTCTCTTTCTCTCTCTCTCTGTAATTCTTTCAAAAAATATAAATAATGAATCTTTTAAAAATGTGAAAGAGGGGAGGGCATTGCAGTGCAGCAGTTTAAGCTGCCCCTTGGGATGCCCACATCCCATACGGGAGCGCCTGGGGTCCAGTCCCATCTCCACTTTGGGTCCAGCTCCCTGCTGATGCTTCTGAAAGGCAGTGCATGGTGGTCAAAGTATCTGGGTCCCCGCCACTTACATGGGAGACCAGGTGGGTTCTGCGCTCCTGGCTTTGGCCCGCTGTTGACCTGGCTCAGCCAGCCCTGGCTATTGTGGATACTTGGGGAGTGAACCAGTGGATGGAAGGTCTCTTTGTCTCTCTGTCTCCCCTTCTCTCTCTGTCACTCTACCTTTCAAATAAATAAAGCAAAAAAAGAAGTGGGAGAACAAGGACATAGGTTATATATGCTCATGGTACTAAATGAGGAAGCTGTCTCGCTTTTTGTAACCCTGACCTTCAAATAAACAAAGAAATCTTAAACAAAACAAATTACAATAAAAAGTGATGGGAATTTTTTGGACCCCTGCGGCATACGTGGCCTACTGTTGACCAAAGCCCAGCTACGCACGTGTCCTCCACGCTCTGCCTTCTTGTGGGGCCTACTTTGGGAATATCCCCATGTCTGTATACATAGTGATCCCCGGCCTTTTCAGGGGCTCCCCAGGAAGCCAGGGTCCAGGCAGGCTGTAACTTCTTCAGCCAATCCCCTACTGTGGTCATAGAAGTTGCTGCCAGTCTTCTGCTACTTTCCAATCACTTTTTTGTATGCAAGTAATGCATAAAGGCCTTCCTTTTATAGAAGGCCCCAGCACCATAGATGGTGTGTGTCTGGTCTTCCCAGATCCCAGGCCTAGGAGCCCCGCCCCTCCCCGGTGGAGTCCTGCCTCCACTCCCAGCCTCCTTCTCCTGCTCGGCCTCAGCTTGCCCTCGCTGGATGCAGCGGCTCCCACCCTGCCCCCTGGGACTAGGGTCAGTTCTGGGAACAGAATCTGCTGGGAACAGACGGCCCGCGAAAGCACTCCTCTCCCTGACAGCCCTCTGTGCCAGGGGACCCCCCGGGCAGGGCTGTTGTCCGGGCTGGCCCTATCCGCTGGGCAGCGCTTGGGAGTCCTGATGGCCTGGCAGGAATCAGGGTCACTTCGAGGCCCGGAAAGGCTAAGGAACATGAAGCTGCTTTTGAAACTAGACTCCAGGAAGGACGGAGGGAGGTCAAAGCCAGTGGGGCAGAGCTTCTCAACTTCGGCAGTGTTGACATTTGTTGCTGGGGACGGCTGTGCATGGCAGAGTGGTCGGCGGCATCTCTGGCCACTCCCAGAAGTCGTCAGCAGCATCCACCCTGACCCCCGTGCAAAGTGTGACAGCCAAAAGCGTTGCAAAAATCATCCTTAGCTGCAAGCTGCTGGGCTAAGGATAACAGAATGAAGCTGGGACCCCAAGCTGCTGCGGCCCCCGGGAGGGTCTTCCCTTTGGCAGAGGGAAGAGGGGAGGCTGTGCTCTCCACTTCCTCCAGCCTTGCGAAAAAAAAGTCTTCTTTTAAAAATTCCCCATAGGGTTATCGCTGAGTGAATCCTGGTTAACAGAATCAAATCAGAGATAATGCAGAACAGCAGATCATTAGCAGTCATTTCTCTGTGGTTGCGGAAACGACTTCTGATTTGCTCCAGGCGCAGCCAGATCACAGGCTCAGCCTGGCTCAGAGTTCTGTGAAGCGAGTTAGTGCTTCCTGAGATTATCCGAGAGAGGGTCACACGAGGACAACCTCAGAGCCTGGCACATACTAGGTGCTCAGGAAACACAGGCACATGGATGGAAGTCAACGAATGTCCGCTTTCTCCCATGCTGGCATGGGCTTGGCCCTTCTGAATGAGAGCCACCATGACCCCAACTTTGGGGCTGGTAAGGGGTTAATCTCCCCCCCGGGGCACAGGATGCCCAGGTGCCCCCTCCCTCTGGGAAGGAAGTTGGGAGAGGAAGCCCCCACGCCCACTCCTGGCAGCCGCACGTCCCCGGACTCCCAGCAGCCCGGCAGAGGCCGGATGCAGGAAACAGGTGGAGGCCAGGCTGTGCCCGCAGAGATGCACGCTTTGAACCTACGGCGGGAACCCCCACGCTCACCCAACTCTGTCCCTGTCCCCAGGGGACAGGCCCTTCACTGCAGCCAGCACAGAACACTTGGCCCCTCTTCCCAACAAGCTGCACCCTGCAGCCTGCATCTCCCTCCCCAACCCTCCCCAGGAGTCCAGCTTCCAATGGCTACCTGAGTTTCCAAGGCCCAGGTGCTGCTGTACCAGCCCAGCCTCAGGGGGGAGCCCTGCCCTTACCTCCTCCAGCGTGTTCATCTGGGAGGCCACCTTGCGGACATAGGCGTGCACCTTCATCAGGTCCATGCTGTACAGGGCGCCCTCCAAGAGATCCACCATGGACTGCAGCTGCACGTGGGAGGGAGAGGGTCAGGCAAAGGGTGCGACACACGGCCAGGCCCAGAGGGCCCAAGGGGGGCACCACTGTAGCTGGGACGCCCAGGACCTCGGAGCAGCCTGCCTGGGCTCTCAGCTCTCCTAGCCCCAGCCCGGCAGTGGTCACAAGAGAAGCAACAGCTTCCGGCTTTGGAGCAGGTGCCAGGCCCTGTGCTGGGACTTGGAAGAACTATGTCACTTTGCCTGCTAACAGCCCTGTGAGGCATGCAGTGGGCACTGCTGGAGCCAGTCTGGATCACCAGGGATCCCTCTCATTGTGTCCTGTTCCCATCCCTTGATTCCAAGTGTCTCCCTTTTTAGGATTTTTAAAAAATTTATTTATTTGAAAGGCAGAGTGAGTGAGAGACAGAGACAGAGACAGAGATCTTCCATCTGCTGGTTCTGGCCAAAAGCAGGGGCCAGGAAATCCATCTTGCTCTCCTACATGGGTAGCAGGGGTCCAAGTACTGGGGCCATCACCCGCCACTTTCCCAGGCACATTAGCAGGGAGCTGGAATGGAAACAGAGGAGCTAGGACTTGAACCAGCACTCCAATATGGATGCGGGCACTGCAGGCAGAGGCTTAGCCCACTACGCCACAGCGCCAGCTGCTGTGTGTCTCTTTGAAGGGCCTATGACCTTAACTCCTTTCAGAGAGCTGCTTAGTCCCCTGAGGCTACGGCTGACTGGGCAGGTATCTAAAAGTGCAGCCCCCTAGCTCCAGGGGACAACACGCACTGTCACCCCTGCGGTGGGGCTCTCCTGGGGGCCAGGCTGAGAGACCACGTCCTTGCCAGGAGCTGACAGTAAAGCCCGCAGTGTGGCAGTGCGGAGGTGGACTCTCTAAGAGGCGGGGCCTACAGCCAGAGGTGAGGACACAGCGAGAAGGCACTACCTTAGACACCAAATCTGCCGGCACTGGCCATGAGCTTGAACTTGCCAGCCACCAGAACTATTCCAGACCAAAGCTGATGGGAAATGAAGCAGTCACGGCCGCTGCTGCCTGGGTGACAATCATGCTTTCAAAAACGGACGGTTTTGAAGCTGCAGCTGCATTCCGCAGCACAAGAAGGGTTTGTGCCAACGCTGAAGACTGTGCCCGTCTTGGCAAGAGAGTAAAAGGCGAGAAGCTTCCCCGAGTGGACCAGAGTGGACTGCATAGCACACAGCCTGCCCGGACGGCCTGCAGACGCTCGCTCTGTTTCTCAGCTTCGGCTTCTGCGTTCCTGGAGCAGCTCAGAGCTCCCACCGCTCCTGTGCTTAGGCTTTTCTCGGGGTCACGGATCTACCCCCAGCTTTGTATTTGCTACCCCTCCCCAGCCAAACAGAGCTTTGGGGTTTTTGTTGTTGTTGGATATGGAGTTCCTCTTTCAGTGGCTTACAGGTTGCTGACAAATAGACTACCTATAAAGACACCTGGCCATTCCCTGTCCGATTGGTTTTTATGTATTCTGCACGTCCAGTGCATAATGAAGGCTTTCTTAGGTTTTAGGAGAAGGGGAACAGAGAGATTAAGACTTGGAGAAGAGCCATTTTGAAAATGAGCAGGGCCTGGTGCTGTGGTGTAGTAGGCTAAGCCTCTGCCTGCAGCGCCAACATCCCATATGGGCACTGGTTCGCATTCTGGCTGCTCCATTTCCAACCCAGCTCTCTGCTGTGGCCTGAGAAAGCAGTAGAAGATGCCCAAGTCCTTGATTCCCTGCCCTGGAGCCATGCTCCACTGCTTGGGCCCCTACACTCACGTGGGAGACCAGGAAGAAGTTCCTGGCTCCTGGCTTCCAATTGGCCCAGCTCTGGCTGTTGCGGCCATTTGGGAAGTGAACCAGTGGACAGAAGACCTCTTTCTTTCTGTGTGTGTGTGTGTGTGTGTGTATAAAATGCTACCTCTCAAATAAATATTTTTTAAATAAAAGAAAGAAAATTAGCAACACCAAACCCTTATTCTTGTTTCACGTTTGCACTGGAAACCTAACCTAATCCCTAAGTCTTTTGTCTTTTTCTTCTGGTCCCTTGCTGAGCACTTTGATTATGTCTTACAGTTTGCAATATTCATTCAACATTTCATGTTCTGAATTTATAAAAAAGGGTGCATGTACAAGAAGCTTTATCTCAATTCTGCTGGAATGGACATCTGAAATAAAGATTTTAAAGAACAACAGCAAAAGAGGTTGGGGGTCCAGCACTGTGGCATAGCGGGTAAAGCCTCTATCTGTGACACCCACATCCCATATGGCTGCTGGTTCGAGTCCCAGCTGCACCACTTCTGGTCCAGCTCCCTGCTAATGGCCTGGGCAAATCAGCAGAGGATGGCTCAAGTATTTGGGCCCTTGCTACCCATCTGGGAGAACTGGATGAAGCTCCTGACTCCTGACCTTGGCCCATCTCAGCATTGGCCATTGTGACCATCTGCAGAGTGAACCAGTGGATGGAAGATCTCTCTTTCTGTCTCTCATTATCTCTCTGTGACTCTTTCAAATAAATAAATCTAAAAAAAAAAAAACAAACTGTCGCTCCCCCTCTTCGTGGAGGAACGACACAGGACCCTGCGCTGTTCTTTCGTCTGCTCGGCCCTCCCCGGGTTTGCTGCTGGTTCTTCCCAGGTTGGCTACCGACCCTTCCACCTCCGTGGAAGGGCGGTTCCCCCTGCCACATTCCCCACTTCCGCGGGGGAGCGGCACTCCGCCGGCCGGCTCTCTCGGGGGCTGCACAGGTGTTCCCCTTAGATGTTCCCCTTAGATGTTCCTGGTGCATGCCGTCTCTCTCCTCCTTTATAGTCCTCCTCTGCCAATCCCAACTCGGCTGCCCACACGCCGAGTATGCTGCTTTCCTCCAATCAGGAGCAAGTCCTACAGTTTATCTGCTGAACTGGAGGCAGCTGTGTAGAAGCTGTTTTCTTCTCTCCCAGCGCCATATTGTGGGAGAGCAGATGCATAGAATAAGTCTTAATTCCAGTAACTTAGTCTAGTCCGAGTTGCTCCCCACACAAACAAAAAAAAAACCCAGGTGGGGCCTAGGGGTGGCACAGTGGGCAAGCTGCTGCTTGTGACTGGCAGAGCATATGAGTGCCGGCTTGTGCCCTGGCTGCTCCACTCCTGATCCAGCTCCTTTTAAATGCACCTGCGAAAGTAGCAGAAGAAGATCTAAGCGCTTGGGCCCCTGCCACCCACGTGGGAGACCTGGATGGAGTTCCAGGCTCCTGGCTTCAGCCTGGTGCAGCTCTGGCCATTGTGGCCATTTGGGGAGGAAACCAGTAGATGGAGGATCTCTCGCTGTCAATCCCTCCCTGTAGTTCTTTCAAATAAATGAATGAGTCTTAGAACAAAAAGAGGTGGGGCCTAGTGCAAGGTAATTAGTCCCAGAGGTAGGAGGGGAAAATGTCCCTTGCCCCTACAGAGACTGATGGAGTGAGTCACTTCTTAGGAGGACGGTTTTGTTGTTGTTGTTGTTTGTTTTTAAGATTGATTTATTTACTGGGAAGGCAGAGAAACAGAGAGAGGGGAAGAAATCTTTCATCTCCTGGATCGCGCCCCAAACAGCCAGGGCTGGGCTAGGCCGAAGTCAAGAGCCTAGAAATCCATCCAGGTCTCCCCCGTGGGTGGCAGGGACCCGAGTACCTGGGCCATCCTCCACTGCTTTCCCAGGTGCATTAGCTGCATTGGAAGCAGAGCAGCAGGGACCTGAACCAGAACTCCAATATGGGATGCCAGCATTGCAAGCGGAGGCCTAACCCACTGTACTACAATACGGGTCCCGAGAGTGGGCTGTTAAAATGCAAGGTCATCCCACGTGCATAACCGTGTCTGCTTCTCAGCCACGTTGTGATGCAGCCAGGCCTCCTCACCAAGATGTTGGCACCACGCCGTTTGGACCTTCAGCCCCTGGGATCACAAGCCACATACACCTCTTTACTTCCTAGGTTGCCCAGCTTCAGGAATTTTGTTCTAGCCACAGAAAAGTGGGCTAAGACACCATGTGTCCTCCCCTCCCTGCCCTGTTTCTCCCACTGCGTGGCCAGCATTTTCGGGGTGCACTTTCGTAACACACCTCTTGCACCAGAATACTGTCTTCAGGGCTTGCTCCCAGGGACTCAACCTAACACAGGGCACGACAACACTCCGCACCTTACAGACCGCGGCAGAGACTGGAGTGACTTGTCCGCGGGCCACGGCTGTTGAATGCTGGAGCCAGGAGCAGAGCCCAGCCCAGCACCCCTCTCGTGTTCAGAAGGGGAAACAGAGGCCAGGAGTGGGCGAGGGCCTCGCAAACTTGTCAGCAGCAGGGCCTGGAGCAGATGGTCAGCCTCTCTGGCCTGGTCCAGGGTTCTGTCCTGCAGCTGACCCTCCCCGGCCCTCTCTGTCACACTTCATCAGGATGTCACACTCTCTAGATGGCCAACATGCCCGAGAGAGGATGAGGGGGCTCTCCGGTCAAGCAGCCTCCCCTGGCTTCTGGGGGCAGGGCAGTTGCCGGGCCCCACTTCCAACATGGCCCCGCCCTGAGCCCTGTGGCACTTCTCAGGGTCCTGCAAAGGCCAGCAATGTTCATAAGGGTTTTACTCTCCCTGTACCGGGGGTGTTTAAGCTACTTTAAGCCCGGGAGCTTTTCTCTGAGCAGAACCTGATCTCCAAAACGGAAAAAAGGGGTGGAAGGCTGCAGTGGAGGCGGGAGTTCTCTGCTCCCCTACAGCCCTGCCTTGACCTTGAAAGGCTGTGTGGTACCCTTAAAGCTCTGTGGAACACAGTTTGAAAACCATGCCCATAGACATTTTAAAAAATATTTATCTATTTGAAAGGCAGAGTTACAGAGAGGCAGAGGTAGAGACAGAGAGAGACAGAGGTCTTCATTTGATGGCTCACTTCGCAAATGGCCGCAATGGCCAGAGTTGTGCCTATCCAAAGCCAGGAGCCAGGAGCTTCCTCCGGGTCTCCCACGTGGGTACAGGGGCCCAAGGACTTGAGTCATCTTCTACTGCTTTCCCAGGCCATTGCAGAGAGCTGGATCAGAAGTGGAGTAGCCAGAACTTGACCCGGTGCCCATATGGGATGCGGGCACTGCAGGTGGCGGCTTTACCCAGTACGCCACAGCGCCGGTCCCCTTAGATACTTGTGTACCTTGGCTTCCTTCACTGTGAGGTGGAGCCACAGGGCTCTGATAAGGGGTGGTGGTGTGTGGGCCAAACTCCGCACAGACTGGGCACCCAGGAAGGGCGTCACCAACACCAGCCACGACAGCTGCCACTCCAGAGGACTCCCAGCGAGCTCCCATCTGCACTCTGCTGCCTCTGGGGTCGCCAAGCCTGGCTCTGACAGGGTCCCTCCCCTGCTAGTTGGCCTTCCGTGGCCCCCTACTGCCCTCTGATCAGCACGCTTCCTCTGGGCCAGGCGAGCAAGACAAACATGAGTCCCCGTGATCCACGACAGGCTGTCAGGGACACAGTGACACACGGGTGTCCACATCGGGGGACACGGGCAGTGACATGCAGGTGTCCAAAGCAGAGGGCCCAGATCACTAGTGGGGAGGGGAAAGGTGGGGGGGGGGGGAGGGCAACGGGACCTGAGCTTGTCTGGAGCAGGCGTGGACCAGGAAAGAATGCCAGGAGGACACCTTGCCTGAGTGGAGCTGGGAGTGGGAAGCACACATCAGGCAGAGCTGCCCAGAAAGGCCATTCCTTGCAAAGTGTACGGCTTGTGCTGAAGGCCGGAGGTGAGGGGGAAGGTGGGGTGTTGTAGCCAGCCTACTCCGCGGCTGGTCTGCCACCAGCCTCCGCCCCAGCTGCTCCACTTCCCATTGAGCTCCCTGCAGGACCTTGGAGGATGGCCCAAATGCTTGGGCCTCTGTCTCCCATGTGGGAGACCCAGATGGAGTTCCAGGCTCCTGACTTCAGCCTGGCCCAGCCCCAGTTGTTGCAGCCATTAGGGGAGTGACCCAGTGGTTGGAGGATCTCTCTCTCTGTGCCTCTGCCTTTTAAATGCAAATAGGTAAATCTTTCAAAAACCAAACAAAAATCACTGGTTCTTCATGCAGCTGGTTTGAGAAGGGTGGGGGTGGGGGAGGCACCTGCACTGCCACCCCACCCCTGCCCTGCCCCCACCCAGATGCTCATGATCCTGCTCTGCCTCAGCTCCAACACCACCCCCTCCCCAGTCCTCCCATGGATCCTTGCCACGTCCCTTGGCCCAGCACTGAGCACGCCGCCCCAGTCAGGGTCAGCAGCTGTGTTCCCAAGCCTGGGGGCTCCTCAACAATGGAGCCACGACTGCTCCTTGTCCAGATGGCAAAGGAGTGGGGAGGTGAGAAGCAGAGCCCTGCAGCCGGCCGCCCCGAGCAGAGGCTTGGTGGATCTGTCTCTTACAGAGTTGGCCGCTCATGCCAAGCCCCAGCTGTGCTTACTAACCCAGGGGAGTGGGATAAAGGGTGGGTGCCCCAACACATGGGCTCCTCTTAGCCTCTTCCCACGGGGGGCACACACAGAGAACCTTTGCTGAGAGTGAGGGAGCCCAGCCCCGAGCCCTGGGGCCTCTGCTCCCCGATTCTCTCTGGGCACCCTTCAAGTGCACACTGCTGGTCTGGAGGGACCCTCCTCTCCTGCAGCCCCTCCTGCTAGTCAGGCCCAGCATTTCCCTCTCCAGTTCTGTTAGGCTCAAGTGAGACCCCTGCAGCCCTCAGGTTCCTGGTGAGTAATTGCCGTGGTGGCCATGGCTATGTGACCTTAGGCAAGTCACAACCCTTCTCTGGGCCTCAGATCCCCGCCCAAGTTAAGCTGGTAGTCATAAGCCCTCTCGCGGAAGGGTGTAGCAAGAATGAAACAGCCTGCTTTTTCTGTTTGCTTGTTATTAGTTTAATCAATTTATGAGTGAGTGGGAGCAAATGCATGCACTCCCATCTGCTAGTTCACTCCCCGGATGCGGGCTACGGCCAAGGGCAGCGAGGACACAAAGGCTGGGGCTGGGAACTCAATCCAGGCCTTCTATGTGAGGGACAGAAATCCACAGTCTGTGTTAGCAGGAAGCGGGAGTCAGGAGCCGGAGCTGGGAATCCAACCCAGGCAATCAGCCGCGGGAGCTGGCATCCGACTGGTGGCTTAATCACCCACCAGGCCAAACGCTCCCGCCCCACGCCAGCACTTATGAAAGGGCCTTGTGTTCTCACGCCATGCTCACAGCTCGCTTACTGAGAAGTGAGTGGAGCAGATGCTGGGTTTGCCCTGCTGTGGAGGACTGGCCTGTGGCCTGCGTACCTGGAGTCCCCATGGCCTTCGCGGGGCCCCAGGTAGACAGGCGATCCCAGGACAGGCGAGCAGTGAAGAAGCCCCTGGGCCCAAAACGTCTCTTCTCCTCTCCCTCAGCACTAGTGAGAGTTCTGGCAGCCATTTAGGTGCCACAAAAATAAAACTGGAGCTAAGTTTAAAGAAGATTTTTTTAGCCGAATGTTGGGGTTAATCCTCATGAGTCTCTTGCTTTTCCGAGTGTCTTGCATGGAGTGGCTCTGCGGACAGTTCCCATCCGTCTGCCTGTCCTGAAGTGGGACGGCATCTCCCTGCAGGGGACAGGGCAGGCCCACCCGCTGCCTGTCATAAAAGATTCAGGTTCTCTAAGTATGTGTAGGCAGGTGTTGTTGTCCGGTCCTCACTGATCACCCTTTGAAACTGGAGCTGGGAGAAGAACGAGAAATGGGTATTCGCTGTGAGTAATAAACTCCTTTATCTTTGACCCAGGAGGCTCGTATCTTGTGCCAGCATCCATAGACTGGCAGGCTCACATGCCAGTCCTTGCGGTCTTTACATGAAACAGTCATAACAGAAGTTATGAAAGAGACGCTAGGGCTGGCACTGTGGCATAGCGGGTAAAGCTACTGCCTATGATGTCGCCATCCCAGATGGGCACCGGTTCGTGTCCTGGCTGCTCCTCTTCCAATCCATCTCTCTGCTATGGTGTGGGAAAGCAGTGGAAGATGACCCAAGTGCTTGGGCCCCTGCACTCATGTGGGAGACCTGGAGGAAGCTCCTGGCTCCTGACTTTGGATCAGCTCAGCTCCAGCTGTTGCAGCCATCTGGGAAGTGAACCAACGGATGAAGACCTCTCTCTCTCTCTGCCTCTGCTTCTCTGTAGCTCTGCTTTTCAAATAAATAAATAAATAAATCTTTTTTTTTTTTTTAAAGAGATGGCCGGCGCCGTGGCTCACTAGGCTAATCCTCCACCTAGCGGTTCCAGCACACCGGGTTCTAGTCCCGGTTGCCCCTCTTCCAGGCCAGCTCTCTGCTATGGCCCGGGAGTGCAGTGGAGGATGGCCCAAGTGCTTGGGCCCTGCACCCCATGGGAGACCAGGAGAAGCACCTGGCTCCTGCCTTCGGATCAGCGCGGTGCGCCGGCAGCAGTGCGCCGGCCGCGGTGGCCATTGGAGAGTGAACCAACGGCAAAGGAAGACCTTTCTCTCTGTCTCTCTCTCTCACTGTCCACTCTGCCTGTAAAAAAAAAAAAAAAAAAAAAAGAGAGAGAGAGAGAGATCTTGGGGATAGACCCACATCTACATATGGAACTCACTTGCTTCATATATACCTTATACATACAATATTTTTAATAATTTTGTGTATAAAACAAAGCTTTACAGTGTAGAATTTTCTACTTTTGGAGTCATGTTGGCACTCAGAAAGTCTTGGATTTTGGAGCATTTCAAATTTTGTATTTGTGAGCTGGGGATGTTCAAGGCCACCCCCCCCCCCCCCCGCCGGCATCAGGAGAGCTGGATCAGGTTACTCAACTCCTGCAAACCTCAGCTTTCTCGCCTATAACGTGAGGACAAGGATCCCACATTCTACAGCATGCTTCAAGAATCCAGAGAAATCGTGGCCAGCATCGTGACGCAGTGTGTTAAGCTGCTGTCTGCAATGACATCCCATATGCACACTGGTTCAAATCTCCACTGCTCCACTTCCGATCCAGTTCCCTACTAATGTGCATGGGAGAGCAGCGAAAGATGGCCCAAGAGCTTGGCCCCATCCAGGTCACGTGTGGGGCCTGGATGGAGCTCCAGGCTCCTGGCTTCCATCTGGCCCAGCCCTGGCCATCACAGCCATTTGGGGAGTGAACTAGCAGGTGGAAGATCTGTCTGTCTTTCCTTCTGTCTATATCGCTGCCTTTCAAAATAAAAAAGAACCGATTCAGAGAAGTAATGTATAACAAAAGCTTAGCATAGACCTAGGATGCAGGTAGAGCTTGAACACAGGAAACGTCACTATTACACTGAAAACAGTAAACTTCCACGCCATCTAAGATGCGGATCAGGGCCAGGACATGAGGTAGTTTGCATAAAACACAGGACCTTGGCGGTGGGTGTTTGGCCTGGTAGTTCCAATGCCCACACCCTACATCAGAGTACCTGGGGTCAGTGCCCACCTCTGGCTCCCTCCCGGCTCTAGTTTCCTGCTAATGCAGACCCTGGGAGGCAGGCAGCAATGGCTCCAGTAGTCGGGAGACCTGGACTGAGTTCCTGGCTCCCGGCTTCAGCTTGGAATATTGTGGGCATTTCAGTAGCGAATCAGCAGATGGGAGCTCCTTCTCCCGGCCTCTCAATTGAAACACACACACACACACACACACACTACAGGACTTGGGATTCGACAGCAAGGGGCTGGAATAAGGCAGACGGACAAGGACTCCTGCCTCCATCCCTTAGGTCTTGGGCAAGAAGCGGCTTCCCCTCTGAGTCTCAGCTTCCTGGCCTGTGTCATGGGGCGATTCCAGCAGCGCCTTAGAGGAGCGTGCGACCGAGAGATCGTTCCGGAGCTAGCCCAGGACTGGCGCCCCCGCCCCGCCCCGCCCAGCAGTACCTTGAGGAGCTCGGGCGCCTGCTTTTTGAGCTTCTCCATCTTCCACTCGTTCTCGCAAGGGTTGAGCGAGGAGGGCGGCGCCGTGCAGGAGCAGCGGCAGTCGCTGCCCGAGCTCAGCGTCTCCACCGTGTAGAAGTCCTCGACGCGCGCGCGCCCGCTGCGCACCCTGCTGCACGCGTCCTTGCTCAGCGGCCGCATGATGCACTTGCAGCGGCAGTCCGAGCCCTCGGTGGTCATCCGCACCTGGTCCACGTCCGCGAACACCTGCGGCGGGGAGGGGCCGCCAGAGGGAGGGACTCCAGTGAGTGGCTGGCGGGGCCGTGGCGGGGAAGGGCGAGCGAGCAGAAGCCACCGCAGCTGGCCAGGGTGAGGTGGGGGAGTGGAGGCTGAGGAGGAGGGAGCACCCCTTACAGGGAGATGGGGCTGCGATGTAGGAGACTCGGGAGAAGCTCCTGGCTCCTGGCTCCGGGTCGGGCCAGCTCCCGCCATTGCAGCCATGTGGGGAGTGAACCAGTGAATGGACGACCTCTCTCTCTCTGCCTCTCAAATACATCATTTTTTTTAGCAACACAATCCGTCCCCTGTGCCGCTTCTGCAGCCCAGCTACCTCACACCCTGTGTGGCCTTACACAGGCTGCACCACCTCTTGGAACCCCATCCCCTCAAGGCAGAGTGGATGCCCCTCCATACCGTATCCACCTCTCCCTAGTGAGGCAGCATGGCCCAGCTTGGTGTGTTCCTCCCACTTCAACCCCACCCTGGTGTGCCGCAGGCACAGCACCCAGCGTGCTCCTCTCCCCCCGGGGGCAGCAGGGTGTTTTGGCCTCAGGAATGAGCTCTGAGGTCAGCAGCAGGTGCCAGGCTCATTGCCTGCCGGAGCAGGGCCTGCCCACCCCGGGGGCTCGGAGCCCTTGGCACACAGCTGTCCATGATTCAATCGACAAGGGAGCACCCCAGGCCCCGGGGCCACTCGGCTCTCACTGGAGCCACCGGGTTCCGGGCGCGTTCCTGGTTCCCTTGGGCTTTCTGCCAAGCCCAGGGCCCACATATCCCGGGGCTCCTGGAAAAGGATGGCAGGTATTACATTTCCATTCTCCGCCCTCAGACAGCTGTTCGAGCTCTTGGCCTGTGCCAGGCCCTGGTGCATAGTGAGGAGTGCCAGAGAAATAGATCATGGGACATTTTTGGCCTTCTCAGCCATGGGAGAGGCTGGCATAGTGAGCTCTGAGAAAACAGAGAAAGACACCCATGAGGACTGCTCGGAGGAGGCGGTCTCGGAAGAGGAGGCAAGCAAAGCAAACCCGACATGTGAGAGCAAGCAAGGGCCTGTCTTTATCTTTAGGGGCCTTGGGGGGGTTCACGCTGGCTGCTGCTTTTGGGGGGCATGTGGTGCCATTCTGCAGAAGATCAGGCTGGATCTTGAAGAATCTTGGCTTCTTCCTTAGCAGCACACTGGGGCGTCATGGAAGGGTTTTAAGCAGAGCAGGCTGCTGTGTGGACAGATGGAGGCAGCTCGGCTGGATCAGGCAGCCCGAGGAAGACATTCACTGAGCACCCATTCAGGGCTGGGGAAGTGCAGGGCAGTGGTTAGAACACAGCCATGGGCCACCGCCTGCTGTGTGCTCCCGAGTAGATTACCTAACCTCTCTGGGCCTCAGTTTCCTCCTCTGTAAAATGAGGGCTCGACTAGCGCCTGCGACAGGGACTTGGTGAGGATGGGAGATGGAGGACAGGTCACGGGCTCAGGCCGGCACCAGCAGCGCACACAGTGACGTGTGTGCTGTAGTGGCCTGCAGAGGGTTTCGCTGTTTGTTTCTCTGCGTGGGTACGTTGGGAGTTATTCTCAGAAGCAGAAATGGAGCCCCACGGCTGTCTAATGGACTGTGGGAGGGGAGGAGCCTGGGCTGGGGAGCCCCCCTTTTTCTGTAGCTAGCAGAGGAGGCAGGGGTGGGGAGGGAAGGCTGTCCTGGGCTGGCTGTGGGTGGGTGGACAGGGCGCATGGGCCAACTCCCCCTCCTGTGAATGCTGCTGGCCAGGGGCGGGGTCTTGCCCACCCCTGGGCATCTGCCAGCCCCTTGACCCCTGCCGAACTTTGGAGACCTCTTGCCCCTTCCCCCCACTCCCCAGATGGGGTCAAGAGCCCTGCAGGTAGACACAGGCGAGCGCCCTGTGGCCAGTTCCCAGACCCTCCTGGGGATCCACCCAGCGGCCAGGGCCAGCGGCAGCCTCCGCAGCCGCCCGCCACATTCCGTCCCTCCTCCAATGAGGTGTGACGTCCTGAGGGGGGCAGCCAAGGCCCTGACACAGGCGGGAGTTGGAAGAGGGCCTCTGCTCCCAGCCCCGGCAGCTCAGGGTCCAGCCTCTGGTGATTGCCACATCGTGTGGGGCTGGGATGGAGGCAGCAGCGCTCCACCGTGACAGCCAGACGCAGGCTCAGATTCCAGCTCCCACACTGCCTCCCCGTGAGGCTGGGACACCTCGGAGCCTCAGCTTCCTTCTCTGTAAAATGGGGAGAAGAAGGTCCCTTATTCCTCAGCTTGTTGCGCATCCGAAGTGCCAGCGCGTGCAGAGCGTGTGACACAGACCTGGCACAGTCAGCGCTCCCTAAGCAGCACCTGCTACCGACTTCACTGTGGACGCCCCTCCCTGGAGAAAGCGGCGCATCAGAGAAGCCTAGGGGCTCGCCCAGGGTCACACAGCACAGCCTGACCCCCAAACAGGTTGCTGCATTGTCCCTCCCACGACCACCCGCAGCCACCAGGCAAGGGCTTCTCCTCCAGCGTGGGACCTGGGGTTCCCAGCCCCTGGCCCGGAGGTTGCAGCTTCTGCCAAGCAGGAAAGTCCCTGCCTGGCCCCCTCCTTGCAGCCTCACGCCACTCCCAGCTCCCACAGTGTGCTTAATGAGCCCCCCTCGCCCCCCTGCAAGGATCTCTCCCAAGAAGATGGCAAGAGCGTGTACTTGAGAGTTTTCTGGAGTGAGATGGGTAAATCTGCCCAGAGGCGGGGAGGGGGTTCAAGCTGTGAAATGTTCTAGCAATGGAACAAGCTCAAACCGGGTCATCCTGAGGTTGGATCTGGCCTCTTCCCGTGTGGCCAACCCAGTCCTGCAGTTTCCCAGTCCCCTGCAGGCAAACCCTTCCCTACAGCCCACTACAGCTGGACACCTCCTCCTGGATGCCCACAGGCATTATAAACTCCACCCGTCCAGGACTGGACTCGGCGTCTTCTTCCAAACCTGTGTGCACCTTACCTTCCCGCCCACCCTCTGAGCCTCCCTCTTACTCTGGACAGCCCACCAATCATGTTCTCCTGCCCTCAACCTAAGGATCTCTGACCTCTGCCCCCACTCTGCTCCATGCCACAGCCCTCATTCCGGCTGCAATACTGCTCCCTGCACAATCAATACAGCAGCTTTCTCTCTGCCGGGGTAATCTTCCAAATGATCTATGTTATTCCATTGCTCCACAAACCTCTGTAACTCCCCACAAGTTCTAACTGGGGGCGTGACTTGGGGTTACCTGGAGTGCACTGGGAAATTCAAGTGCCTACGCCCTCTGCCGGAGCCGTGCGTTGGTCTCTCGGCCTCCCCAGGCCAGTTGGATGCCCACGGAGAATCCTGAGCTCCAGGAGTTGCAACCAGCTCACGCTCCCATGGTATGTGTGAGCAGCCCCAGCCCGACTCTTCAGAGCCTCAGTGCTCAAGTCTGTCAGATGGGGGAGGGACCCAGAAGCCTCAGAGTGGGGCGGGGGGGCTTGTGCCATCCTGGCTGTAAGTGCTGGGCATGTGGGCTGCCCCTCAGGGCTCGTCCTGGGTGCCCCAGCCAAGGGGGATGCTGTAGCAGGTCCTTCTGTGCAGAGACAGGCGGGGTCTGGCCTCCCACTCTGCGCTGCCCCAGAGCCTGCTTCCAATTACACCCACAGGCAGAAACTCCAGGAGCAGACACCGAGCAACACCTAAGCCCCTGGGACTGGCCTGGCCCGGAACATCTGATCCAGCCTGGGCCACCTCTGCCCTCCCACGCTCCCGGCCTAGCCTCCGCAGGCCTGGGACCACTGACCAAAGATGCCCTTCCCATGGCTGGATGCACGGAGGAAGGGAGGAAGTGAGGTATCAGCAGCCTTAACCCAGATGGGGAGGCTGAGCAGGGCGGGGGGGGGGGGGGAGTCTCAGGCACACTCCAAGGACACAGAGCAGCAAGCAGACTCCCTGCGGCTCTGATGCCACGCCTGGGTGTGGCGTGGCTACCTGCCCGTGCACCGCAGCCTCCAGGCTGGGCAGCCCTTCGAAATACCTGCGAAGCTGACAGCTCCTCTCCTACTACTGCCAGCCTGGACAAAGCACTTCCATAGATGGAAACTCCGAATCCTGTTTAGGAGAGACTGCACTCTAAACATGAAATTAAAATATGGTGAGCGAGGAGGTGGCCAAGGAGAGGACAGGAGGCAGGAGAGGAGATGGCTCTTTGGCTCTTCCGGGGGCAGGGGGTCTGAGCAAGGGCCAGCTCAACCCTCGGGGTCTTAGGCTGACTCCAAGCCCCAGGCTGGCCCTCCACAGGGCTCCTCTCCCCCAGGGAACACAGAACAAGCTTGGAAGGAAGGAGGGGTTGCCATGGGGGAGGGGGTGGGTGATAATGAAAACAGCTCTCTGCAGAGCCAGCAGGAGTCTGGCTGAGCTAAGGAATGCAGGGGAAATTCACCCATCACTTGATTTTTATTCTTCCCAGCTGGCTGAAGTGGTGCAGGGGTGTGTGTGTGGGGGGGGAGTGTTCCGGGGAAGGCTGGGCTGAGTCCCTCAGCTGCTCCGTCCTCCCAAACCTAGGATGCACCTCCCCACCCCACCAGCTTCAGCTTGCCCTGGGACAACACCGCCTCCCCCCAACCCAGCAAGTGTCGGGCTGACTCACTACACAAACAGCGTGTTGGGTTTTCTTTGTCTTTGCTTTGTTTTGAATGTGGGCCCTCCTCACCAGCTCCACAGCCCTCCCTGCACAGCTCCAAGGGCGCCCTCCCAGCGAGAGCGCTGACAAAGCGCTCAACAGCTTCTCTGGGATTTTCGGCTCACTTGTTCTGCCCCAGCCAGATCAGGGCCTCCCGAATGGTCTCCCATGGAAGGGAAGTTGGGGGGACATTGCTTTTCACTTCGGGGAACTCAAGCCCAGAGACAGGCAGTGACTTGTCCAAACTCACACAGCAAAATACCAGTCGAAGATAAGGACCTGGGTTTTCTGATCTACAAGGCCGCCGTCTCTGAGACACCCTCACTCCCCCAGCTCTACAACTGAAAGCAGGCCCATTCTCTCCATGCATCCGGAGCACGTGTCGGTCGGGACTGTGGCCCGAGTGGTGTTTGCGTGCCCTGGATTGAGTCTTTGGGCTGAGTGTGTGCCGTGTCCACTGCTCACGTCCTTAGCACATGGATAGCGGTTTCTACCCTCAGTTGCCCACTGGCCAGGCAGATTCACCCTCCAGCAGGCAAGAGCTGGAGAGCCCAGGGAGAAGTCAGCCTTCACCCTCAGGCTCTGTAAGCAGATCCTGGCTTGGACCCTGGGTCTTGTCCCCCTCCCTTCTGCCCCCAGGCCCGCCCTCCTAGGGTCATTTCCAGAACACCCTCAAGGGATCCCTGCCCTGAGTGCTCTCCCTACCTACTGGATCTCACCGCCCCTTTCAGGATCCCTGTGATAAGATTCCAGCACCTGCCCATCATCTATGAAGCACCTGCTAGGCGCCAGGTGTGGTGCCAAGCATTTTATATAGGCATAATCTCATGGAATCCAGAGACCATCACCTGCAGGGGGCGGGGAGTGGAAACCTCACGGTTACAGGTGACGCAGCGGGGGCTCAGGGAAGGAAAGGCGCCAGCCAGGGCTGGGCGTGGGTGGCGGGACACCAGCGCACAGGCTCCCGGAACAGTGTGGGTCACTCTGGAGCCGCTCAGTCCTCCAGCGGCTGCACCTGATGCCTGCAGGAGTGTCAGAGGCCAGGCAAGTGGCCAGTTGCGTTCCCTAATTCTGAGCCCCGGTCTTGCAGGAGTGGGGAACCTCCGGCGGCTGCGCGCAGGATAAGGCCCCCCAAATCACTGGGTCTGGCCCTGCCAAGGCATCCGCAGGCGGGACTGGAAATTCCATAAATCCACAGCAGGCTCAATTTTAAGACGATCATGTCGTATGCCCTGCGAACGATGTTATAAATATCCCAATGGCCCTTGGCAGAAAAAAGGTTTCCAACCTTGTATGGCTGCTGCTAAGCCAGGAGCCGCGGGTAACAGCTGTCCAGGGGGCTGCCCCGACGAACGCGGTCAGCCTGGAACTGAGCCCGGTCCCCGCCGCTGCCTCCGCCCAGTGCTCCCGGGGCTGCGCTCCCTGCGCCCGGGTTTCAGCGCGGACCTCTGTGCGCATCGGAGCTGGTACCCCTTCCTCAGGCCCCGAGGTCCCAGCACCCCTAGCCTCTCCGGAGTTGCTTCTCCCCAGGGTCTTGGCCCCCTCGGCTTCTGTGCTAAGTCCCAGGTCCCTCTGTGCTCCCGGGCCGGGGCACTTTCGGTGGCCCGCAGCCCCAGCCACAGCGCCCCCTCGCGCCCCGCCGAGCTGCACCTGGGAGCAGGGACACGCGCGTACCTTGCTATCGGGCCGCACCGGGCCCACGCGCAGCAGCAACAGCGGCGGCAGCAGGAGCAGGACCAGCGGCCGGGGCGGGAGGGCAGCCGCTGCCATGGCGCCTGGGACACGGCGGGCACCAGCGACCGAGCGCGGACACCGGGAAGGGCGAGCCGCTGTGCGAGCCGCGCGCCGCTGCCCGCTCTGCGCGCCCCCAGCTCCCCGCCCTGAACCCCTTCGGCGCCGCTGGGGGCGGAGCTACGGCGGAGGGGGCGCCCCGCCCCGCGGGGATCCCGCGGGGCCTCCCTTCAGTGGGGCGGCTCTGCTGAGGGCTTCCCGGCCGGGGCTCAAAAAAGAAAAAGAAAAAGAAAAAAGAAAAAAGAAAAAAAAAAACGGGGAGGGGGGAAGCTTGGTCGGGGCCCACGGGAGCCGCGGGACCAGAAGAGGGGCGCGGGTTCGCCTCGCAGACCCTGGACGCGCCCCTGCGGCCGCTCCCAGGGGGCTAGCTGGCGCATCTGTGAAGTGGAGAAAATGGTTTCGCAGTGGCTGCGAAGCGCGAGCGAGCGGCGTTTGCAGGACAGGCGCACGCTGGCGCGCGGCGAGCTCCGCCACTCCCCTCCCCGGGCCCACGTGCGCTCCAGCCCTGCTCGCCCGCGTCCGCCTTCCCGCACTTCTACCCCCCACCCCGACCCCCTGGGATCCCTCCCGCCGCTCCCAACCACATCTCAGTGGTCCCTACTCCAATCACTCGGGGCGCGCCTCATGCCTCCCTAAGCGAATCTCTAAAGCACCGGGCCCGGCCGCCCCCCGCGGCTCGCCACGGGCGTCTCCGGCCTCACTACTCCACGGGTAACCGCACCCGAGGCAGCGCCGCCCTTGTCCCCCCTCCCTTCTCGGATCCTCCTGTCCGGGGTCCCTCTGGCCTGTCCTGGTGTTTCTCCCAGGCGTCCTCCTGCGCAGCCCTGGGGTCGGACCCCCTGCTTCATCCTCTCCACCGGCCGCTGTCGTGACTTCTCCCCCAAGACTTCTTACCTGTGCGTGTCGGCCGGGCCTGGCGAACCCACCCCCACTCCTGCCTTACCTCTGACCTCTAGCACTGCCCCCCCCCCACCCCCGCTGCCAGGAGCCGCACCTCCCTCTCAGCCTTCCCCTCCCCTGCCTTGTCTTCGTCGACTTGCTGGCTAATTGGAACTGGCTGATTTGTTGGGCCGTGTGTGCCCTGGGGTGCGGCATACCTTCCCGGGTGGAGAGAAACCAGGCCACCAGTGGATTTGTTAGTAATGCAGATTCTCAGGCCCCTCCAGCGACTACAGACTCTGAAACTCTGGGGGCTGGGGCCCAGCGGCCTGTGTGTTTTAGCAAGCCCTCCAGATGATGTCAGCTTTGGAAGCCGCTGACCTAGCACAAGCTCTGGTCCTGCATAACTCAGCTGAATTTTAAGGGACCACGGGTGGGCTGGCGCCGCGGTGCAGCTGGCTACCCCAGCACCTGTGATGCTGGCTTCCCTTGTGAGCACCGCTTTGAGTCCCAGCTGTTCACCTCCCACCCAGCTCCCTGCTAATGTGTCTTCTCCCTGCGGAAGACGCCCCCAGAGCTTGGGCTTCTGCCACCCTTGTGGGAGACCCAGATGGCGCTCCCAGTTCTGGCTTCCTCCTGGTCCGGTCTCGGCTGTGGTGGCCATCTGGGGAGTGAACCAGTGGATGGAAGGTCTCTCTCTTGCTCTAACTCTGCCTTTCAAATAAATCTTTTTTTTTTTAAATCACGTGTGTTGTCTTTGTTCAGTACAAATAAGCTTCTTTCCTAAGTAGAGATCCCAAGAGGCGCCAAAACCAGAACTATATTGGCATAAAAAAATAAACATTGTATTCTCCTGTACCCAGACTGCCTCTGCAGGGACACAGTAAACAAGTAGAGTGGGCACTTCTCTCTAAGGCGGGGATCCTGCTGGCAGGAAGTGAAACAAGGATGTTCATTGAATACTTTTGCACTTTGTGGGTTTTGTAACATGTGTGCTATATTTTAAAGAAAACAGACAAAATGCACTCAAAACAAACGGAGCCAGGCAGGGGGTTCCTGTCCCAGCCTTCTCCGGGATGCAGCCTTGGAAGAGCAAGGCTGCAGTCACCAGAGGAATGCTGCCCCCTGCTGGCTGCTGCCCCACACGACCCCATGGTCTTTGGGGGCCCACTCCCCACCCTCCTGCCTGCCCCTCTGCCTTGTTCAGTGGGCTCCAGGTACCACAGAGTCCCTCAGTTCCTCGGTACTGCCACACCCCGATGGCACCTCGCACCTTTATAGGTGTTCTCTGCCCTAGCCTCCACGTGCAGTTGTGGGTTTGTGTGATTAATTACTGTGCTGCCTGCAACACAGGGCAGGACTCCCCTTACCCCTGGCCCAAGTGGAGTCGGCTGCTCCACTTCTGATCCAGCTCTCTGCTATGGACTGGGAAAGCAGTAGAAGATGACCTAAGTCTTTGGGCCCCTACACCCATGTGGGAGACCAGGAACAAGCTCCTGGCTCCTGGCTTTGGATCGGCACAGCTCCAGCCGTTTCGGCCATCTAGGGAGTGACACAGTGGATGGAAGACCTCTCTCTGCCTCTGCCTCTCTGTAACTCTGCCTTTCAAATAAATAAATCTTTTAAACAAAGATTTTTTTTTTGCTTATCTTTCAAAGTCAGAGATCTTCCATCTGCTGATTCACTCCCCAGATGGCTACAACGGCCACAGGTGGGGATGGGCCAGGCCAAAGTCAGGAGCTTCATCTGGGTCTCCCATGTAGGTGGCAGGGGTCCAAGCACTTGGGCCATCTTTCGCTGCTTTTCCAGGCCATTAGCAGTGAGCTGGGTTGGAAGTGGAGCAGCTGGGACTTGAACTGGTGCCATATAGCATACAAGTGTTGCAGGTAGTGGCTTTATCTGCTACGCCACAGCGACTGTCTCCTCCTTTGTAAACTGGGTGGGTGGGTGGGTGAGCACGGACTTCTCAGGGGTGCTGGGAGAAACACAGACAAGGCCCCACGGTAGGTGCTGGACTCACAGTGGGCGGCCGCCACCCGGACAGGGCTGGGCTCTCAGGTCATCACTTCTCTTGCTTTTCTGTCCTGTGGCCTTTGACATTTTCCAGAAGCATTTTTCAGAAGGCAAGATAAGTGACAAGCCCCATTGATTAGGCCAGGCCGTAAATCAATTGCTTTGTGCCCAATATCTCACTTGATTTTGGTAACATCCCTGTGAGGAGGCAATCAGCTGCCAGCCTTGCTTTCTTTGAAGCTGGCCCGCTGAGGCTCGGAAGCAACATGCCAAGGCCACACTGATATTAACAGAAAAACCAGATGCTTTTATTCATTTTTAAAATCAAGATGGAAGGCCGGCGCTGCGGCTCACTAGGCTAATCCTCCGCCTAGTGGCGCCGGCACACCCGGTTCTAGTCCCGGTCGGGGCGCCGGATTCTGTCCCGGTTGCCCCTCTTCCAGGCCAGCTCTCTGCTGTGGCCAGGGAGTGCAGTGGAGGATGGCCCAGGTGCTTGGGCCCTGCACCCATGGGAGACCAGGATAAGCGCCTGGCTCCTGGCTCCTGCCATCGGATCAGCGCGGTGCGCCGGCCGCAGCGCGCCGGCCGCTGGAGGGTGAACCAACGGCAAAAGGAAGACCTTTCTCTCTGTCTCTCTCTCTCACTGTCCACTCTGCCTGTCAAAAAAAAAAAAAAAAATCAAGATGGAGTCTTTAAAAGAAATGTATTTATTTGAGAGGTAGAGTTACAGAGAGAGGGAAAGACAGGAAAGCCTCCCATCAGCTGATTCACTCCCAGATGGCCACAATGGCTGGAGCTGTGCCGATCTGAAGCCAGGAGCCAGGAGCTTCTTCAGGGTCTCCCATGTGGGTGCAGGGCCCCAAAGACTTGGGCCATCTTCTACTGCTTTCCCAGGGCATAGCAGAGAGCGGGATTGGAAGTGGAGCAGACAGGACTCGAACCAGCGCCCGTGTGGGATGCTGGCACCCCCCCCAGGTGGAAGCTTAACTTACTGTGCCACAGCGCCAGCCCCTTATTCATTCCTTCAGGGCCAGCGAGTCATTACCTGGAGTGAGCAAGCCCTGAAGGGATTCACTCGCTGGGGGCATCTGGGAAGGCTTCCAGGAGGAAGTGCCCGTGGAGCTAGAACTGGAGGATCCACGGCTGCTTCCAGAAGCTGATGCTGGACGTGGCTTATCCCCGAGGGCTGGCGTGGACTCTGTGCCCACCAGGCAAGCCTCCAGCTGCCCCAAACTTCTGATGTGCCCCTTAGCCCCGGACTGAACCTCCGGGGTTAGAAAATGTCCTACCACCAGCAGCCGATGATGGGAAGAGAAATTCTGGCCCCGGGAGGGCCACGTGGTCCTGACATGGTTCTAGAACCCAGAGCTGAGGGAGTGGCCCAGAGGCTCCATTGCCTTGTCCCCAGCGCTAGGGGCTTGCCTCCCCTTGCCACCAGAGGCAGCCCCCTGCCCTTGGGGGAGCTGCTGGGTCTCTGTGGCTTGGGAACGGTGGCGGTGGGCAATCCCTGCGGGGTCCATTCTGAGCCACGCAGGACCCAGAAGGCACCCAGCTGGCCCTCCGTGGGTGGTGTTAAGGAGGTGACCCGGAAGGAAGACCTGAGCAGGACTGTGAAAGCCGGGCAAAGCAGTGCCCTGGGCTCGAGGAAGCCGTGGGTTCACGCTCAGGTGCCCGATGCCTGCGGCGGGAATGCCCAGCACTCCAGATCGGGGGTGAGGGCCAGGCGACAGCGTCAGCCGTCCATCCATGGGAACAGCCAGTGGCAGGCACACACTGAGGACGAAGCGCAGGGTCGCCAGTGTGGGGAGGGAACAGCCAGGCCCAAGGCTGCCAACCCTCCAGAGGAGCGGCGAGGGAGGGGGCGTGTGTGGCAAGGCAGGTGGGCAGGGGTCGGGCCAGGCAGGGATGTGATTGCGAGGACGAGGGCTTCAAACCAAGCAAGGAACGACCAAGGGGCCAAAGGGGATGGGGCCGGGGGTGGGGTGGGGGAGGGAAGCCGCGGGTTAACCCTGCAGAGTAGCACCGGCAAAGCCCCAGCTTGCTGGGTCTCTATCTTCAAGCCGGCCAGGTAGGGCCTGGGCTCCGGGCAGCCCAGAGTCTTTCCCGGACGGAGGAGATAAGCCCGCGCCCCGGGGCGCTCAGAGGCCGGTGGCCGCGCGCCCCCTGGTGGCCGCAGCGAGTGGACGCCGCGGAGTCCGGCCTAATGCGGGGTTCTGCTTCGGGAAACTGAGGGCGGGATAGGGGTTCGGCTCTCCCAAGGGGACCCTGTCCCCCTCCCAGCCTCATTTTACCGTTAGGGAGGTACACTGAGTCGGGGAAGGAGAACTGGGCCGGGTAAAGGGCTGCTCTTCAACGGCACGGGGCTAACTGCTTGTTCAAGACACCTGGGGTCGAGAGCCACAAGGTTTCTATAATGGCAGCGACGGCCGCGAGCTGGTCGTCCATCTGTTCTACGGGCAGGGGGAAAATGAAAGAAGAGGAAGGGAAACCGCAGTCTTTCCCGCCCACCCGGAGGTAAGAGGCTTTAAACACTACCCCGGAAAGCACAGTTGTATAGAATCCATTTGCATACGAACGCAGTCACCTCGAGTTAAACTCCCGTCCTTTAATCTCCGGTCCAATTTGTCCCGCGGCCGCGGAGGAAGGCCCTGGAGAATACCTCCAAGCCCCGCCCCTCGACCCCGCCCACAGGGCTGGGCTTCGTTGCACGTGCTCAGCCGGCTCCTTAGCGATCCGCCTCCTTGGAAAGACTCATTATTGGGGCGGGGGAATCTGAAGAGTCTTGGGGCTATTTAACCACGGGGAAAAATTGCAATAAAAAGAGCCCATGACGTAGCTACTTATTCAGCAACTTTCAGAAGTTTTATCAGGGTTTTTGAGGACGACGGGCCTTGACATTCCCGTTCAGAGCTCTGATTTTTGCTCTCACCCCTTCAGATGGTAGAGTCCCGCGTGGCCAGCCTCGCTAGGCGGACTCCATTTCCCAGAATGCCTCGCAGGACTGTGCGTGGCAACGGCGCGTGACGTCAGGGGAGGGAGCTGGCCAGTGCTGAGGGGGCGCGGCGCTGAGGGGCGCGGAGCCGGACGGCTCGGGGCCCAGAGAGCGCCGCGGCCGGCAGCCCGCCGGCCCCTGACAGCCCCCACCTCCCCGGCGGACGATTCCGACGACGAGGGCGCGGGTCATGGCGGAGCAGCGAACTCAGCGCGGGTCCTGAGCACCACCGCATGGAGCGGGACGAACGGCCGCCTAGCGGAGGGGGAGGCGGCGGGGGCTCGGCGGGGTTCCTGGAGCCGCCCGCCGCGCTCCCTCCGCCGCCGCGCAACGGTGGGTGAGGGGCTTGCCGACCCCGGGCCGACCGAGAACCAGCCTCTGTCCCTTCCCCGGGGGACCCCCTTCTTTCCGCCGACTAGCGCTCCGGGAAGCCGGCGCGGACCCTCCCTCTCCTCTCCGGTCGCCCTCCCTCCTCCGGTCCCCTCCGCGCAAGACCCCTTCCCCGGCCTGGTTTCCGCAGCACCGGGCTTCGTTTCCCCCTCCCCCTGTCCCCTCGGCCCTGGCCTCGCCTGCGTCCGCCCCCTCCGCCCCGACCGTCGCCTTCTCTCCCTGCGGGTCCCCCCTCCGCTCCGGTCCCCTCGGCGCGGATCCCGCCTCGCGGCCCGTCAGTGGGAGCATCCCCTCCCTCCCCACGCGGGTCCCGCCTCGCCCGCGCCGGCCGGACGCCGCCCCCTGGAACCCCTGACCCTCCTGGAGCCTGCGGACCCTTTGGTGGCGGGCTTTTTTTTTTTTTTTCTCTACCCCCACCCCCCACCCCGGGACCCTTTGGTGGCGGCTCCTGCGCGCCCGCCTCACCTTCGCCGCCCCCGCAGCGGTTCGGACGATTTTCGGCCGGCCGGCCGGCCGGCCGGCCGCGGGACACCTGCCTCTCCCCGGCGCCTGCCGGCCGGTCCCGGTCCGCGCTGGCCCAGCCCCAGCTCGGCGCGGCCGCGGCCCCGGCCCCTGGGCGCCGGGGATTCCTCACCTGGCCGGGCCCTCGGGTTCCCCGGGGCTCCCTCGCTCCTCGCCCCCAGCCGGGTGTTTTATTTGTATCTGTTTGATATTTCCCCCCTCGGTGTTCGCCGCGGAATGTTTTTATTGGTAATGTGTAAGGAGCTTTTGTGAGGTCGTAAAAGGTGAACTTTTGAACTTGGAAAGCGCCCTGGAGCAATTAGCGCAGGCGATAGCCCCGGGAGGCGTGCATTACAAAGGGTGCCCGGACCGGCCGGCAAACGCTCCGGCAGCAAACTCGATTTATTTATTTATTTGCCCTGCCTTCCACCTTTCACATCTCCTCATTTCCGAATAAAGGGCAGGCTCCTCCCCCCTCTGCGCCATAAACTCGCAGTTCTCTCTGAGATCTGGGACCGAACAGGGTCTAACAAGGAACAGATTTCAGATTGAATGCGAACGCCCGGGACAGTTAGGAGGCACTAAAATTAATTGCTTCGGCCAGAAGTTCTCAATCCGGACAGGGACCTGGCAGGTGTGGGCCGCCCAGGTGCTCGGCTGCCAGTGAGCGAGCCGCGGGGCGGGTGGGGGGAGATCCGCGCCTTCGCGGGTTCACCGCTCGGGAAGCATCAGCCGAGCAGTTCCGAAGCTCCGCCAGTTTGGGGGAAAAGCGCGTTTGGAAGAGAGCCCGGTCAACTTCTCTGCACGCTGCTGGTCGAATAGCGAGAGCTGGTCGTGGCGCCGCGACGGGAGCCGGCCAGGTGGCCGGCCGGCCAGCGAGGGCTCTTTGGAGACTGATCCCTGAATGTGGACACGTTTGAGATCGGCGAAATCCCCTGTCACAGCGGAGGAGGGTGGAAGAGGACAGTGTCATGGGAGCAAAGGGTTTCTTCAGTACTTTCGGCTTTTTGAGCTAGTTTGGTTTGTGGTTAATCTGTGAATGTTGTACATGCTAAACTCCAACTTGCCGTGCCGATTGCTGGTTTTTCGTGGAAGCTGCAGCGGTAGCTGGTACCCACACTACTGAGTGCACTTCCGTGATGCCTTTCCGCGGGAACACTTCCTGTGCCCACCTGTGCCTGATGCGGAGGACAGATTCCACGCAGATACTACTTGTAGTTCCACTTCTGGAATAATCTTGTTGTGAGGGAAGCCTAATAACTGTATTTGTTATTAATTATTCATGAGTACGTTTTAAAGAGCTCGATTTTAACTCTTAATCAGATTTCCCCTTCACAGTCTCATTTCCTCAATTGGTTGGAGTCCTTTAAAAGAATGTAATGGAGCAATCCATTTAGGCTAAGGTGGCTTTAATATTTTAACACCAGTGGAAGTTAGTGCTACGGATATTCGTTGTTGTTGTTGAAAACACAATGGGAACTTTGGGCAACCCGATAGGCTTCGAGTAAAGTACATAAAACGCTAGACTGTTCAGAGACATTTTATTTTTCAGTGGAGAAGTAGCATTGTGTCCCGCTTTGCAGTTTGCTTAATAGCGCTTAAGAATTTAACATGCTCACAGACTTGCCAAAAAAATAAATTTTTAAAATAGTTTGCCTTTGGAGTAGTGGACAAGTGGACACTTTTTTTCCCCTCCTAATTATTTTTTTCTTCAAAAATAGACTGCTTAAGTTCTAAGCAGAAAAAAAAACGAGTACTCTTTCATTATTTCTATTTTGTATGAAATATTTGGAGGAGATGGGAAGTCTTTAGGTCTATGCCATGAAGAAATGAACTGGAGGTGGGATTTTAGAAATGTTTTTGTGTCAGAAACACCACTGATGCTGAATTTACAGTCCTTTAATTCTTTTTTAACTTATTCTATCAGAGTTGCTTGCCTTTTGATGCATCGCCACCCTTCCAGGAATCCTTTGTGCTGACAGCACTATTTTCAGTTGTTGCTTGTAGGTTTTCATAACAAACATGAACTCATTTAGATGTAATAGAGGACTGCTCCCTTTTGGGATTTCAAAACAAGATGAATGATTTGAGGAAGCATTTGCTGAATATTGTGTTTGGTTATTTTACTTTAAGAGACTGAAGGAGTAGGCTTTTAAATATTTAAAGCACAGCAAGGTTAAAAGCCATTATAAGTAATTAAAAACATATTTTATATAATTATACTTTAGAGGAAATGGGGAGTCTAGTATATAATATGATGCCATGACCATGCCATCTGTATTTTTATCACTGAAAGTAAATTAGCAGATATTCCCCAGGACAATATAACTTTTTAGTTCCGTGACTTAAACAATAGTCACCTCAGAATTTTCTGCTTTCATTAAAAATAGTGCATGTTGCAATACTGTTGTACCCTATAAGCACTGCACACAGTTTTTTTTTAAGTAGGTTCTGTGACCTCCAAAGAACACTGAGAGGCAACAGTAAACAAATTCATTGTTGATTTTCAGCAGCTGAGGTGGGAGCTGACATTTCTAGTCTTTCATGTGCAATCCACCAGATTCTGAACATTTCTGGTTCATCTAATCAAAATATCATGATGTGCTTCCTAATCTAGAACTCATTCTGAATTCTATAGCAAAAAACTGTGTGTGTACATCTGTGTTAGTATGGGAAGGGGAATTAGGTGGGGAACTAATTAAAGTTAACTGCTGATAAATTTCCAAAAATATGAACAAATCATTCAGATCAATATTTGTAATTTCTTGGTTTCTCATCTCCCACTCCCCTTTTCCTGGAGATGTAGGGCAAGGTAGAGAATGACTTTAGATTAAAATACCTAACTTCAGGATGTTGGAGGAAGGTGGATAGAAATGCCAACTGCTACTATAATATTGGTGAAGAAAGGTTCTTCCATTTTTCAGTGCTTATTCAAGTTGGCTTTAAAATTGCTAGCATGTTTTGGGGCCTGGAGCTGTGTTAGTTGCATGCTATGGTGAGACACATCACTTTGTTTTTCTGAGTGGGTAGATATTCAGTGGTTTGTGTTGAAAAAAATTGGTCTGTTCATGAATTGGGTCAGATGGCAGGGTCTGGCTTCAGAATTTTAAAAAGCCAGGATAAATCCTACATTAGGAGTCTTTCATTGTTAGCAAATTTACCTAGGTCTTGGAGACTTTGTCAGTTTTGCTTATGTTTTACTTTTGGGTGTAGCCAAGTTAAATGACACTTCCCTATTCAGTATTTTCTCTACGCATACAATTGAGTAGAAAGTTAAATCTGGGAAAATGCCTTTTAAGAATAAATTTTGTATTGTCGGTCAAACCTATTTCAAAGCTATTTTTTAAAAGTAGAACAGTAAAAGTGCCTTATTTGTGATAAATCAGATTCCAGTTTTCTTACATGTGAAAAAGGATCAGAGTCAGAAAAAGTCAAAGTTCTGTATCAGAAGATAAAAGAAGCTTGCATTTCAGTCAAGAAGAAAAGTGTCCCTGAAATAGTTTGAGACAGAAAGTATCTATCTCATATGCCTTCAGTGATCTAAAATACCACCTCTCTATTGCTTGGAAGGTATTTCCGAAACTAAGGAGTTGTCAAGGAAAACGTTTTCTTTCAAACTTTTGTATCCTGAAAGTCAACTTAAAAAAAAAAAAAGTTTTTCTGACTTAGGTAATTTCTTCAGGGCTTGTGGATCCCTTTGATTGATATCTGGGTTTCAGAAATACCAGAATCATTAAAAGTTGGCAAGAAAGAGATTTGGTACTGAGTGGGTAATTGTTTTTGAGTACTGAGCTTTCTAAAGCTGAAGTTTCAGATTTAGCTGAAGTTAATCTTATGTGTGAAAAAGTCTCTGGGTGTATCTTTGATATACAGTATTCCTAGACTCAAGCCCAGTCTTCTGTTTATTGCTATTGTTTTCCAGCATAGCTTCCCTTTAGGAAAAAAGATAAGGGTGTTAGACCATAAATAATGGAAAACAAGAAAAAAACCGTCGTGAGATATCTAACCTGCTTTTCAGTATGGCTTAGCTGTAACTACAGAATGGAGAATAAAACATATCCTACCTTATTTCATGTTTCATTATTTATTGCCTGCTGTTAGACAGCAACCTTTCTCCAGCACCTTCTTCAGAAAACATTTCTTTTTTTTTTTTTTTTTTTTTACTGGTTACAGTTATTTAAATAAGACTTTACTAGTGTAACCCGGTAATTCTAATTAACAGTGATTTAGTTTGGGAGCAGACCAGGATTTCCTCAGCTGGCTGCTGGGGCACTGAATTGCTTTTTTCCCCACCCCCAGCTGCACCAAATCTTTTGATCCCCAAGCTACAGTGGTTGTCATTTGAGAAAGCAAACCCAGAGAAAATAAGTTGTGAAAATAGCTTACTTTTGAGGCTTTATTTGCATTTTGGAATTTTTGTTCTTTAGAAAATTGTGAGAATAATTGAACTGTCACATTTTTATCCTGATAGAAGCAAGTGGGCCAGAATCTTAAGTAAAAATTTCTTGGATTTCCTCAGCAATATATTTTTTGCTTAAAAAAATGTCAGGGCCTATTTTAATATTCACAGTCACCATTTTGAAAGAAAAACCATCCTAATTTTAAATCCACAGAGGACATTCAAGTGTTTTTAATTTCTTTAGGAATGTATGGGGAAAATAAAAGCCTTTGTGTAATGGCGACATTTTCATTCAAGGTAGTGTGTGGTTCTTCATCAACATCAGACACTATAATAAGCTCAGAATGAGAGTAACAAATTCTTGTGTCATATACTAAATACATTCTGTAATTTGTTATATTAAGAATGAACTTTAAAAGGTATCTTCAAATGATGACGTCTTTGGATCCTGATTGCCAACTCTGCAACCTTCACTTTGTTTAGAAGGGAGAAAAGCTATTCAAGCAGAAACCACAGATGGCAGTAGAAGTATATTTTTCTATTTTCTCTACTGATTCTTGCATTTGAGTTGGGGTCAGTTCTGTGGGCACTGTTGATAAGTCAGCTGGCAGGTGTAATGTTTCCAAAACCAATCCCCTGGGCAGCAACACGTTGTGTATTCATGGAAACAAATCTGGGCATTTGATTTGAAGATAAACATCGTGGGTGGTTTGAACCAGAATAGAGATGTTGCTCTCATTGCCCAAGTGAGAGATTAAAGAATTTGGTAACAATAATGTAGGGAATCGTTAGGGTAATTAGCCATACCATGTTAGAACTATAGTGGTTTTAGTAGCAAAGAGTGTTTCTTAAAGTTGTTTGCTTGAACAACTATTTGCCTTGGAAACAATGTATAATTCATTAAATAGACTGAGGGATAATCATTTGGAGAGAGGAAAATGCACAACTAATTTCTTATGTGGAAATTATTTTAAATATTTCCAATTCCTTACATTTCATAGGATCGATTCTATGCCAAAATGAAGTATGGGCTTATTCAGTGAAGGGAACTAGTTTAACCATAGTTGGTTTTCATTTTAAAAAATTTATTTTATTTAATTCATGGGCTCATTTCAGTCCTGAAGATATATCACCTTGAAAGAATGAAAAATTCAGTCTTGACTATTTTCGTTAGTACCTTGTGCTCTATACTGGGTCAGATGCAGTGTAGTTATGTAACTTAGCATTCTGTTGCAAGAGAAAAAGGACAGGGCCCTTTTGTGTAGTTTTATATACTTTTTATCCTGTTTCATCTCTTAACCTTTTAAAACTTGTAAACAAATAATGAAGTAGTACTCAGTTGGATTGTTTATTTTCTATCATTCATCATTAGTTGAGCATTCATTACTGGATTATTTCAGACTTAATCTCTTCCCACTTATTGAGTCCTTAAAATTTATTTACTCTTGTATCTAAATCAGTGGCTTTCAAAGTGTGTTCTGTGAAGCTCTAGGGCACCCTGAGACCTTTCCAGAATGTTCTCCAGACTAAAACTGTTTTTGTTGTAACATAAAAAAATTATTTGCCTTTTCCACTGTGTTGATATTTGCATTAATATTACAAAAACAATAGTGGATAGAAACTCTTGGTGCCTAGGAAATCAAGGTATCAAACTGTACTGGTAATTATTTTTCACCTCCATGCACTTGTATTTAAAAAAAAATTTTTTTTCATGCAAGAATGTCCTTGATTAAGCAGTAAAAATTATTTAATTTTACTAAATCTTGACCTTTTAGTATATACATACAAATGTTTTTGATTATCTGATAAAATGGCAAATTCAGAGGAAGCATTTCTGGTGCATACTAAAATAATACGATTGTTTTAAGGAAAAATTCTAGTGTGATCATGTTCTGAGCTTAACCAGCTACTTTTTTTTTTTTTCGGGGAACACCATTTTTACTTGAAAGAACAATTAACAAACCATAGTATTACTGAGTCTTAGATACTTGGCAGACCATTTTTTTTTTCTTTAAAAAAAAAAAAAACAAACAAACCAAAAAGCCACAGTGAGCCTGTCACACTGAGGAAAACTGGCAATATTTGTTGTTGGTGAATAAAATTTGAGCTTTCAAGCAGCAATTAGAATTTTGGAAAACTAGTGCCTGCTGCTGTGAACTTGACAAGTTTCCAGTGCTTGTACCTTTTCTGATGAAATGCATGATGATCTTAACAAATCTCAATTTTGATAATGTGTTATGCAATGTGTCAACATTTTGAAGATCTGTATATCTTGATGCATTTTCTTAAAGAACTGTGATATTGGGGCTGGCGCCGTGGCTCAAGTGGTTAATCTTCTGCCTGCGGCGCTGGCATCCCTTATGGGTGCCAGGTTCTAGTCCCAGTTGCTCCTCTTCCAGTCCAGTTCTCTGCTGTGGCCCGGGAAGGCAGTGGAGGATGGCCCAAGTGCTTGGGCCCTGCACCTGCATGGGAGACCAGGAGGAAGCACCTGGCTCCTGGCTCCTAGCCTCGGATTGGGCCGTGACAGCCATTTGGAGGGTGAACCAACGGAAGGAAGACCTTTGTCTCTCTCACTGTCTAATTCTGCCTGTAAAAAAAAGCCAGATCAATGGATTTTAAAATAATAGTACATATATTTTGTTGATATGGTCTTAGACGTCACACTGAGACTCCTACTTACTGAGTTTTGGTATAGCATAAAAAAAAATGTCTGGGGCTGTGTTGTGGCATAGCAGGTAGGACTGCAGCTTGTGCCACTGCCATCCCATGTGGGTGGTGGTGCCTGGCTGCTCCACTTCCTATCCAGCTCCCTGCTGGTGCACCAAGGAGGGCAGTGGAGGATGGCTGGGATGAGGCTTCTGGCTCTTAGATTTTGCCTGACTTGGCCCTGGCCATTGTGGCCATTTAAGGATTGAACCTGAGGATTGATTCATTCATTCTCTCTCCCTCTCCCTCTCCCTCTCCCTCTCCCCCTTTCTCCCTCTCCCTCTCTCCCTCTCTCCCTCTCTCCCTCTCTCCCTGACTCTGCCTTTCAAATGAATAAAATCTTTATAAAAAGAAAAATATCCACAGTGATTTTACAAAACATACTTCTTCCTTTTCCAGTCAGGTCTATATGAGGCCAGATTTTCTAACTATACTTGAACCAAAACCAAGCATCCCCCACATCTCCCTAAACCACAAAACAATTCGTACTGGGTGGAAAGGCATGTAGGAGGATTTAGATGCTGCAATTAATAAGCCAGATACTAAAGTGATTAGCAAAATGTGAAACAGTACCACTCTTCTGACGGATTCTTACATTTTATTGGAAAAGCTATTTTTATAAAACCGCTGTTTATGTTACATGCATTTGTAATTTTTTTTTTTTTTTTTTTTTTTTTTTTTTTTTTTTTTTTTGACAGGGAGAGTGGACAGTGAGAGAGAGACAGAGAGAGAAAGGTCTTCCTTTTGCCGCTGGTTCACCCTCCAATGGCCGCCGCTGCAGCCGGCGCACCGCGCTGATCCTGGCAGGAGCCAGGAGCCAGGTGCTTTTCCTGGTCTCCCATGGGGTGCAGGGCCCAAGCACCTGGGCCATCCTCCACTGCACTCCCTGGCCATAGCAGAGAGCTGGCCTGGAAGAGGGGCAACCGGGACAGAATCCGGCGCCCCAACCGGGACTAGAACCCGGTGTGCCGGCGCCGCAAGGTGGAGGATTAGCCTATTGAGCCACGGCGCCGGCTGCATTTGTAATTTTTTAATAGGCTATTAAATATTTTAAAACTTTAGTAGTTTTATTTTCCAGTGTTGTGAATATTGATAAACTCACATAAGCATCCACCCTTTTGAGTCCTCAATAAGACTCACACGTTTTAAGAGTGTAAAAGGAGTCCTGGGAGCACTCAGAGCAAAATAATTTAAGAATCATTGATCTAAATACTTAATGTGTGAGAAAACAGTGGCTTCACCAGATACCATTAGTATTTTGTTACTTTGAGTTTGTCTTGTCTTTCCCCCATAATGGAGCTACCTTTCATTGGGAATGAGTTCGTATCATTTTAACTTTTCTTTGGAACTAAATGACCAGTGTGGTAGTCACCCTCACTGAGTTCTCTGATAAGATTTTGTTACCTGCTATGTGAAACCTGTTGCTTAACTGTTAATTATCTTGTGGCAGCAGTTTTCCAACAGAACCAGTTTCCTCACCAAAGTAAGATGTATTGTTGTGGAATTAAAATGTGACCACACACAAAAAATTTTCTTGTTAAGAAGACTGATATAAAAAAATCAAATATTTATAAGAACAAAATCTTTTTAAAAACTTTTGTCAAGATAAACTTGATTGTTTGCTTTTCTTCAGCATGTTTGGCTCCTGGAGTCTTCTTGAAGTTGTGATTTTGGCAATGTCATTTGTAGATTGGATTGCTTTTAACCTGGTTTTCACTGAGGTGGTAATTAAAGTCTGTATAGAACAGGCATCTCCCCTTCTGGTCTGAGAATACCCTTTCTTAGTGTGAGTAACATTTTAGTGTAAGTCAATTACTGTGCTGTTAAAGGGTTAGGGATTTACTCCTTAGGGTAGTTGCTGAGTAGAACTCACTCTGTAGTGGGCTTGCTGGCTGAGGAAATGTCACATAACAATGTGAATAACAATGAGTTACTGCATCAGATTTTGAGGTGAAGCTTATATGAATAATGGAGTATCAGTGGGATATTTGGGCTTCCTTCCAAAGTGCTCTGTAATTATCTTGTTCTTGGAGTTTAATGAAATGTACCTTTTAAAACATTTTTGTGTTTGTGGGCATGACAGCCAAATAATAAGACGATACAGGCCTTTTTTATTTTTAATGTTTGAATTGTATTTCATGTTTCAGTTGAAATCTTCCATGCATTCTTTGAGTTAAGCAGCTTAAATTACTAAACCTAATGACAGAAGCAGATTTTTTTCCCCCATATATTACTGTACTTTTGAAATCTAACCTTTAGGGAAACTTCCTCTCTAGTTTTGCAATCCTTCCCCCTCGATGGTGTTTTAGCAGGATAATAAACCACCTGAGGGGAACCCCCCATTGACATCCATTTAGAGGCTTTGTTTTTTGGAAGGTTCGGCAGGGAGGAATGATTTTGGTTAGCTGGTGTGAGAGGGAAAAAGCTGGGCAGTGTGGCAGAACAGACATCACAGCTTTGTGCCTTTGTCATATCACTTCTCCAAACTTTAATGTTCTCATTTAATAGTAATAATGGCAAACATTTATATAGCTTACTGTTCCTTGTAATATTCCAAATGCTTACATATATAAATTCACTTTATCCTTATAACCTGATGAAGTAGGTGTTCTATTCTCATGTTATAGATTTGAAAACTGAGGCCCCCAGAGATTAAGCTCCCGGATTTCACAGTTAGTAACAGCATCAATAATTGATTTCCTAGATTTAATCCACACTCCCCCGTATGCTCTGTCATGTCTGAAATTGACTGTAGAGTTACTGGGACTAGGGACAAGGTCTGTAAAGTGTCAAGCATAGTTTCCATCTCATAGCAGAGAACTGAAAATCCAAGCCATTTACAGTTGTTGAGGAGGTCCAGAATTCAACTCTGAGATGGAGAGTCACAAAGATGGGCCCCTAGAGTTGCAAGTATCCTAAGCTCAGGTAGGGAAGTGGTGTTTTATGAATGCAGAATGAATGAGAAAAAAGTTTAGGTCAGGAATGTAAGTCTTTTGCTTATATCAGAGTCCTATGCTGGTGTTCAGAGAAAGTTTTCAGCTACTTGAGAAAATTGGGACCAGTATTTAAATCAAGCAATATGTTGGAAAAAAACCCTAAGGTTTAATGAAATTAGAAACATGATTCTCCTTACAGTGTAAAGTGACTGGAGACACCAGGTTAAACCAAGATGGCCAGTAAATTGTTTGTGTCCTGGACTGCATTTTAGGAAAAGGTGGCCTTTGTCAACCAATCCAAGAAGGTTCAGGTGGCCTTTTGAAAAAAAAAAATATAAGAGCTAGTTGTCCAAAGTTAATAAAATTTAGATGGTAATTTCCTGAGAGAGGAGGATATGAAAGACAATAGTAGATTGTGATAGTCAGAGTTTTGAGTAGGAAAGGGTTTTAGAGACCAGCCACCATACTTGGAAGAGGTATGTGGCTCAGGAAATATAGTTTATACCTGGTTTTGATTGTCTCTCTCTCAAAATACGTCTCTGTGGGCACATTTATAAAATGAAGGCGCTAAGTTAGATAATCTCTGAAGGGATTTTCCAGCTTTATGATGGAATGAATTGGGTAAAACAGAAAGTTACAATTTAGGAAAAACTGCCTAAAGCAAAATAGCCATGAAACTGACAGCCCATATTCTCTGGGATGATTTTGATTTCAGATACTGTCCCATCTTCCCTGTAAGAACATTTCCACTTACACTGTGTCCCTATTTTGATTTTGGGTCATCTGACTATCTTAAGTCTGTAGGATCACATAATTTGCATGTAAATTCCATTCTCTGAGTCCCCTTTTTAGAAGTTTACAGTTAAAGGACTGATGTTATAATAATTTATAATGTAAACTTGAAATAAGTTATAGCATTTTTATTTGTTTTTTAACATGATCACTTTTCATTTATAACCCCTTCAAGCCATACTTGTGAGTACAGTTACATTCACTGAATCAAACCCATAGTTAATTTCAGAGTTTTCCCTTACTCTTTGTAAGGGATTTTTATCTGCAAAACACATTACACATTGAGAAGAATTCCATCTTCTAAAGATTAAATGCCAAATGCCATGCGTTTGAGAATGTGGATTCATAAAGGAAGATTGCAAAACAGAAGGGAAACCTTAATGTCTTAATTCTGCTGGTGGCTAAAAAGGGAACCCAGCAGGAAAGGGGCAGTAGTTCATGGGGGAGGGGTGGGGTGGGGGGTGAAGCAGGGGAGCTGCAGTTGAAATATTCATCAATCATTTTACTGGCACCAGGAAACCAATCAGCCTTTTAGAGGGAAGAACTTAATCAATCACCTAATGTGGGAAAATACAATTGCTCTCAAAAAAAAAAAAATTCTTTCTTGCTGACAGATCAAATCTGAAAAATAGTTGGGCTGATCGAAATTCAGAACTGATTACAAGCAGTTACTGAAAGTACTACTGTTAAATATACTAACATAAGAAGATTCAATTTTCTGTTGTCAGTCTTTTCAGAATATTTCAAAGTAATTTCATTTTCCATTTAGTGTGTCCATTAACTTAAAAAAATTGCTGCTCATGTATGGGCAGTACGAAGTATGTGGAATACTGTAAATTTGTTCTCTAAAGTTAGTTTTGGGATGATTGATTGGAGAATACCTGGTATTTCAAATGCTTGGTTTGGAAAGCAGTGTCACTGTGTTGTCACAGGAACATAACCTTGGGGGACACAGCTGGAAGTGCTTGCATGTAAATAAAACAGGAGGGATTTGCCATAGCTTGTATTTAGGTGTTAAATGTTTGTGATTTCTGAGTATTCGTGGGTGCTGGAATTGCCTGTGTCTCCTATATCCTTAGGTATGAGCTGCTTAAGAATCTAATGTTTTTAAAATTAGAAATGCTTGGTCACTATAGAAAACAGAAAATGAAGGGGAAATTGCTTACTTCCAAGCAACTTTCATTTTCTTCAAATCCTAGTTTTCTACTTGTTTTTGTGACCATATATGTATATGCTAGTGTGTTTTCTTTTTTTTTTTAATTTTTTTTTTTTTGACAGGCAGAGTGGACAGTGAGAGAGAGAGACAGAGAGAAAGATCTTCCTTTGCCGTTGGTTCACCCTCCAATGGCCGCCGCGGCCAGCGCGCTGCGGCCGGCGCACCGCGCTGATCCAATGGCAGGAGCCAGGAGCCAGGTGCTTTTCCTGGTCTCCCATGGGGTGCAGGGCCCAAGCACCTGGGCCATCCTCCACTGCACTCCCTGGCCACAGCAGAGAGCTGGCCTGGAAGAGGGGCAACCGGGACAGAATCCGGCGCCCCAACCGGGACTAGAACCCGGTGTGCCGGCGCCGCTAGGCGGAGGATTAGCCTAGTGAGCTGCGGCGCCGGCCAGTGTGTTTTCTTTTTAATTCTAAGCATTTATCTCATGTTATAAACGTCACTCAACATGAATTATAACTTTCTTAAAAAAAGATTTGAGAGGCAGAGTTACTGACATAGAGACAGTGGGAGAGGTCTTCCATCTACTAGTTTGCTTCCCAAATGGCTGCCATAGCCAGAGCTGGGCCCATCTGAAGCCAGGAGCCAGGAGCTTCTTCCAGGTCTCCCATGTGGGTTCAGGGGCCCAAGCTCTTGGGCCATCTTCTGCTGTTTTCCCAGGCCATTGGCAGGTAGCTGGATTGAAAGTGGATCAGCTGGGGTTGGAACCAACACACAAATAGGATGCTGGTGCCGTAGGCAGAGGCTTAACCCACTACACCACAGCACTGGCCCCCCTTTAGAACTTTCGAAAGTTATATGACAGCTCATTGTTTTGTATTTACTGTCTATTTAGATAGTTTTTAGTTTCTCATTGTTACAACAGTACTGTCCACCCTATCTTGTACTTTATTTTATCTTGGCTTATTTTTGGGTGATACTTTTTAGATGTATGTGTCTAATTCAGTGTACCTTTATCAATAACCAGTTTAACTTACAGTGTGATATCTGACTAGTATGCTAGGGACAGGCATTGTGGTGTGGTGGTTAAGCCACTGCTTGGGATGCCTGTGTCCCATCCTCATTCCATATCAGAGTGCCTGGTTTGAGTCATGGCGGCTCTGTGCTTCTGATCTTGCTCATGTGCTGGGAGGCAGCATAGCGTGGCCCAGGTTGTTGGTTTCCCACCACCCATGTGGGAGACCCAGATGGAGCTTCTGGCTGCTAACTCCAGCCTGGCCCAGCCTTGGCTGTTGGGGCCATTAAATAGGGGATGAACCAGTGGGTGCAAGAGGTCTCTTTCTCTGTCATTCTGCCTTTTAAAAATGTAAATCTTAGGCCGGTGCCGCGGCTCACTAGGCTAATCCTCCACCTTGTGGCGCTGGCACACCGGGTTCTAGTCCCGGTCGGGGCGCCGGATTCTGTCCCGGTTGCCCCTCTTCCAGGCCAGCTCTCTGCTGTGGCCAGGGAGTTCAGTGGAGGATGGCCCAAGTACTTGGGCCCTGCACTCCATGGGAGACCAGGATAGTATCTGGCTCCTGCCATCAGATCGGCGCGGTGCGCCGGCCGCGGTGGCCACTGGAGGGTGAACCAACGGCAAAGGAAGACTTTTCTCTGTCTCTCTCTCTCACTGTGCACTCTGCCTGTCAAAACAAACAAACAAACAAAAAAACACTCTACCTGTCAAATTAAAAAAAAAAGTAAATCTTAAAAAATAAATAAATAAAAAGGATTAGGGGTAGTATGCTGACGAGAGCTGTCATCAGTATTTTTTTTTTGTTTTTTTTAAATAAATGGTGCTTGATATAGAATTGAGTCACTGTAGGAGGCTATTTGAAATGTTACCATTTTTTGGAGGGATAAAGTCAGTCCCCCTACCACTTTTTTTTTTTTTTTAAGATTCATTTACTTATTTGAAAGAAAGGAAGCGTGACAAAGAAAGAGAGGTCTTCCATCTGTTGATTCACTTCTCAAATGACTGTTAACAGCAGGGTGGGGCCAGGTGGAAGTCAAGAGCCTGGAATTCCTTGTGGATGGCTGGGGCCCAAGTGCTTGGGCCATCATCCACATTTTTCCTAGGTACAATAGCAGGGAGCTGGATTGCAAGTAGAGCAGCCCAGACTTGAACTGGAATTTCATTATGGGACAGCAGGATTGCAGGTGGCAGCGTAACCTGCTGTACCACAGCACCAGCCCCATTTCCCACACATCTTACTTCTGAGTCTTTTAGATTCTGGTGCTAGTGGTCCCATGTATGTTACCCCCTACTGCTACCCCACTCTCTGTGTGGCAGCGATTAGGGACCCTCCTGAGGCTGCCTTCTTTCTTATAGGTTGTGGGTGAATGGATGGCAGAGACTCTGGAAAGCCTTGTCAGGTTGCCTCTAAAACTCTCAGGATAGTAGTTGTTTTTTTTTTTGTTTTGTTTTGTTTTTTTTTTTTTTTTTTTTTTTTTGTTTGTTTGTTTGTTTGTTTTTGACAGGCAGAGTTAGAGAGACAGAGAGAAGGGTCTTCCTTTTTCCGTTGGTTCACCCCCTAAGTGGTCGCTACGGCCGGTGCATTGTGGCTGGTGCGCTGCCAGCCAGGAGCCAGGTGCTTCCTCCTGGTCTCCCATGCAGGTGCAGGGACCCGAGCACTTGGGCCATCCTCCACTGCCTTCCCGGGCCACAGCAGAGAGCTGGACTGGAAGAGGAGCAACCGGGACTAGAACCCGGGGTGCCGGCGCCGCAGGCAGAGGATTAGCCTAGTGAGCCACGGCGCTGGCCCGGCATAATATTTTGATATGTATGTTTTCTCATATGATTAAATTATTTTCATGCTTTGAATGTGTCCAAGGGGCCAGTGCTGTGGTGTAGCAGCTGAAGCCACTGCCTGCAGTGCCGGCATTGCATATGGATGCTGGTTTGAGTACTGGCTGCTCCACTTCTGATCCAGCTCTCAGCTATGGCCTGGGAAGGCAGTAGAAGATGGCCCAAGTCCTTGGGCTCCTGCACCTGTGTGGGAGACTGGAAGAAGCTCCTGACTCCTGGCTTTGGATTGGCCCAGCTCTGGCTGTTGCGGCCAACTGGGGAGTGAACCGGCAGATGGAGAGCTTCTCTCTAACTCTGCCTTTCAAATAAATAAATCTTTTTTTAAAAAATATATGCCTTGAGACCTTCAATTGAGTATATTGACATGGAGAGAGTAAATTTTCCTTTGGAAATCTGCATAATGTGCAAGGTTTCTCAGTGGCTAGATTTTAAAATTTTTAATTTTTAAAAAATATTTACAAAAAACTTTTATTTGGAGGTCAGAGTTAACAGAGAGAGGGAGGGAGGGAGAGACAGAGAGATCTTCCATCCCACTGGTGCTTTCCTCAGGTAGCTGGCCACAACTGCCAGGGCTGTACCAGACTGAAGCCAGAAACTTCATTCAGCTCTCCCAACTTGGGTGCAGGGGCCCAAGTACTTGGGCCATCTTCTGCTTTCCCAGGCACATTAGCAGGGTGTTGGATGGGAAGTGGAGCAGCTGGGACCCGAACTGGTGTCCATATGAGATGCCGGCACTGTAGATGGCATCTTAACTCACTATACCACAGAGCTGGCCCCTGAACATTTTTATTTTATTTTATTTTATTTTTATTTTATTTTATTTTATTTATTTATTTTTTTACAGTAGTGGACAGTGAGAGAGAGAGAAGAGAAAAAGGTCTTCCTTTGCCGTTGGTTCACCCTCCAATGGCTGCCGTGGCTGGCGCGCTGCGGCCGGCGCACCACGCTGATCCAATGGCAGGAGCCAGGTACTCATCCTGGTCTCCCTTGGGGTGCAGGGCCCAAGTATTTGGGCCATCCTCCACTGAACTCCCTGGCCACAGCAGAGAGCTGGCCTGGAAGAGGGGCAACCGGGACAGAATCCGGCGCCCCGACTGGTACTAGAACTTGGTGTGCCGGCGCTGCAAGGCGGAGGATTAGCCTAGTGAGCTGCGGCGCTGGCCTATTTATTTTTTTTTTAAAAAGAGAAAAAGATATTTTCAGTCTGTTGTTTCACTCCCCAAATGGCTGCAATGGACAGGGCAGGGTCAGGCTGAAGCCAGGAGCCAGGAGCTTCCTCTGGGTTTTTCACGTGCTTGGCAGGAGCCCAAGTACTTGGGTGTTCATGTGCTGGCTCCCAGGTTCAATAGCAGGACTGGAAGTTCAGAGTAGCTGGGACTCAAACCAGGCACTCTGATAAGGGATGAATATGAGATGCAGGTGTCCCTAGTGGGCTCTTAAGCACTGTGCCACAATCGCTGCCTATAACTTCTATTCTGATCCTGCACAGGATTTGATGGTGAAAGAACCTAAATAAATCTAATACTGATTTGAAAGGCAGTCACACTTTTTAGCAGAGTGGCTTTATAATGGAAGTAGAAATATTTTGAGCATCTGGGTATTTCTAAATATTTAAAGAAAATAAACACAAATGTTTGACAATCATTTGATCCGTTTCTTTGTGTTCACTGCTGGTGGTTTAGAGAACTTGCGATTTGCCTAGATGGTTTTTTTATAATGCTGTTTAATAAGAAATTGAATAAGCCAGCTGCTCTTTCCTGCAACTATACAGAATGTAAACCTCCTTAAATCCTGCTTGTAATTAAAAGCCTTGAGATGACCTTGAATCTAACTGGACTGCAAAAGCTGTCTTGAGTTAAATTTATAGCTTTTGTTGACTCAAAAGAGGTTAGGTAGAATTCTATTCTGTTTGCTGAAACATTAAGTGTAGCCTTGGGCGTACGTTGAAGAAGTAATTAATAAGAGACTATTAAAGTGCAAAAGAGAAGCCAAGAGTGAACCACAGAAATAATTATATTTGTCATCCATTCATTGAACATTTAAAATATGTACATGAAATGGTTATGGTAGGGAGGCGTTTTTCAAGATGTTGGTTTGTACTATTCAGATTTGCTCACAAGATATATCTTTTTCCCATCTTAGCATAAAAGAGGTTTTTGAACCCAGTGGGAAATCAGAGCAAATATTTAATACTCTTTAAAAGTAGTTCGGCCGGCGCCGCGGCTCACTAGGCTAATCCTCTGCCTGCGGCGCTGGCACCCCGGGTTCTAGTCCCAGCTGGGGCGCCGGATTCTGTCCCGGTTGCTCCTCTTCCAGTCCAGCTCTCTGCTGTGGCCCGAGAGGGCAGTGGAGGATGGCCCAGGTCCTTGGGCCCTGCACCCGCATGGGAGACCAGGAGGAAGCACCTGGCTTCTGGCTTCGGATCAGCGCAGCACGCTGGCTGTAGCGGCCACTTAGGGGGTGAACCAACAGAAAAAGGAAGACCTTTCTCTCTCTCTCTCTCACTGTCTAACTCTGCCTGTCAAAAAAAAAAAAAAAAAAAAAAAAAAAAAGTAGCAGTTTAATTGGTTCTTAAAATATTTTACAGGAGTGAGAACTTTGATAGTAAAAGTTTCAAATTGTGCTCAGGCAGTGTAAAAGTAAAGGTATTTTGAGTGCTATGTATTGGCCATATTATAAAAGATCTATGAATAAAGTTTTTTACTTACCCAAAAGGGCAGAATATATTCTCAGTTGTTTAGAGAGCCTTGAACTTCTATCTTACTGATAGAAGGAACCTTGAAATTGCTGTTATAAGAAAAGTTAGGTTTTATGTGTTAGTAGGTGAGATAAGACATGTCTGCTAGCATCATAAATGTGATAAATCCCTGCAGAGTTCAGCAGTAAAGCAGTTAGTTTGAGCAAATACCTAATGCCTCATATAGACACTCTAGATTTCAGAATCCTTTTAGTTTTTACATTTACTTAACAAAACTAGCCTAGTCATTCTTTGAGAAAATAATTGACTGTTTGCCTGAGTGTGTCTATATGAATGAAACCAACATGATGAAAAGGTTGTCATATATAACAGGGATTGCCAATCTGAGGGGCTCTAAAAACAGTAATGAATGGAAGTTCTCAAGCAATTTCTCTTCTGCAAAATTTGATCTGAAATCATAGGAGCCATAGGTTTTCCAGGCTAAACAAAATGATGAGATTTCAAAAACTGACTTTTGCCTGAAATACTTTTGTTTTGTAAATATACTTGTTTGAGAGGTAGAGTTACAGACAGAGGGAGAGACAGAATCTTCCGTTTGTTGGTTCACTCCCCTGATGGCTGCAACATCTGGAGCTGGGCCTATCTGAAGCCAGGAGCCAGGAGCTTCTTCTGGGTCTCCCATGTGGGTGCAGGGACCCAAGCACTTGGGCCATCTTCCACTGCTTTTCCAGGCCATTAGCAGGGAGCTGGATCAGAAGTGAAGCAGCCAGGACTCGAACTGCACCATATGGGATCGTGGCACCATAGGTGGAGGCTTAACCTACTGAGCTACACTGCTGGCCCGATAGCCTGAAATACTGTCATTTAGTCTGGTAGGAATACCACTCAGCCTCTGCATAGCAGATACAAATCTTTGCAGAATAGAGTAAGTGAATACAGTATTGTAGTAGACAAACGTAGGCAGGGTGAGTGGGGGATGTTAAAGTTGTTTCAGCAAATTGTTATTATGATATAGTGATAACTAGGTATGTTAGAATATGCATGTTAGATTTGAGTTTAAATCCTATCTCTCCCAATTTTGTTTTTGTGATTTTTTTTTTTGTATGTGTGGGTGGGAGTAGAGTAGGGGGGTAAAAGGATGTAGAATCACCATACAGAGATTGCTGGAGAGTGAAATCAGGTAGAGTGTGAAGAGAATAAATTGTATTACTTGAGGAATGTTTCTGAGTTAATTTTCTTGTCTGTAAGTTATATTAATACTACCTACTTCCTAAGTAAAGCAAACCAGTTAATCAAATTCAAGTAATTGAAATCCAGTTTACCACATGTCTAATTTACCCAGTATTCAAATAGTAAAAGTCACTTTGCTTAAATCTAATTTGTAGAATTGAGAATTCTCCTTAATTGCTCCTCTGCCATAATTCCCTTCTTTTTCTCCACTTCGTTGTTCTTGGTCTGCAGTCCAGATCAAGCTATATTTTTCCACCAGCAGAGGTCCTTTCTTTGCTTCAGTTCTCTCCAGCTACAGCAGCAGGAAGCTGGGGGTGGAGACAGATTGAGCATTCTTTTTTTCTCCCCACTTACTAATTACTTTTAAAATTTATTTGAAATTAAATTTATTTTAAATTTATTGACAGAGACATATGAAAGATCTTTCATGTACTAGTTCATTCCCCAGATGCAGGTGCACCAAGTAGTACCTTAACCATTGCTCCAAATACCTGCCCCTACTTGGATTCTTTTTTTTTTTTTTTTTTTTTAAGATTTATTTATTTATTTGAAAGGTACAGAGGCAGAGAGAGGTCTTCCATCACTGGTTCACTCCCTGGTTGACCACAGCGGCTGGAGCTGGGCTGATCCGAAGCCAGGAACCAGGAGCTTCTTACGGGCCATCCATGCGGGTGCAGGGGCCCAAGAACTTGGGCCATCTTCTACTGCTTTCCCAGGCCATAGCAGAGAGCTGGATGGGAAGTGGAGCAGCAAGGTCTCAAAGCGGTGCCCGTATGGGATGCCGGCATTGCAGGCAGTGGCTTTACCCGCTATGCCACAGCTCTGGCCTCCTGTAGATTCTTGATAAATCATTTTGCAAAACCCATTCCTCAATAGGTTTGTAATCCTAGGCACTAGACTGGTGTAGTGTATGGTGGGTTACAGTTGGTTTAATTGGCATTTTTAAGAATAAGGCAGAATTACTAAAGGCACTCGGATCTGGCTGAAAAGCCCATGAGAGTATTTCAGGCATGGAAAGCCAAGACACTCTGGCAAAAAGATCTCTGTGAGTGAGATCCCAGTGGAAAGAACAGGTCTTCAAAGAGGGAGGTGCCTTTCTCTGAAGGGAGGAGAGAACCTCCACTTTGACTATGACCGTGTCTAAACAAGATAAGAGTCGGAGAACTCAAGGGGCTTCCATAGCCTTGGAAACTCATGACTGGTGCATAGGGAGATTACTGATGCCATAAACAGGAGTGTCAATTTGTAAAGTCAACAACAGGAGTCACTGTGCACTTACTCCTCATGTAGGATCTCTGTCCTTAATGTGCTATATTTCACTTTGTGTTTCTATGGGGGTGCAAACGATTGAAATCTTTACTTAATGTACACTAAACTGATCTTCTGTAAAAAAAAAAAAAAAAAAAGAAATTATCAATCCCCAACTTGACTCTCACTGGGATTAAACATGACAATAGGTCTGATCTGATTTCATCATCATTTAAAAAAAATCATCTATTATTTTTCACTTTATGTTTCTGTGTGGGAGCAAACTGTTGAAATCCTTACTTAAGGTATACTAAGCTGATCTTCTGTATATTAAGATAATCGAAAATGAATCTTGATGTGAATGGAAGGGGAGAGGGAGTGGGAAAGGGGAGGGTTGTGGGTGGGAGGGACGGTATGGGGGGGGAAGCCATTGTAACCCATGAGTCGTACTTTGGAAATTTATATTCATTAAATAAAAGATAAAAAAAAAATGCAAAAAAAAAAAAAAAAAGGCAGAATTAGGGAGAGACAGAGATCTTCGTTCACTGGTTTACTGCCTCCCCCCCGCCCTCCCAAATGGCTGCAACGGCTGGGATTGGGTTAGGCTGAAGCTAGGAGCCTGGAATTCCATGTGGATCTCCCTCATGGGTGGCAGCGGCCCAAGTACTTGAGCCATCTTTTGCCTTCCCAGGCACACTAGCAAGGAGCTAGATCAGAAGTGGGGCTGCTGGGACTTGAATGGGCACTCATTGGATGCTGGCTTCTTGGACGGCAGTTTAACCTGCTGCACCACAATGTCGGCCCCTAATTGACATTTTAATATAATTTTCCTAATACTTTACATATTGAAATTATGTAATTCTCTGTTCTGTGACACTTTGAACCCAGGTTTCAATCCAGAGTTAAGGAGATTTCTCAGTGCATCTTGGTATGGTATAAGGAAGATTTCAAATGAGGTACTGAAATTTTATCACCACACTCATGTGCACTATTCTAGGATTTTTGCCACTTAAATTGTAAACATCACACACTTAAAAATCTTTTTTTTTTGAGACTATATTGTTCTTATTCCAAAGGTTTTTTTTTTTTTTTTAAGATTTTTTTTTATTTGAAAGAGTGTGTGTGTGTGTGTGTGTGTGTTTGTGTGTGTGGCGGGGCCGGGGCCGGGGCGGGGGGGGGGAGGGAGAGAATGAGAGATTACCTTCCATCTGCTGGTTCATTCCCCAGATGGCTGCAATGGCCAGGACTGCGCCAGGACCCAGCAGCTTCATTTCGATCTCCCGTGTGAGTGGCTGGGGCCCAAGCACCTGGGCCCTCTTCTGTTGCTTTACCTAGGCCATTAGGAAGGAAATGGATGGGAAATGGTGCAGCCAGGACTCAAACTGTTGCCGATATGGGATGCCACATGATACTAATTTAATATTTAGAGCATGTTTGGCTTTTTTTTTTTTTTTTTTTTTTTTTTGCCCAGTAGTTGAAATATTTGATGTTTCAGAGTTTAGCCAAATCATTTTGTTCTGAGGATTGCTTTAAATGTGTTTCTGTTTATTAAAACAATGTATTTTTAATAACAGTAGAATGGAGGAAAAAAAATCAGCCATAATGTCTATACTTAGATAATCCCTGGGAGAAAATAGATGAAAATGTGCTTTTTATGTATATACAAGTATGGAGACATAGCAAAGCTCATTCTGAAAGTACACTTTTATAGTATATTTATAAATATGATATTTGCTTATTATAAACTCCTGATTCATATTTAATGCTGTTCACAAAATATTCTACTTATACTAAATCTGATTATTCTCCTGTGATTGTATTTTTATTTGCTATTTTTTTATTTTTAAATTTTTTTAAGGAATATGAATTTCATAAGTGCAACTTTAGGAATACAGTTGCTCTTCCCACCATTTCGGCACTCCCCACCCTCCTCCTCTTCCTCCTCCTCTTCCTCCTTCTCTCTCTTCCCTTGCCAGTCCCATTCTCGAGTAAGATTCATTTCAGTTAACTTTGTACACAGAAGACCAACTCTATACTAAGTAAGGATTTCAACAGTTTGCACACACAACACACACACACACACACACAACTGACTGTATTTTTAAGTGGCTTCCAATTTTGTACTGTTTTTTTTTATTTCTGATCCTTTTCTTAGGATAGATTTTTAGGATTGACCCAAGGGAGCAAGCATTTTCAAGGTCCTTTATGAATGTATAGTACCTTTTAATATGGAAGTTTTCAAAGAGAACGAGGAAAAGTATATTCTGCCACTTGTGGTGCATCTCTTTGATTGCATCTTTTCTCATTAATGAATTTCCCAAAAAGAGCTGCCTTCTACTCTTATGTGTTAGTAACGTCTGGTAAGGATGGTTTGGGACACTTCCTGAAATTACTTTGAAAGGTCCCTGACCTTATTCAGGTAAGCTCCTTGCTCTGTAAGACATTTTTTACAATTAGTCTTTGAAATGACAATGGGCAAAGAAATCTTCATTTTCTTACATCCCTGATGACATGGGCATCTTGCATTATTTAAAATGAGGCTTGTAAATGGTTTCTTTTTTCTTCAAGATTTATTTATTTGAAAGCCAGAGTGAGAGAGTGAAGAGAAAGATCTTCCATCTACTGGTTCACTCCCCAAATTCCTGCAGCAGTGGGGTTGAGCCAGTTGAAAACCAGGAGTCTAGAACTCCATTCACATTGCCCATGTGAGTGGCAGGAATTCAAGTACTTGAGCCATCATCTACTCTTTCCCAGGCACATTAGTAGGAGATCTGGATCAGAACTGGAGTAGTCAGAACTGGCACTCCAGTATAGAATTCAGAGATCCCAAGAGGTGTTTTTGTTTTTTTTTTTTTTTTTTTTTTTTTTTTTTTTTTTTTTTTTTTTTTTTGACAGGCAGAGTGGACAGTGAGAGAGAGAGGCAGAAAGAAAGGTCTTCCTTTGCCGTTGGTTCACCCTCCAATGGCCGCTGCGGCCGGCGCACCGCGCTGATCCGATGGCAGGAGCCAGGTGCTTTTCCTGGTCTCCCATGGGGTGCAGGGCCCAAGCACTTGGGCCATCCTCCACTGCACTCCTGGGCCACAGCAGAGAGCTGGCCTGGAAGAGGGGCAACTGGGACAGAATCCGGTGCCCCGACCGGGACTAGAACCCGGTGTGCCAGCGCCACAAGGTGGAGGATTAGCCTAGTGAGCCACGGTGCCGGCTCAAGATGTGGTTCTACCCACTGTGTCACAAAGACCCACCTCCAAGGTGTGATAGTTCTTCTTGAGCCTCTGCTCTTGTCAAAGCATCTGCTTTGCTGTTTGCAGTTTTGCCACATTTGGTTGTTGTAAAGCATGTACTGTGCAAAGGCAGAGTTTTATTAGCCAAGGTGATCTGTTTATTATTTCTAAAGATTTATTTATTTCTTTGAAAGTCACAGTTAGAAAAAGAGAGAGAGAGAGACAGAGAAGAAGAGAGGCAAGGAGAGACAGATCTTCCATCTACTGGTTCACTTTCCAGATGGCTGCAACAGCCAGAACTGTGCCAGGCAGGAGCCAGGAGCTTCATCCTGGTCTCCCATATGGGTGACCGGGGCCCAAACAGTTGGGCCATCTTCTTCTTCTTCTTTTTTTTTTTTTTAATTTTAAATGTTGAATGTGAGGTGAGTATGGGCTTGGCTGACCTCAGTGATTTTTTTTTTTTTTTTAAAGATTTATTTGTTTACTTGAAAGTCAAAGTTACACAGAGAAGGAGAGGCAGAGAGAGAAAGGCAGAGAGAGAGAGGAGAGAGGGAGAGAAAGGAGAGAGAGAGAGAGAGAGAAAGAGAGAGAAGAGAGAGAGAGGTCTTCCATCCACTGGTTCCATCCGCTGGTTCACTCCCCGGTTGACTACAATGGCCAGAGCTGTGCTGATCTGAAGCCAGGAGCTTCTTCTAGGTCTCCCATACAGGTGCAGGGGCCCAAGAACTTAGGCCATCTTCTGCTGCTTTCCCAGGCCATAGCAGAGAGCTGGATCGGAAGTGGAGGAGCAAGGTCTCAAAGCGATGCCCATATGGGATGCCGGCACTGCAGGTGGCAGCTTTACCTGCTATGCCACAGTGCCACCCCCTGGGCCATCTTCTACTGCTTTTTCCAGGCCATTAACAGGGAGCTAGATGGGAAATGGAGCAGTTGGGACATGAACTGGCACCCAATATGTGATGTTGGCGTCTCAGGCCCAACTTTGCCTGCTGCACCACAACACTGGCTCTAACCAACATGGCCTGAATAGAAGTTCTCATATTTTGACTTTGATTGTTCTTTCTATGTAATAGAGTATAATAATTTCTTTAGACTTGTGACATGGAGATGATAGTAACTACTTTTCAGTAAGAATTTATGTAGTATCAAACTAATGCCCGGTATATAGTAAAGATTCAATACATGTCAACTAATAAATTATTTTCACATTTTCTTTCATGTTTGCATTTTGGAATTTCTTTAACTTCAATCTGAATGAGGAATTACTAACAATCATTTTTTTTTTGTTCCTACAGAGAACCAGAAACTATAAATGGAAAATATTAGAGACTTGTCAGTATATGAAGTTTTTTGAGAAATGTCTGTATTATTTTTCCATAGAAACACTAATGCCGGCGCCGCGGCTCACTAGGCTAATCCTCCGCCTTGCGGCGCCAGCACACAGGCATCTAGTCCCGGTCGGGGCGCTGGATTCTGTCCCGGTTGCCCCTCTTCCAGGCCAGCTCTCTGCTGTGGCCAGGGAGTGCAGTGGAGGATGGCCTGAGTACTTGGGCCCTGCACCCCATGGGAGACCAGGATAAGTACCTGGCTCCCGCCATCGGATCAGCGCGGTGTGCTGGCCGCAGCGGCCATTGGAGGGTGAACCAACGGCAAAGGAAGACCTTTCTCTCTGTCTCTCTCTCTCTCACTGTCCACTCTGCCTGTCAAAAAAAAAAAAAAAAAAAAAACAACTAATAATCTCTGACTCATCAGACTTTATAAATTTTTTTGACCTTCTGATTCTGTAGCTACAGCCTTGAAGCTGCATGCTGTTTTTAATGTGTGTGTTTAAAAATATTCTAAAATTGAATTGTCATAAACTTGGACTGGTTTTTCTGTCTTCAGTCTGTTTTCAAGGCTCTAATTACAAAGGTAGAAACCTAAACTATATGAAAAGGTGATGTAGGTTGATCAGATGGAAGTTATTAATGTTTTCATAGACGTATAGATACTTTTTGAAAACCACATTTAAGCTAAGCAAATATGTGGGCCCAATAGGTTATATAATTGAGAATCCTTGTCTCTCCCACCTCTCACATGTTTTTTCTTTCTTTCTTTTTTTTTTTCTTGGCCTCTTATTTTCACATTGAAAAAAAGAGTGGTGTTTTTGTTGCGGTTTTTAAAATGTGACCTTGATGTTTGTAGGTGGAGAAAGGAAACTATTACTTAAAGCTCTGTTAGCCAGCTTTTGCCGTGTGTACTTTCAGTGCTATGTCTGTGCATTTGAAAGTATTTTCTTTTATTCCTGAAGTGTGGTTTGTCAGGTTCCTCATGAGAAACAAAAGCTAATGGTCCAAGTGGCATTCCATTCACTGTAAAGGAAGACAAGAGGCAGATGTGAATGTAGCACTCAGCTAGTCCGAAGAAAAGTATGTGTGTATCTTCCTGGATCTGGAACTAGCTTTCAGGGTGCAGACCAGGCTGTAGATCTGGCTAGCTTATGTTTGTTACCAAGAAAAAACAAAACAAAGCCATGTATTTTCTCAGCCTCTAATCAAGCCATGCAGTATACCAAAAGGAGACTAGAGGATAGAAGGTAGGCCCTGAAAAAGGAAAAGTTCCTAGAATTGTGAATGTTCTTAGGCTGTGGGTGGCATGTCGTGTTATGTTTGTTACCCAGCAAAGCTCTTTTAGTTTTTTTTTTTTTTTTTTTAAAGATTTAAAGTCATAGTTACACAGAGAAAGAAGGAGAGGCAGAGTGAGAGAGAGGGCGAGAGAGATCTTCCATCCTCTGGTTCACTTCCCAGGTGGCTGCAATGGCTAGAACTGTGACTGTGCCAATACGAAGCCAGGAGCCAGGGACTTCTCCAGGTCACCCACATAGGCACAGGGGCCCAAGGGCTTGGGCCATTTTCCATTGCTTTCCCAGGTCACAGCAGAGAGCTGGATTGGAAGTGGAGCAGCTGGGACTCAAACTGGTGCCCATGTGGGATGCTGGCACTGCAAGCAGCAGCCCCACCCGCTATGCCACAGTGCTGCTCCAAGTTATTTTTTTTAAAGATTTATTTATTTATTTGAAAGTCGGAGTTACATAGAGGAGAAGCAGAGAGAGAGAGAGAGAGAGAGAGAGGTCTTCCATCCGCTGGCCCACTCCCTGACTGGCCACAATGGCCAGAGCTGCACTGATCCGAAGCCAGGAGCCAGGAGCCTCCTCCGGGCCTCCCGTGCAGGCGCAGGGGCCCAAGGACCTGGGCCATCCTCCACCGCTTTTCTCAGGCCATAGCAGAGAGCTGGATCGGAAGAGGAGCAGCCGGGCCTCAAACCGGCGCCCACATGGGATGCTGGCACTTCAGGCCAGGACATCAGCCCGCTGTGCCACGGCACCGGCCCCCTGACTCCAAGTTATTATTATTTTTAAAATTTATTTATTTATTTGAAAGTCAGTTACACAGAGAGAGGAGAGTAAGGTCTTCTATCTGATGGTTCACTCCCCAGTTGGTCGCAACGGCCAGAGCTATGCCGATCTGAAGCCAGGAGCCAGGAGCTTCTTCTGGGTCTCCCACGACGGTGCAGGGGCCCAAGGACTTGGGCCATCTTCTGCTGCTTTCCCAGGCCATAGCAGAGAGCTGGATTGGTAGTGGAGTAGCTGGGTCTTGAACCGCTCCCACATGGGATGCTGGCACTGCAGGCTGGGGCTTTAATCTGCTGTGCCACAGTGCCAGCCCCCCAAGTTATTATTTTTTAACTCCTTGCACTTTTAGTTTCTGGGTTGAGATTTTACAGCCACTTTATTGAAGTAGTCAGAGTTGGGTTGACAAAACTTACCTGATGAATGCATTTATTTTCCGTGACTGTTTACTGTAGCAGAAAAGCCAAGAACTCATGTATGGCCGTTAAAAGTCTTTATATGTGGTCCTACTGAGACTCCACTCCTCACAAGGGAGCATTCTGTTTCTTTTCTGTGTTCATTATTTTCACATTACTTCTCTGAATATGTCTCTCACATAGCCTTGTCTACCTGGTGAATGTTTATACTTCCCCTGACCTCATGATTGCTGCTTCTCCCCTCATTAATATTCATCTTGTCTACCAAAGACTTTCATGTAAGTACATCATATCATTGAGTCCTCATGACAGTCCACACATAAGGAAGCTGGCTCAGAGAGAAGTTTCTTCCTAAGGCAAAATAAGTAATGATTCCAGGTTTCAAAATGATATAAAAATTTATGCTCATACTACTCCGTGCTATTTCACAGTTACATCTTGTGTATGTGTATGCGTCCCCATACAGTAAATTTTTTTCAAAATTTTGATAGGCTCAATCTTTTTTTTAAGCTTTATTTATTTATTTGAAAGAGTTACAGGGAGAGAGGTCTTCTGTTTTCTGATTCACTCCCCAAATGACTGTAATGCTTGGGGCTGGGTCCAGCTGAAGCCAGGAGGCTAGACCCCCTTCCTGGTCTCCCACATGGATGGCAGGGCCCCAGGTACTTGGGCCATCTTCCACTTCCTTCACAGGTACATTATTGGGAGCTAGATCTGCACTAGAGCAGCCAGGACTCGAACCAGTGCTCATTTGGGATGTTGGTGTCACAGGCAGCAGCTTAACCAGCTGTGCCACAACGCCTGTTCCACCCCCCCCATTGTAAAATGCACATAATGTACAATTTACCGTCGTAGCCATTTATAAGTGTACAGTGACCTTAATTTTTGTGTGTTCCTTGCCTGTCTAGAATATTCATTCTCTAAAAATAGGTTCAGTCTTAGAATATCTACATCTTCTAAGCCTTGGGCAACTGCAGTATTTGCAAATACTTAATATTGGGAGGAAGAAGTGATTGTTTGCTCTTGCAGGCTGATAGAACTATTATTTTGATAACAACTGATACAGCTATTTGTAATTATAGCCAGAGTATTTCAATATTAAATTTTCTTTGAGGCTGCAACAGAAACTTAGAAGGGACAACTTCTCGTCTAATAGTCTCATGTAGTTATTTAAGAGTGAAGTTAAAATTATCTGTTCCAGGGAGGGTACTGTGGTGCAGCCAATTAAGCTGCTGCTTTGGATGCCCACATCCCATATCAGAATGCTAGTTCAAATCATGGCTACCCTGTGTTTGATCTAGCTTCCTCAGAGGCAGCAGATGATGGTTCACTACCTACTTGGGAGACCAGGACTGAACTCCTGGCTCCTGGCTTTGGAATGGGCCAGATCTGATTGTTAGACCTTTGGGGAGTGAACTCCTCAGGGAATAGCAACATCTGGAATCACCACATCAAACAATCTGTATGCTGAAAATGAAAAAAAAAAAAAAAAAAGTCAGTGCTAGAAAATAACATAACATTAATGATGCTAGGGTTCCATCCTGTGTTTTTGATTATGTCATGAATGGTTCAGTAGTTACCCTACTATAATCTACACTTTGCTGTCATAGTGAATTGGATTAGTTAGCAGCAACTTGCATATGTTAAGCTCTTACCTATAACATAGCTGCTGCTGTGTTCCCAGTTTATAATGATCTTCTTTGGATCATACGGACCTGTGGTGAAAGAGGGATAAGGCCATCAGTGAAGGAGGGAATGGTTGCTAGTCAGATAAAAGCAATAGATTCCACTTCAGCTCTTTTCTTTAGCATTTTCTTTGTTTTTTGAGTCATCCGATCTTTGTATTTGATCTAGTTACTATGAGTTCAGAATATCGATTGCTTTCAAAAGTTAGATTAGGCTTTGTCTTTAAGACCTCTAGTAAAGTTCTGTAAAGTCCTTTCATTTAGTGTGCAGAATGTAAGGCCCAGAATGGGAAGTGAGTTGCCTAAAGTCATAACTAGAAGTGGCTTGAGGTGGAACCTAGGAACTTTCCCATTACCTCATCTTGCCTTCCCATACCTTCATGTTTTCAGGTCAGTTTATATTAAGCGAATGTTTATTTTCAGTTTCACTTCTGGCAGTTTTTCCAGTATTCAACCTATGTGTAATGATGAATTATTTTCTTATTGCTTCGTGCTATGGTCTGAATGTTTGTGTCTCACTTGAATCCATATGCTGGAATCTTGACTCCCAAGAAGACGCTGTTGGGCCCCAGAGGATTTTGGGGTAATTAGATTTTAAAGTGGGGCCCTCATGAATAGGATTAGTTCTCGTAACACAGATCCTAGAGAGCTCATTTATCTCGTCTAGCACCTGAGGACACAATGAGAGGATGTCATTTATGAACCAGAAAGCTGGCCCTCACTGGGTACCAAGCTGCCAGTCCCTTGGTTTTGGACTTGCTCTTCAGAAATAGATTTCTGTAGATTATAAATCATGTAGCTTATGGAATTTTGCTGTGGCAGCCTGAATGAGCTAAGACACCTGGCATCTCTCCATGGATATTTGATTCTCATTGCTTTTATGTGGAGAGGTTTTAAAGTTGCTCTGAATGAGCCTTCTCAGACTTCTGAGCCACTTTTAGTAGCTTCCAAACTCTGGTGTTTCAGATTCAGTTGTCTCTTTCAGACTGTCAATGCAGAGTCTGTAATGGACTCTGGTTTTTTGATTTTGTGACTTTTCCCCTCTAGATTATGATCTAAGGCAGGGTTGTATTTTCTGTTTACTTACTTTTACATTTGAATACCTTCCATAATATGTCAACCCCTGTTCTGGGCATAGAACATCTCCAGCAGGTAGATAAGGCATAGTTCCTACCTTTTGAAAAACTATCTAGTGGCGGAGGCAGATATTTAAATGATTCCTTTATCATTTGGTGAATGCTGGAAGGTCCTCTTCTGTTTTCCATGTGCATTATTGTGGAATATGAGTGGAAATTTGAAGCATTTATAGTTTTTTAATCAGTGGAGGAGGAGGAAATACAGGCAGGCAAGACAGGATGTGGCAGGTGGGCATTTGGTACAGCAGTTAAGATGGCTCAGTATACTGGAACCCCATATCAGAGTGCTAGAGTTCAAGGCCTGGCTCTGCTTCAGATTCTGCTAATATGTACCCTGGGAGGCAGTAGGTGATGACTCAAGTACTTGGGTCCCTATTACCCACGTGGGAGATCAACATTGGGTTTTGGGCTCCTGGCTTTAGCTTGGCCCAGCCCTGGCTATTGTGAGCATTTGGGAAGGAAACCAGCAGATGGGAGATCTCTGTCGACCTTTCAAATAAATGAAAATAGACTTAAAAACATTAAAAACCAAGAAAGGAGATGTAGCATGTTGATGGTATGGCCAGAACAGCTCATGATTGTAGAGGACCTTAAAAGTTGTCATGTTAGTGGCTGGTTTTGCCAGTGTCCCAAATCGGAGTGCCTGTTTGAGTCCTGGATACTCTGTTTACAATTTGGCTCCCTGCTAATATGCCTAGGAAGACAGTGGATGTGGCCCAAGTGCTTGGGCGCTCCCACCCATATCAGAGGCCAGGATGGAGTTGCTTCCTGGTTTTAGCCTGGTCCATCCCTGGCTGTTGTGGCCAATTGGGGAATAAACCAGTAGTTGGAAAATGTCCCTCTCTTTCTGACACTCTGCCTTTCAATAAAGAGATAAATAAATCTTAAAAGGCATATTTGGGGTGGGCATTGTGATGCAGCAGGTTAGAACACCAATTGGGATGCCCACATTGCATATTGGATTGCCAGTTTGAGTCCAAGGTGCTTCTCTTGGATCTTTTTCTGCTTATGAACATAGGAGGCAGCAGATAATGGCCCAAGTACTTAGGTTCATACTTTCATATGGGGGATAAGGATGGAATTCTTGGTTCCTGGCTTTGGCTTGGCCCACCCATGGGAGTTGCAGGCATTTGAAGAGCGAACTAGTTGATGTGAGATCTCTGTTTTTCCTTCTCTCTCTGTCATTCTGCCTTTCAAACAAATAAATAAAAATGTTACCATGTCTAATTTGACAGGTAGAATTATAGACAGTGAGAGAGAGAGAGAGAGAGAGAGAGAGAGAGAGAGAGAGAAAGAAAGAAAGAGAAAGGTCTTCCTTCTGTTGGTTCACCCCCCAGATGGCTGCTACAGCCAGCGCGTTGTGCTGATCTGAAGCCAGGAGCCAGGTGCTTCCTCCTGGTGTCCCATGCGGGTGCAGGGGCCCAAGCACTTGGGCCATCCTCCACTGCTTTCCCAGGCCACAGCAGAGAGCTGTACTGGAAGAGGAGCAACTGGGACTAGAACCCGGCACCCATATGGGATGCTGGCGCTGTAGGCGGAGGATTAACCAAGTGAGCCACGGCGCCGGCCTAATGTTATCATGTTTTAACAGTCCATCTGCTACTTGAATCTCTGTTCTATATGACTGACAGTTGCTGGTTTGGGTTCTGATTACCCTGCTCTGATGACAGAAGAGGCTCTTACTCCGCTCTAGTACTAGTTTTGCCCTACTTTCGAATTTACTGTTCAGATACTAAGTTGATATCTAATAAGCAGTTACTGTGTGTCATGCCTATGAAAGGTAATGGGAATACAGCCACGAATAAGGCAGATCAGGTTTCTGCTCTGGTGGAATGGTCATATGGTAGAGTCAAACACTGAACAAGTAATCCTATGTTGATGAATGCTTTGAAGAAGCAGCCCAGGTATTATACAGATAATAATAACTGGAGGGTTGACCTTGTATGTGAGACAAAGTTTTTCTGGGGAAATACTTAAACTGGGAAACAAATGAGAAAATAGGCATCATTCCAGGAAGAAAGAACTTTCATCAGCTATGTGTAGAGCACCTGCTATGCCTGCCACTCACTTTGCTTGATTCTTCTCCAGTATGATAGCTGCATACTAGACAAATGTAGCTTAAATTTTTGGGTATGAAGTGTGCTTCAAAATGTGTTTATTCTAATCTGAACAGCATAATTGTTAATGGAAATGTTGCTTCCATTTGTGTGTAAAATTTCCCACATCAGCAAAAATTTAAAATTGTGTCCCTGTTTGATACTTGTTGTATGTTTATATTTTATTTTGCTTTCATTTGAGAAAGAACTGATAATATTAAGTAGAATATGAAAAATATTAAATGGTAATTTCTTGAGTTTTTAAATTAAAAATTATATTTGTTTGGAAGAGAGACAGGCAAAGAGGAAGGGAAGATGAGAGAAAGAGGTATGTTCTATTTGCTGGTTCACTCCCCAAATGCCCACGGTGGCCAGGGTTGGAACAAGTTAAAGCTAGGAGCTTGGAACTTAATCTGAGTCTTCCATGTGCATGGCAGGGACCCAACTACTTGGGCCACCATCTGCTGCCTTCCTAGGCAGATTAGCAGGAAGCTGGATTGGAAGGGGAGTAGCAGGGACCTGAACTGGCACTCTGACGTGGGATGCAAATGTTTTGAGCAGTGGCTCAAAACAGTGGGTTATACTACAACCCCTGTCCCCCAGTGGACATCTTAAATACTGTGCCAAATGCCTTCCCCTCCTATGACTTTTTGCTCCATCTGAACTTGGTAGGCTTACTTACTTTGCGGGCTGGCGCTTTGGCGCAGAGGGTTAATGTCCTGGCCTGAAGCACCGGCATCCCATATGGGCACCGGTTTGAGGCCTGGCTGCTTTACTTCCAATTCAGCTCACTGCTGTGGCCTGGGAAAGCAATACAAGATGGCCCAACTGCTTTGGTCCCTGCACCTGCGGGGGAGACCTGGAAGAAGCTCCTGGCTCCTGGCTTCAGATTGGCACAGCTCCGGCCTTTGCAGCCAATTGGGGAGTGAACCATTGGATGGAAGACCTCTCTCTCTCTCTGCCTCTCCTCTCTCTGTGTAACTCTTGCAAATAAAATAAAATAAACAAATCTTTAAAAAAACATTATTACTTTGGCTATTGTTTATTGAGCTCCTCCTGCTGTGTGCCAAGAATTTTACTAAACATATTGTTATCTTATTTAATCTTCGTTTCAATTCTGTGGTAAGTGTAGTCATCTACCTTTTTATATTAAGGTTAATAAAATGGAGGCTCAGAGAGGGATATATAGTGGGTAAGTGTTATAGCTAGGACTCAAACCCAAATTGACTTCAGAGTATGAATTCTTTCCTGCTGTTTGATACTTTCTTTTTCATATTTGGAGTCAGCCTGTAGTGATTTACAAATCATAATCTTCTTTCCCCTATTGTTTTCCCTTTAGGTTTCTGTCAGGATGAATTGGCTGAGCTCGATCCAGGCACTAGTAAGTTTTGAATGTTACCCAATGTTCATTGGTAAGAAAAAGATGTATGCATGCACTTTTAAATGGATAGCCTAAGGTGTCATTGATAAACTTTTTTGACTCTCAGATTTTATTTCACTTTAATTTGTAATTATGAGATGGGCATTTTATTTCTAACTATGCTTTCTTTTTCTTCTAATGTTGTTCAGTGGCCATGATTTATCCTTTTAGTAGAAAGTTGGTTATTAGCCAGACATTTCTATTTAATATCCTCCTATGAAACTAGCAGCAGCAAGAATTGTACTTTCATTTCTGCACACATATACAACTATCTTCTCACAACTACTCTTCAAAAGTTAATTTTGACAGTTTATTTAAAAGTAAGATTATGCCTGGGTAGGAAATTTGCAATTGAGAAATCTTTGTATCACAGTTTAATTTCTATGGCATTTGTGTCCACATTTTTAAGATTAAGATATAAGAATTACTATTTCAAGGTCTAATAAAATAATGCTCTTCAGGATTATGTAGACATTGAGCATATAGATAAATCATTGTTTGAGTTTTCAGTGCTCTTAAAATGGGGCTTGTATCATTCTGGGACATGGATATAATTGTTAGAAATAGGATGTGGGAGTATCTAGTGGTTAACAGATCTTATTTTGCTATAATTCCAAAAGCTCAAATGGTAATTTAGATTAAGACTCTGTGAGATGCTCTAGAATTATTTTTCTAGTTGTAGTACTTTTTAGGGTCATAGGTCTGGCTGTGTGTCACCAACCTGCTGTTAAAGTGATTAAACTCACCTTTTCACCATGTTGGCTAATTTCAGTTCTGAGGGTTGGGACTTTTGAAGAATCCATGTTTCTTCAGCTAACACTATTAATTATGAGAGAAAACAATCCTATGATGCTGACCAAACAACAGGAAACTAGATTTGTCTTTGAATATACTATTTTCTCATTCTCCTTTATAGCCTTTACTTAAGCAGAAGAAAAGATAAATTCAGTTGTTTTCTTAGTCACACTCCTTTCCTAAGAGCATTTTTGAAAACTAGGAAGGACATTGAGATGCTGTGTAACCTTTCAGGCAACTACACATAAAACATGCCAAATAGTGAAAAACTATTTGTGTATTGTTTCTTCTCTAGGCCCAGCTCTAGACTCCAGGGATACACAGAAGAGTAACTGTGATTCCTGCTCTCATCTATTAATAGTCTGTTGGAAAGTATTTTAAAAAACATGTTTAAACCTCAGATTTAGCATGTAGTAATTAAGTTTATCTCCTTTTTTTTTGTGCTTAGTAACAATTGAAAATAACTAATGCCTATTTTCTGAGAGAAGGCTGTTGATACTGTGACAAAGATTACTGTTTAAGTGTTCTTTCTGGACCAGGCGTCCTGTCTAGCTGGTCTAACGTTTCCTCATAGACTCCCTGGCTAGAGGTGGTGATTTTCACACCTCTCTATTGCATGAGAATGAACAGATAGTGAAACATACTTTTATATATTAATATAGAATGAGACTCTAATTCTACTTAGTATATGTGGATCATATTCTCAATAATTCCTGTATTACTTTTGTGAAGATTAGTAGTATTTTTATTTTCTCTTTTTGATTATTATAATGATAAATAAGCAAAAGCAAAATCTTATCTGTCTGTACCAGTCTTGGGGTTATGCTCCAGCCCTACCAAGTGATAGGAACTTCAAGATTGAGGTGGAGTGTGTGTTGTGTTAAATTGGTTATGATGATTTTAAAAAGATTTGCCTGAAATGCAGAGAGGTACAGGTGGGTAGGGAGATCTTCTGTTCTGTGGTTCACTCCTCAGATGGGCTGCAACAGCCAGCGCTAGGCCAGGCCAAAGCCAGGATCCAGGAGCTCCATCCTGGTCAACCACGTGTAGGCAAGGGCCTAAGTACTTGGACCATCTTTTGTTGCTTTCCTAGGCACATTAGCAGGGAGCTGAATTGAAAACAGAGAACCTGGGACTTAGATCAGCACTCCTACATAGGACGTTGGCATTGTGAGCTGTGGCTTATCCTGCTGTGCTCAAAACCAGGCCCTGGTTATGATTTTTGGTACTTCGAATTCTTTGGATTCTGACTGAGAAGGAATAACATCTCTTGTTAATACTTCACGACTTTTGCACATTAGATTGAGAATAATAGGATTCTCTCTGTGTCCTGTCTTTGGAGTTTGGAGGCTCCCATGTTTTTCCTCTCCTTTCTCCCATTTCCTGATAGAGAAAGCCTGCTCGTGCTTACTTATTTTGGAACAGGAGATACCTTCATTGTTAATTTCTAGTTGTGCTTGGTGTTGGTTGTAGACAGCAAGTTGGGGAGAACAGAGATGTTAGAACTAGTTGAAGAAAGACTCATTTTGTCCAGTTCCAACTGCCTTTTTTAGAAACCTTTCTGTGATGGAGCAGATGGGTAACCATGCTTAGAATATGGGCAACTGTTCACAGTCCAGCTGCCTTCCTATGATTCTGGGAGTCCAATGTTGTGGTACAGGTTCAGGCTAAGTTCATTTCTACAAGAAGGGTCCCTGTACTATGCCCATTAGCATAAGCTAGGGCCAAGGGCAGTCAAAGGTCAAGAGAGTTCAAAACATCATAACCTTTCTGTGCTTCTCTTTCTAAATAACCCCTGTCTGCCCTGCTCCCCGAATTTTTTCCTCAGCCATCATGTTTACTGTGTAGTTGTAAAATTCAAGAGAACAAGGACTGATTTCATACAAGGGAAGTTTGAGAATAGGAGTCATTGTTGCTTAAAACAGGAGAAATAATTGATTTATGTTTGGGGGCCAATTAGGCTATAAAACAGGAACAGTAAAGGGACCTGTGACTGCAGGACAGCTCCTTGCTCTGATTTCTGTCTCACAGACAAGGGGCTCCCCACTAAAGGCTGTCAACTTTCTAAGCTAAATTATTAATTCTTTTCATGCCTCTCAGGGATTGTAAACAGCACATAATACACAGAAACAATTGGTACTGTTCAGTTATTGGCCAGATACAGGGTCAAAGGGTAAATAGTTGGATTAGTAACAGCTGTTCTTCCTTCCCAGTCAAACTTTGGTCTTTTATTATCTATTTCAGCAAGGCTGTTCCTGAATTTTTGGCCTACAATTTCTCTCGTAATATAATTCTGTGAATAATTACATCAAGATTAAATATTGGACAAAATTGAAGATACCATTTTAATACAGTCTGATAAACTGAAGATAAACATTCTTTGTGATGTATACTGACCATATTGACTGATGTTCAAAGGATAGGATCCCAAGGAAAGTAGCTACTTAAAGTTAAAACAGATTAGTTTTTTTTAACCAGTAGAAGATCTTGGTACAGCTTGATAAAAGGAAAAAATTGCTTTTGTTTAAACTGAGAGTAGAATAATGTGTGCTTATTGCTGAAAACACTGAAAGAAAAATGGGAGTCTCTGTGATCCTACCTCCTAGAAGTAACCATTATTTCTCATTAGCGAATGTCCTTCCAGTTTGTGTCTGATCTTTACCTTTTTTTTTTTTTGAAGTTAAAGTTACTGAAGAGAAGGACTTTTTGAATTCTCTTTCCCCTTCTATATCTCCTACATCTATTCTTACTTCCTATTTTACAAGAAATTATAGAGTGAATGCATTTTTCTTTTATATGTATTAAACAGACCTGGACAAAAAATATTTATTTGTTTATTTGAAAGGCAGAGTTATGGAGAAATGGGGGGCGGGTGCAGAGAGTGAAAGAAAGAGATCTTCCGTGTGCTGATTTACTCCCCAAGTGGCTGCCATGGCCAAAGCTGAGCCAGGAGCTTCATCCTGGTATCCCATATAAGTGACGGGGGCCCAAGCAGTTGGGCCATCTCCTGATGCTTTTCCTGGGCCATTACCAGGGAGCTGGATTGGAAATGGAGCAGCTAGAACATGAACTGGGATGCCAGCTTAATTTACCAGTGAACATATTTGTTTATAAATCTTTCACCTGCACTTTAAATGAGTAGTTTAGCTTTTTTTTTTTTTTTTTTTTTTTTTTTTTAAGATTTATTTACATCAGAGGCAGAGAGAGAGAGAGAGAGAGAGAGAGAGAAGTCTTCATATGTTGGTTCACTCCCCAAATGGCTGCAATGGCTGGAGCTGCACCAGGAGCCTGGAGCTTCTTCCAGATCTTCCATGTGGGTGCAGGGGCTCAAGCACTTGGGCCATCTTCCACTGCTTTCCCAGGTCATTAGCTGGAAGCTATATTGGAAGTGGAGCAGCCAGGACTCATACCTGCACACATATGGGATGCCAGCACTGCAAGCGCTGTAATCTTGATTAAGTTATTTTAATCTCTCTGCCTTCGTTTTCTCAAGGGGACAATGCATAAAAATTTATTCCCATTTTATAAGCCTATTGTGAAGTTGTAAGGGTAGGTGTTTGGTGGAGTGGTTGAGTTGCCACTTGTGACACTCACATCCCGTGTTAGAATGCCTGGCTTGTATCCCAGCTGCTCCTTCTGATTCAGCTTTTATCCTGGGAGGTAGTAGATAATAGCTTAAGTACTTGAATCCCTGCCACCCATGTGGGAGGACCTGGATTGAGTTCCAGGTCCCTGGCTTTTGCCTGGTTCAACTCTGGCTGTTGCAGGCATTTGGGGCATGAACCAGCAGATGAAAAATATTTTGTCTTTCTGTGTCTGCCTTTCTAACAAAAATGAAAGATAATTTTTTTTTAATTTTTTTAATTTATTTTTTTTTATTTTTTTTTTGACAGAGTGGACAGTGAGAGAGAGAGACAGAGAGAAAGCTCTTCCTTTGCCGTTGGTTCACCCTCCAATGGCCGCTGCGGCCAGCGCACTGCGCTGATCCGATAGCAGGAGCCAGGTACTTATCCTGGTCTCCCATGGGGTGCAGGGCCCAAGTACTTGGGCCATCCTCCACTGCACTCCCTGGCCACAGCAGAGAGCTGGCCTGGAAGAGGGACAACCGGGACAGAATCCGGCGCCCCGACCGGGACTAGAACCCGGTGTGCCGGCGCCGCAAGGCGGAGGATTAGCCTAGTGAGCCGCGGTGCCGACAAAAATGAAAGATAAATAAATTTTTAAAAAGTGAAGTAATATGTGAGAAGGAAGCATTTAGAAAAATGCTTGTCAAATATTAAGTGTGTGCTGTTCTAGGCTATGTAGTATAAAGTTGAATTTCTCATCCTGTTTGCACTAATGAGCTGTTGTAGACACATTTCATTCAGTTAAACTAGCCTCTGTTCCTTAATGACAAAGATGAGTCATTCCAGATGTTAATAAGTGTTAAGTTACTTCTTCAAATTAATGTGTGGGATCTTCAGCAAGCTCATGGAAAGTATTATGGAAAAAAGTATGCTTGGATTTAAAAAAATTTGCAAGAAAATAAGTTTATGTTTTAATTCCACCTTCCATGAATTTTTGGAAGTACCTCATGGTTCAGTCACAGGGACATAAGTCATATATGCTTGGCCAAGACTGTTTACCATCTCATTGACTGTTAGAGTGTTTGATCCCCTTCCCGCAAGCAGTGGCAGGTAACCTTCCAAGTGACTATCTGCCAGCCCATTTAACCTGTCAGGAGACTAAAGAAGTCACCTCTGAGCTTATTTAAAACAAATAATACTCAGATTAGATTATGCACTTTATCTTTGATCAGTACCAAGGTGTTATAGAAAGGATGCTGAGGAAAAAAATTTTAATTTAAAATGGTACTACTTTTAAAACACTGTATATTTGAGATTCTTGCTGACTCAGATCTTAAAAAATAAGATATATTCTGATGAAGAACCTAGATAATTGAGTATTTTAATTTTTATTAACTTTATTTGAGAGACAAAGGAATAACTCCCATCTGCCATGGGTTCTCTCCCCAAATGCCTGTAATGGCCGGCTAGGGGTGATCAAAGCTGGGAGCTGGAAACTCGGTCCAGATCTCTCATGTGGGTGGCAGGAATCCAATCACTTGCTGCTTACCAGGGCTGCATTAGCAGGAAGCTGGAGTCAAGAGCTGAGCATTGAACCAAGGCAGTTTGATATGGGAGGCAGGGTCTTAACCTCTAAGCCCCATGCCTGCCACAAATGAAATTTTAAGAGACTTGAGGGGTGAGTGAATGGTGCCTGGGTTCATGTTCCAGCTCTGCTTCCAAAACTAACTTTCTGGTAATACATACCCGGGAGGCAACAGTGGCAGCTTAAATAGTTGGGTCCCTGCCACCCATGTGGGAGACCTAGATTGAGTTGCTAGTTCCCAGCCCTGGCATGGCTCTACCCTGGCAGTTGTGGGTATTTGGAGAGTGAACCAGCAGATGGGAGATATCTCTCTCTCTGCCTTAGAGATAAACTAATTTGTATTAAGAAAGAGAGACTAGGCTGGTGCCGCGGCTCACTAAGCTAATCCTCTGCCTGCGGTGCTGGCACACCAGGTTCTAGTCCCAGTTGGGGCACCAGATTCTGTCCCGGTTGCTCCTCTTCCAGTCCAGCTCTTTGCTGTGGCCCAGGAAGGCAGTGGAGGATGACCCAAGTGCTTGGGCCCTGCACCCGCATGGGAGACCAGGAGGAAGCACCTGGCTCCTGGCTTCGGATCAGCGCAGCGCACTGGCCACAACGCGCCGGCTGTAGCGGCCACTTAGAGGGGTAAACCAACGGAAAAAGGAAGACCTTTCTCTCTCTCTCTCTCACTGTCTAACTGCCTGTCCGAAAAAAAAAGGGGGACTTGAGTGTTAAATTAGTCTTTGGCCTCTCTTGCCATACTGGTAGATACATACCTACCAAACAGGCATCCCTGAATGGTGGTGGGATGAACAGACCAGATAAAAGATAGCTTCAGATTAAGACAGCCTGTTACCATGCACTTGGTCTGCCTTTCAATTCAGTTGTATCTTGGCATCCCAAGGAGACTTTTTGTGGAATCTTTGCATTTCAGAGTTCTCAGAAGATTCTATCCAAAAATGCCAGTATTCTGTCTCATGTCCAAATGGATACACTCCAAGTTGTCAAACTACATGTCAACATTCTTGGTCTTAGAAAGTAGTCTATAAGCTCAAGTGTTATCTGCAGAAAGTGAATTTAAGGCTGAATGTTAGCTATCAGGAAAAGGAATTACAATTTATGAGGCATTTGTTATTTTCTACATACTGTACCTATTCAGGAGGTGTGAGAGGGTTACATCATCTACAGTTGTCCAGTTTCAAGTTTAACTTGTAATACCTAGTCCATTTAACACAGTATTTGTCCCTTTCTTCTTCTCTACTCACTGTGTGCTGAACTGAAATACACAGAGACTGCCCTCAAGGAATTCTGGTTCAATCAGAAAGGTAGACTGTAAACTTGATGTGGCTGTTATCACATAATAGTTAATACTTATTAAACACAAAGTACATTTTTCATTAAACACCCACCATAAGGTTATTTTTAAAAGATACTATCTTTACAGATGAGTTTTCTTTTAAAAAAAAAAGATTTTATTTATTTGACAGGCAGAGTTACAAAGAGAGGGAGGGGGAGAGAGGGAGAGGGAGACATAGAGAGATCTTCCATCTGTTGGTTCACTTCCCAAATGGTCAGGCCAAAACCAGGAGCCAGGAGCTTCATCCAGATTCTCTCACATGGGAACAGGGGCCCAAGCACTTGGGCTATCCACTGCTTGAGCCAGGAGCCTGGAGCTTCATCTGGGTTTCCCATGTGAATACAGGAGCCCAGGCACGTGGACCATCATGTGCTGCTTTCCCACGTGCATTAGCAGAGAGCTGGATCGGAAGTGGGTCCAGCATTGGAGGTGGCGGCTTAACCTGCTATGGCACAACACTGGCCCTACAGATGAGTTCTATGAGGGTTAACCTGAAGAGGTTAAATGACACACCCCAATGTATATAGTGAAGTATCTGAGACTTCAGAGTCTTTTACAACTAATCTATTTTCTCTCTAGCTGTCTTGATTGTGACCACTCTCAAATGCAAATAGTTTAAGGTGGTATAATGTTTTCTGACATTTATAATGGAGCTTTTTTTGTATGCGAAAGAATAAAGGCCATGTTCAAAGTGTTTTGGGCCTCTTTTATATATACTAGATGATTTTGGGCACAAAATAAACAATTCCTTTTGAATAGGTTCTCAAAGAGTTTTTTTATGGCCCAGCTTTAGGATTATTCCACTGTTTATCAGACAGATTCTTCCTGAAGCAAATTACTATAAATTCACAAATCTCCCTTACTCTACAACATCCGTTAATAATTTAGCTATTTTGTATTCATATTTTTTTTTTAGATTTATTTTATTTATTTGAAAAACAGAGTTACAGAGAGAGGTAGAGACAGAGAGAGAGGTCTTCCATTTGCTGGTTCACTCCCCAGATGGCCGCAATGGCTGGAGCTGCGCCGATCTGAAGTCAGGAGCCAGGAGCTTCTTCTGGGTCTCCCATGTGGGTGCAGGGGCCCAAGGACTTGGGCCGTCTTCTGCTGCTATCCCAGGCCACAGCAGAGAGCTGGATTGGAAGAGGAGCAGCCGAGACTGGAACTGGCACCCATATGGGATGCTGGTGCTTCAGGCCAGGGCTTTAACCTGCTGTGCCACAGTGCCGGCCCCTCATAAAATTTTTTAAGAAGATTTATTTGAAGGGTGGAGGCAGAGTCAGAGGCAGAGAAGTCTTTCATTCTCTGGTTCCTTTCTCTGATGGCTGCAGTAGTCAGGGCTAAGCCAGACAGAAGCAAGGAGCTTCATCCATGTCTCTCATGTAGGTGCAGGGGCCCAAGGACTTGGGCCATCCTCTGCTGCTTCCTCAGGCACATTAGCAGGGAGCTGAATTGGAAGTGGAGCAGCTGGGTCTTGAACCAGCGCGCATTCAAATGCTGGTACTGCAAACGGCAGCTTAACTCTCTGTTGCCACAGTACCAGGTCCCTGTAAAATTTTTAAGAATACTTCCAAAGCTTTGGCTGCATCTGCTACATCACTGCTAGATCAGGGCTCCTGAATGTGGCCTTTTGCTGGGGAGTTCCCTTCTGATAAGGATTCTTTTGAACAGGGTTGGGGTGGTATGAGCTCCAGAGCTTAGGCTGAACCCTCATCTCCTTGACCTCTGCCCCTGTTTCAGAGTTTATACTGACTTGGTGGGGACTCCTTTGGAACCAAGAGTTTAGCACTTGTTTACAGTTGATGAGAAGATAGTTGCATTCAAAGGCGGGAGTTGGGTCCTTGGATAGTCATGGTTGCCTTCTGACCTTATCTCTGGTGGGTGCAGGGAATGCTTGCACATCCAAGTCTAGAGATTTATAATGGATGACCAAGAAAGAATGAGAAGAAACTGGGAGGCTAGGTAGGTTATTGCAGTTGTGCTTCTATAGCTGCAGTGTATAACATTTTGAGATCAGAGAAAAATTTGTATGAACCCTGCTTTTATTTGATTAAAAAAAAGCTAAAAGTGATTGCTTAATTCAATATATGATGTAATGGGAGTCTGTGAGAATTTGTCTTTGTCTTTTGATGTTTCACCAAAGAGAAAATCTGTGTTGGGCAAACATACCAATAGTAGAGGGACACCCTAGATTAAAACCTCCCTCTTCGAAGTAATATGTAGTTTTACAAGTCATCATTTTCTGTAAAAGTTAACTTGGGGTACTTAAGAGTACAGCAGCTTAGCCCCAAATGAGTCCTCATATCCCTTTTTGGTTTTACACTTTGGTCAAGTAAGACCATTCTTTAGCCAGTCTACCTAAGTTTTTGTTTGTTTTGTTTTTTGATCCAGTATTTGTTGTAGATATGAATCTGAAAGAGAAGGTGTTTCTCTCTTTGAAGGAAGCTGACAGTCACTTGAACCAGAACTGAATACAGGAAATAGACATAGGAAAAAGAGAAACTGCAGAATAATAAGATTCAAATGTTATGTGTTTTTCATCTGTTAGCACAAGACTTCATGTGCTAAGCATGGTCTGGCCTATAGGTATATTTTGTTTGACTTGCAGGATGTTTAAATAAGAGCATCTTTGTTGTCAGCATTTAAAATCTGCAAGAATTTCATGAAATCTGGATTTTTGATTTTCCTGTGAACAGTGAGCCTGTATTTGCATGTGGCATCTGTTGGCTGAATCAGCGCAATGACTCTCTTTTAAGTTTGTTGCAGAGCCATGTGTGATCTCTTTTACCCAGTCTTCTGTAGACCTCTTGAGTTTGCAACTCCTACAAATAAGACATAATTTTCAGTGCTGATGAGGTTATGGGACACTCTTAAGTGTAATCTGGTAAGGTCTGGCAAAACTCATGATATGCACAACTATGATTTAACAGTTTAAAATTTAGAAATAAAATTTAAAATTACCGATTTAGCAGCCCACCTAGAGATTTATTCTTAAGAAATGACAGTTATGCAATATATACATTCACAGATACTTCTTTCAGCATTTATAGTAGTAAAAGAATTGGAAACACCTAAAAAGTTTAATGGGACAGTTAAATGGATTGTGTTTACCCATGCAGTGGAATAACAGATTAAGAAGGTGGTCAGAATCAGCCCTGAAGGCATTTGGATCTGGCTAAAAAGCCCATGAGAGCATTTCAGGCATGGAAAGCCAAGACACTGTGGCAAAAAATGGCCTACATGAAAGATCTCTGTGAGTGAGATTGCAGTAGAAAGAAGGGACCATCAAAGAAGGAGGTACCTTTCTCCGAAGGGAGGACAGAACTTCCACTTTGATTATGGCCCTGTCTAAATACTGACAAAGTTTGTGGACTCAAGAGGCTTCCATAGCCTTGGCAGCTCATGACAAGAGCCTCGGGTGATCACTGACATCATAAATAAGAGTGTCAATTGTTAAATCAACAACAGGAGTCACTGTGCACTTGTTCCCCATGTAGGACCTCTGTCCTTAATGAGTTGTACTATGAGAATAAATGGTAAAACCTGTCTTCAAACTGTACTTTATACTTTGTGTGTGGGTGCAAACTGTTGAAATCTTTACTTAATATAGAGTTGATCTTCTGTATATAAAGATAATTAAAAATGAATCTTAATGAAGAATGGGATTGGAGTGGGAGTAGAAGGTGGGATGGGAGTGGAGGTGGGAGGGTGGGTATGGTGGGAAGAACTGCTACATTTCTAAACCTGTACCTATGACATTTATATTTATTAAATACAAGCTTTCTAAAAAAAAAAGTGGAATTTTTTTTATTTTTGACAGGCAGAGTGGACAGTGAGAGAGAGAGACAGAGAGAAAGGTCTTCCTTTTGCCGTTGGTTTACCCTCCAATGGCCACCGCGGCCGGCGCGCTGCAGCCGGCGCACCACGCTGATCCGAAGGCAGGAGCCAGGTACTTCTCCTGGTCTCCCATGGGGTGCAGGGCCCAAGTACTTGGGCCATCCTCCACTGCACTCCCTGGCCACAGCAGAGAGCTGGCCTGGAAGAGGGGCAACCGGGACAGAATCCGGCGCCCCGACTGGGATTAGAACCCCATGTGCCAGCGCCGCAAGGTGGAGGATTAGCCTATTGAGCTACGGCGCCAGCCAAAAAGTGGAATTTTAGTCCAATAGAAGATATACTGAACTGTTAAACTTATTGTTCCACTATTTTGCATATGACATCTATAAAGACTTAAATTGGTCAATAAATGTATGATGTCACTAAAAACTTGGGACTTAATGAGTTAATAGTGGTATTTTTTAGGAAAATGAAATTACAAAGAAACTTTCATTATCTATGCATTTTAACTTTCTTATAAGGATCTTGTATTAACAGAAAGGATTTGTATTTTTTGAAAGGATTTATTTATGTGAAAGGCAGAGTGATGGGAGAGTGATGGGGTAAAGGGGTGGGAGGTGGGAGGTGGGGGGAGAGGGAGAGAGAGAGGGAAAGAAGATTGGAGGGAGGGAGGGAGAAGTATCTTCCATTCTCTGGTTGTTTCCCCAAATGATGCAATGGCTTGGGTAGAAGCCAGGAGCCCAGAGCTCCATCTGGGTCCCCAACATGGGTGGCAGGGGCCCAAGCACTGGGACTATCCTCCTCTGCTTTCCCAAGCACATTAGCAGGGAGCTGGATCAGAAGCAGAGCAGCTGGGACTCAACCAGCACTCTGATATGGGATGCCAGTGTCACAGGCAGTAAGTAACTTAACCCTCTGTGCTGCAGCTTTGGCCCCAGAGCACAGATTTTATTTTCAGAATTCTCTTACCTTGAAATTGTTATAAGGAAGGGGAATCAGAGTCTTCCAGTAGTAGCAATGATTTTGAAGCCCAAGAAGATAGTAAAAGCCTAGAGTAGCAGTTTAGTTCTCTATTTGGCAATGTTACTTCCATTCACACATCCAGCCATTGGTCTCCTTTTTAGTGCTGGGAGGCTTGAGTTAGTACTGCTGAGAATGAAGGGAGATGTTAGTAGTTTCTTACATGAATTGTCTGCCCTAGCAGTTGCAGGGTTAATTACTGAAGGTGACCTTGGCAGAATGCTTGGTGAATGGTGTAGTGGGAAAAAAAAACAAAGAAAATTTTTACCCTGGCTTTGCCACTTCTTTCATTAATGGTCATAAGAAATCTATGAAACTAAATTTCTTTATCCATAAAACAGTACTAATTACTGTTAGGTATTATTTTAAAAAAATGAGATAATAAATGTGGATCACCCAGCATTTGGTTGCTGTTGTCATTCCTGTATGTTTCTCTTTGTTGAAATATTGGACAGAGGACTTCCAGCTTCTTTTTGTTGATACTTAATAAACATTTATTCTGTGCTAATGACTGGAAAACATTGTCTCAATTACTCTTCCCAGCAGCTCTAGGAGATTGACAGTTACATTTAGCCAAGGTCACACAGCTGCCAAGTGGCAGAGCTGAAATCTCTATGATCCCAAAGCCCATGTCTTTTTTCTTTTAAAATATGAGGTATGATTTACATGTAATGAAATATACAAATCTGAGGAACAAGCAGTTTTCCTGAATGCTTGCACCCTTATAATTCATATTCCATCAAGATATAGACGATTTCTATCCCTTTAGAAAATTTCCTCCTGCTTTTTCCTAGTTGATCCCCACTAATGTACCCCAAGAAGCTGTCATGGTAGATTTTTGCCTGTTTAAATTATCATATGCATAGAATTATACAATATATGATTTAGTGTTTTTTTTTTTCAATATATTTGAAACTTATCCATGTTTTTGCAGTTGCTGATAGTTCATTTCTTTTTTTTTTAAGATTTAAAAAAAATTTATTTGAAAGGCAGAGTTAGAGAGGGAAAGAGAGAGGGTAGGGGGGGCAGAGAAAGAGAGATAGAGATATCTTCCATCTGCTGGTTTACTCCCCAAATTGCCTTAACAGCAAGGGGCTTGTCCAGACTAAAGCCAGAAGTCAGGAGCTTCTTCCAGATCTCCAAAGTGGGTGCAGGGGCCCACACATTTGGGTCATCCTCTGCTGCTTTCCCATGTGCATTAGCAGGGAGCTGGATCGGAAGTGGATCAGCTGGGTCTCTAACCAGTGCCTGTATGGAATGCTGGCATTGCAGATGGGGGCTTTACCCACTATGCCGGCCCCAGTTCATTTCTTTTTGTTGCTGCCTAGTACTCTATTGACTAATTTACAATGTGATTGTACTTATGTGATTTTAATTTTAATTTTCCTGATGACTAATTATGGTGGTCACTTTTTCAGGTATCTATTGGCCATTCATATATCTTTATTTTTTTAAACTTTTATTTAATAAATATAAATTTCAAAAGTACAACTTTTGGATTATAGCGGCTCCCCCCCCCATAACCTCCCTCCCACCTGCAACCATCCCATCTCCCACTCTCTTTCCCATCCTTCATCAACATTCATTTTCAATTATCTTTATATACAGAAGATCAATTTAGTATATACTAAGTAAAGATTTCAACAGTTTGCACCCACACAGACACACCAAGTATAAAGTACTGTTTGAATACTAGCTATACCATTAATTCGCATAGTACAACACATTAAGGACAGAGATCCTACATGGGGAGTGGGGAGTAAGTGCACAGTGACTCCTGTTGTTGATTTAACAATTGATACTCTTATTTATGATGTCAGTAATCACCCAAGGCTCTTGTCATGAGCTGCCAAAGCTATAGAAGCCTCTTGAGTTCACCAACTCCGACCTTATTTAGACAAGGCCATAGTCAAAGTGGAAGTTCTGTCCTCCCTTCAGAGGAAGGTACCTCCTTCTTTGATGGTTCCTTCTTTCCACTGTGAGTGATCTCACTCACAGAGATCTTTCATTTAGGTCATTATTATTATTATTTTTTTTTTGCCACAGTGTCTTGGCTTTCCATGCCTGAGAAACTCTCATGGGCTTTTTAGCTGGATCCAAATGCCTGAATGCCTGAATGGCTGATTCTTAGGCCCGAGTGCTGTTTTACATTCATATATCTTTAAAAATGTGTGTTTAAATCTATAAAAAAAATACTATTAAAAAAAATGTGTGCTTAAATCTTTTGACCATTAAAAATAAATCATGTTTTTTGTCCAGTTATTGATTTGTAGGTGTTTTTTCTATTTTGATACAGTTCATCAGGTATATATGTTGTGAATATTTTCTGGTCTGTGGCTTTCTTTTTTAGTTTTTAATATGTTTTGAAATGAGCAGAATTTTAAATTTTTGTGAAATTCAATCTATTCACTTTTTATTTGTGATTAATGTTTTCTATGTCCTCCCTAAGAAGTCATAACCTGAGCTGAGGTTGCAAAGTTTTATGTTTTTTCCTAGAAATTTTATGATACTGGCTTTTACATTTATGTCTAATTTATCTAAGTTAATTTTTTAGTGTGTTAGGTAGGAATCAGTCTTTTTAAAATATGAATATTCATTTGTTCCAGCACCATTTGTTGACAAAGCTTTCCACACTGAATATTTTGATTCTCTCGCTGAAAAATAATTTGTGTGAATTTATGGACTCAATGTTCTCTTTTATTTTATTTTTTTAAATTTTTTGACAGGCAGAGTGGACAGTGAGAGAGAGAGACAGAGAGAAAGGTCTTCCTTTTGCTGTTGGTTCACCCTCCAATGGCCACCGTGGCAGGCGCGCTGCGGCCGGCGCACGGTGCTGATCCCAAGGCAGGAGCCAGGTACTTCTCCTGGTCTCCCATGGGGTGCAGGGCCCAAGTACTTGGGCCATCCTCCACTGCACTCCCTGGCCACAGCAGAGAGCTGGCCTGGAAGAGGGGCAACCAGGACAGAATCCGGCGCCCTGACTGGGATTAGAACCCGGTGTGCTGGCGCCGCAAGGCGGAGGATTAGCCTAGTGAGCCGCGGCGCCGGCCTCAGTGTTCTCTTCATTAATCTTTTTACAAATAACATTATGTCTTGCTTATTGTAGCTTTATGATGAATTTTGAAGTTAGATGTGTTAGTTCTTCATATTCTGTCTTCCTTTTCAAAGTTGTTTCGGGGGCTAGTGTTTGACCTAATGGTTAAGATGCCTGTTAGGTTGGAGTGCCTGAGTTTAATACTCAGCTCTGGCTCTTGATTCCAGCTTCCTGCTAATGTGGATCCTGGGAGGGAGTGGTGATGCTTCTTGCTGTCTTGCTACCCATGTGGGAACTGGCTCCCCTGCCTTGGCCTCCCAGCCATTATGAGTGTTTCCCCAGCAGCAGAAGGGATCTCTCTCTCTCTTCCTTCCCTCCCTCCCTCCCTCCCTCCGTTTCAAAGAAGAAAAGAATTCAAAATTGTTTTGACTATTTTGGCTTTTTCTGTTTTTGTTTTCATTTCCATATAAATTTTAAAATTGGCTTGAATATCAACTTTTCTTTTCTTACAAGAAATCCTGCTGAAATCTTGATTGAGTTGCATTGATCCTATCAATTTGTGAAGAATTGAAATCTTTTAATCCATGAATTCAGTTTATCTCTCCACTAATTTAGGTCATTTTAATTTTTTCCTGTTAATGTTTTAAAAAATTTTGAGATCTTATATATTTTTGTTTAAACTCATTCATAAGTATTTTTTTAACGCTAAATGGTATTGTTTTAAGTGTTTATTTCCCAATTGTTTATTTCCACTATATGGAAATACAATTGATTTTTGTATATTGAGTTTGTGTTTTGTTTTACTGTTAAATTTGTTTACTAGTTCTAGTAACTTTAAAATATAAATTCCCTGAGACTTTGTATATATCTGTGAATAAAGGCAGTTTTATTTCTTTTTTGATGCTTATGACTTTTGTTATTTTTCTTATTGCACTGGCTAAGATTACTAGTACAGTGGAAGGCTTGCTAAGAGTAAAATTCTTGGATTGTTCTTGATCTTAGGGGAAAAGTGTTCAATTTCACTGTCAAATATGATATTAGCTGTATAGTTACGATTTTCTTTTCCCCTTTTGCTTTTTTTAAATTTGGTAAAATGAACTTGCTATTGTCTTAACCATTTTTGAGAGTCAGTGGGATTAAGTACACTCACATCATTATACAATTGTTTCCAGTATCCATCCACAGAACTCTTCTTGTATTGCAAAACTGAAATTCTGTACTCATTAACAATGCCTACCTATTCTCAGTCCCTGGTGACCACCATTCTACTTTTTATCTCTATGAATTTGACTATTCTACGTAGCTCATTTAAGTGGAATTGTGTAGTATTTGTCATTTTCTGATTGGTTTATTTCATTTAGCCTAAGTTTAACAGTTATCCATGTTGTATCATGTATTATAATTTCCTTTTAGGGTTGAATAATATTCCATTGTATGTATTATATGTTTTGTTTATTCATTCACTGATGGACACTTAGTTTGCAGCTGTGTTTGCTGCTGCTATGAATGTGAGTATACATTAGTATATCTCCTTTTCAAAAAATTTGTTGAATTGATTTGAAAGAGAAAGCGACATTTTCTATCTGCTTGTTTGTTTTTTTTTTTCCTCAAATACTTGAAAAGTTGGGACTGGACCAGGCTTGGAAGTTGGGAGCTGGGAACCCAGTCCCATGTGGGTGGCAGGGACCCAGTTATTTAAGCCATCATCTATTGCCTCCTAGGTTGCACTTTAGCAAGAACCTGTTATCGGGAGCAGAGCTAGAATTTGACCCCAGGCAGTGCGATATGGAACTGTGGTGTCCCAGGCAGTGTCTCAACCACAATGCCAAGTGCTCACCCCCATTGTATCTCCGAGTCCCCACTTGGAATTATGTTGGATAATTGCTGGACCTGGACCGTGTAATTCTGTTTTTAGTTTCTGAGGAACTGCCAAACTGTTTTCCGTAGTGGCTTCACTATATTCCCGCCAGTACTGCACGTGAATTCAGCTTTCCTCTTCCTCACTAACCCTTGTTTTCTGTTTTTGATAGTAGCCATCCTAACAGCTGTGACACAGTATCTCATTGTGCTTTGTGCTTTTGATTTGTGCTTCCCCAATGATTAGTAATGTTGAACTTCTTTTTATGTGCTTATTGGCCATTTGTATATTTTCTTGGTGGAAATACCCACTTTTTGCCTATTTTTAAATTGGATTTTTTTGTGGGATATTGTCTGTTTTATTTGTAGGAGTTCTGTATTCTGGATATTAATCCCTTATTGAATACATGATGTGCAAATATTTCTCCCATTCCACAGGTTGACTTTTTATTCTGTTGATTGTGGCCTTTGATGAATAAAGTTTATAATTTTGATATTGTTCAGTTTGCTTATTGTTTTTATTTTTGGTTACCTGTAGTTTTGGTATCATATACCAAAAAGCCAGTGTAATGAGAAACTTCTCCTATATTTTCTCGTAAAAGTTTTTAGTTTTAATACTTTTTGATCCATTTTGATTTAATTTTATCTTTACTTTTTTAAAAGATTTATTTATTTATTTGAAAGAGTTAGAGAACAGGAGAGTTATCTTCCATCCACTGGTTCACTCCCTAAATGGCCACAGCACCTGAGAGCCAGGAGCAAGGAACTCCATGTGGGTGGCAGGGACCCAAATACTTGGGTCATCTGCTACTGCTTTCCCAGACACACTAGCAGGGAACTGAACTGCAAAGGGAGTAGCCTGGACTAAAGCCGGTATTCATATGGGATGTCAGTGTCACTGTATCACAATGCCTGTCCCTAACTATTAATGGTGTAGATGTTGTAAGATAAAGCCCAGTTTTACTTCTCTTGCAGATGGATATTGTTTTCTCAACACCATGTGTTGAAAACTCTTCTTTTCCCTTTGAATAGTCTTGGAAACCTTGTGGGAAATCCTTGGATCACATGTTAAGGAGTATTTATTTCTGGATTTTGTAGTCTATCACATTTGTGTATTTGTCACATTGTTTTGATTATTGTAGCTTTGTAGTAAGTTTTGAAATCAGGAAACTATAGGTTTCTTTGTAGATGCCCTTTATCAGCTTGAGAGAGTTCCAGATTATTCCTATTTTGCTAAGAGTTTTTAATCATGAATGGAGTCAAAATTTTCAAATACTGTTTCTGCAACCTGGATATTTAGGCTGTTACTATGGTGAGTTATTGAAATCTGAATTTTGAAAGTTGAACCAGCCTTATAATCATGAACTAAACCTCACATGATCATGATGTATTATAATTTTTATATCATGCTGAATTCACCCTGGTAATATATTTTCTTTTTTGAAGATTTATTTATTTATTTGAAAGAGTTTTAGAGACAAAGAGAAAGGGAGGGAGGGAGGGAGGGAGGGAGGGAGAGAGAGATCTTTCATCTATAGTTCATTCCCCAGATGACCTCAGTTGCTAGGGCTGGGCCAGGCTGAAGCTAGGAGCTTTTTCCAGGTTTCCCATGTGGGTGGCAGGGATACAAATACTTGCACCATCCTCTGCTGCTTTTCCCAGGCTTTAGCAGGGAGCTAGATTGGAAGTGGAACATCTGGGACTCAAACCTGGGACCATATGGGATGCTGGCGTTGCAGGCAGTGGCTTAACCCTGCTGTGCCACAGCACCAGCTCCACTTGATAGTATTTTGTTATTAGATTTTTGTGATTATGGTCATAAGAGCCATAACCTTAACCTCAGTGTCATACTTCCTCCAGAGTAATTTTTTCTTTAACACTTTGTTATAGGCACATTCCCTTTTATTTGTGCCCATTGGTGTAAGTTTGTGTTTCTGTAAACCAGTTAATTGGCTTTCTACTTCAGTTTTGACATCTCCATCTAGTGGTCTGTTCTGGAAGCAGAGGTGAAACTTTGTGGTAATGGTTGGTGTGTATTTCCACTTAGTCCACAAGGTGGCAACAGGCCCTAACTGAAGAGCAAAGAACGAAGAATGAGGAGTGAGGACTTAGATTGAAAAAAAAAAAGGGGGGGGGGGAATCAGTGCTTACAGAACTCATAAGAAAACAGAATAGGAAAGCAAGATTTTCTGAAAAGTAATATCACTGGGCTTCAAAATCTGAGAGAAGGGAGTTAGACCATTACATCATTCTAAAAGCATAAACTCAGAAATACATGAGAATCCATTTTGCTGTCCTCCCCCCCCCTTCCCTCTCAAAATGTCAAAATCTTGGCTTATTCAGTGGATATCCACTTACTTTTCTTTGAATATTGGGGGAATAAGGTGATGAAGATGGAAGTGTAAGGTAACAGAGCAGACCCTTAATGTAATGGTATCTGAATTTTGGGGAGCCTGGGACAAGATAGATAAGGTCTTCTATCTAAACGTTGAGACCTGCTTCCTGGGAGACAGCAGGAAGAAGCCCTGTGCTGTCTCTTGGTTCTGAGACTCAATTCCTCTGGAGTCCAGTTGTGAATTTTTTAGTCTCAGTTGTGGAATTTTCTTATAAAAATGGAAATGGGAGAATGGATTTTCCTGGACAAAGAATTGTTTAAGATAGCAGTGAAGGAACAAGTCAGCTGAGGTGAGGTGAGATTCCAGCAACCTGTGGATAAAATGTATGGGGTTGTAAAAATTAGAAGAAAGGCTTGTGGTGAGTTTTTAATGCTCCCTGAAGTAACTAAACAGAGAAAAGATTTGGGTAAGATGGTCCTGCTTTCCAGTTGAAGATAATTGATGGGAAACGGAATATTTTGTATAAATGCATTTGGAGTAAGGATAGTATATATGCTTTAGCCATTGAAGTATGGTTCATATTTAAAATATGGGACATGTGTCAAAAATTTCAAATACAGTATTGTTGGTGCAGTACCTGTTATATGCCATATGTATCAAACTAAGTTGAAAGTGATGTTGCTTAATGAACTATAACTGAATATTATGAAGCGGGAATAACAGCAATTGAAAACCACCACAATGCATTAACAGTGGTAGTGGATTTCTGAGAACGGAAAGATTTCTAGTTGATTTTGTGAGTACATTTGCAGAACAATCTTTGCAACTTTGCCACATTCTGTGGCAGCCACACTTTGTAGAATACTGAAGAGTCTTGGTAATTTTAGTTTATAAATGCCAGGTTTTCTTAACAGTCAGTTGAAGGTAGACTTTACTCATAGGTAGAAATAAATTGAACATCAGTTGCTCATAAAATGAATAACTATTGGATTAATTCACTAGGAGAATCTTTTTAAGTTTATACCTTGACTATTAAGGGGCTAAAAGGTGGAAGAAAGAGAAGATAGAGGACTAGCTATGGCTAGCTAGGAGGAGGCTTGGTGTAATGGGACTTGGATGCTAGATGTGAAATAGGGAGCGTTTCTCTTGTGACTTAATGCAAAATCTTAACCACTGTGTATTTATACGTGTGTGTGGGGATGTCCGTGTGTATGCACAGATGTTTATAATAATAGTTCTGATACTGTTGATAAGATTACTGCCAATTACATGGTTAGTTCAGTTGACCAAAGTTATTTGTTGTGTGATCTAACAAATGATTCCAGGAATTGTTTTCCGTGTGTTGACTGGAGTTGATTTATGTAACTGAAGAGGAAATAAAGTCTTATGGAATTTTTATGCTGGAGCTTTTGGTTTGTTGTCTGGATCATTTCGCATGTCAGTCGTCTAGGAATCTGTCAACACAGTTAATATGCAGTAAAAGTCAGGCTCTGAACACCATGGTCCTTTTTTTTTTTCAAAGAGATTTTTTAAAAAAAGATTTATTTATTTGAAAGGCAGAGATACAGAGAGAAGGAGAGAGAGAGAGAGGGAGGGAGGCGGGGAGGGAGACTGTTCACTAATTTAATTCCCAGATGGCTGCAGTGACATGGCCAGGAGCTCCAGGATCTTCTTGCGGGGCTCCCACATGAGTCCAGGGGCCCAAGGATTAGGGACATCTTCCTCTGCTTTCTCAGGCGCATTCACAGGGAGCTGGATCAGAAGTGGAGCAGCGGGGCCTTGAGCCAGTGCCTGTATGGGATGCTGGCACTGCAGGTGGAGGCTCAATCTTTATGCCACAGCAATAGCCTCTAAACACCATTTTCATCAACATGATCTTAATCATGAGATTGAGCCTCTCTCTCACTTCCTCCATCTCTCCCTCTTCTTCCCTATCCACCCCCCTGCCCCCAATCAGTACAATTACAAGGAGAGGTATCCTCAAGATAGTTTATTGGGAAGTATATAATTTTTCTTGGGGCCCAGAGGCAGAACTTGGAATTAAATTTTCTGATGACCCAAAACCAAGGAGATTCGTTTCTCATTATTCTCCGGTCAAATGGAGGCTTTTTTCTCGTTTGCTTTTCTTTCTTGTGCTTTTTTTTTTTTTTTTTTAAGATTTATTTATTTATTTGAAAGAGTTACGCAGAGAGAGAGAGGTTATCCATCCGATACTTCACTCGCCAATTGGCCACAATGGCCAGAGCTGCACTGATCTGAAGTCAGGAGCTTCCTCTGGGTCTCCCATGTGGGTGCAGGGGCCCAAGGACTTGGGCCATCTTCAACTGCTTTCCCAGGCCATAGCAGAGAGCTGGATCGGAAGCGGAGCAGTTGAGACATGGATCAGTGCCCATGTAGGATGCTGGCACTGCAGGTGGTGGCTTTACCTGCTATGCCACAGCACACCCCCCCCCCCCCCGTTTGTTTATTTACTTATTTGAAAGGCAGAGTTACAGAGAGAGAGAGAGAGAGAGAGAGAGAGATCTTCTGTCTACTGGTTCACTCTCCAAGTGACCACAACTAGGATCTTCATCCAGTTCTCCCAGGTGGGTGGGGGCTCAAGTACTTGGGCCACATGCCACTACTTTCCCAGATGCATTAGCAGGGAGCTGGAATGGAAGTGCAGCAGCTAGGGATTGAACTGGTGCCCATACGGGGTGCCGGTGTTGCAGGTGTCAGCCACACCACCAGCACTATCATCTGCTTTTCTGATGCCTCTGGTTCATATTTGTTGTCTTTTTCAGACTGATTATTTGCGTTTATATGTTCATGATGGAAAAAGACTTCCCTACCCTCTCCTGGTTCTAAATATCCAAACCACTACAGACTTGAGTTTAAATTTTAGAAATTCAGGAAAGAGGATAAGCCTAGATTGGCTCAGGTGTCCGTTTGTCTTGTCAACAGCTATGGTTCATTGACTATTCAGTAGAAGCCATTGGGATGTTGTTAGGTGAATATGAATAGGGCAGGCAAACTGCTGACATGATTAGGTTCAGTCAGGAAACAGGCAGCATGGAGGCTGTGGAAACTGACCATGAAATATGGTATTTGAGGGATAATCAACAGGCAGGGAAATTCAGGGGCATGGATTGATTAGGAATTATTTGCTGGGTCTGGAATGGGAGAGGATTGGGATCTGGAAAATCCAGATTCTAGGTGATGCTTGAAATTTGACAAGTATAGGAGATAATGCTTTCAAACTACCCAGTTATTAGCTAACAGGTCTGATATTAACACCCAGATTCAGAGCTGGTGCTTTGGCGAAACGGGTTAAAGCCTTGACCGGAAGCGCTGGCATCCCATATGGGCCCTGGTTCTTGTCCCGGCTGCTCCTTTTCCAATCCAGCTCTCTGCTAATGTCCGGGATAGCAGTAGAAGATGCCCAAGTCCTTGGGCCCCTGCACCCACGTGGGAGACCCAGAAGAAGCTCCTGGCTCCTGGCTTCGGATCAGCACAGCTCCAGCCATTGTGACCATCTGGGGAGTGAACCAGCAAATGGAAGACCTCTCTCTTGGTCTCTACCTCTCTCTCTAACTCTGTCTTTCAAATAAATAAAATCTTTAAAAAGGGGTCAGTGCTGTGGTGCCGCGGGTTAATGCCCTGGCCTGAAGCGCCAACATCCCATATGGGCGCCGGTTCTAGTCCCAGTTACTCCACTTCCAGGCCAGCTCTCTGCTATGGCCTGGGAAAGCAGTAGAAGATGGCCCAAGTCCTTGGGCCCCTGCACCCATGTGAGAGACCTAGAAGAAGTTCCTGGCTTCAGATTGGCGCAGCTCTGGCCGCTGCAGCCGTCTGGGGAGTGAACCATCGGATGGAGGATATCTCTCCCTTTCTTTCTCTCTGCCTCTCCTCTCTCTGTGTAACTCTTTCAAATAAATAAATAAATCTAAAAAAAAAAAAAAAAAAAAAAAAAGACCCAGATTCTTGGTCTTGGAATAGGGGTGACCAGGTGAGCTAAGAGTATAACTGGGACTCATTACAGATACTCAGGCATGCTTAAGGGCTTAATTTTAGTGACAATGGCCATCTGTAACACTTGGTGTACTATTTTGCCTAGGACCTATTTGAATACTTACCTGGTGACAAGGTCTGAGGTTGTCTATGTATGCACATATGTATACACACACACACACACATACACATACACACATGGAAGATACTGGTGAGTGATTCTAAGATTTAAGGATTTCAGGAAATGTTAACTGAAAATAATTCTTTAATAATTCACATTTTTGGATTGTTGCTTTCTGGAGTTGAAATCCCAGAGTGACTTTATTCCTTTGCCTTCTCCCTGGAAAGTTTTCTCTCTCAAGTGTATTTTGGGATGAATTGTATTTGAACAGTTTAGATGTGTAGTACTTGGGTCTAATTCCAGGAAAATGGTTTAATTAGCTATTTGACTTCACTGAGATCAGAATTTTTTTTTAAAGATTTATTTATTTGAAAGAGTTACAAAGAAGGGGAGGCAGACTCAGGGAGAGAGAGGGAGAGGGAGGGAGGGTGGAAGGGAGAGAGAAAGACAGATATCTTCCATCTGCTGGTTCATTCCCCAAATGGCAGCAACCGTCAGGGCTGGGCCAGGCCAAAGACAGGAGCTGCACTTGGGCCATCTTCTGCTTTCCCAGGCACACCAACAGGGAGCTGGATCAAAAGTGGAGAGGCTGGGACTTGAACTGGTGCCCGCCCATATGGGATGCTGGCGTCAAAGACAGAGGCCTTAACTGCTATGCCACTAGCTCAACCCCCAGGATTTTTTGTATTTTTATTTTTTAGACACCATAATTTTGTCCCTTATGAGGTTTGTTAGAAGCATACCTGAAGAAAAAAATTTTTTTTTGGCATTAGTGAATGAGGTGATCAAAAAATCTTCTTTCCCAAAAGCAACTGTAAAATTGGACAGAACTGTTAAAGACAACCAAAGGCTTACACACATTGAACACAGTGAACTTGGGTGTAAGTTTGTGGTGTTGCTTGGGATTGCTCCCATTTCTCCTACCTTTGACACAGTGGTAGTTCAACTAAAATGGGGAGACCATGAAAACCAACAGGTTTACTTCTGCTTAAGGAGGAGTTTAGTGGATTTGGAGTATTGTCAGAAGTGATGATCTTGGTGGCAAATGAAATGGGGGTGGGGTGGGGTGGAGGCAACAAATCTGCTAGCCTGAGGATACAATTCTGTTTTGGACAAACAGTGGCCTGACTAGCTTGGGCTTTTTCTTTATTTCTTTCTTTAAACAGATTTATTTATTTATCTCTTTGTTTATTTGAAAGACTGAGTGACAGAGGGAGGACACACGCACAAAGAGATCTTTCTCGAATGGCCAAGGCAAAGCCAAGAAAGTCAAGAAGTCCATCCTGATCTCCCCTATGGGTGGCAGGTGCCCAAGCTCTTGAACCATCATCTGCTGCCTCCAGTATGCATTAGTAGGAACCTGGATTGAAAGAAGAGTAGCTGGGACACTTAACTGGCAATCTGGTAGGGATTTGGACATTCCAACTCACTAAGCCACAACATCTGCCCCTTGCTTGGTCTTGGGTTTGGGAAGGTCTGAGAGGTGAGACAACTACAGGGAGGTTAACAAGTTTTCCAGATATCCTGAGTTGACCAGAGGTTTTATTTTTATTTATCATATTTTTTAAAGAACATAGAATTTGTTTTGTTTTTGTTTTTTAGAAGGAGCTTTATTTATTTACTTAAAAGGCACCGTGATAGAGGGAGGCAGGGAGGAAGGGCAAGAGAGAGACTCCGTAGTTTTCCATCTGCTGGGTCACTCCTCAAATATTCACAATAGCCAGGGCTGAGCCAGGCTGAAGCCAGGAGCCAGGAACTTCATCTGGTCTCCCATGTGAGTGACAGGAAGCCAACTATTTGGATCATCCTCTATTGCCTCTCAAATATATTAATAGGAAAATGGATGGGAAAGCAGAGGTGGAACTTGATACCGGGCACTCTGCTATGGGATGCAGGTGTCTCAAGTGACAGATTGATTTGCTTCACCACAACACCCACCCTGACCAGAGGTTTTATGCACTTCAGAAACCAGTGTGATGTGAGGCTCTGCACATATCCCTGACCAGTGCAAGGGATGTGTGAGAAAGCAACCCAGAAGAGAGTAAAAACAGACTTGAAGTCCTGAAGTATATGCAGCTCATTATGACCACGGATCCATCAATGGGGAGTGAAAGGCTTAAGGTTAGTTGAATTCCACTTCTGACTAGTCTTTGAACAGTAAACTATGCAAAGAGGTGACCTCTGGAAGTCAGGCTTCAAAAAAAAAAAAAAAAAAAAAAATGACGTGAGGGCTAGGAGGACCTTATGTATCGGATCAGAAACCACAACACTACAGGGGAGGCAGACATCACAAATTTAGTCAGCATTGTTAGCAATTTCTACTGTTTTTGATTGGAAAAAGAATCCACCTTTTTTTTTTTAAGATTTATTTTATTGATTTGAAAGAGTCACAGAGAGAGGTAGAGACAGAGAGGTCTTCCATCTGCTGGTTCACTCCCCAATTGGCCACAATGGCCAGAGCTGTGCCAATATGAAGCTAGGAGCCAGGAGCTTTTCTGGGTCTCCCACGTGGGTGCAGGGGCCCAAGGACTTGGGCCATGTTCTGTTGCTTTCCCAGGCCGTAGCAGAGAGCTAGATCAGAAGAGGAGCAGCCGGGACTAGAACTGGTAACTATATGGGATGCGGGCGTTTCAGGCCAGGGCGTTAACTTGCTGTGCCACAGCACCGGCTCCCCAGAATCCACAATTTCTTTTTCTTTTTTTTGACTATTTTTTAAAAAACTTATTTAATAAACATAAATTTTGAAGAGAATCCACAATTTCTAACAGCACTTTAGTTTAAATGTTCAGTGTTCAGGAAAAAAATTATAAGACAAAGTTTGATCCATACTGAGGGGAAAGAAAATCAGTACAAACTGAGTGAGCCCATTACTATTCAATATAGTTCTGGACGTTTTAGCCAGAGACATTAAGACAGAAACAAAATCAAAGGGATATGATTTTTTAAAGAATTCATTTAATTGAGAGGCAGGGTTATAGACAGAGGGAGAGACCGAGATCTTCTATTGGCTGGTTCACTCCACAAATGGCTGCGAACAATTGGGCTGGGCCAGGCTGGAGCCAGGAGCCAGGAGCTTCTTCCAGGTCTCCCACTTGAGTCCAGAGACCCAAGCACTTAGGCCATCTTTTACTGCTTTCCCAGGCCATTAGCAGGGAGCTGGATCAGAAGTGGAGCAGCCGGAACTTGAACTGGTGCCTGCTTGGGATGCCAGCCTTGGAGGCAGAGGCTTAACCTACACCACAGCACTGTCCCTAGGGATGCAGATTTGAAAGAAGGCAGGCAAATTATCCCTGTTTGCAGATGACATGATCTTATAAATGGGGAAACCAAAAGATTCCACTAAGAGACTATTGGAGCTCATAAAGTTTGGTAAAACTGCAGAGTATAAAATCAGCACATACAAAAATAGCCTTTGTATACACAAATAATTCTATGACTGAAAAAGTACTTGTAAAGTCACATTCACAATAGATACAAAAATATTAAATGCCTTGGAATAAATTTTACCAAGGATATGAAAGATCTCTACAATGAAAATTAGAAAACATGAAAGAGATAGAAGATAATATCAAAAAATGGAAAAAAATCTTCCAAGTTCATGAATTCGAAGAATTAATATCATCAACATGTCCATACTGCCCACAGCAGTTTACAGATTCAGTGGGATCCCAATCAAAATAACAAGGACATTCTTCTCAGATCTAGAAAAAAAAAAAAACACCAATACTAATATTCACATGGAAACACAAGAGACCCCAAATATCAAAAGCAATCTTAACCAAAACAGAGCTGAAGGCATCACAATACCAGCTTTCAAGACATACTATAGGGCAATTATAATCAAAACAGCCTGGTACTGGCACAAAAATAGACATGTAGACCAATGGAACAGAATAGAAACCCTAGAAAACTTAAAATTATGTGTTGATTTAGGAGGCAGAGTTACAGGCAGGGAGAGACAGAGAAAGGTCTTTCATCTGCTGGTTCACTCCCCAAATGGCTGCAATAACTGGAGCTGAGCCAATCAGGAGCCAGGAGCTTTTTCTCAGTCTCTCACGTGGGTACAGGGACCCAAGCACTTGGGCCATCTTCTGCTGCCTTCTCAGGCTGTTAAGTAGAGAGTGGATTAGAAGAGGAGCAGCTGGGACATGAGTCTGCACCAATATGGGATGCTGACACCTCAGGCGGTGCCCTACCTTACACCTTATACAAATATCAATTCAGAATGGATCAAGGATCTAAATGTATGACCTGATACCATCAAATTACTAGAAGAAAACATTGGGGAAACTCTTCAAGACATTGGCATGGTAAAGACTTTTTGGAAAAGACCCTGGAAGCACAGACAATAAAAGCAAAACTAGACAAATGGGGTTACATCAAGCTAAGACACTTCTGTACTGCAAAGGAAACTCAACAAAGTGAAGAGGCAACTGACAGAATGGGAGAAAATATTTGCAAACTATGCAACTGTTAAAGGATTAATATCCAGGATGTATAAGGGGCTGAAGAAACTCAACAACAACACAATAAGCAATCCAGTTAAGAAATGGGCAAAGGACATGAACAGGCATTTTGCAAAGGATGAAATACAAATGATTGACAAGCAAATGAAAAAATGCTCAAGATCAGTAGCCATCAGGGAATTGCAAATACTGAGGTTTTTATCTCACCCCAGTTAGAATGATCATCATCCAAAAATCAAAAAATAATAAATGCTGGTGAGGATGTAAGGAAAAAGTTACTCAAATACACACTGTTGGTTAGAATGTAAACTAATATAACCATTATGTAAGACAGGTGGAGATTTCTCAGAAATCTGAAAAGAAACCTACCATATGACACAGCCATCCTGTTTCTGGGAATTTACCCAAATCAGCATATGAAAGAGTTATTTGTACCCCCATGTTGATTATAACTCAATTCACAATAGTTGAGATAAGCAATCAAGCCAGATGTCCATCAACCAATGACCAGATAAAGAACATGGTGTGTATGTGTGTGTGTGTGTGTATATACATACATACATACATACATACATACTATGAAGTACTACTCAGCCGTAAAATGAGATCATATCTTTCACAACAAAATGGATGCAATTGGAAACCATTCTGCTTAGTGAAATAAGCCAGTCCCCAAAAGATGAATATTATATACTTTATCTGATATAAAATACAAAAAGTGAAAAGAAATAAAACAGACATCTTGTGATTTGCTTGTTTTTAGCCCTTGTTTATACACCTGTTGAACTACCTTTTACTTGTTGAATATTATGGTTAGTGGTACATTAAGCTTGTGATTACAGAGTGACTTGAAATTATGTTTTTGCAAAAAAAAAAAAGGATTGAGGGAGGGGAAAATGTTATATTCTTAGAATTGTACCTATGAAAATATGTTCTCTTTATAAACATTTTTTTTTCAAAGTTAAATAAACTGAGTGAGCCCCAGATACTGGATCTGACGCACAGACTTCAAAGCAACCATTATAGATACTTAAGAGAAATAAAGAGAATCATATTTAGAGAATTAAAAGGAAATATGCTGACAACGATTTAAAACAAAGAGTTCTCCATTAAAAAATTACGAGAAAACTAAAGCCATGGAATTGAAAAGTATAATTGAAATAAAAACTAGGAGGGACTCAATAGCAGATTTGAGATGGCAAAAAAAAGAATATTCTGGGCCATAAAATAAACTTCAGTTATTTATTTATTTATTTATTTATTTTTTGACAGGCAGAGTGGACAGTGAGAGAGAGAGACAGAGTGAAAGGTCTTCCTTTTGCCGTTGGTTCACCCTCCAATGGCCGCCACGGCTGGTGCGCTGCGGCTGGCACACCGCGCTGATCCGAAGGCAGAAGCCAGGTGCTTCTCCTGGTCTCCCATGGGGTGCCAGGCCCAAACACTTGGGCCATCCTCCGCTGCCTTCCCGGGCCACAGCAGAGAGCTGGCCTGGAAGAGGGGCAACCGGGAAAGAATCCGGTGCCCCGAAAGGGACTAGAACCCAGTGTGCCAGTGCCGCTTGGTGGAGGATTAGCCTATTGAGCCGCGGCACCGGCCCTAGTTATTTTCAAAGATTGAAAATCCTACAAGATGTGTTCTTTGACCACATGAACTTAATTTAGAGATCTAGAACAGGATAAAATCCGTAGTCTGCTCAAATACTTGAAATTAAAGAATACAAATGATTTACAGATGAAAGAAGACATTCTACAGCAAAATTTAACACTTTTAATTGAATGAAAGTGCAAATCCAACATATCAAAATGTATTAATGTAGCTAAAATAGTACTTGGAGGAAGACTTAGTTTTTGCAGTGCCTGTACATTAGAAAAGTAGAAGTGTCCCAAGCAGTAACCCACACTTCCATCATAAGAAACTAGGTAAAGACCAAATTAAACTAAAAGCAAGCAAAAAGAATGAAATACTTTATGAAGATTAGAATGGAAAATGGAAAAACAGAATAAATCAATGAAACTAAAAGTTGATTCTTTGAAAAAATGAACAAAATTGAATTTCTACCTATATTGACAAAAAAAAAAAAAAAAGAGGCCATAAATTACCAGTAGAGGGGATATCATTACAAATTAAAAGAGTTAAAATTTCAAGAATAACTTTATTCCAACAAATTAGAAAGTTACATGAAAAGGACAAATTCCTAATGCAAATTATCTAAACTGACTTAAGAGGAAATAGAAAATATGAATAGACCTGTCATAAAGAATAACCAACAGGCCAGCACCGCGGCTCACTAGGCTAATCCTCCACCTGCGATTCTGTTCTGGTTGCTTCTCTTCCAGTCCAGCTCTCTGCTGTGGCCTGGGAGGGCAGTGGAGGATGACCCAAGTGCTTGGGCCCTGCAACCACATAGGAGATCAGGAGGAAGCACCTGGCTCCTGGTTTTGGATCGGCGCAGCGCGCTGGCCGTAGCAGCCATTTGGGGGATGAACCAACGGAAGGAAGACCTTTCTCTCTCTTTCTCTCTCTCACTAACTTCCTGTCAAAACAAACAAACAAACAAACAAACAAACAAACAAAAAACAAAAACAACCCTACAAAAAGAAGCCCAAACCCAGGTGATTTCATTGGTGAATTCTAATATTTAAGAAGCAATAATGGGCCGGCGCCACGGCTCACTAGGCTAATCCTCCGCCTAGTGGCGCCGGCACACCAGGTTCTAGTCCCGGTCCGGGCGCCGGATTCTGTCCCGGTTGCCCCTCTTCCAGGCCAGCCCTCTGCTGTGGCCAGGGAGTGCAGTGGAGGATGACCCAGGTGCTTGGGCCCTGGACCCCATGGGAGACCAGGAAAAGCTCCTGGCTCCTGGCTCCTGCCACCGGATCAGCGCGGTGCGCCGGCCGCAGCGCGCCGGCCGCGGTGGCCATTGGAGGGTGAACCAACGGCAAAAGGGAGACCTTTCTCTCTGTCTCTCTCTCTCACTGTCCACTCTGCCTATCAAAAATAAATAAATAAATAAAAAAGAAGCAATAATGCTAATCCTTCATAAACTCTTAGAAGAGTTGCTGGTGTTGTAGCGCAGCAAGTTAAACCATGGTACTGTTTCGAGTCCTGGCAGCTTCACTTCCAATGTAGCTCCCTGCTAACACTCCTGGGAAAGCAGCAGAAGATAGCCCAAGTAGGCCGGCGCCGCGGCACACTAGGCTAATCCTCCGCCTAGCGGCGCCGGCACACCGGGTTCTAGTCCCGGTCGGGGCGCTGGATTCTGTCCCGGTTGCCCCTCTTCCAGGCCAGCTCTCTGCTGTGGCCAGGGAGGGCAGTGGAGGATGGCCCAGGTGCTTGGGCCCTGCACCCCATGGGAGACCAGGAAAAGCACATAGCTCCTGGCTCCTGCCATTGGATCAGCGCGGTGCGCCGGCTGCAGCGCACCAGCCGCGGCGGCCATTGGGGGGTGAACCAACGGCAAAGGAAGACCTTTCTCTCTGTCTCTCTCTCTCACTGTCCACTCTGCCTGTCAAAAAAAAAAAAAAAAAAGAAAAAAAGAAGAAAGCCCAAGTCTTTTGGGCCCTCGTACCCACGTGGGAGACTCAGCTGGAGCTCCTGGCTTCAGCCTTACCCAGCTCTGGTCAATGTGGCCATTTGAGGAGTGAACCAGCAGATGGAATCAATCTCTCTCTCTCTGTAATTCTGCCATTCAAATAAAAATTCTTCAAAAAAAAAAAAAAACAAACAAAAAAAAAACCAAATAGAAGAGGAGGGAATGCTTTCTTACTCATTGTGTGAGCATATTAATTTATTTATAGCAATGCCAAATAAAGATAGGAAAACTGCAGACCTGTATCTCTTATGAACAATAAAAAACTTGAATCAGAGTATTAGCCAGCAAAATTTAGCAGCATGTAATGATTATATTCCATGGCCAATTGGGATTTATTCCAGCAATGCAAGCTTGGATTGATATATACAAATCAATCAATGCAGTATGCCAAATGTCAACCAATATTTTGAAAGGCAGAATAGTAAATATTTTAGGCTTTCAGATCATACAGTTTCTGTTGAAACAACTCAGCTCTGCTATTTCACTGCCTAAGCAGCCATAGGCTATATATAATATTTTCCAGGAAAACTTTATTATAAAAATAGACAGTTATGGCCAGCAGGTTAAGCTGCCACTTGTGACACCAGCATCTCAAACTAGAGTGCCAGTTTGCGTCCTGGCTGTCCTGCTTTCAATCCAGTTTCCTGCTAATGAGCCTGGGAAGGCAGCAGAAGACAGCCCAGTACTGGGGCCTCTGCCATCCAAGTGGGAGACTAAGATGAGTTCCTGGCTCCTGGCTTTGCATGGCCCCGACCTGGCTGTTAAGCCATCTGGGAGAGTGAATTAGCAGATGGAAGATATGTCTTTCCTTTCCTTTCCTCTGTGTCACTCTGCCTTTCTTTTCTTTTTTTTTTTTTAAAGTTTTACTTATTTATTTGAAAGAGTTACAGAGAGAGAGGTAGAGACAGAGTGAGAGTGAGAGTGAGAGAGAGAGAGAGAGAGAGAGAGAAAGTCTTCCATCTGCTGGTTCACTCCCCAGATGGCTGCAATGGCCAGATTGCGCCAACCTGAAGCCAGGAGCCCGGAGCTTCTTCTGGATCTCCAGCGCAGGTGGAGAGGCCCAAAGATTTGGGCCACCTTCCACTGCTTTCCCAAGGCCATAGAAGGGAGCTGGATTGAAAGTGGAGCAGCTGGGACTCGAACTGGTGCCTATGTGGGATGTTGGTGATGTGCCATAGCAGGTAGTGATGGCTTTACTCACTATGCTATAGTGCCAGCCCCAACACTCTGCCTTTCAAATACATGAATACATCTTTAAAACAATAGTTGATATACAGTTCATAGTTGCTGATTTCTGTATTGTATCACATTGGCAAAATAAAGGTAAAAAACAAAATGCAGGCATTTGGCCTAGTGGTTGAGATGTTGATTAAGATGCCTGATTACATAGCAGTGTGTCCTAGGTTTGGTACTGCCTTCTTCTCACTGCTAATGCAGACCCTGTGAGGTGGTGGTGATAGCTCAAGTAATGGGGTTCCTGCCATCCATGTGGGGGACCTGGATTGAGTTTCCTGGCTCTTAGCTTTGGTCTCTGCACAACTCTTACTATATGAGCATTTGAGGAATGAACCAGCAGATAGAAGCTTCCTATTTGCCCTTTTCATTCTCTGTTTCTTTACCTCTCAAATCAATAAAGTAAAACAAAACAAAATGAAACAAAACAAACAAACAAAACCATGGTTGGGGGCCGGCACTGTGACATAGCGGGTAAAGCTGCTGCCTGCAGTGCTGGCATCTCTTATGGACGCCGGTTCGAGTCCTGGCTGCTCCATTTCTGATCAAGCTCTCTGCTATGGCCTGGGAAAGCAGTAGAAGATGACTCAAGTCCTTGGGCCCCTGCACCCATGTGGGAAGACCCAGAGGAGGCTCCTGGCTCCTGGCTTTGGATTGGCACAGCTCTGGTCATCTGTGGAGTGAACCAGCAGATGGACAACCTCTTTCTCTGCCTCTCTTTCTCTCTCTGTGTAACTCTTTCAAATAAATAAATAAATCGTAAAAAACAAACAAACAACACATGGTTGTATCAGTAGACAAAAAGTTTTCCTAAATCCAAATCCAAGAGCCATTCATGAAACAGACTGCCAAGAAACTAGAAATAGAAGGCAGCTTCCACAACCTGAGAAAAAAATGTGTATGAAAAACCCATAGCAAGCATAATATTTACTGGTAAAATGCTGAATTTATTTTCCCTAAGACTGGGAACAGGAGAGATAAGAATGTCTGTTTTTACTACTACTTTTGAGTATTGTGTCAGAGGTTATAGCCAGTGCAGTAAAGGGAAAAAGAGCATCTGAATTGGAAAGGAAAGATTAAAACCCTTTATTCGTATATTGCATAATCATATGTGTGTGTGTGTGTGTGTGTGTGTGTGTTTGTTCCTAAGGAAAAAAAAAATCCCAAAACAGATTGACAGACCAGCATACAAATCTCAACTATATTTTTATATACTAATGACTACCCAAAAATAAATGTGATATAAATTCTATTTATAGCCGCTTCAAAATATTTATAAATTTAACAGAAGGAATATGACGTATACTGAATGCTCTGGAATATTACTGAGAGAAATTTTAAGGATGTAAATGGAGAAACATACTATATTCATGAATTAGAAGTCAAAATATTGTTAGGGTGGCATTTCTCTGTAAATTGTTATATTGAGTCAGTATAATCTATAAAAGCTCAGCTAACTTAAAATAACCAGGGCTGGGCCAGACCAAAGCATGCAACTCCAGTTGGGTTTTCCACGGGAGTGACAGGGACCCTGCCACTTGAGCCATCCTGCTCAGATGGCTGCTTCCCAGGGTGTACATTATCACGAAGTTGGAATTAGAAGTGAAGTTGGGGTTTGAGCCAGGTACTCCAGTATAGGATGTGGGCATCTCTAGTGGCATTCTAACTGCTGGGCCAAACCTCTGCCCTCCAGGTAACTAATAAAGTAGAAATTGGCAGGTAAATCTTAACGTTTATATGGAAATTCAAAGTACCTGAATGGCTAATACAATTTTGGAAGAGAACAAAGTTGAAAAACTGCACAATTTCAAAAATTATTATTAAGTCACAATAGTGAAGGCAGTGTGATATTTTTGTAAGGATAGTCACTGGAACTAGATTGAGAGTTCAGTAATATTTCCTTGTGTATGTGATTTGTTAACTCTTTTAAAAAAATTATTTGAAAGGCAGAGTTAAGAGAGGGAGACACTGCCCAAGTGGCTGCAGCAGCCACAGCTGGACCAGATTGAAGCCAGGAGCTTCATCCAGGTTTTCCACATGGGTACAGGGGACCAAGAACATGGACCATCTTCCATTGATTTCCTGGGCACATGAGCAGGGAGCTGGATTGGAAGTGGAGCAGCTGAACTCGATCCAATGCCCATAAGGGATCCCAGTGTCACAAGTGGCACATTTACCCTCTGTGCCACAATGCTGGCTCTGATTTGTTGGTTGTTAAAAATATTAATTTGAACAGGAGGGTAGGGGGAAGATCCTCCATCTGCTAGTTCACTCCTCAGATGACTGTAGCAGGCAAGTCTGGGCCAGACTGAAGAACTAGGAACTCCATGCTGTTTTCTTACATAGGTGCCAGAGGCCCAAGTATCTGGGCCATCTTTTGCTGCCTTCCCAGGTGCATTAACAGGAAACTGAATTGGAAGTTCAGCAACCAGATCTCGAACTAGTGTTCCTATAGGATGCTAGCCTTGCAAGCAATGATGTAACCAGCTCTACTACAAAACAGACCTCTGATGAATTGATTTTTGGCAAAGATGCCAAGACAGTTCAGTGGGGAAAATGATAGTTTTTTCAACAAAACCTGCTGGTAACATTGAGTATCTGTAAGTGAAAAAACCTTTTCTTTATAGTAGACACAAAAATAACTCAGTGCATCATACACTTAGATTTAAGAGCTAAAACTACAAAATATATTCAAAAATTTCTTTGTGACCTTGGACTAGACAAAAACTGTTAAACATGACACCATTGATATGGGCCATAAGAGAAATAAATTAGGGCTTGTGTTATGGGGCAGCAGATTAAGCCACTGTTTGCATTGCCAGCTTCCCATATCAGAGTTCAAGTCCTGGCTGCTCCATTAGCTATTCGGCTCCCTGCTAATGCACCTAGGAAAGCAGCAGAAGTACTTGAGCCCATGATACTCATGTGGGAGACCCTGATAGAATTCTGGGCACCTAGCTTTGGCCTAGCCCAGCCCTGGCCATTGCAGCCATTTGGGGAGTAAACCAGCAATTGGAAGATCTCTTTCTCACCTCTCCTGTATCAGTTACTCTGCCTTTCAAATAAATAGATCATTAAAAAAAAATGGCTTCAGTTAGATGTAAAACTTTTGTACTTCAAAAGATGTCATTAAGAAAATGAAACAGGGCCAGCACCGCGGCTCACTAGGCTAATCCTCCGCCTTGTGGCGCTGGCACACTGGGTTCTATTCCTGGTCGGGGCGCCGAATTCCTTCTCGGTTGCCCCTCTTCCAGGCCAGCTCTCTGCTATGGCCCGGGAGTGCAGTGGAGGATGGCCCAAGTGCTTGGGTCCGTGCACCCGCATGGGAGACCAGGATAAGTACCTGGCTCCTGCCATTGGATCAGCGTGGTGCACCGGCCGCAGTGGCCATTGGAGGGTGAACCAACGGCAAAAAGGAAGACCTTTCTCTCTGTCTCTCTCTCTCTCACTGTCCACTCTGCCTGTCCAAAAACAAACAAACAAACAAACAAAACAAAACAAAACAAAACCACACGAGGGATGGGCTTTGTGGCATTGTGGTACAGTGGGTTAAGCTACTTGGGACTCCCGCATTTCCTATCCAAGGGCCAGTTTGGGTTCCAGCTCTTCTGCTTCCAGTCCAACTCCCTGCTAATGCACCTGGGAAGCAGCAGATGATGGCTTGGGTGCTTGAGTCCCTCACACATGGGAGACCTAGTGGAGGAATTCCTGGCTCCTGATTTGGGCCTGACCCAGACTTGGCTATTGTGGCCATTTGGGGAGTGAACCAAAGGATGTAAGATCAGTCTTCCCTCCCTCCCTGTATGTCATTCTACCTTTCAAATTAATAAAGAAATCTTGAAATTTAAAAAAAGGGAAGTGATAAGACAAACTACAGATTGAGGGTAAATACTTGCATGTCAAATATCTGATAAAGGAATTATACCTAGAATATATAAAGAACTCTTACAACTAAACAAGAAGACAACTCAATTTTTAGAAGTGGACAAAAATATTATATAATTATAACTATGAAATATTTAGAATAGGCAAAAATCAGAGACAAAATAGAGATTGCTGGGGAAATGGAGGATAAGTAGTTATTGTTTAGTATCTACAGAGTATTTAGAGTTAGGCAAAAGTTTTGTAAATGTATAGTGCATAGCATCATGAATATGAATTACCACTGAGTTGTATACTTAAAATGATAAATTTTGTGTATATTTTATCATTATAAAAATTAAAGGGGCTGATGATATGGTATAGTGGGCTAAGTTTCCACCTGTGGCACTGGAATCCCATATGGGCTCCAGTTCGAGTTCTGGATGCTCCTCTTCCAATCCAGCTCTTTTCTATGGCCTGGGAAAGCAGTAGAAAGTGGTCCAAGTGCTTGTGCCCCTGCACCTGTGTGGGAGACCAGGCAGAAGCTCCTGGCTCCTGGCTTCAGATCTGCCCAGCTCTGGCTGTTGCAGCCATTTGGAGAGTGAACTAGCAGGTAGAAGACTGCTCTCTGTCTCTCTCTGCCTCTAACTCTGCCTTTCAAATTAATAAGTCTTTAAAATTTTTTAAAATTTGAAATGTGGTATAGAAGACTTGAATATACATTTCATTGCATGAAAAAGTGCTAAATATCATTAGTCATTAGGAAAATGCAAATTAAAATGACAATAAATGTCCATTGTATACCTTCTGGAATGGCTTTTATCAAAAAGACTAGCAGGTGCTGGCGCTGTGGCATAGCGGGTAAAGCCGCTGCCTGCAGTGCCCACATCCCTTATGGGTGCCGGCTTGAATCCTGGCTGCTCCACTTCTGGACCAGCTCTCTGTTATGGCCTGGGAAAGCAGTAGAAGATGGCGCAAGTCCCTGGGCCCCTGCACCTGTGTGGGAGACCCAGAGGAAGCTCCTGGCTCTGGATTGGCACATCTGCCAGTGCGGCCATCTGGGGAGTGAATCAGCGGATGGAAGACCTCTACCTCTGCCTCTCTGTAGTTCTGCCTTTCAAATAAATAAATAAACCTTAAACAAACAAAAAAGACTAGGGGCCAATGCTGTGGCACAATAGGTTAATCCAGCACTAGCATCCCATATGGACGCTGGTTCTAGTTTTGGCTGCTCCTCTTCTGATCCAGCTTTCTGCTTATGGCCTGGGAAAGCAGTGGAGGATGGTCCAAGTGTTTGGGCCCTTGCACTGGCGTTGGAGGCTCAGAAGAAGCTACTGGCTCCTGGCTTCGGATCTGCACAATTCTGGCCATTGCGGCCATTTGGGGAGTGAACCAGTGGATGGAAGACCTTTCTCTCTGTGTTTACCTCTCACTGTCTGTGACTCTACCTCTCAAATAAATAAATAAAATCTTAAAAAAAAAAAAAAAAGTAGAGAGAGAGAAAGAGACAGAGAGATCTTCCATTTGCTGGTTCACTTTCCAAGTAGCTGCAATGTCCGGAGCTGGGCTGATTCGAAGCAAGGAGCCAGGATTTTCTTTTGGGTCTCCCATATGGGGAGACCAAGCACTTGGCCATCTTCTTCTGCTTTCTCAGGCAGATTAAGCAGGGAGCTGGACTGGAAGTCGAATAACCAAGACTGGAACTGGTGCCTGTGTGGGAAGCCAGCTCTGCAGGAGGTGGTGTTACACCCTACACCTGTGTGCTGGCCTCTGGCAGTGTCCTTTCTTCTTTCTGCCCTCCTGCTGCCTCAGTTCTATTCAGCTCAGTTGTGCAGCAGGTCTTTTTCTTTTGGATCTCTTTCCTTCCTCCCACTTACCTGCTTGGTGAATCTTCTGCCTCGCACTTTTGTTATTTCCTCGCTGAGCTGAGCACTTAAATTTTCTACCTTGCTCAGAAAGGTTTTATAATTCACCCTTTAACTGTTCTGGTGCTGATCCTCCTGACTCTTAACACAGTCTCTCAACTGTTTCTGTCCCTTTTCTCTTGGAGATATGGTTTAGAGTACCATCTGCAAGTATCATCTCTTTTTTTTTTTAACTGTATTTATTTGAATTTATTTGAGAGGTAGAGTTACAGACAGTGAGAGGGACAGATAGAGAGAGAGGGCTATTTTTTTTTTTTTTTTTTTTTGACAGGCAGGGTGGATAGTGAGAGAGAGAGACAGAGAGAAAGGTCTTCCTTTTGCCGTTGGTTCACCCTCCAAAGCTGCCACGGCTGGTGTGCTGTGGCAGGCGCACCACACTAATCCGAAGTACAGGAGCCAGGTGCTTCTCCTGGTCTCCCATGGGGTGCAGGGCCCAAGCACTTGGGCCATCCTCCACAGCCTTCCCGGGCCACAGCAGAGAGCTGGCCTGGAAGAGGGGCAACCGGGAAGGAATTCGGCGCCCCGACCGAGACTAGAACCCGGTGTGCCGGTGCCGCTAGGTGGAGGATTAGCCTATTGAGCCGTGGCGCCAGCCAAGAGAGAGGTCTTCTATCCACTGGTTCACTCCCCAGACGGCCACAACCGTCAAAGCTGTGCCAATCTGGAGCCAGGAGCTAGGACTTTCTTCTGGGTCTCCCATGCGGGTGCAGGGGCTCAAGTGCTTGGGCCATCTTCTACTGCTTTCCCAGGCCACAACAGAGAGCTGGATTGGAAATGAAGCAGCTGGAACTAGAACGTGCACCCATATGGGATGGCGGCACCTCAGGCGAAGGATTAACTTGCACCATAGCATCGGCCCCGCACCATCTCTTTTCACGTAGCATTTTGTATTATCCAGGAGAAACTGCATAGGGTTGTGGTGGTTAAAGTATATAACTTTGGGGAACATCATTTTTGGGGACATATTTAAAATCTGTGTAAATAAGTGGCATGTTTATTCAAATGTACATTTTTCAAAGAATGTGTCAGACATTTGTTTTGAATGTTTTCAGAAAGTTTGGAAGATTTAGTTAAAAATAAATGCCTAGAATACAGTGCATCCTGAAGAAAAGTAATATGTGGAATACCTTCTGTGTGTCTACCAGTAAGATAGGAAGAAAAATCGTTGATTTTTGTAGAAGACTTCTTGGGTGGAGCCATTATCTGAATTTAAGTGGTTCTCTAGTTTCTTCAGGTAGGTTTTTGTTTTATTGAGAGCAATATCAGCCACAATTTGATGTGTATTTGGCTACTACAACAAAGTGTAAAATCATATGTATTCTACAGAGCAACACTCATTTAAGATGGTGGCACACAAGTCTGGGCATCAGTTGAAAACTGCTTAATGTGAAGTGGTTTTTGGGGGTGTCAGAAAGCTGGTGTTCAGCTGAAGGGCTTGGCTCTGCTTTGGAAGAGCCTGTGGTGGCCGGCGACACGGCTCACTGGGCTAATCCTCCGCCTAGCGGCGCTGGCACACCGGGTTCTAGTCCCGGTCGGGGCTCCGGATTCTGTCCCGGTTGCCCCTCTTCCAGGCCAGCTCTCTGCTGTGGCCAGGGAGTGCAGTGGAGGATGGCCCAGGTGCTTGGGCCCTGCACCCCATGGGAGACCAGGAAAAGCACCTGGCTCCTGGCTCCTGCCATCGGATCAGCGCGGTGCGCCGGCCGCGGCGGCCATTGGAGGGTGAACCAACGGCAAAGGAAGACCTTTCTCTCTGTCTCTCTCTCTTACTGTCCACTCTGCCTGTCCAAAAAAAAAAAAAAAAAAGGGAAGAGTCTGTGGTATCAGAGGAGCCTTACTGCTGGTTCAGAGGAAGACTCAGGAATCTGTACTTAAAACAGTGTCTTTTTTTTTTTTTTGACAGGCAGAGTGAACAGTGAGAGAGAGAGAGACAGAGAGAAAGGTCTTCCTTTGCCGTTGGTTCACCCTCCAATGGCCGCCGCGGCCGGCGCACCGTGCTGATTTGAAGGCAGGAGCCAGGTGCTTCTCCTGGTCTCCCATGGGGTGCAGGGCCCAAGGACCTGGGCCATCCTCCACTGCACTCCCTGGCCACAGCAGAGAGCTGGCCTGGAAGAGGGGCAACCGGGACAGAATCCGGCGCCCTGACTGGGACTAGAACCCGGTGTGCCGGCGCTGCGAGGCGGAGGATTAGCCTATTGAGCCGCAGCGCTGGCCAAACAATGTCTTTTAAAGATATATTTATTTATTTGAAAGTCATGAGTTTTTACACACACACACACACACACACACACACACACACACACACACATACTGGAGGGGGGAGGGAAGATCCTCTCTCTCTACTGGTTCACTCCCCACATGGCTGCAACAGCTGGGTCTGGGACAGGCCGAAGCCAGGAGTCAGGAGCCTCCTCTAGATCTCCCATGAGGGTGGCAGGGGCCCAGGGGCCCAGGGGCCCAGACACTTGGGCCATCATCTGCTGCTTTTGCAGGCACATTAGCAGGGAGTACGTTGGAAGTGGATCAGCTGGGTCTCCAGCCTGCACCTATATAGGATGCTGGCATTGCAGGTGGCAGCTTTACCTGCTACACCATGACAGTGGCCCCAGGAATTTACATTTTTAAAAGCAACGCTTGAAGATTCTGGTTTGTAACCAGGTTTGGGAAACACTGTCTTAAACTCCATATTTTCCTGACTTCTTATGTTTTGTTTTAAAGATTTATTTTATTTATTTGAAAGAATTACAGAGAGAGGGAGAGAGAGGGGGAGAGAAAGAGAGAGAGAGAGACTGACTGACTTCCATCTGTTGGTTCACTCCCCAGATGACCACAATAGTCAGAGCTGAGCTGATCTGAAGCCAGGAGCCAGGAGCTTCTTCCTGGTCTCCCACATGGGTGCAGGGGCCTAAGCACTTGGACCATCTTCTGCTACTTTCCCAGGCCATAGTAGAGAGCTGGATTGGAAGTGTAGTAGCCAGTACTCAAACCGGCACCCATATGGGATGCCGGTGCTGCAGGGCAGGGCTTTAACTTGTTATGCCACAGCGCCGGCCCTGAAAGGGCTTTAACTTGTTATGCCACAGCGCCGGCCCTGAATTCTTACGTTTTTTAAACATCTTTCATTTGATTTTTATTATATCTATACTTCTTCCTTATAGGTATACTTATACCTTATATCTGTACTTCTTCCTTCATATCCTCGAGAAAAACTTTTGGAAGGCTAGGTTGACAAGACTTTTATTGCTTTATTTGATCTTTGCTATGAGAATTTGTTTCTTAACATCTTAGTCATAATTCTATAATAAATTATTCATGACCAAAAGTCCTTTTTTTAATGAGCATGGAAGATTTAGTGGTTTATTTCATATTTCATTATAGGATTTAGCGAACTGATACATTTTAATTTTTGTTAAGAAAAATTTTAATCATTTCACTTAGGTATTTTTCTTGTTAGAAGAATATGATTTGCCAATATCGGAAAGAATAAACTTCATAGTTTTGACAGAAGAGAATATTCAAATATTTTCAACAGTAATAACCTGGGGTTCATACTAACACATAGTATTATAGCCATTTAAAAGAATGATAAGAATATAAAAAAGATTGTTGTGGAAGAGTGAAAAAGCATTTCTAGAACATTAGGTCTAAAATAAGCTATTTTTGTTTAAACTAGCCCCCCCCAAAAAACACAAAATTATAGATATGTATGTGTTTGTATGTGGATAGTTTAAGATATCTAAGGATAGAAAATAAAATTCTGATATTATGTTGATAATATCAAATAATAAAAAAATTTATTACATGTACGATTCCACTGAGGAAATGGGTTGCAGATGTGAGGAAAGAGATTTTGCAGTTTTTACTTGCTATATTTTTATATTTAATATTTAATGAACAGGGGCCAGCGCTGTGGCTCACTTGGTTAATCCTCTGCCTGCGGTGTCAGCATCCCATATGGGCAGTGGGTTCTAGTCCTGGTTGCTCCTCTTCCAGTCCATCTCTCTGCTGTGGCCCAGGAAGGCAGTGGAGGATGGCCCAAGTGCTTGGGCGCCTGCACCCACATTGGAGACCAGGAAGAAGTACCTGGCTCCTGCCTTTGGATCCGTGTAGCTCCAGCCGTGGCGGCCATTTTGGGGATGGTGACCATTTAGGGGGTGAACCAACGGAAGGAAGACCTTTCTCTCTCACTATCTCACTCTATCTGTCAAATAAATAAAAAATATTTGATGAACATAGGATTTTTTAACTTAAAAAGTTATGCAACCACTGGCTTTTAAATGTGGTATGATATTCATCCTCCCTATGAAATATCATGTTCTTCACTCCTGTCGAACGTCAAAGAAGAACAACGAAAAGTACTAGGAATTCAGAGAACTTACTGCAAATCAAAACCAAAAAGAATGGTAGAAGCTTTTGCAGGCGTATTAGAAATAGTAGGAGCCCTCACTGGAGCAGTAGCTGATCCACTCAGGTGACCTTTTGAGCATACTTTTGCCTCCTTGGGTTGTTTGGTCCGCAGTTTGCATTCATTGATCAGTGAGTTGATTTGCACTCAAACCCACCGACAGCAATGAATGTTGAGTGCAGCCATCAGTGTTTCCAGTTGTTGTGGTTGTCTTGGTTTTCTCTGACTCTTGTTTTTCCTTTTTCATGCTGGTTCTGTGAAGTCTGTGCCTGTGTCTTAGTATCCAGCCACCGTATGGTTGAGGGCCCACATCATGATAGATAACATTGACAGTAGCTTGGGGAGGCTCTTAAAGGTGGAGCAGCGAAGGAAGTAGCTCCTGGAGAACCTCACATGTATCTCTGTGATGGCACAGGCGGTGCTTGATACTGATACCGTAAACCAGTGCCCAGGAATACTGCTTCTGCCTCTCTGTTTTGAACTGAGAAGTATGAGTGCTTTTTTCAAGGTAAACTAGCACGGATTTTGTTTGGAGTGAAGTAATAATAGCTAGTATATATTGAACATTTGCTGTTAGGAGTGTCTGAAACAACTTAGATATTATCTCGGGATCTCAGAATTTCATGAGATAGGTACTCTTATTTCCCCTACTCTGTATGTGGGAAAACTGAGACACTTGCTAAGAGTCACAGAGCTAGTTTCAGGGGGTTGAGTCGATATTTATCCTAAATCTGTCTGACCGCAGATCTGACTTTTCTTGAATTTAACAGACATTTATTTATATAAGCATATGTGGTGATGAAAATAGTAAGACAATGGTTTATACTGTTGGTGAGCTATCAAAACTAAACTACGTTAACTGTAACTGGAGGCAGAATATGATAAAGCTTTGTAGATGTGGGATAGTTTTGTGTTGTTTTGCTATTAAATTCTCCCCTTGACTCTTATTAAAAATTTTGAGAGAGTATAACAGAAATGGATGTGTGAATAAAACATTTAACTGAGTTTTATTTCAAAATGAAATACATATTTTTAATAAATCTCTCCCCACTACATCCTATTTCTCAGTAGAATGGCATATTTCTAGGAGACATTTAAGTTTATTAGGTATTGTCATGGAACTGTCCTTACCTTTTTGAAATGAAAAAACAAAAATCAAGGAATAATGGGTAATAGAAGTGGAAGGAAGCTTTTTAAAAAATGCACTGGAACACTTTGAGAGGAGGGGGACAGGCCACACAATTATTTCTGGTGATCTCACATGATATGTGAAGGTACAGTCTGCCTCTTTGCTTCAGTAAAGTAGTGTTGTCTGTAAGGACCCTAAGGTACAGTCAACGGTCGGTGGTTTTTTCAAATCCCAAACTCACCGACAGCGTTGAATGTTCATTGGAGTCCTCTAACAGCCGGCCTGGGAGCCCTTCTTCAGCTTGCACCTGAATCCCAAGAGCCCATAAACAGTGAGACCACTGCTAGTGGCTCTCATGTTCTTTTCCAGGTTTCAAGTTCAGAGTACTTTTATTTTGATAATCAATTTGCATACAGTTAGAGATGAGATTGCAGTGACTTATTACAAGCAGGCTTTGAATAGTATTTGTAATTAAATTGTATATTAGCTAAATTGTATATTAGCATTTTAAATATTAAAGAGCAGAGGTAAAGAAGATATTAACACTTATTGGGGACCTGTGTACTAAAATTTTTTGTATGTTTGATCACATTAAACTTTCAGTCCACATTTTCTTTATGAGAAAACCGAGTCTTAAGCAGATGATTTGCTAGGAGCCAAGGTTATAAGCCAGATTTTGAATACTAGACTTTATGATTCCTATGCTCCTGTCTCCTCCCTTGACTGTCAAAAACTGTTGAAATCTGTAGCTAAAACCTTCACTGCATCAGAGGTAAGCCAAGCATGTAAATTTCTTCCTCTTGTTTACCTATAATAATAGCAGTTAGGTCTGTAGGTAAAATGTTCTTTCATAATTGATAATCTCCCTAGCTAAGATCCTGAATGACTAACTTAACATAGAGGTGGCAATGATAGGACACAAGTTATTTTTCATGCTAAAAAGGCAAAAAAATAAAAATGGAAAACAAAACAACTATGTACTAGTGGAAAGCCTGCATTTCTTCTAAGAGCACAGAGAGTAATTACAATATCAGAAATCTTTTTCTATTGAATGTCCGTAATGGGAAAAATCTAGGAACAGAATTAATAATATGGATCTTTTCAGAATGTTGGATTTCTAAAGGCCAGGAGTGGGGTCCAGATCTGGGCATGCTCAGTAGGAACAGAGCTAACAGAACTGCTGACTGAATTGAAATTTAACTCCAACTATGGATAGTTCTTGCCATTTGCTTTAGGTTTACATTTTAAAGGCTGTTCTCAAATTTTTTTAACGCATTCAAGTGGTATTATAATAAAAAAATATCAACCACTGATAATCTGATTTGAATGTAAATTGTTTACATTCCACATAAGTTAAATTATTTTACTTTGGTCAAAGCTCTCCAGTTAGCCAGCTTTGTTGAATTTTTATGAAAGCAAATTGCATACAAACAAGTTAAGCAATTGTGTAGTGTTTTTAAAACTCTTTAATATATATTTTAAACAGTTCTTCCCCTTGGTCTAATATGAAGTGATGTCAAGCCTTATTTTAATTGGGTAAATATTCAAACTTTAGAACTGTACTAATTTTGGCAAAACCAGATCATTAGATACCAACAGAATACCATTCCTTAAATACATAGCATTCTAAGAATACCTTTCATAGACTTAAAAACTACAGAAGAATGAAAGGTAAGTTTCTGGAATGACACAGAGGTGTTTCCCATTGTGTTTTAAGATAATTAACTTTCATGGCATAAAGCTTTTCATCATCCTCATTCCTTTTATTTGTTTTAAATCCTTTAGTTTCTATCATCAAGTTTAAGGTACATATTGGCTGTTTTGTGAGAGTTTGGCTAAGGGATTTATGTATTAAGTGCAATGATCAAATCTAAGGTTTAAAAAAAGTCAAGGTTTAAATTATCTAAGAGTTAGATAATAGCTGATCATAAGTTGATCTGTTTAATTCTTGACTTAGATTGGTTTTGAGTTGTCAGAACTTACCATGCCCTTCCTTTCCCATTTCACTTACCTCCTTTTCCAGAGATATGAAATGTTGAAACCACATTTTTTTTCCCCAGACTTGGAGATATAAATGTTATCATAGTCCTCCTGAGTCCTCTTGATATACTTGGAAGGAACAAGAAGCATAAACTAAATTAAACAATATATTTGAGTGATTAACAGCTAAGAGAAGAGTCATTATCTTAAGCTCTCTGCCTAGACACTTGCCAAGCATTGTGCACGGAACATCACTAAAGTGTATGGAGATAAATTCCTAAATTATAAAGATGACAACAGCATGTCAGAATGAATCCGTGTGTGTGTGTGTGTGTGTGCTTTTAGCCAAACTGTGCTTTCTGCTTTATCCTTTTATTGATTCAATTGTAAAATACCTGGGATCTGTTTTTTTATTTATAGATAGCCCTTGCCTTCTTAGGACCTAGTATCTGCTCAGGGAACTAAACATAGACACAGCTGATGGCAAGAGGGTGACCTCTATGCTAATGGAGTGGTGTGAACTATGTTAAGGGAGCAGAGAGAAAAGGATTAATTCTACGTGGAAAGGCCTGGCGAGGTATATCTATGTAGGTCACATCTGATCTGGGCTTTAGAGATTTAGTTGAATTTTTACTAGACTGAGGAGGAAAGATATTCTAACAAAGAGAAGACTATGCACAGGAAATCCCAGAGGCAGGAACACTAGATAATGGTGAGTAGTGAGAAAAATATCAGAATATCAGTTAACTCATTTTTTTTCCATTTTTAGTGTTTAAATTTCATTTCAAAAAACAGGTTTGTAGTCTGCAATTGTGACAATTGAAATCTGTGCTAATGAACTGCAGTCTACTACAGTTCTACACGGTTAGCTCATTTTTAAAACGTGAAACAAATGGCATTTGTCCTTCCTGTAGCAGCAGCTGTGGAAATCATATGAAGTTATGTTTGTGAAAGAGCATATGAATGTAACTGCTGAGTCCTTCTCCCATTCTCTCCACTAATATGTACCTGAAACAAGATAAATGAAGTGTCTTACAGTAGGCTTTTCCAAATTGGGTGGTTCTTTGGCTTTCTTTCTTTTCTTCAAAATCATCATATTTAAAAATTTTCATATATATTGAATGTTTGGAAAAGCAGTAAAGAGTCAGACTTTGGAAACACAATTGTGACTTTGAAATTTGCTTACTATATGAACTTGGACAAATTACTAACCTCTCTGTTTTCTTTATGTGTAAAATGGAGTTAATTATAGTATTTACCTCAGAGAAGGTTATGAGTACTAAATAAATTAAAATGTCAAGTGTTTAAAACAGTACATGAGACATTAAAATATTTTTGTAATTTCAATATAATTTAAATTGTTAAAATTATTTATAACCTTTAATACTAAATAAAATTGCATATTTTATTCAAAATTTAATTTCCATCCATTACGCCAGTGTAGAAATCTATTCTTTTATAGTTAAAACAATAGCTGACCAGCTCTTGCATTGTATATATGCATATGCATTTGTATGTTTTAAAGATTTTTTTTTTGAAATTAGTGCTTTACTGCTTTATTTGAAAGGTTTTCATCCCCCTTAAACTTTAATTCCTTAGTCTGTAAAATCAGATTGTTGGTACCCAACTTATTGATTGTGATGATTAAGTTAGATAATGTAAAAAAAAAAAACCCTATCGAAATTTATGGATTGTCTCCCTCAGTACATACACATAAATTTTGTAAGAAGCTTTGTGTATGGAATCTAAGAAAACTCCCTGCCCACCCTAGTGGTTTGGTCTGTGAAATTGTGTTACTGCTTTTGAAAATTTTGATCTTGGTCTTGTTAGACCTGGCTGTTTACCAGTTGTAGTGCATGCTCTTGCCGCCATCAAGTCACACCCTTCCTTGTAACATAACCTATGCCGTGTAACCCAACAGTGATGGTTCCTGCAACAGTAGTTATTTAGACTTCACCAGCCCTTTATTAGTAACTCTGGGTTTATACAGTTAAAACTTCTAAAAGAAGTCCACAAGTGAAAAGTTACACAAATATCCCAGTGAATTCAGCTCTCATTTTGCAAGTGTCCCACCTCTCTCTACTTCCTCAGCAGACATTTTGGTTTGGACCCGATTCCAGCATTTTGACTACTAGTTCTGATTTAAAGTGAGGCCAAAACAATGTGTTGTTTCAAGGCAGTACTCTTTAAAGGAGGCTGTTGAATCCAGAGTGCTTATTTGAATATTGTGAAAGAGGAAGAAAATAAAGAGAGCCTCAAAGATTGTGGTTATATGTGGGATTGTCAGTTATTCTTATATTTAGTCTGCTTGTGGTTTCACTAGGGAGTTGAGAGGTAGGATTAGAAATTTAAATTCAGCCATTTGAAACATTTTACATTTTGACGTGTAACTTTCTGTCAGTTACTTCAGATATTTGGTATGAATCTGGACTACAAGAGGAAGTGGGCAGTCCACATATCTGAGACAGCAAATTGGCCTAGTGCTTAGGCAGTATTTCTCTTTAAATGAGACACATACTTCAAAGCTTTCAAAAGATGGCAAGGATTGCCTGAGTTTTCATGTGCTTAGGTTATTATTTTTCTGTAGTATTTTGCAAACCCATAGGAAGCAACACTTTATTTTTCCACAGTAAATTAATTTACAGTATGTTGATAATCAGTGAACAAGTCTTCTGAGTAACTGTGTACCAGGGATGATTGTTCAGCCAAGCTGAGTGCAGAAGTGATTTGGGACTATAAAGCCATGAAAGAAATAGGGGCTGGTACTGTGGTGTAAGGGTTAAAGCTGCCATCTGCAGTGCCTGTATCCCATGTGGGTGCCGGTTCAAGACCCAGCTGCCCCACTTCCGACCCAGCTTCCTGCTAATGTGCCTGGGAAAGCAGCAGAGGATGGCCTAGGTACTTGGGCCCTTGCACTCATGTGGGAGACCTGGAGGATGCTCCTGGCTTTGCATCAGCCCAGCTCCAGCCGTTGCAGCCATTTTGGGAGTGAACCAGCAGATGGAAGATATCTCTGTCTCTTCCTCTCTGTAACTCTGCCTTTCAAATAAATAAATAAATCTTCAAAAAGAAAGAAAGAAATAGGAACTAAAATCATGCAGTAGCTGATATTCATGGGAATTAAGGAATGAATTATAGAGAATCTTGGGTTTTATTGCATTGCATGAAAAGTGTTGTCAGATTTTAAGTCTTTCCACTCCCAGCAAGCATGTGTTTTGGAAAAAACAGTTAATAAAATATGCAGGAAGAGTCATCAAAGGACTCAATCTTTCTTTTTTAGACTAATGAAACCCTGGTAATATATCAGTGATATAAAACTGTATTTCTGGGAGCCAGCGTTGTGGCGTAGTGGGTTGTAAAGCCACTACGTGCAGTGCTGCTGGCATCCCATATGGGCACTGGTTCTAGTCCCTGTCGTTCCACTTCTTATCTAGCTCTCTGCTATGGTCTAGGAAAGCAGTGGAGGATGGCCCTAGTCTTTGGGCCCCTGTACCTATGTGGGAGACCTTCAAGAAGCTCCTGGTTCCTGGCTTAGGATCGATGTAGCTCTGGCCATTGTGGCCATCTGGGGAGCGAACCAGCAGATGGAAGACCTCTCTCTCTCTGCCTCTGCCTCTCTATAGCTCTGCCTTTCAATTAAATGAATAAATCTTTATTAAAACAACTGTATTTCTAGGGCTGATGTTGTGGCACAGCAAATTGTGCCTGTGATGCTGGCATCCCATATGAGTGCTGGTTCAAGTCCTGGCTATTCTGCTTCCTATCCAGCTCTAATGTCCTTGGAAAACAACATAAGATGTCCAAGTACTTGGGCCCCTGCTACCCATGTGGGAGACCTGGATGGAGTTCCAGGCTCTCTGCTTCAGCTTGAACCAGCCCCTGCTATTGCCACCATTGGGGGAATGCACTAGCTAATGGATGATCTCTGTCTCTCCCTCTGTCCCTCTTTCTCTGGAATGCTGCCTTTCAAATAAAAATAAATATTTTTTTAAAAAAATCTTTGAATCTTTGTAAAATACGGTATCTTAAAATCTTTATTTTATTTATTTATTTTTAAAGATTTATTTATTTATTTGAAAGGCAGCATTCCAGAGAGGCGGCGAGAAGAAGGGAGGGAGGGAGAAAGGGAGGGATAGATAGAGGTAGAGGTCGAGGTCGAGGTGCAAGGACCCAAGCACTTGGGCCATCTTCCTGCTTTCCTGAGTCATAGTAGAGAGCTGGATCGGAAGAGGAGGCGAAGGCTTAGCCTATCACGCTACAGCACCAGCCCCAAATAAATAAATCTTAATGACAACAACAGCAACAATGCTGTTTCTTCCTCTGACCCATTTTAGTTTATTGGGTTAAATTTAATCATATGGCATTTTATATTCTAAAAACTTGGACAGCTCTGTTATTATAAAGTTTATACTGCCTCCAGTGGATTATAGCTTTTGTTGGACATTGTAAATTATGGATAAGTAGATGTGTTCAATAACTATTTTTAGTTACTTACAGCATTTGGGGAAAATTAATTTTGATGTTGCCTTTTCTGGCTATTTCCAGAAAATAGTTGAATCTTTGTAAAATATGGTATCTTAAAACCTTTATTTTATTTATTTATTTATTATTTTTAAAGATTTATTTTATTTATATGAAAGAGAGGTAGAAACAGAGAGAGAGGTCTTCCATCCGCTGGTTCACCCCCCAGATGGCTGCAACGGCTGGAGCTGTGCTGATCCGAAGCCAGGAACCAGGAGTTTCTTCTGGGTCTCCTATGCGGGTGCAGAGGCCCAAGGACTTGGGCCATCTTCTACTGCTATCCCAGGCCATAGCAGAGAGCTGGATCGGAAGAGGAGCAGCTGGGACTAGAACCGGCACCCATATTAGATGCCGGCGCTTCAGGCCAGGGCTTTAACTCGCTGTGCCACATGCTGGCCCCAAAACCTTTATTTTTAAATGTGTTTTCTGTAGAAAAACTATATTTAGATTTACCTCTTTTCATAAATAACATAATACTATACTAACTTGGATAAATTTAATAATGATATATTGCTTTTAGACTTAATGTGTTTTATTGCTAACCTGAAATTGTACAATCCTGATGTTTGAATGAGAATAGTAATTGTAGATGGGAGGTAAAAAAATTCTAGGTTGAAAGAGTAGCAAATAGGGGCTGGTATTTTGGCGTTGTGGGTTAATCCACTGCTTGGGACACTGGCGTCCCATGTGAGCACCAATTTGAGTTCCAGCTGCTCCGCTTTTGATCCAGCTTCTTGTTGTGCCTTGGAAAGCAGTGGAAGAGGCTCTCCTGCCTGCACTCCTGCCATCCATGTGGAAGATCCAAATGAAATTCCAGGCTTCTGGCCTTGGCCTGGCCCAACCCTGCTAGTTGTGGCCATTTGGGAAGTGAACTAGCAGATGGAAGATTCTCTCTCTCTCTCTCTCTGTAACTGTGCCCTTAAAATAAATAAAATCTTTTCTTTAAGAGGAAATATATTCTAGTTCAGTTTCATAACTTTTAGAACTGTCAAGAATATTAGAGGTTATTTAATCTCATGGTTTCTGAACCTGACTTTATAACAAAGTTAGAAGTGTCAGTGGTAGGGCCAGCATTTTGGTGTAGCAGGTAAAGCTGCTCGTGTGATGACAGCATTTCCTGTGGGCGCAGGTTTGTGTCCCATCTGATCCACTGCCAGTCCAGCTCCCTGATAATAGCCTGGGAAAAGCAGCAGCAGATGACCCAGGTGCTTCGGCCCCTGCTACCCACATGGGAGACTTGGAAGAAGCTACTGGTTCCTGGCTTTGGCCTGGAACCTGGAACCTGGCTGTTAGAACCATCTGGGAGGTTAATGAGCAGATGGAAAATCAATCTCTCTGTCTCTCTTCTCTCTCTCTCTCTAGCTCTGACTTTCAAATAAATAAATAAATCTTTTTTTTTTTTTTTTTTAAGTGGCAGTGGTGGTAAATATAGCCTAATGAGAATTCAGATTCCCGGGTACCACCCCAGACTTGATAAATCAGATTCTCTGGGGTAGGTTCTATATTTTTTCGGAAGCCCCTCAGATGTTTTTGATTCAGTGCTTTCATGAACATTTTCAAATCTCTGATTTAGGCTAAAGATATTAATGTAACAGAGACTGAACAGACTTAGAAGGGAAATGAAGATTACAAGCCACTCAGCAGGGACAGAATTAGAGTCCTTATCTCTGTGTATATGTTTGTTTACCTGTTCCATGCTGCCTCTCCATCATGAGAAAGGAATCTTTTTACAGAAGTTTTCCTAATGTTCTCTTGGCCATCTGCAAAATATATAGCCTTCAATTTCATTTTAGCTTTAGGGATGCACCTGGAGTTAGTGCAGAAAGACCGTTGACTTGGATTTGGTATTCTTTTCTGAAGTATTTGACTAGGTAAGTGATGATGAGTAGTGTTGGCTTAAAAAACCATCCATAGTGTGAAATGAAAAATTGCTCTAAAGTGATCAAAACTCTGTGACAGTTTGCCAGGCTCTGACATTTATCAGCTGCTGCTATACTTTACTGCTTTTCTCTAATCAAAGGTGACTACCACTGGATGGAATAGGCTTACAGAACCACTAGCTGCTCTCTGGGGAGGAATTTATTTTAATTGCCAATGAGAATGTAGGAATGATTTTAATAAAGATCAAGAACCTCCAAATCACTTTAGCTTGGGCTCCTGGCCAAGTGTCCATCCTCAGGAGGGAGTTGGTGTCAGATGCTGCCTTGTGACTTGAAGGTATTTCAGGAAAGCCAAAGGCATTACAGAAAAGCCTTTCCTGAGTTGGCAGGCAAGAGTGGCTCCAAGAATCAAGGCCTGCCACATGTCATCAGCCTGGCAAAGTAGAGTTTGGACACTAATGATGGCTCTTGTCAAGGCTCAGTGTGATAAAGCCAAGAGGACTTGGCTTGAGGGTTAGTTTGCACAGGAGGGGAGTTACAGCTTTGAGAACACCTGCCAAGAGTTTTTACTGTTCTGGCTATTTGTCAGTGACATATCCTTCACCCTTGACTTCTGTCACTCCTTTTTAATGGTTGATGGCAGAGATACTGGATGGGTGAGGAAGAGAGGCGCTTGGTTATATCTAGCTCATCTCCCTCCTTGGTTGTTTTCTTGGTATTTGTGTAGAGCTAAATATGTGTGGCCTACTCCAGGCCAGTGTTTTCTTCTGTCTAAGGCATATGAGGCCAGAGTCACAGGTGTTCTAGTTCCATAAATGATACCTTGCTGGGGATCACAGAAATGTTTTGATAGGCAGTTGTAGATTTTTGTTTTTTGCAGTTATATCTCCCTGTTAGGAGTGTTACTTTGATACATTCCCCTGTCATTTAGTAGCAATGTGACTTTTGGCAAGTAGTTTAACCTTAGTTTCTCATTTACAAAGTGGAAGTTAGTAATTAATCTTATTTACATCACATAATTGTTGTGAAAATTAGATGAGGACAGAACTATAAAAATACCTGGCACATAACATTCAAATTTCAGTTACTATTATTGTAATTTTTTGGTCAGCTTTCAGCTTAATGGGAAGAAATGGAATGAAGAGTTTCTAAACCACAGTCTTAGTGAGCAGAGGAGTTGTGTAGAAAGAACATAAAATTGAAGTCAGGAGACCCAGAGTAGAGTATGCTAAACCTTTATTGTTACTTAAGTTTCCATGGGTACCCTTTTAAATTAATAAAAATTTCTTAGATTCCCAAAAGTTTTTATTTATATGGGCTATAGCTATCAGTTTTTACTCAGTGGGAATTAAATCTGGGTAATTGTTAAATATTTTAATTCATTACAATGAATAAATCCTTTATATATTAACATAAGTAGCATTTTAAAATAAAAATAACTATAAAATAGTTTTATCATTTTATTTTATTAGAGAGGCAAAGACACATCTCCCATCGGCTAGTTTACTCCTCAGTGCCCACAACAGTTAGAGCTCAGCCATGCATAAGCCAGCAGCCAGAAACTCAATCCACGTCTCTTAGTATGGGTGATAGGGACCCACGTACTTGAGCTGTCACCTGCTCCCTCTCAGGGTGCACAGATGCAGGAAGCTGGGATAAGGAACAGAGTGGGGATGTGAAAGTCAGCACTCTGATATGGAGGTTGCAAGCAGCATCTTAATTACTATGCCAAACTGTCCTTATATTAAAAACATAGTGAAAATGACATCATTTCATAATTTTGAAGATCTCTTTAATGTCTGACTTCATAAAAGACACCTACATTCTCAAATCCTTATTGTATCTGTTACAGTGTGTTGTTTTGGTTGAGGTGTATGAAGGCATTCTGGTCTTACATCTGTCTGTCTGTCTGTCTGTCTATCTAGTAAAAGCAGGGGAAGTTTGATAGTTTCGAGGTAGTTGTGTATATTTTTCTTAGAAACTATTCCAGATCTTAATATGTGGTATTTTCTTTAAGGTTAGTTGCCATGTGGAAATTGAAACCATATTTTTATTTTAATTAATTAATTATTTTTTGACAGGCAGAGTTAGAGATAGATAGAGAGAAAGGTCTTCCTTTTTCTGTTGGTTCACCCCCCAAGTGGTTGCTACGGCCAGTGTGCTGTGGCTGGAGCGCTGCGCCAATCCGAAGCCAGGAGCCAGGTGCTTCCTCCTGGTTGCCCACACGGGCGCAGGGCCCAAGCACCTGGGCCATCCTCCACTGCACTCCCAGGCCACAGCAGAGAGCTGGATGGAAGAAGAGCAACTGGGACAGAATCCGGCGCCCCGACTGGGACTAGAACCCGGGGTGCCAGCGCCACAGACGGAGGATTAGCCTAGTGAGCCGCGGCGCCGGACAACTGAAACCATATTAATGAACTTTTTTTTTAACGCCATTTTGTTAAACTCTTTATATACTTATACTTTAAAGGTCTTATACTTTGTATGGCTCTTTTACTCAGGCATAATTTTCTAACATATCATTGGCTGTTTTGAAAACACTTGTTCACCACACTCTTCTAGATTTTGACACCTTTCATTACATAATATAAACAAAATCAACTTTGTTAACATCATCAGCAATCTCATCAGAAATATATTTAAATATCGGGAAGCTGTGAATTTCACAGAGGCAGACATAAATTATTCCCTTTCAGGAAAATACGTCAGATACTCTAATCCAAATAACTATAATTTTACCATTAATTGTTCTTTCAATAAAATAGTGATTCATGAAAAAAAAAAGGCTAGTTTAGTTTATGGCTCAAACTATATTTCGAATGTTTTTCCTTGGGGCAACCAGTATGCAGAAGTGCTTATGTCTAGCTCCAGTTTTGTTACACAAAACATTAAAAATATATACTCAAGCTTCACTAAGTCTCACAACATCAAGTTCATTCTCAAGTTGAAATGTACCCTTCTCCCTTGTATGTGTGGCAGTGGTGACTGTGACGACTACCAGGATGTTTTGTGCCACTGCTTGATTAGTGCGAAGGCCGGCAGTTTAACCCAACATCAATGCAAGTGTCAGCATAGTAAAAAGACAAATAATGTCTTAGAGGTAGTTTTGACTTTGTACACTTCCTGAAACAGTCTTGAGAAGCACCCATTGGCCACATTTTAAAAACTGCTATGGAATCCAAATGTTGAGGAACTCCCGGCAAATGGTGGAAACTTCCTAGTTCCTCCAGAGTTAACACCAATGGCTGTTGTGGGCGAAAGGAGAGAAGACAACCATGCTTGGCATATTGTTTTGGCATTCCCCTGGGGCTTGCCATAGTATTTAGGGCCTTTATTTGCACACAGTGGAATTCAATAAAGGTGAATCAGTTAATGCAGATTGCTTAAAATATTTAGCAACTCAAATTTTTATGTTCTTATGGTAAACACCATGTATATTCTGTCTTGCTGATCCCTTTGCTTCATTTTTATAATTATATTTATTTTAACCGGTATGATTGGGGTGATACTGTGTGAATTTTATTCTAGTGGGGAGATGGGCTAAGAAGTAAATCACATGGCATTTGCTCTTTTATGATCTTGGAAAAAGAAGCAGTTAGCAAACCAAGCAGTGTCCAGATGCAGAGATTAATAGGTGCCTGGCTTAGGATTCAGCATTTGTGTAGATATTTGTAAGAAATAGGTTCTTTTTTTTAAAACACAATTTCACTGTCAGGCATTATGATATGTGTATATGTACATAAACATGCTCATATTTATACATAAACACATGTATATAAGCATTTAATGTGTATAATACATAGCTCAGTATTTCCTCTTGAGATGTAAGTAATTATCCTATAATTCTGCCTATTCCAGAAGTTGCAGTGTATATGCACATTTTTGGGTGGTGTCCTCTTTGGCTCCTTAGACATAGTTTTGTGGTATGATAAGGGATGGTGGTGCTTTTAGATCAAGATGGGAAAAAGTTGTTAAAAAATCAATATAGTCTTTTTTACATAAAAATACAATTGGGATAGACATTGTATGGTGCAGTGGGTTGAGTCACCGCTTGGACATTTGCATCCTATGTCCTATCCCTGGCTACTCCGCTTCCAGTCCAGCTTTCTGCTATTGCAGCTGGGAAGGCAGTGGATAAAAACCGAAACACTTGAGTCCCTGTCATCCGTGTGGGAGACTCTAATGGAGTTCTGGGCTCCTGCTTTCAGCCTGGCCCAACCCTGGCTGTTGTGGTCATTTGGGGAGTAAATAGAGGATGAAAGATCTGTCTCCATGTCTCTCCCTCTCTCTGTCACTCTGCCTTTCAAATAAATAAAGTATTCATAAGATGTTAGTCACAATAAAGTAGGTAACTGGAAGGTGATTATTTGTCTTCAAAATAAACAGTAATCAAAAGCAGCCAGTTATAAATCCTTGATTTTTGTATAGTCTCTGTAAAATGATTATTTAAAGAGCAATATCTGTGTTAGGGACTAACCCTGGAAACCCAGCTAGCGTCTTGAGTGGAAACTTGAGGTGAGGGTAGAGGAGGGAATGTCTTCAGTTCTTTGTAAACTACACGCAGATTAGGTTCCTTTCCTACCTAGAGCTCTTTGAGTGTATTGTTTTGCTTCTAGGAAGTTCTTAGAACTTGATCTCTCCTCTTTGAGGTTTTCTATCTATTGTTTCAAAATTATATTTCCATAGTGGGTTCTCAACTAGACTGTGTGAAAGAACTGATTAAAGAAATTTGTTTGTTTATTTGAGAGGCAAAGAGAGAGAGCTCCCTCCCGCTGTTTTACTCCTCAAATGCCTGTAACAGCCAGGAATGGGTCAGGCTGAAGCCAGGAACCAGTGACTCAATCTAGGTCTCCCATATGGGTGGTAGATACCCAACTACTTGGGCCTTGACTTGATGCTTCTAAGGATGCACATTGGCAGGAAACGGAAATGAGGAGTGTTAGTTCACGCCCCAGGTGGCTGCAGTGGCCAAAGTTGCACTGCTCCAAAGCCAGGAGCCAGGAGCTTCTTCCTGGACTCCCACATAAGGGCAGGGATCTGAGGACTTGGGCCATCCTCTACTGCTTTCCAAGGCCATAGCAGTGAGCTGCGTCAGAAGTGGAGCATCCAGGACTTGAACTGGCGCCCATATGGGATGCTGGCACTGCAGGTGGCAACTTTACCTGCTACACCACAGTACTGGCCCTAACAGCAGTTTTTTTTTTTTTTTTTTTTTTTTTTTTGACAGGCAGAGTGGACAGTGAGAGAGACAGAGAGAAAGGTCTTCCTTTGCCGTTGGTTCACCCTCCAATGGCCACCGCGGCCGGCACACTGAGGCCGGTGCACCGCGCTGATCTGATGGCAGGGGCCAGGAGCCAGGTGCTTTTCCTGGTCTCCCATGGGGTGCAGGGCCCAAGCACCTGGGCCATCCTCCACTGTACTCCCTGGCCACAGCAGAGAGCTGGCCTGGAAGAGGGGCAACCGGGACAGAATCCGGAGCCCCAACCGGGACTAGAACCTGGTGTGCCGGCGCCGCTAGGCGGAGGATTAGCCTAGTGAGCCGCGGCGCCGGCCTCCTAACACCAGTTTTAAAGGTCTGTCATTCATAAGTATGTCTAATACTGGGGACTTGCTATGTATTTGATATTGTGAGAACTATCATGTAGGATGTTGCTGCTATTTCACTTTGCATTTAGGACATAAGGATCTGAAGTCAAATAACTTGTTTAGCTTTCTTGGCTTAAGTAGGGAGGACTCCCCATTTTTAGCTTTTAAAGCAGAGGTGGAGAATATCTTTCCTGGGCCATTTGAATATTTATAGCATCATCTATGGGCCATACAATATTATCAACTTAAAAATTAGCCTACTAGGGTATGGTGCTGTGGCATAGTTGGTAAAGTGGCATGGTGGATAAAACAAAAATATGCATCCCATATGGGTGCCAGTTCGAGTCCTGGCTGCTCCACTTCCGATCCAGCTCTCTGCTATAGCCTGGGAAAGCAGTGGAAGATGGTCCAAGTCCTTGGGTTCCTGCACCCGTGTGGGAGACCCGGAAGAAGCTCCAGGCTCCTGGCTCTGGATCGGCCCAGCTGTAGTTATTGTGGCCATTTTGGGAGTGAACTAGCAGATGGAAGATTTTTCTCTCTACCTCTGCCTCTCTGTAGATCTGCCTTTCAAATATATAAATACAGCTTTAAAAAAAAATTAGCCTGCTATAGATTTATTGAATTTCAGGTCCTGCCTGTAATTGCTTCGGCAGGGCCAGACCAAATGATTTTACAGGCTTTATATGGACCAACTTCATATTGTCATAAGTGGATAACTTAACTACCTTACAAGACATTCATGTACCATTTTAGAAGTGTTTTTTAGGGGCCAGGACTTAACCACTGCAACACAGCGCCTGACCCATAAGTGGCTTTTAAAGTCTCAATCATTTCTAATGCTTTCATCACAACTTGACATTAAGGCTTTGTCCTTTAAGACAAAAGCTGGAGTCAAGAAGTATTTATTTCTTTGTGGTGTGGAAAAGGACTATTTATAGTTCATCGTTTTTAAAAGCAAGAAATTCTCCAAACCACATCAGAACCTATGCCAACTTGGTTACGGGGCCTTTACAGAATAATGATGTAAAAATTTGAAAGACTGTATAATATTACTGCCAAAGCTCGCAGAGTTTAGTTTCAGTACTCTCTGTTTGCCAGAATACAAAGCTCAATTTTTTTTTCTGTATGTACCACCTTATAATAATCTATTTATTGTGTTGAGGTATAGGAAATAAATGGATTATTGCTTGATAAATTTGCTGTTTTTGCAGATAATGATGCTGTTTTGTCTCTTACATATTTTTGAACATTATCCCCCCAGTAATTCTCAAGTACTTACTGTCCTAGGTGAATTCTTCAAATGTATGACACAGAGGGAGATTCATACCTTGCCTTATTATGTTTTGTAACTTTCCATCAGGGAATCCCACATGCTACATTCCATCCACTTGCCAAGTCTTGGACTTTTGTCCACAGTATGGTGTATGAGTATGCAATTACATATACACATACTGGCAAGAGCAGGTTTTTTTTCTTGGCCTCTTTTAGAGGAAGCTCAAAGCCAGAGAAGTAAATCCAGATGTTCTGGATTAAGTCTGGCACCTTCAATTCAGAATTCTAAATGGCAAGTCTTCTTTTGGAAATGTTCCAGGCTTATTCATTACCTGCTGTTGCTAACCATCACATTTTAAGGGAGATTCTGGAGTTTTCTTCCTTTGCTAAAGAGAAGAAATATGCACTGAAGTGGCGTGGGAGTGGTTCTTTTAGAGAAACATAAGGAGGCATGCAGAGGGAGGGTAGCCTTACTGTTGGGAATAAGTCTGTGATGAGAGCAGGTGCAACTGCAGCTGGAACTCCTTAACTACTCCTGGCTTTGTTCAAGTTCTAAATAAAGATGTTTGACATTAACACCAGTGAACCCAATATGGGCTCTCTGGCACCTAACAGTACCTTGCAAAAGTGGGAGGTATTCATTGGTTTTCAGTCATCATTTATTGAACTCTGTGTACCAGGCAACATACTAAATGCTGGTGATGAGTAAGATTCTTTTCAAGGGGTGAACATTTGGTGCAGCACTTAAGATGCCATTTGAGACACCTGTGTTCATGTACTAGCTCTGCTTCTGATTCCGTTTTCTTGCTAGTATGCACCCTGGGAGGCAGAAGATGGTGGCTCAGCTGAAGGTCCTTGTCACCCATGTGAGGGACTCAGATGCAGTTCTGGACTACTGACTTCCACATGATCTAACCCTGGCTACTGTGGGCATTTAGAGGAATGAACCTACAGATGGAAGGTCTATTTCTATATCTCTCTCTTTGAGGTAAATAAATAGTTAAATAAGTTATATATATATATACACACACACATATATATATCTGGATTTAAGAAACTACACAATGGTAGAAGGCACAGATTCTTAAGTGGATAAATTAGTTTATTGATTTTAGTTCCTCATACAATTTAGTAGTTTTCTTTATTGAAACCATTTTAATTAAGTTTTTTTATTGTATACTTTATTTGTTATATTTATCCCAGGCACTCCAATATGGTGTATAGAAATCACAAACAACAGCTTAACCTACTGTGCCAAACACCTGCCCTTGAAACCATTTGTTTTTGATTAATTAAGAGAGTGATGGAGAGGTTGAGAGAGACACAGTTGCCATCTGTTGATTTACTCATCAAAAGCTTACAGTGTTGGGCCAGGTAGAGCTTAGAGCCAGGAACTCAGTGGCAGGTACCCAACCACTTGAGTCATTACCTGCTGCCTCCTACGGTACACAATAGGAGGAAGCTGGAATCAGGAGCTGAGCTGGGACTCAAACCCAGGCCCTCTGATATGGGATGGGGACATCTTAACTGGTGTCTTAGCTAGTGGCCAGATGCCTTTCCCCAGTTTCGTGTTTTGTTCACTTCGTAAGTCGGCTGCAGAAGTCTGTCCACAGGATTGATTCTGTGCCTTTTTTTTTTTTTTTTTTTGGACAGGCAGAGTAGACAGTGAGAGAGAGACAGAGAGAAAGGTCTTCCTTTTCCGTTGGTTCACCCCTCAATGGCCGCAGCGGCCGGCGCACTGTGCTGATTTGAAGGCAGGAGCCAGGTGCTTCTCCTGGTCTCCCATGGGGTGCAAGGCCCAAGGACCTGGGCCATCCTCCACTGCACTCCCAGGCCACAGCAGAGAGCTGGCCTGGAAGAGGAGAAACCGGGACAGAATCTGGCGCTTTGATCGGGACTAGAACCCCGGGGGTGCCAGCGCCACAGGTGGAGGATTAGACTAGTGAGCCACGGCGCCGGCCACCGTGCTCTTCAAAGAACAGACATGAGATTGTGCTTTCATTTCTGAAGTGTGCTTGCTAACTTGGCTTGCATTTTTGCCCAGTGATGCTGATTTGTGGAGTATGGGCAGAAAAGACTATATAATACAGAAAATCATTTCTAATGCTTCAAGAATCGATTGTTCTGTTCTCAGTAATGTTTCCTGAACCTAAAAAACATGTGAGAAAGCACAAGTCCATTTCACTATGCTGCTTATCAGGCTGTTGTAATGTGCTAATAGCAAAAATTATTTCCTCTCTCTGAAATGCAGGCCTCCTTTATCTGAGTTGTTGCACGGTTAGGGCAGACCCAGAATGCACATTTTCATTATAACTTTCTAGATGGATGTGACACATTTACTTAGTAGTGACGCTATTCCTCTGTTGCAACTTTTCTTCAGCCTTTTTTCACTTTGAGGGTGGGCATATGAATATTTTCATTCAGAGTCTCTTAACCGTAAAAAGAATGTTGAATTGCTTAAGTTGAATCACATTTTTTTTGGTATAAAGCAATCTCAAAACACATGTACGGCTATTATTAAAGTTATAATAGCTAATATTTATATAGTACTTATATTCTAGGTTTTTTTTAAAAAGGGATTTATATATAAAATACTTAAAAGGGGGAATCATCTAATCCTTACAACAATTTAATATGAAAAGTATTTACTGAAGCTGGAGTTGTATCATAGTAAGTAGCTGCTTGTGATACTGACTTCCCATACTGGAGTGCTGGTTCAAGTACCGGCTATTCCACTTCTTATCCAGCTTTCTGCCGATGTGGCTGGGAAGGTAGTGGAAGATGGCCCAAGTACTTGGGCCCATGTGGGAGACCTGAATGGAGTTCCTGGCTCTGGTTTCAGCCTGGCCCCGCTCTGACCAGTGCGACCATTTGGAAAGTGAACCGGTGTATATAAGATCATATATTCTTTTGATCAGTTGGTCGGTCAGTCTATCTCTCTGTCTCTTCCACCCCCAATTCCTTTTGCTTGTCCTTTCAAATCATTCAATCAATCAAACAATCTTAAAGAGATAGGTACTTACTATTTTTCCCATTTTACCTGTGAAGGTAGGAAGACTAAGTTAAATCACTTGCTCAAGATCAGATATTAAATGGCAGAGCCAGTGTTTGAGTCAAGCATTCTAGCACTATAGTGTTCTTAGTCACTGTGCTACACCATTTCACACTGTTTGACACTAAGTGTTGCCAGATGCTCTAAAAGTGGGGTAATGGTATCAACCATTGTAGTGTTCAGGCATTGCACATGCCATTTTACTTCTTTTCAGTCTTTCGGGGTATGTGAATTTGTGTCCATTTTACAGATATTAATATCCACTAAGATTTATGGAGCACTTACTGTATATCGGTCAAGTATTATATTGAGTGCTTTACTTGTATTTTCTCATTTAATTGAATGTTGAGAATAGTTCTTTGGATAATTACTTATTTTGGAAATGAGAAATCTGACCTTAGAGAAGGTTAACTTGCCTAGAGTCAAATAAGTGAAGATGGACAAAACTAAGGTTTGAAGACGAGTTTGCCTGACTTCAGACGCTAAGGTCTTCACTACCACATAATATTTTGGTAGGATGCAGTAATTATCTAGAAATTCCAACAGTTAGGTGAATCTCTGAGGATAGAACCTAGCTCCAAATGCTGTTCCTCACCTTTGATTCTCATATGTTTGTTGATTAAACATTACCCTTGCCTTTGCACTTCTTCAAATGTTCACAGTAGAGAAACTTGATAAGGATCAGCAATGGCCTTCTTGTCTGAAAACAGGAGATTCTTATCTAACTGGTGTCTTTATGGCATAATGGCATGTTAAGAACTAGTGTTTTGGGGGCAGGCGCTGTGGCACAGCGGGCTAATGCCTGGGCCTGAAGTGCCGGCACCCCATATGGGCGCTGATTGTAGTCCCGGCTGCTCCACTTCCCATCCAGCTCTCTGCTATGGCCTGGGATAGCAGTGGAAGATCGCCCAAGTTCTTGGGCCCCTGCGCCCGCGTGGGAGACCCAGAAGAAGCTCCTGGCTCCTTACTTTGGATCGGCGCAGTTCCGGCTGTTGCGGCCAATTGGGGAGTGAACCATCGGATGGAAGACCTCTATCCCTCTCTCTGTCTCTCCTCTATCTGTGTAACTCTGACTTTCAAATAAAATCTTTCAAAATAAATCTTAAAAAAAAAAACCAACTAGTCTTTTATGAAGGTTTTATTTTTTTTCTTTAATTCCACCTGTGGGGGCAGCGTTGTGGTGAAATGAGTTAGGCTGCTGCCTGTGATGCCAACATCCCACATGGGTGCCAGTTTGAGTCCTGGATGTTCTACTTCAATCCAGCCCCCTGATAACATTCCTAGAAAAGCAGCAGAGATGGCATGAGTGCTTGGGCCCCTGCACCCACATGGGAGCTTCAGAAGAGGCTCTTGCTCCTGACTTTGGCCTGGCCCAGTCCTGGCTGTTGCAGCCATCTGGGGAGTAAACTAGTAGATGGAAGATCTCCCTCTCTGTCTTTCTCCCTCTTTCTCTATAACTGCTTTTCAAATTAATTTTTTTTTTAAAGAAAGCAGATTGACGTCTCAGCTTCTGTTATTAGAAAAAAAATCCATGTACTAAAGTTTATCACTTTTCATAGATTTCTTTCTGATACATTCACAGGGATTCCTGGAAGGTATAGTGGTGCCATTTTTAATTTAATTAATTAAATATTTTTATTTAGTTTTTCTGCAGGGGCAGACAGAGGTTCCACCTGCCAGTTCACTCCCCAAATGACCATAGTGGTCAGGTGGGGCCAGGTTGAAGCAGGAGCCTAGGAATTCAATCTAGCATCCCACATGGGTTGCAGGCGCCCCAGCTAGGGTCAGAACCAAATGCCCATTGCTATGCCTCCCCCACCTTTTCTTGGGCAGGGATCGGGGGAGTAGTGAGGCAGTATCTGTGAGATTCTATTTTTGAAATACAGTAGTGTATTTTGCCTCCTGAGCATTGCAAGTTTATTTTCTTTACCACTTAATATATGGCTGGTGTGGAAAGATTTTATCTATTTTAAATTATTTTTATGTGGGAACCTTCATGTATCTCCTATCAGGTCTCAATAGTTGTAGTTAACTATTTTTATTTAACTTAATTTAAAAAGTTCTTATGGGTAGAATCAATTAGCACTTGAATCTCACATGTCATTCATTTCCTTTTCCCTTTCATTAAATGTCTTGTCTTTGTCATTTTAGATTTTCTCTTTCTCACCAGCCAGTTGATCACTTAAGGTTATTAATTATATCTCCCAAATATCTATCAAAATCTGACCTAAGGTACTCTGCATTACTAGATATTAGAAAAATGAAAAAAAAAAACAAAACCTAATGTTAAACTACTTAATACCTACTGACTGGCTACCATTAAAATAACAAAAAAGCTGACCATTCAAAGTGTTGGTGAGGGGGCCAGCGCTGTGGTACAGCGGGTTAACACCCTGGCCTGAAGCTCCAGCATCCCATATGGGCGCCAGTTCTAGTCCCAGCTGTTCCACTTCCAATCCAGCTCTCTGCTATGGCCTGGGAAAGCAGTAGAAGATGGCCCAAGTCCTTAGGCCCCTGCACCCCCGTGGGAGAGGCTTTGGATCAGCACAGCTCTGGTCGTTGCGACCATGTGGGGAATGAACCATCGGATGGAAGACACCCCCCCACCTCTCTGCCTCTCCTCTCTCTGTGTAACTTTGACTTTCAAATAAATAAATAAATCCTAAAAAAAAAAAGTGTTGGTGAGAACTGGAGCGCCTAGACTGTCAGCAGAAGTATAGTGTAAACTCTTGAAACCTTTAAAATCATATTGTTATAATCCTATATAATATTAATTATATTTTGAGCCCTGTGAAAGCTAACCATAAGCAAATTCATTTCTAGGCATATCCCAAATACAAATGTATAAAAGTGTGCCCTGAAAGACATGTTTATAGAAGCAGTATTTATAATAGTCCCAAACTGATAAATTGAGATAATCCATAAAATGGGATACTGAATGGCAATGATAAGGACAAACTATCACTAAATGATGGATGAATCCTCTAGAAAAATGTTGAGCAAAATAAGCCAGACATATATACTATCACAAGAATATGGGTGGGTGCTGTAGCCCAGTGGCTTCCAGCCCAGCGGCTTCAAGACTGCATCCTGGGGCCAGCGCTGTGGCACAGTGGGTTAACACCCTCGCCTGATGCGCTGGCATCCCATATGGGCGCTGGTTTTGAGACCCGGCTGCTCCAATTCCTGTCCAGCTCCCTGCTATGTTTTGGGAAAGCAGTAGAAGATGGCCCAAGTCCTTAGACTCCTGCACCCAGGTAGGAGACCTGGAAGAAGCTCCTGGCTCCTGGCTTTGGTTTGATGCAGCTCTGGCCGTTGCAGCCATTTGGGGAGTGAACCATTGGATGGAAGATCTTTCTCTCTCTCTGCCTCTCCTCTCTCTGTGTAACTCTGACTTTCAAATAAATAATAAATATTTAAAAAATAAAAGACTGCATCCTGTCACGACTGGAGTGCTGGTTTTAGTTCTTTTGATGCATCTCCCTTCTAATGTACGTGGAGAGCAGCAGATGATAGCTCAGGTCCTTGAGTCCCTACCATCCATGTGGGAGACCTAGATGGAGTGCCTGGCTCAGTACTGTTGTATCCATCTGGGGAATGAACAAGCAGATGGAAGATCTTTTCTCTCTGTCACTCTACTTTTCAAACAGATAAATAAGTAAATAAGTATATGTATGTATTTTTAGAAGAATGGTAGTTGCTTTTATTGAAGGAATAAAATGACTGGAAATGGACAAGATCTCTGTAAGTAATGTTCTATATTTGATTTGAATGTTGGTTCCCCATATGTTCACTTTGTGAAAGTTCATTGAACTGTACATTTGGGATTGTGTGTGTTTTACTGTATTTTGGCAATTACATAAAAGAATTATATTTTTAAGCTAGAAGGTAGCTTGGTTTAAAAGTTTGAGGGAAACTATAGGATTCAAGGACTCCTTAAAATACTATCTCTAGGCCGGCGCCGCAGCTCACTAGGCTAATCCTCTGCCTTGCGGCGCCGGCACACCGGGTTCTAGTCCCTTTCGGGGCACCGGATTCTGTCCTGGTTACCCCTCTCCCAGGCCAGCTCTCTGCTGTGGCCAGGGAGTGCAGTGGAGGATGGCCCAAGTGTTTGGGCCCTGCACCCCATGGGAGACCAGGAGAAGCACCTGGCTCCTGCCTTTGGATCAGCGTGGTGTGCCGGCTGCGGTGGCCATTGGAGGGTGAACCAACTGCAAAAGGAAGACCTTTCTCTCTGTCTCTCTCTCTGACTGTCCACTCTGGCTGTCAAAAAATTAAATAAATAAATAAATAAAAATACTATCTCTAGTTAATGGCTTTGGGTTAGTCACCTAAGAGTGGCATTAGAAAATGACCTTTTTCTGTGTATTTACATTACAGTTCTGGGAGGAGTCAGCTCAATTATAATATTTTATGTTAAAAGGTTGTGAGAAAGTTGGCAAGGTTTTACTTTTTATCCTACATAACATTTTTCACATTTTCTTTCTTTTCTTTTCTTTTTTTTTTTGACAGGCAGAGTTAGAGAGAGAGAGACAAAGAGAAAGATCTTCCTTCCGTTGGTTCACCCCCGAAATGGCTGCTACGGTCAGCGCACTGAACCGATCTGAAGCCAGGAGCCAGGTGCTTCCTCCTGGTCTCCCATGTGGGTGCAGGGCCCAAGCACTTGGGCCATCCTCCACTGCCTTCCCGGGCCACAGCAGAGAGCTGGACTGGAAGAGGAGCAACCGGGACTAGAACCCCAGGGGTGCCGGCGCTGCAGGCGGAGGATTAGCCTAGTGAGCCACGGCGCCGGCCCACATTTTATTTTTCAACTACTGCTTTAAGCATGCTCTTTTAAAAAAAAATTTGATGACTTTAGTGTAGGAAATGTTAAGGAGCATGACAAATAATAGGGTGAGATATTTGGGACCATTTGAAGCTTTAGAGTGCCCTGCAAATCATATCCAATTGAGCCATAGTAATTTTACAATTCAGGAAAATAATGGGAGACATTTTCCAGAGGTTGAATAGAGCAAAATATTACATATACACACTCCCTTTTGCATCTTTTAAAAAAGTTGTGGTTAAAAGCAAAATTTACGATCTTTTTTGTTTATCAATTGATTTGTTATTTGAAAGGCAGAGTGACAGAGAGAGGGGGTGGGTTCCATCTGCTGATTCACTTCCCAAATGGCTACAACTGCCACGGCTGGGCCAGGCTGAATCCAGGAAAACAGAATTTCTGTTCAATCTTCCAAATGGGTGTAGGGGCCCAAGTCCTGGGTCTCCATCCACTTTCTTTCCAGGTGTATTAGCAGGAAACTTGATTGGAAGCCAGACTGCTGGAACTGGAATCGGCACTTCCATATGAGATGTTGTCATCATAAGAAATGGCTTAAGCCATTTTCCCCCAATACTGGTTCTTAAAATTTACCATCTTAACCCTTTCTTAGTGTAAAGTTAAGTAGTGTTAAGTATGTCCACATTGTTGTACAACAAGTCTTCTGAACTTTTTCATCTTTTTGTAAAATGAAAATTTTGTACCCATTAAACAATGGCTTCCATTTTCCTCTTCTTCCCTGCTTTGTAACCATAATTTTGCTTTTGTTACTATGAATTTGAATATTTAGGGTACTTCACATAAATGTAATAATATAGTATTTGTCTTTTTGTGATTTCATTTAGCATAATGTTCTCAAAGCTCATCCATGTTGTAGCACGTGACAGTCCTTTACTTCTTTACTTGGTGAAAACCATCATCATTTCATCTGATTGACTGCAACCAGCCCAAGTGGTTTTCTTTCCTATAGTCTTGCCCACTCCTAGTTCGTTTTTCATTCAGTGGCTAAATACAGATTTAACTTTGACAACCTCATTACCCTGCCTACCTTTGGATAAAATCTAAATGCTTTAATATAATGTGGGCATTCATTATTGGACACCAATATCTAAACCTAAATCTTTCTTCATTGCTTCTAAACTAGGTACCCCATTTACTTCATCTACTCTGAATTTCTTGCTTGATCATGCTATTCATGTTTCCAGTACAGTGATTGTGAGTAAATCATTATTTTTGCTCAAAGCCAATAGTTTGTCAGCTGTTCTGCATGGAGCTAACCTGGAGACTTAATGTCAGAATACAATAATTTAGAAATAAAATTTCTGATTTCCTAACTTAAACCTCTTCTAAACGTCTGATCTGGAAACAGCCAACCACAAGAATTTCAGGAAATATGTTGACTAAATTCATGTGAGGGGAAGAGTCAGAAAAAATAGGGAAATTTCTTTATTTTAAAGTCTTTGTTCTACTTGTTTAACAAAGATGACATTAAAGGTTTCTCTCTCTCACTCACAGTAAGTATGTGTGTATTTATTTTACAGTTTTATCTATCTATTTTGAAAGTCAGTATTAGAGAGATCTTCTATCTATCTGCTGGTCACTCCCTGGATGACTGCAATAACCAGTGCTGGGCCAGGCTGAAGCCATGAGCCAAGAGCTTCATCCATGTCTCCCATGTGGGTGGCAGGGGCCTAAACATTTGGGCCATCTTCTGCTGCTTTCCAAGGCCACCAGATCACAAGCGAGAAAGCTGATGAGCCAGTGCCCATATGGGATGCCGACATCGCGAGCAGGTGCTTTACCCACAATGCCACAAGCCTTTTTATTTTTAATTTCTTTATTTATTTGAAAGGCAGAGTTACAGAGAAGCAGAGGCAGAGAGAGTGAGAGAGAGGTCTTCCATCCACTGTTTCACTCCCCAAATGGCTGGGCCAGAGCTGGGCCAGAACTGGGCCAGGCAGAAGGTGATGGTTCAAGTGGTTAGGTCCCTCTGCCCATGTGAGAGATCTAGATTGAGTTTCTGGCTCCTGGCTTCACCCTAGCCTTATCTTGGTCAGTGTGGGTATTTGTGCACTGAACTGGTGGCTTCTCTGTTGTCTCTCTGCCTTTCAAATTATAGGTAAGTAGGTAGATAGATAGATAGTTTAAAATGTAACTATGAGTTCCTAGGGACTGCTTTAAGCCAGAAACAAGTGCCTTGAAATAATGTTAATGATGATTTTGCTTTGCCATTTACAAAGAGCATCCGTATGCACATGAAGTCCAGAGATGCCATTCTTTTAACATATTATATATCCTTTTAAATAACATTAAAATATTAGCCTAGAGCATTGATGCAATGGAAACCGTAGTATTTTGGTATTTTAGTAAATGCTGAATATATTTCTTTAAATTAGACTATTGTTTATACCTCAATAAATTTTTTAATAGAGCATGTCATTCTTATTACTTTTTGTGGAGACTTGAAGCCTAATAAATAAATTATATTGAACCATTTTTAAAGTTTCATTCTTAATTTAGACTGTGTACTTGCTGACACCCAGAAATCTATTTTTATTGTATGTAAAACTGCATTGTACAGTCTTTTATTCTTGTGACCTTGGAAATATTTCCAAGTTAGGAACAAAAAAATTATATAATTTTGTTTTTAGATTTATTTATTTGTTTGAAAGAGTTACAGAAAGACAAGGAAAGACAGAGAGAGAGACAGAGAGAGAGAATCTTTCATCTGCTGGTTCACTCCCCCAGATGGCAGCAGCAGCTGGTGCTGGGCCAGGCTGAAGCCAAGAGCCTTGAACTCCATCTTGATCTCCCAAGGAGAGGCAGGGCCCAAGCACTTGGATTATCTGCTGCTGGTTTCCTAAGTGGGTTGTCAGGAATCTAGGTGAGAAGTCGAGCAGCGGGGACTAGAACTAGCGCTCATAAGGGACGCCAGCATCATAGGCAGCAGCTCAATCCACTGTACCTTAACACCAGCCCCTGTCTAATATTTGATAAGAAAAAATTTAAAGGGCAAAAAATTCCACCAAAACATAGAAAACCCAACTGCTGAGGTAAAATAAACAGGTGAGCAAGAACCAGTCATCTGAACTTAAATCTGTCCTCTGGTGTTTCCCAGCAGTTTTGACAGCAGATGAGTCCTTTCTTTCTGATCATCAGTGTTATTATCAATAAAGTAGGGGCTAACAGTTCCTGATTGTTTTTCCTAATGACTTTTTTTTTTTTAAATGAGACATTTATTTGTTTATTTGAAAGGAGAGTACAGAGAGAGGCGGAAAGATAGAACTCTTCCATCTGCTGGCTCACTTCCCAAGTGCCTGTAACAGTTGAGACTGGGCCAGGCTGAAGTCAGGAACATGGAATTCCATCCATATCTCTCACATAGTTGACAGGGCCATCAGCCACTGCTTTTCCTTGGGCACATTAGCAGGGAGCTGGGTTAGAAGTAGAGTATCCGCGGCTCACTAGGCTAATCCTCCGCCTTGCGGCGCCGGCACACCGGGTTCTAGTCCCGGTTGGGGCGCTGGATTCTGTCCCGGTTGCCCCTCTCCCAGGCCAGCTCTCTGCTGTGGCCAGGGAGTACAGTGGAGGATGGCCCAAGAGCTTGGGTTCTGCACCCCATGGGAGACCAGGATAAGTACCTGGCTCCTGCCATCGGATCAGCACAGCGCACCGACCGCGGCGGCCATTGGAGGGTGAACCAACGGCAAAGGAAGACCTTTCTCTCTGTCTCTCTGTCTCACTTTCCACTCTGCCTGTCAAAAAAAAAAAAAAAAAAAAAAGGAAGAAGAAGAAGTAGAGTATCCAAGAGTCAAACCTGACATGGGCTGTGCACATCTTAAGCAACAACTTAACCAGTTGTACCACAGATACCTCCCACAGTAGCTGATTCTTTAAGTGGTTATGATTATTAACTGATGTGTATACAAAAGTAATGTGCAGTACTTGACACTTAGCAGACTCCTAATGAAGCAGTATTTGCTTTTATGGTGGGAAGATGGATTTTAGAAACATACTAGAGGGCCGGCGCCGCGGCTCACTAGGCTAATCCTCCGTCTAGCGGCGCCGGCACACCAGGTTCTAGTCCCAGTCGGGGCGCCGGATTCTGTCCCGGTTGCCCCTCTTCCAGGCCAGCCCTCTGCTGTGGCCAGGGAGTGCAGTGGAGGATGGCCCAGGTGCTTGGGCCCTGCACCCCATGGGAGACCAGGAAAAGCACCTGGCTCCTGGCTCCTGCCACCGGATCAGCGCGGTGCGCTGGCCGCAGCGCGCCGGCCGCGGCGGCCATTGGAGGGTGAACCAACGGCAAAGGAAGACCTTTCTCTCTGTCTCTCTCTCTCACTGTCCACTCTGCCTGTCAAAAAAAAAAAAAAAAAAAAAAAAAAAAAAAGAAACATACTAGATATTTCTTCTATCAGAAATATAAGCTTGACCAGAAATGTAACCTTTCACACTGAGTTGATTCACAGCTTCCATTTCTGGAGCATGTAGTTACTGTGATTATTTCTCCTTTAGGTGGTCCAACATCTATAGGAAACCTGGAACATTGTTTTCTCTTAAGAAGTCCCTCTTTTAGGACTCAAATGAAGCAAAATTACAAACAAATGAAAAATTGTGGTAGTTTTATTAGTTCTATTTAAAGGAGTTTGGGGGCTGGTGCTGTGGTGCAGCGGGTTGATGCCCCCTGGCCTGAGGCACTGGCATCCCATATGGACACCAGTTCGATGCCTGACTGCTCTGCTTCTGGTCCAGCTCTCTGCTATGGCCTGGGAAAGCAGTGGAGGATGACCCAAGCCCTTGGGCCTATGCGCCCACGTGGGAGGCCTGGAGGAAGCTCTTGGCTCCTGGCTTCTGAGTTGCAGCCAGTTAGGGAGTGAATCAGCAGATGGAAGACTGCTCTCTCTCTGCCTCTCCTCTCTCTCTGTAACTCTGACTTTCAAATAAATAAATAAGTCTTTAAAGAAAATAAAGAAGGAGTTTTTTTTTTTTTTTTCTTCCTGTCAGTATTTGAATTCTATTTGACTGTGGGTACTGGGGTAAACGTTACTGTATGCTGGTAAGAGGTCATGTGAATGGACTCTTTTTTTTTTTTTTTGAAGATTTATTTTGAGGGGCCGGCGCTGTGGCACAGTGGGTTAAAGCCCTAGCCTGAAGCGCTGGCATCCCATATGGGCACCAGTTCTAGTCCCAGCTGCTCCTCTTCTGATCCAGCTCTCTGCTATGGCCTGGGGAAACAGTAGAAGATGGCCCAAATCCTTGGGCCTTTACACCCATGTGGGAGACCTGGAAGAAGCTCCTGGCTCCTGGCTTTGGATCAGCTCAGCTCTGGCCATTGCAGCCATCTGGTTAGTGAACCAGCGGATGGAAGACCTCTCTCTCTGTCTCTGCCTCTCTCTGTAACTCTGTCTTTCAAATAAATAAAATAAACCTTTTTTTTTTTTTTTTTTTTTTTTTGACAGGCAGAGTGGACAGTGAGAGAGAGAGAGAGAGAGAGAGAGAGAGAGAAAGGTCTTCCTTTGCCGTTAGTTCACCCTCCAATGGCTGCTGCGGCCGGTGCACCATGCTGATCCGAAGGCAGGAGCCAGGTGCTTTTCCTGGTCTCCCATGGGGTGCAGGGCCCAAACACTTGGGCCATCCTCCACTGCACTCCCGGGCCACAGCAGAGAGCTGGCCTGGAAGAGGGGCAACCGGGACAGAATCCGGCACCCTGATCGGGACTAGAACCTGGTGTGCCGGCGCCGCAAGGTGGAGGATTAGCCTAGTGAGCTGCGGCGCCGGCTCAAATAAAATAAATCTTAAAAAAAAAAGATTTATTTTGAAAGAGTTACAGAGAGAATGATCTTCCATTCACTGCATTACTCCCCAGATGGCTGCAATAGCCAGGTACTTGGGCCATCTTTCACTGCTTTCCCAGGCCATTAGCAGGGAGCTGGATCTGAAGTGAAGCAGCCAGGACTCGAACCCGCAGCTAAATGGAATTCTACATTACAGGTGGTGGTTTTACCCTAGACTGTAATATATTTAAGTAGATTGTATTGGTTTTTCCTGTAAAGAAATTTTGATTTTTAAGTTGGTCATTCAGGAGAGTGTCTTGAAATATCTTTCTTTTTCTTGCTTCATCATAGACATGCAGTATTTCCTCAATTAGGCCTGGTAAATGTTGCATGATTTAAGAGAGCTAGATTGTGGAGGATACCATTGCAAGTTTTACAAAAGAACTTCTTAACTTCATATATCTTATATATGAAAGTACCTAAACAAAGTTTATATTCAATAAAATATTTGTTGAATAAATTATACTTGATAAGAATTTAGGGTAGACATTTGGCCTACTGTTAAGATATCAGTTAGGATACCACATCCCATATCGGAGTTCCTGGCTGTACATCCTAATTCCAGCTTCTTGCTAATGCAGACCCTGGGAGATAGCAGGGGGTGTCTAAAGTAGTCAGACTTCTGCCTACCCATTTGGGAGACCTGGATTGATTTTCTGGCCCCCCAGTCTTTGGTTTCCTCGGCCATTTCAGGGATTTGGGGAATGAAACAGCAGATAGAAGGTCTCTTTGTCTCTCTGCCTCTCAAGTAAATAAATAAGAATTAAAGAATTTATGTATCCATATTTCATATTCTTTGCTCAACACTAAATTTTGAAAATAATTCATAGAAACATTGATTTTTATGTAACTTAATTCATCGGTACTGTTTTCCATATTATTTACTCCCAACTGGTAGGACTGATTCTTGATTCACTTCTTTGGTTCCAAGGAACTAAATATATCCATAAAAAAGAGTGTTTTGTTTTTATTTCTGAAACCTTCTGTTAAACTCATACTGTGTCCTGTTAGAAGGTTTTTCAACATTGCTATCAACTGCCTGTCATTTATAGGGATGTAATATTTATCTTGCTAGGAAGAATATTTTCTTGTCCTTATTTCATTTTGAGTTTCCTTTGAAACTCTTTTTTATTATTGAGTAAACTTATTGTTTGCATGCCACCTTATTATGTATGACATTTTCTCATTGTTTGAGGGCTTAGAGTGAGACAGATGCTGTTAGTCCCTGCTTGTAAATTGTAAATTGGTAGACAAAAAAAAATGATTAGTAATGTGGATAATGATTTCTGTGTAAATGTTCACTGAGATAGTATTTCTAATAGATAATATATGGAAACTATAATAGCTACAAACATTTTAAAAATATCTATTTTTATGTGTTTGAAAGGAAAAGAGAACAGAGAGAAAGAGAGAGAGATCTTCCATCTGCTGTTTCACTCCCCAAATACCTGCAACAGCCAGAACTTGCCCAGGCTAAAGTTAGGGGCCAAAAACTCCATCTGGGTTTCTCATATGGGTGGCAGGGACCCAAGTTACATGAGCCATCATCAGCTCCCTCCCGGCATGTGCATTAGCAGGAAGCTGGGGTGGAAGTGGAGACCAGACTAGAACTCTGATGTGGGATGCAAGGTGTCCAAGAAGCAACTTAACTTATTGCACCACAGTGCCTTCCCCCAAAGCTCATTTTAATGACTTGAAAAAAATGCTTTATAAGCAAACAAGTCAGAATATAAAACTGTTGATAATTTATTCCATTATATATGAACTATACTAGGATATTAACGAGGATTTTCTGTGAGATTATAGTTGGTGTATATTTAATGTTTTTTATTTAAGTGATTTATATATGCATAGATCACTTGTCATTTGTACAATGACTTCAACTCTCAGTATTTCAAAAGTCATTAATAAAATGAGTAACAATAAAACTAGAAGAAAGTTTGCCAAATGTTGCTAGTGTTTATCTTTAGGTGATGGGACTGTGAAGAATTTTTTGAAAATTATAAATAATTCTTTGTCTTTATATTCTTTTGCTTCTTATTGTAAAAGCTAAGTTATTTTATAAAGTATATGATTAGAGCTGGCACTGTAGCATAGTGGATTAAACATCCACCTGTGGTGCCGGCATCCCATATGGGCACTGAGTCAAGTTCTGGCTGCTCCACTTCTGATCCAGCTCCCTCTGAATAGCTTGGGAAAGCAGTAGAAGGTGGCCCAAGTGCTTGGCCCTGCACTTGCGTGAGAGACTCAGAAGAAGCTCTTGGCTCCTGGCTTTGGATCAGCCCAGCTCTGGCCATCATAGCTATTTGGGGAGTGAACCAGCAGATGGAAGACCTCTCTCTGTTGTCTCTCCCTCTCTGTAACTCTGCCTCTCAAGTAAATAAATCTTTAGAAGGGAGGGAGGGAGGGAGGGAGGGAGGGAGGAAGGAAGGAAGGATGGAAGGAAGGAAGGAAGGATGGATATGATATGATTGCAGTCAGCCTAAGAATTTGCCTTCAGAAAAAAATTTTTATGGTACTTTTATATTATCTTCAGAGGAAAAACATGCTTTCTTTCCTCTTTTTAAAGAAATATTTTATTTCAGGCAGTTATTTATTTTTATAAATATTTATTTATTTATTTGAAAGTCAGAGTTACACACGGAGAGAAGGAGAGAGAGAGAGAGAGAGTCAGTCAGTCAGTCAGTCATCCATTCGCTGGTTCACTCCCCAGATGGCTGCAACGTCCGGAGCTGCGCCACTCTGAAGCCAGGAGCCAGGAGCTTCTTCCAGGTCTCCCACACAGGTGCAGGGGCCTAAGCACTTGGGCCATCTTCCACTGCTTTCCCAGGCCATAACAGAGAGCCGGATCGGAAGTGGAGCAGCCGGCACTTGAACCGGCGGCTTTACGTGCTCTGCCACAGTGCTGGCCCCTTGGAGGGAGGGGTTTACTTTTAATTAATTAACTTGAGGGGGAAAGAGAGAAAAAGAAGACTCTCATCCATTGGTTCCCTCCACAAATGCCTGAAGAACTGGGCTTGGCATGGCGAAAGCTGGGAGCTGGGAACTCAGTCTAGGTCACTCACTTGGATGATAGGAACCCAGCCACTTGAGCTTCATGGTCTGACTCCTAAGGTCCTCAACAACATAAGCAGAAAGCTGGAGTCAGGAGCTAGACTGGGTATGGACCTTGAGCACTCTGATGTGGGGCAGCAAGCATCCCAGGTGGCATTTTATCTGCTAGGCTAATAGTTGCTTTTTTTTTCTCTCTTCTTGTTATGGTAGACTTGAGATATCTGTTTTATAGTTTTCTCCTATATAATTATTTGTTGCCTAAAATAGTAATACTACTAGAGATAAAGTGCCCTTCTTTTTGAAATCTATGTGAATGCTATGATCTATTTCACCGTTAACATCCCAACTTTGAAGTGATTTTCTCATGTTCTTGTTATTTTGCATTGGTCATATATAGCCAGAACCTGTTCAAGAGCCAGAAAAAAGTGGCATTTCATCCAGTAATGGCTCTTACTCTGCTTAGCTACTAACACCTGAAGCATATATTTTAAGTACATATAGCCATTGAAAATTGTGCTTATAAAGAAGTTTTATCCTTACATACATAGATAAAAAATCAGGATAGATGACAGTATTATATTCAATTTGTAAAACTAAAGCTAGTACATCTTTAGTATTCTAGATACTTTGGTAGACATGACAAACATGTAACTCCCACAAAAACCCTATGAGGTGATACTGTATTCTTGCTGTTTTTACCCAGAGTAGGGACCTGAGATTCAAAGAGGCACATCTGTCCAGGGTCACAGAGAGTACACAAGCTGCGTCTGAATTCAAGGTTTTTTAACTAAATGCCCAAAGACAGGACCTTTGCCTTGTTTACTTCTGAGTATCCAGTGCCTAGAACTGGGCTTGGCTTGTACTAAGCACTCAGCAGATATACCCTAAATGAATAAACTGTAGACCTAGAAATTCTTATGTGACCAAGCAGAAGGAATTTTTCTGTTTTTGTAATAGTTGTTTATACAGAGAAGTGAACCTGATAAAAATGTGATGCTGTTAGGAAACCCAATGGAGGTAATTCCAAAATCTAGGTCACAGTAACAGATGACCAGATTGGGATCCTTGTTTTGGATGTAGCAGTCTAATTTGCTCTGAGTATATTTGCCAGACCTCTCTTCCTCTTGACTTTGATAGTCAGTGAACAAAGAAAAAGCAAAAGCCACATGATATTCAGTCTTTCCCAGTGATAAACGTCTAGGTGGAAACTCAAATTCTATAATGTCAAGTAACCAACCTGGAAACTTTGTGATTAGAACTCTTGGATCCTGGGAGCTTCAGGTTCTGTGGAGATAATGTGAAGATTGTACCATTGTGGTACATGCATATACATCACTCCATTGGTAATAGCAGCTTTATCATGTAGTCCTTTGACAGCAAGGATAAATCCCAATTTGAAGAGGGGTTAATGTTTAGATACCCTGTAGATATAAATGTAAGACATATTGTCTCAGAAACCAAGCTATTACTCTAGATTCCTCTTCTCTTCATAGTTATCATCCATGTCTCATGTATTTTGGTCACTAAAAGCCAGCTTAATCATGGGTTGAGTAAGTACTAGCTAGCCCTGTAATCATGGTGATACTAGTATTTATCATTAAAGAACATAGTCTTAGAGAACAAGGTGAAGGAAACGTGTGTCACATGTAATGCTGCAGTGTGTCATGATCTGCTCCTGGAGCATCATTCCATTCCCAGACCCCTGTATTTCATTCGTCTTTTCCAGAACTTATCTTGTTCTTAAACATCTATCAAAAGGAGATAGATGGTGATTTACCACAGGGGTTGGCATTCTGGTGCAGCAGGTTGAGCCAATGCTTGTGATGATGACATCCCATTTAAGCACCAGTTTGAATCCCCACTGCTCCACTTCCTATCCAACTCCCTGCTAATCAGTGTCTGTGAAAGCAGCAGATGATGGCACAAGTGCTTGGGCCCCTGTCACCCACTTAGGAAACTCAGATGGTGTTTCAGGCTTCTGCCTGGCCCAGTTCTGGCCATTGCAGCCATTTGGGAAATGAACCAGTATATAGATGATCTCTCTTGTGTGCATGTCTGCTTTTCAAATAAACATCTCTTTAAGAAAAAAAAATTAGATAGTGGTTTACTCCAGCTACAGTGGTCATTGTGAAACCAGCCTATGTATTTGAGGGTATTTTATTTTCTTAATGCCTTCGTGACTCCATTGAAAAGTCTGTTAAGAGCCTTTAGCATATCTCTTTGCTTGAATCAAAGGGAGCTGTGTGCATTTTTACTAGGCAAGGCAGTTTCCCAAAATGGGCCGGCGCTGTGGCATAGTAGGTTAAGTATCCACCTGAGGCGCTGGTATCCCTTATGGTTGCCAATTTGAGTCCTGGCTGCTCTAGTTCCAATTCATCCTTACTGTACTTTCAATAGTATGACTTCTAGCCCATGGTCATCTCAATTTGCTAGCTCTGTGAGGTGAGGCAAGTGTATCTGTTTCGTTCACCATTCAGACTGGGTCCAACACTGAGTGATGAATATTGGGAGCTTATATATTATGAATGAATGATCAGAGAAAATGGTTATACTTGATTACCATTTACTAAGGACCTAGACCCATCTGCTGAGGATCTCAACCTTTCCTCTGAACATCTTTTGTGTTTTATTTATCAAAGATGATAGCACCCATGGAAATACTAGTCTTTTATTTATGTATGTATTTAAGTGTTCTTGTGAAACACTTTATTATGTTGAGGTATTAGAGAGACTAAATCTGAATACCATCTGGCAAATCCAGATTCTCTCCTTTAAGTAGTATATGTCCTTAATCTCTAGTATGAATGTGTTCTTTGCACTACTACTGGTAACAGATTTGAAGACAAGTGGCTTGTGAAAAGTTCCTGGTTAGTTAGTGGCAGAGCTAAGAGAAGATACCTAGGGGCTGACACTGTGGCATAGTGAGTTAAGCCTCCGACTGCAGCACCAGCATTCCATCTGAGTACCAGTTCATGTCCCAGCTGCTCCTTTTCTGATCAAGCTCTCTGCTATAGCTTGGAAAAGCCATGGAAGATGGCCCAAGTCCTTGGGCCCTTGCACCTGTGTGGGAGAACCAGAAAAAGCTCCTAGCTTCTGGCTTCGAATCAGTTCAGCTCCAGCTGTTGCAGCCATTTGGGGAATGAACAGCAGATCAAGACCTTTTTCTCTCCCTCTCTGTAGCTCTACCTCTCAAATAAATAAATAAATAAAAATCTTAAAAAAAAAAGACATCTAATATAGTCCAGCCAGTTTCTGGGAGAAAACTCTACCTTTTAGGTTTCCCTTTTTCTCGACACTGTCTCCTGTACAGTTCTGCTGTTTGCTTTAGAAAATCTGCTTTACATACTTTGAAAAGCTATGTGGCATGTCCATTATTTTTAGTTATTCAGCATCATTAAGAAACACCTACTATTCTTTGTTTTTCTCTGGATTATTTTTTTCTTTTTCTCTTCTTTTTTTTTGGGGGGGGGTAAGATTTATTTATTTATTTGAAAAGCATAGTTTCAAAGGGGCAGAGGCAGAGAGAGAGAGATCTTTCATCCACTGGTTCACTCCCCAAATGGCCACAACAGCTGGAGCTGCCCCAGTCTGAAGTCAGGAGCCAGGAGCTGCTTCTGGGTCTCCCATGCAGGTGCAGGGGCCCAAGGACTTGGGCCATCTTCTATTGCTTTCTTACGCCATAGCAGAGAGCTGGATTGGAAGTGGAGCATCCTGGACTCAAACTGGCACCCATATGGGATGACGGCATTACATGTGGCGGCTTTACCCGCTATAACACAGCATCAGCCCCTGGATTATTTTCAACTTTAAAAATGAGTCCAGAGGCTGGCGCATGGCATAGTGGGTAAAACCGCCGCCTACAGTGCCATCATCCTAAATGGGTGCCAGCTTGAGTCCAGGCTGCTCCACTTCCGATCCAGCTCTCTGTTATGGCCTGGAAAGCAGTAGAAGATGGTCCAAGTTCCTGGACCCCTGCACCCCCATGTGAGACCTGGAAGAAGCTCCTGGCTCCTGGCTTTGGGTCAGCATAGCTCTGGCCATTGTGGCCATCTGGGGAGTGAACCAGCAGATGGATGACCTCTCTGTCTCTCTCCCTCTCTTTTTCTCTGTGTGTTACTCTGTCTTTCAAATAAATAAATAAATAAATCTCTTTTTTTAAAATGAGTCCATAGATATAGTCAGAAAATATCTGGCCTGAGAAGTATTTTTAAATCTTCATTTTTAGAAGACATGAATTTTCTTTGCTATGCCTCAGGAGGGTATGTTAATTTACCCATGGATGATATTTTAGGACTTTCATGTTTTTGTTTTAATCACCAAGAAGAGTTAGAAGAAATTGTTCTAAAAAATCTCCAAGAAGTATTAATGGTTCTTTGTTTTTTGTACTTAATAGTCCTAAATTTGTATCAGCTTTTTTTTTTTTTTTTTTTTTTTTTTTTTGCCAGGCAGAGTTAGAGAGAGACAGAGAGAGAGAGTTATAGACATTGAGAGAGAGACAGAGAGAAAGGTCTTCCTTTAGTTGGTTCACTCCCCTAATGGCTGCTACGGCTGGTGCCGCGCCGATCCGAAGCCAAGAGCCGAGTACTTCCTCCTGGTCTCCCATGCGGATGCAGGGACCCAAGCACTTGGGCCATCCTCCTCTGCCCTCCTGGGACACAGCAGAGAGATGGACTGAAAGAGGAGCAACCAGGAATAGTACCAGGCGCCCCAACCAGGACTGGCATCCGGGGTGCCGGCGCCTCAGACGGAGGATTAGCCAAGTGAGCCACAGCGCTGGCCAGCATTAAATTTTAATTTACATTATTAAAATCTGATGTTCTACTTCACTTTCCAGATAATAGTTTTCCTTTATTAATCTAGTCTGTTCATTCAGTGTTCATGTTTCTAAGACTGAGGTACTTTATACAACTTTGATACATTTTTTACATTCACATATTTGTCTTAATTTGATTTTTAAACAGAGGATGGCCTGTGCTGTGGATTAGTCTGGAACCCTTCTATATTCATTCCTTATATCTGGGAAGGCTTGCAGACAATAAATTGGACCTCAAACCTTTACTGAGTTTTCACAGAATTGGTATTTACTGAGTAGTTTTTATGTGCCAGGAATAGTGTTGAGTGTTTTATATACATGATCCTTGAGCCTTAAAACAACCTGACAGGAAGGTATTAATATTTGCTATGGATTTAGAATTTGCAATAAAGTGAGGAAGACACTTACTCAATATTCCATAGTAAATAAGTGGTAGAGCCAAGATTCTGCTCATGTCCACTTAACCATATAACCCATGTTTCTTGCACAAAGCAGGTATAGGATAGGTTGAGAATGGCATTGGGATCTTTTTTTTTTTTTTTTTTTTAATTTGACAGGTAGAGTTATAGACTGTGAGAGAGAGAGAGACAAAGGTCTTCCTTCTGCTGGTTCACTCCCCAAATGGCTGCCATGGCCAGAGCTATGCTGATCCAAGCCAGGAGCTTCTTTCTGGTCTCCCATACGTGTGCAGGAACCCAAGCACTTGGGCCATCCTCCACTGCCCTCCCGGGCCACAGCAGAGAGCTGGACTGGAAGAGGAGCAACCGGGACTAGAACCCGGCGCCCATATGGGATGCCAGCGCCACAGGCGGAGGTTTAACCAAGTGAGCCACAGCGCTGGCCCAAGAATGGCATCGGGATCTTAAGAACCTCATGTCCAGGTTTATCACAGCCAGTTCATTTGATGTCAGTTTTGGTGGTTAAGAGTTGTCATGATATAAGTACTTTGTTGGTGTTTTTTTTTTTTTCTTTATTTTTTCTTTATTCTTTATTTTTAATTTCTGAAAGTCTTGAGGAAGTACCACTCATTGCATCCAGTCTTGACTATAAGTCAAGTTCACTATAATTGAAGACCATAAGGCACTGAACATTTTACCAGTTCAGTACTACTGTTATAATCTAGATGTTTAAATGTTTCCTGAAAAAGAGCTCCAATACATAATTTCTTTGACGATTTCCCTCTATGTATTTTTGTATACTCCTGTCACCTCAGTAGGAAGGATAGCTTGCTTGCTTGCTTTCTTTCTTTTCTTTTCTTTTTTTTTTTTTTTTTTTTTTGACAGGCAGAGTGGACAGTGAGAGAGAGAGACAGAGAGAAAGGTCTTCCTTTGCCGTTGGTTCACCCTCCAATGGCTGCCACAGCTGGCGCACTGTGGCCGGCGCACCACGCTGATCTGATGGCAGGAGCCAGGAGCTTTTCCTGGTCTCCCATGGGGTGCAGGGCCCAAGCACTTGGGCCATCCTCCACTGCACTCCCTGGCCACAGCAGAGAGTTGGCCTGGAAGAGGGGCAACCGGGACAGAATCCGGCTCCCCGACCGGGACTAGAACCCGGTGTGCCGGCGCCGCAAGGCGGAGGATTAGCCTATTGAGCCGCGGCGCTGGCCAGGATAGCTTTCTTACAACTGCATTCCAAAATAGTATTTTCCTGAATAGGCATAAGGATCCCAGTATTTGGAAACCGTTACTTTGTACGCAGTTAATATGTACATGCACCCCTTGGCAGATTGGAGTTGACTGTTTAGCCATAGGACATTGTCTTTTATCTAACATCTAAGCCCAGATACATAAATATAAGGTTGTGAGTGCCCAGTGCCCGTGCTGGTTATTTAATCCAACTATGACTTGAGATTTTTCTGGCAGAGTCAGATAGCTAGGAAAAGCTATCCAGTGTCCAGATATTTCCATTTTACTCAAACTGAATTGCTGATGTCAGTATTTTAGAACATTTGATTATGAAAGCTTGCCTTATGTTTTAGTATCTGTCTATTTACAAGAAAACATCTTATAAAGATTTAAGGGGGAAATAATATAGCTGCTCTTTATAAAAATATAGCTGCTCTTTATAAAATTTCTACTATGCCTGTTGCTTACTAGATGCTTTACAATATTTATTGTGAGTCATTCCATACATTCTACAGGGTGGTTATTTCCCCATTTTTCAGATAAGGATACTAAGTCTCCAAGAAGTAAACTAGTTTGCCTGATTATCATCTAGCTAATAAATTGGAAGGCACATGTGATTACCAGGCCCTTGTTCTTTGTTATAATCCATATTATCCATAATAGCGATACTGTGAGAGAGACTATAGAATTAGTTGCCTGGCATGTTGAGGAGAGGCTTTTTGTTGATGAATTAGTACCACATTGGAGCATTTCATTTACTCTGGCCATTACCTGTTATCCACTATTACTGTCTTTAATGTTCTTTATCACTTCTTTATCACAGACCAAAGAGGGTGGACAGAGGATCTGGACCCCCTTCTCTGGTTTCTAGGCATATCTCAAGTATCATGGCACTAGCTATCTTATTATTATAATTTTTTCTTAGAGATTGTTTTATGTTCAGCTGGATTTTTAGTTGAAGACAGGTATGTTGAAAGTTATTTCTATCTAAGTCAGTGCTGACCAGTAGTACTTTCTGCATATTAGACCATCCGGTATAATAGCCACTAGTTACATGAGGCCATTCATGCATGAATGTGTGACTATTGTGCCTGCAAAACTAAATTTTCTGTTATATTTAATCTGATTGATTTAAATCAAAATGGCCACATGTGGTTAGTGGCTGCCATAATAGATAGCACAGTTTGAGGTAGTAACTGATATTTTTATCTGATGAGTAATGAAAGAATTTAAAGAAACTCATTGATAGTTTAAAGGTTACTGATTGGTTTTCCAGCAACATCAAATCTGGCATGTGTTCAACTTAAAACTGTAATATCAGGGGACTGAATAGAATAGATGAGTTCCTGTTTACAAAATACTTTTTGATCATTTGTGATCTCATTTGATGCATCTTTAGAATATAATATAATTTATGATTTGGATAGAAGACAAAACTATTCTTAGCTTCCTTGTGCAGCATCACCTTCTCCTGCTGGAATGAACAACAGCCTGGCCTGTTGGTGCTTAGTTGCAGCATGACGGCCTAGATAAGAACCCATGAACTGCTTCCTCTACTCATTAGTTGAGATTGGAGAATTATCTTTCCTCTTCCACTTAGAATATTTATTAATATTAGTTTTTAGCTCTCAAAAAAGTTGAAACAATTTCATAATTTAGCGTTGAGGCTAGAATAATATGGTGATCAACAAAAGCAAATGTAGTTTTCTACTTTAACATTCCAAAATAAGTCCCGGAATTTTGAATTTAATTCTTTGTTTTGGAACACACAACCCAGAACTCAGAGGTTTTCTATATAAGTAGTTTTTAAATTTGTACATGTTTTCCAAAGAAACTTTTGGTGGAATTAAAATATATTTTATAGGAACATTAATATTCTTGAGTTGTTGATGTATTTGCTTTTATTCTGATTGTCTGGTACTATTAAATAGTTTTTTAAAGATACTCATTCTATTATTTGTCACTTCAGTGTGTTTTCTTCTCTGACACTTTATTTGTGGAATGCTGCTCTCCTTTTTACCAGAGCATGCAACTAATCAACTCTGGATGCTTTTGATATTTCTGACTGTGCCAGGGCATTGAATGAAGTTCCCTGTAGTGAGAAAAGAGCACATGGGACTCGTGACTTTATGTACTCCAACAATAGAGCTTTTATGACATTGGAGGTGGTAGAAAAAAGCTAGAAGTAGCTCTTAAACATGGCATTTCTGTGTTGCCTTTTTTTTTCCTTTTTCTTTTCTTTCTTCCTTTTTCTCTTCTTCTTCTTTCTCTCTCTCTCTTTTTTTTGTATTCTCAGAGCTGCCAGGAGTGCACCGAGCCTGTAATTTCCTGCTCTCTGAGTCCCCCATCTTTCTGCAGCTCCAAGCTTTGTGTCCCACAGCCTGTGACTCTGTGCTAACAAATCGCTATTGTCCAGTGGGGCGAATGGTGGCTGGAACTAAAGAATTGCTGTCTGGTTTCTATTCAAATCCAGGTAGTGAGATATATGAATGGACTTTTCGAATCGTCATGTGAATAACGTCTGCTCGGCAGGCTCAGAGCCACGCTAGGAAAGATTAACTCCTAGGCTGACCACTAACGTCCTTTGTGGTAGGAGGCAGAAACATTCCCAAGTATCATTTTATTTTCTCTTAAATTTCCATTTCATACCCCCTAAGTAGGGCTAGCTGTGTAATTATTTGGCTACTTTTCTCTCAAGTTTTAGTGTTTCTGTTGATCATATGAAAGTTTGGGAAAATGGTAGTTGTTTTTCACCTTGAACACTATTATTTTCTCTCAAAAGTTTCTACCTTACAATTATTATAGTATAATGTTACCTTTGTAGCATCCATGCCAAAAGTAAGAGAGAACTGCTTTTTCCAAGAGACTAACCCTTTAAAACACTTTACAACCAATAAAGGGAAAAAATTCTGGTTTTTTTTTTTTTTTTTGGGGGGGGGGCTCCATTCTGCTTACGTGCTTTGTATTTTTTCCTCATAAAGTCCATATTTATAAAAAGAAGAAACAACTTCAAATGTAATGTATTAACCAAACAAAACAAGTCTTCAAATTAGGAACCAACCTAAGCATTTGTAAGTATAGGAGAATCAAGATTTCGTTTAGAAAAATGAGATTTGGAACCTGGACTATAATTCATAATTCTCATCCATGGAAAATCATTTTATCTTTCTAATGTACACATGAAAAAAAGTCCACAGTTTGAAGGGCCATGCTTTTACATTCCTGGCATATCATAGGTACTATGAAACTGGGAGCCTTTTATGTTTCTTTTTGTCTTAAACTCAGACAGCTTTGTAAGCAGTAGTGTGTAGATTACAAGAGTTAGACAAAAGCAGGCGCGACTGAGAAGAGTTGGTTGGGGGGGGCCCTTGGGGGCACTTCCTGTCACTCAACACATTCCAGATCACTAAAAAATTTCCACACCCTCTGCATTCTCTCTTGCCCACCCCAGTTCCCAGTATTTTCTGATTCCCTGTGTTGTGGTATTTATCAGACTCCTCTCTCTCACTGGGCTGTGGCATGACTGCTTCAGAGGAGATGCATTCCTTTAGATTGCACAAAGCATAGCTAGGAAAATGGCTGGCAGTTTCAGAATCTAGTCACGATCGCACGCATGAGCACCTCACACATCCATGCCCCTTTCCCCCTCCTCCCACCCCCGCAGCTGGCTGACCTGTCTCACCCACTGCTGGCCTATCGACCGGCCAGGACTGTCTGGTTTTGGCTCATGCCTTTGTCCATGTCTGGCTTAGTTCCTCTCTGTCTATGCTTGACTCTACCCCCACTGCCCCAGGCAGCACAAGTGTTAGCCACCCGAAACTGCAGATAAAAAAGGTGGTAAAAACTTCAAACTTTGCTAGATTCTCCAACAGTTTATTCTTTTGTGAAATTTTTCCTTCTTTAAATACTGTTTTAAGAAGACAAATACACAGTTAATGATCTGAAGGCAAAGAATGCAAAGCAACCTTTGTGTTTCTTATAATAACTGACTTCATAAGTCTTCTCCAGCTGCGTTATGGGGTGTGTATAAAAAGCTTCTGTTCTGAGAACAAAGGAGCACGTGCAGAAATGAGACTAAAAAATCCACTGACAGTATTTCACGACACAAATTACTTAAAAGATTTTAGTCAAGCCTCTCAACAGATTCAATTTTAAAATGGTTTTCAGTTAAAAAAAATTGAAAGTGCTTACCCAGTAAAAGAACCGAAGTAGTCCTGAACTGTTACGTAAGACTTTTTACAGTTGGATCTTTGTCAAAAGGGGATGGGGGTGATGGGAGAAAGCAGCAACAACAATCAAAAAAGTTCGAGCTGCTGTGGCTAGAGGACAACTTCTGTGCTTCAGATAGGATTCTTGCTGTAGAAATGGAACTTCCAGCCAGCACAGCATCCTGTCCCAGTAGAGAAATGAGTTTGTCAGTTAAAAAAAAAAAAAAAAAAAAAAAGACACTGGAACCCAAGCTAGACGAGGTATTGAACCGCGCCAGATTTCTTCGCAGCCCTGTCTGCTCAGCTCGCATTGAACTATATATGACCCAGATGATGGACAGAAGCACATTCAGTCATGTGCACACTGGAAGAAAGCGGATTTGCTGGTCCCTGGCAGTGCAGGGGTTTGTCTTCTGATTGGGCTGTGCCCTGATCGGTGAAATGTGAAGCCCTCACCATTCAGAGGCCGTAATTCAGGGCTGGCAGTTTGAGTGTCTGGCTGCCTCTAGTCACTGAGAGACTTTGAAGGTGTTGCTTTTGTTTGATGGCATTACCCACACAGAGGTTGCTTACACCTATGGACTTGTGTCTGGAGTAATGCTAGTCTTTCTGAAATGCAAGAAGACAGGTGACTGCCTGAATCCTAGGTCATCCTACTGTTGATGAACTTGGCTCTAACTTAAATCAGTTATTTGATTTGAGAATGTATTGTAGTTCTATCCAAATCACTCCCTAGTCCTGTTTTTATGGGTTTGATAAGGTAAAACCAAAAGTGGCAATTGACTTTGAAGCTTCTGGATAATGTAAATTACTCTTAGTGAAAATTGGATGGATAGACAACAGAGAACTTGGAGTTTTGGGTTCTGCAGTCTTTGAACAATCTAGGAAGAAGCTTTATCTCTTATTACCCCTTTTGTGAGGCTGTCACTCTTATCCCAGTGCTTATAGAGGACTGCCGGGGGTAAGCTACGAAAGCATGGACCGCACTGAGCTGTACCATAGCCTTTAATCATAAGACAGCCACACTCTGCTCTCTTCAGTCTGTCTGAACTAGAGTCCTTGGGATTTTATTCCCATCTTTCTGGACTACTGGGAAACCAGGTCATTGTACAGGAATGTCAATGTGACATTTTTGCTCAGTATAGTGCAGTTGCTTTGTTTAATGCAGGTTGACACAGTTTTTAAATTTGAAGCAATAACGTTGCATTATGAGAACGTGACTCTAATATATGAACCTGCCTTATATGATGTAATTATTTTTTCCGCATGTACTTTCTTGTCTCCTTAGGAATTAGCTTATATAGTCCTAAATTGGTATTTAGACCTACAAATACTTGGGTTTATTTTCTGCCTCTCACACTTGTTGAAATAATTTCATGGTTAATGTATAGCATGTTTATTTTGCTTTAAATTCTGGGGTATATATTTATGTACTTTAATTTTTTATGTTGGGGCCAGAGCTGTGGCTTAGGAGGTTTAGCTGGTGCCTGTAGCACTGGCATCCCATATAGGTGCTGGTTCGTGTCATAGTTGCTCCACACTCAATCCAGCTCCCTGTGAATGCGCCTGAGCATTTGGGCCATCCCCTGCATCCACATGGGAGACCAGACTGAGGCTCCTGGCTCCTGGCTTCTGGCTCTTGGCCTCAGCCTGGCCCAGCCCAGGCTGTTGGCAGGCCATTTGGGGAGTGAACCAGCAGATGAGATTCTCTCTCTGTGTCTCTCCCTCACCCCCTCTCTGTAACTGCCTCTCAAATAAATAAATTTAAAAATATATATATATATAATATATACATATATATATTCGGTTGTTAGTAATACAGCATCTTCTGCATGAGTGTTATCCCAAATTCTTATATCATGATCTGGGAAAAGCTGAGTTGATATGCTATCATATGTAAGGATGATCACAGAGGAGATGGACATTCTCTTTTTGTAAGCCAGAAATCATTTTTTTAAAGTTGTGGTTATATATATATATATTTATATATATATATATATATATATATATATATATATATATATATATAATACAACATTTACCATTTTGAGAGGGTCAGGGAGAGACAGACAGAAAGGTCTTCCATCCACTGGTTAATTCCTGCAGTAGCTACAACAGCTGAGGCTGGGCCAGGTTGAAGTGAGGAGCCTGGAGATGATGATTCTTATTTATTTATTTTGACAGGCAGAGTTAGACAGTGAGAGAGAAAGGTCTTCCTTCAGTTGGTTCACCCCCCAAATGGCCACTACGGCTGGCGTGCTGCACCGATCCGAAGCCAGGAGCCAGGTGCTTCCTTCTTGGTCTCCCATGTGGGTGCAGGGCCCAAGCACTTGGGCCATCCTCCACTGCACTCCCGGGCCACAGCAGAGAGCTGGCCTGGAAGAGGGGCAACCGGGACAGAATCCAGCACCCCGACCAGGACTAGAACCCGGAGTGCCAGCGCCACAGGTGGAGGATTAGCCTAGTGAGCCATGGTGCCAACCTGGAGATTCTTCTTGATCTCACAAATGGTTGCATGGGCCCAAGCACTTGGGCCATCCTCTGCTGCTTTCCCAGGCACATTAGCAGGGAGCTGGATTAGAAGTGGAGCAGCAGAGACACATGGGATGCCAACATTGCAGGTGGTGGCTTAACTTGCTGCACCAAAAACACTGCTTCACCCCCACCCCCTTTAATCATTTTTAAGTATGTGGTTGTTTGACATTAAATACATTCACATTGTTGCACAGCCATCTCCACTCTCTACCTCTAGAACTCTACTCATCTTGCAAAACCAGAACTCTCTACCTGTGAAATACTAAGTTCCCATTCTTCACTCCCCACTTCTATTATTCGTCTCTATAAAGTTGACTACTCTAGATAATCTCAATATCCTTTTATGACTATCTTATTTCACTCAGGATACTGTCCTCAAGGTTCATCCATGTTACAGCATGTCAGAATTTCTTTACCTTAAAAAATTATTTATTTTATTTGAAGGACAGGGAGAGAGACACATATATCTGCCATACACTGGTTCACTCGCCAGATGCTCTCAACAGCTGCAGGTTGGGCCAGACTGAAGCCAGGAGTTGGGGACTCAGTGGGTAGCAGGGACCCAAATACTTGAGCAATCACCTGCTGCCTCCTTGGGTACACATTAGTAGGAAGCTGGAATTGGGAGCAGAACTGGGACTCAACCTAGGCACTCCAGTGTTGGCAATCTTAACTGCTGTGCCAGATAGCCACCCCTTCTTAGTTCTTAGGACTAAATAACATTCCATTGTAGACTTCATTTTGTTTATCCATTCATTTGTCGGTAGTCATGAGTTACTTTCCCTTTTTGGCTAAATGGATATTCTTGACAATTCTTAAAATCTTGTAAGGGCTGTTTTACAGAACTACTTTCACCCCTCTCAGGAGCTCTTTTCATGTTACAAGTTGGAAGTGTTTTAGTTTTGTTTTGTTTTTTTTTTGTTTGTTTGTTTGTTTGTTTGTTTTTTTGATGTGCCTTTAAACTCTGGAGACTACCTAGTCCCTAACATCAGGTTTGCTAGAAAAGGGAAGATTCTTGTCAGCCTTCTTATATGAAACACAATACATACAACACTCCTACTAATTCCACTATACTTATTTATTTATTTATTTATTTATTTTACAGGCAGAGTGTTCAGTGAGAGAGAGAGAGAGAGAGAGAGAGAGAGAAAGGTCTTCCTTTGCCGTTGGTTCACCCTCCAATGGCCACTGCGGCCGGTGCGCTATGGCCGGCGCACCACGCTGATCTGAAGGCAGGAGCCAGGTGCTTCTCCTGGTCTCCCATGGGGTGCAGGACCCAAGCACTTGGGCCATCCTCCACTGCACTCCCTGGCCACAGCAGAGAGCTGGCCTGGAAGAGGGGCAACCGGGACAGAATCCGGCGCCCTGACCAGGACTAGGACCTGGTGTGCCAGTGCCGCAGGCGGAGGATTAGCCTAGTGAGCCACGGCGCTGGCTCGCTATACTTATTGTTTATGAGTTGATCTCTTCTCTTAAACCGGGAACTCTTCTTGGGCCAGAACTATGGACAATTTCTCTTGAATTATGCCTATGTCTCTTGTATAAGGCCTTTTATTAAGTAGACATTAATAAATATTAACTGGAGGCCGGCGCCATGGCTCACTAGGGTAATCCTCCACCTGCGGTGCTGGCACACCAGGTTCTAGTCCCAGTTGGGGCGCCGGATTCTGTCCCAGTTGCTCCTCTTCCACTCCAGCTCTCTGCTGTGGCCCGGGAAGGCAGTGGAGGATGGCCCAAGTCCTTGGGCCCTGCGCTCACATGGGGGACCAGGAGGAGGCACCTGGTTCCTGGCTTTAGATCGGCGCAGCGTGCCAGCCGTGGTGGCTACTTGGGGGATGAACCAACTGAAGGAAGACCTTTCTCTCTCTTTCTTGCTCGCTCGCTCGCTCTCGCTTGCTCTTGCTCTCTGTCTCTTGCCTTCTATGACTCTTTCTGTCTGCTGATTCATTTCCCAAATGGCCACAATGGCCAGGGCTGGGTCAGGCTGAAGCCAGGAACCAGAAACTGTGTCTGAGTCTCCCATGTGGGTTCAGGGTCCCAAAGGCTTAGGCCATCCTCTGCTGCTTTCCCAGGGGAGCTGGATCAGCAGGGAGCTGGATTGGAATGGGAGCAGCTAGGGCTTGAACTGTCACTGATATGGGATGCCAACATTGAAGGTGGTAGCTTAACCCATTGTGCTACTACACCAGCCCCTGTAATTGGTATTGGAACACTTATCTCTTTTGGTTCCAGAGCCATTATGCAAGAGGCAGACTTCATAGTGAGGAGATGATCAGTGGGCTTGGAAACATAAGATGTAGCCCTAATACTGGTTCCAAATCAAATAGTCATTCTTTCATTGGTCTAAGAGGAAAGCCAGGCACATTAGTGATTTGGAATTTTTTTGGTTCTTAAAATTTATTTATTTGTTTGAAAGGCAGAATGTCAGAGAGGTGGAGGAAGAGACAGAGAGAAAGACAGAGGTATCTTCCATCTGCTGGTTCACTCCCCAAAAGGCTGCAACAGCCACGGCTGGGCCAGGCCAAAACCAGGGTCCAGGAACTCCATTCAAGCCTCCAATATCATGCACTGCTTTCCCATACATATTAACAGGGAGCTGGATCAGAAGTGGAACAGGCCGGTGCTGCAGCTCACTAGGCTAATCCTCCGCCTTGCGGCGCCAGCCGGCCGCGGTGGCCATTGGAGGGTGAACCAACGGCAAAGGAAGACCTTTCTCTCTGTCTCTCTCACTGTCCACTCTGCCTGTCCAAAAAAAAAAAAAAAAAAAAAAAGTGGAACAGCTGGAACTCAAACTGCTGCTGGCGCACCGCGCTGATCTAAAGCCAGGAGCCAGGTGCTTTTCCTGGTCTTCCATGCAGGTGCAGGGCCCACAGACTTGGGCCATCCTCCACTGCACTCCCAGGCCACAGAGGAGAGCTGGACTGGAAGTGGAGGGACCGGGACAGAATCTGGCTCCCCGACCGGGACTAGAACCCGGTGTGCCTGCACCGCAGGTGGAGGATTAGCCTGTTGAGCCACAGCATCGGCCTAGCTTGGATCTTTTACAGAGTCTGCTACTGAACTCTGTTTATAGGCATTCTCCCATGGTCTTTGACATGCTATTCTGAAAGTGCAGTTAAATTCTAACATATATGAGGGTGCTTCAAAAAGTGTGTGCAAAATGCATATTATGTAAAAACTACGTCTGGATTTTTTTGTTTTTAAATATTTATTTATTTGAAAGGCAGAGTTACACACATAGAGAGAAACAGACAGATCTTCCAACCAGTGCCAAGCTGAGGCCAGGAAGCAGGAATTCCATTCAAGTCTCCCACATGGAGATCTAAAGACTTGGGCCATCCTATGCCGCTTTCCCAGGCCTATTAACAGGGAGCTGGATTGGGAGTGGAGCAACTGGGACTTGAACTGGTGCCCATATTGGATGCCATATTGGATGCTGCACCACAATGCCCCATATGTGTGAATTTCAAGGGGGATTTTTGGGCACCAGAATAAGTTTCTCTTTTAATTCCATTTTCTAGGACCTTTTTTTTTTCTTAAAAAAAAGATTTATTTATTTAATTAATTGAAAGAATTACAGAGAGGGAGGGAGAGAGAGAGCTATATCTTCCATCCACTGATTCATTCCCCAAATGGACACAGTGGCTAGGGGTAGGCCAAGCTGAGGCCAGGTGCCAGGAACTTCATGCAGGTCTCCCATATGAGTGCAGGGGTCCAAGGACTTGGGCCATCCTCTGTTGCTTTCTCAGGTGCATCAGCAGGGAGCTTGATTGGAAGTGGAGTAGCTGAAACTCAAACCGGTACCTAGATGAGATGCCAGTGCTGCAGATGGAGGCTTAACCTGCTGTGCCACAGCGCTGCCTCCAGGAACTTGTTGAGGTAACCTCATATGTGTGGTTGTATGTATATGTTTAAAATATATGTTTGTATATATATATATATATATATATATATATATATCTGTATTTTATATATTATATGTTTGTGTAAATAAAAGCACTGGCACTATTCTAGGTGTCAAGAACAAAACAAAATGTTCTGTTGGAGCTTACATTTAGTGGAGAGAGAAAAAAATAAGTTATGAAAGCACTGTGAAGTTAAAGGAGTCAAGCTGTGAAGAAAATAAAATAGCTGAGTAATGACGATGCAGAGTGACTAGGGGGTGGGATGTGGTGGAGTGGGGTGGGACACTCCTCTAATGAACAGGTACTGGGGAGTGTGTCTCTCTGAGGAACTGAAATAGGCAGATTGTATAGAGGGAGCTGGTAGAACTGTGAATGGGCAGTGGAAAGAAGAGATGAAAGAGCTCTAGGGTTGAGTAGTTGGTTTAAGGAGTAGAAAGGACAGTATGCGGGGGGTTCCAAGATGACAGAATAGGGAGGGAGCTTGCTGAGCTACACCAGGAGAAGATACTGTAAGAAAAGTGGAGAGAGTGTAGTCTCAGGGAAGAGTTAGGGAAAAAAACAGCAGAGGAAACTCTTCCGTAATTAGAGGGACACAGTGGACCTACATGGAGGGCATGGGCGCCCACTGCTTGGAACTCCAGCAGCCGAGAGCCGCTGCACCAGCGCTGGAAAGTGAGGTGAGACGAGACTGCAGTAGCCTGAGACACTGGTGGAAAAGTGGCAGGAAGAGCCTAGAGGGAACAAGGCTTGAAGCCCCGTGCGGGAAAATATATCAGTCTAACTAGATGAGAAAAAAATAAAAGGGACAGTACAGACACGATTCTCTCTCTCCAGTCACCTTACAAAGGTGTACAAGCCGATAGAGTGAGTGCCATTTTGGACATATGTAACAGCTGCATCAGCTCGTGTCTGCACCCAGCAATCAGCTGAAGGGAGAAACCTGACTCTGGTGGAGAGTAATAACAGGAGACTAAGACCTAATGACTGTGTGGAGCTTCTGAACCGGGACTGTGGCGGGGGCGGGGGAGGGGCTGCTGAGGGTGTGCAGGAGAACTCAATGTGGCTGAGACTTGAGTAGTCTTGGTGGGAGATTCCACAAGCTCGGGTGGCCCTGGCTACCTGGTGAGAGACATTGCAGGGGAATCTGAACTTAACCAAGGACTGCACAGATCCTTTGTGTGGTTCTTGGAACAGAGCAGACGAATATTATACTCAGTTGGGTTAGTGCTCAGGCACTGATTGCCATCGATGAGAAGAGCTCAGCTGAGAGGAATTACCTCCCTTCTTATTAAAAAAAAAAAAAAAAAAGAGAGAGAGAGAGAAGATTTACCTCGCCAAACTTGGGTGTGTCACCTTAGGCATGTCCTTAACCCTGAAGAACTGAATAGAGCTGTCTGGCCACATCCACCACAAGCCTCTAGAGATTCACTGAAAGCAGACAGCCCACTTATCTACATAGTCATAGTACAATGAAAAAAGCCGCCACAGCAGATAAAACAAAACAAGAAACCTATTAGTATCTCCACAAATGCCGAACAACAAATGCAAAAATCCAACAAGAATAAGGAAGAAAACATGATGCTCCCAAAAGAACAAACATGACAATTCAACACTTGATTATGAAGACAATGCGATAGAAGAAATGGAATTCAAAAAAATTGATAAGAATACTTAGAAGTAATAAAAAACAAACGCACAAGCTACTGAAATCCATGCAAGACATGAAAGAAAATCTCTCATGAAAATGAAATCTTAAGGAGGAATCAAAATGAAATGAAGAGTTCAATAGAGTAAAAATGCACTTGAGAGCCTTAAAAACAGAATCAGATTCCTGGACACATACAACCTACATAAATTGAGCCGTGAAGACACAGAAAACATAAACATACCCATAACCAAGACAGAAATTGAATCAGTAATAAAGGACCTCCCAAAAAAGAAAAGCCCAGGACCAGATGGATTCACTGCTGAAGTTTACCAGACATTTAAAGAAGAACTAACTACAATTCTTCTCAAGTTATTCAAAACAATTGAAAGGGAGGGAATCCTCCCAGATTCTTCCTATGATGCCAGCATCACCTTAACTCCTAAACCTGAAAAAGATGCAACAGAGAAAAAGAATTATAGACCAATTTCCCTGATGAACATACATGCAGAAATCCTCAACAAAATTCTAGCCAGTCTAATCCAACAACACATCAGAAAGATCATCCACCCAGACCAAGTGGGATTTATCCCTGGTATGCAGGGATGGTTCAAGGTTCGCAAATCAATCGATGTGATACACCATATTAACGAACTGCAGAAGAAAAACCATATGATTATCTCAGCAGATGCAGAGAAAGCATTTGATAAAATTCAACACCCTTTTACGATGAAAAATCTAAGCAAACTGGGTATAGAAGGCACATTCCTCAACACAATCAAGGCAGTTTACGACAAACCCATGGCCAGCATCATATTGAATGGGGAAAATTTAGAAGCATTCCCACTGAGGTTCAGTACCAGACAGCGATGCCTACTGTCAGCATTGCTATTCAACATAGTACTGGAAGTTTTAGCCAGAGCCATTAGGCAAGAAAAAATAAATTAAAGGGATACAAATTGGGAAGGAAAAAGTCAAACTATCCCTCTTTGCAGACGATATGATTCTTTATTTAGAGGATCAAAAAAACTCCACTAAGAGACTATTGGAACTCATAGAAGAGTTTGGCAAAGTAGCAGGATATAAAATCAATGCAGAAAATCAACAGCCTTTGTATACACAGACAATGCCACTGCTGAGAAAGAATTTCTAAGATCAATCCCATTCATATTAGCTACAAAAAAAAAATCCAATACCTTGGAATAAACTTAACCAAGGATGTCAAAGATCTCTATGATGAGAATGACAAAACTTTAAAGAAAGAAATAGAAGAGGATACCAAAAAAATGGAAAAATCTTCCATGTTCATGGATTGGAAGAATCAATATCATCAAAATGTCCATTCTCCCAAAGCAATTTATAGATTCAATGCAATACCAATCAAAATACCAAAGACATTCTTCTCAGATCTGGAAAAAATGATGCTGAAATTCATATTGAGATACAGGAGGCCTCAAATAGCTAAAACAATCTTGTATAACAAAAACAGAGCAGGAAGCATCACAATACCAGATTTCAAGACATACTACTGGGTAGTTATAATCAAAACAGCATGGTACTGGTACAAAACAGATAGACCAGTGAAACAGAATAGAGACATCAGAAATCAATCCAGACATCTACAACCAACTTATATTTGATCAAGGAGCTAAAACCAATGCCTGGAGCAAGGACAGTCTCTTCAACAAATGGTGCTGGGACAACTGGATTTCCACATGCAGAAGTATGAAGCGACACCCCTATCTTATGTCTTATACAGAAATCCACTCAACATGGATTTTTTTAATTATTTTTTTATTTATTTGACAGAGTTATAGACAGTAGAGGGAGAGACAGAGAGAAAGGTCTTCCTTCCACTTGTTCACTCCATAAATGGCCGCAGTGGTTGGCGCTGCGCCGATCCGAAGCCAGGAGCCAGGTGCTTCCTCCTGGTCTCCCAGGCAGGTGCAGGGGCCCAAGCACTTGGGCCATCCTCCACTGCCTTCCTGGGCCACAGCAGAGAGCTGGACTAGAAGAGGAGCAACGGGGACTAGAACCTGGCACCCACATGGGATGCCAGCACCGCAGGTGGAGGATTAACCAAGTGAGCCACGACGCAAACCCCAACATGGACTAAAGATCTAAATCTACAACCTGACACCATAAAATTATTAGAGAACATTGGAGAAACCTTGCATGATATAGGCACAGGCAAAGACTTCTTGGAGAAGACCCAGAGGCACAGTCAAAGCTAAAATCAACAATTGGGATTACATCAAATTGAGAAGTTTCTGTGTTGCAAAAGAAACAGTCAGGAAAGTGAAGAGGGAACCGACAAAATGGGAGAAAATATTTACAAATTATGCAAGTGATAAAGGATTAATAACCAGAATCTACAAAGAGATCAAGAAACTCCACCACAACAAAACTAACAACCCACTTAGTAGATGGGCCAAGGACCTAAATAAACATTTTTCAAAAGAGGAAACCCAAATAGCCAACAGACATATGAAAAAATGTTCAGGATCAATAGCCATCAGGGAAATGCAAATCAAAACCACAATGAGGTTTCACCTCACTCTGGTTAGAATGGCTTACATACAGACATCAACTAACAACAAGATGCTAGTGAGGATGTGGGGAAAAGAGCACACTAATCCACTATTGATGGGAATGCAAACTGGTAAAGCCACTATGGAAGACAATTTGGAGATTCCTCAGAAACCTGAATATAGCCCTACCACATGACCCAGCCATCCCACTCCTTGGAATTTACCCGAGGGAAATTAAATTGGCAAATAAAAGAGCTACGTGCACCTCAGTGTTTACTGCAGTTCAATTCACAATAGCTGAGACATGGAATAACCTAAATGCCCATCAATAGAAGACTGGATAAGAAATTATGGGATATGTACTCTATAGAGTACTACACAGTGGTAGAAAAGAAAATGAAATCCGGTCATTTGCAACAAAATAAAGGAATCTGGAAAACATCATGCTGAGTGAAATAAGCCTGTCTCAAAGGGACAAATACCATATATGCTCCCTGATCTGTGACAACTGAGTACCTAAAAGGAAACCTATAGAAGTGAAACGGACACTATGAGAAGTAAAGAATTGATCAGCCTTGTCCTGTCAAGGAATAGTTAATATTTTACTATTTTTAGCATTTTCTTTCTCTACTTAATACCATTGGTTGAACTCTTTAATTAACACAAAATTATTTTTAGGTGTTTAAAGTTCACTGAAAATTGATCCCTATTAAAAATAAGAGTGGGAATAAGAGAAGGAGGAGATGTACAGTTTGGCACATGCTCACTCGGACTTACCCCTAATGATAAAGCTAGAAACGTGCCATGGCATTCCAAATCCCATTACCTTTGCATGTACCAATGCCATCTTATTGGTTAAAGTGATCAGTTTAAGTCCATAGTTGACCATAAGGATAGGATTAAGTGTCAAAGAGAACACAGAAATAAGACCAGTGTCTGCTAATAATAATTGATAGAATTAAAAAGGAGAGGCTGGCGCCGCAGCTCAATAGGCTAATCCTCTGCCTGTGGTGCCGGCACACCGGGTTCTAGTCCTGGTCGGGGTGCCTGATTCTGTCCAGGTTGCTCCTCTTCCAGGCCAGCTCTCTGCTGTGGCCTGGGAGTGCAGTGGAGGATGGCCCAAGTGCTTGGGCCCTGCACCCCATGGGAGACCAGGAGAAGCACCTGGCTCATGGCTTCGGATCAGCGTGGTGCGCCGGCCACAGTGTGCCGGCCGCAGCGGCCATTGGAGGGTGAACCAACAGCAAAGGAAGACCTTTCTCTCTGTCTTTCTCTCTCACTGTCCACTCTGCCTCTCCAAAAAAAAAAAAAAAAAAAAAAGGAAAGAAATAAAAAGGCGAGAATGACTCAACATGGGAAGCAGGATACACAGCAGACTTATAGAATGGCAGATCCCCTAAACAAAACTTTGGCCTCAGAATCAGCCCTTAAGGCATTCGGATCAGGCTAAAAAGCCCATGAGAGTTTCTCAGGCATGGAAAGCCAAGACACTGTGGCAAAAAATGACCTAAATAAAAGATCTCTGTGAGTGAGATCCCAGTGGGAAGAACAGGCCATCAAAGAAGGAGGTGCCTTTCTCTGAAGGGAGGAGAGAACTTCCACTTTGATTATGGCCTTGTCTAAATAAGGTTGGAGTTTGTGGACTCAAGAGCCTTGGCAGCTCATGACAAGAGCCTCGGGTTATTACTGACGTCATAAATAAGAGTGTCAATTGTTAAATCGACAACCGGAGTCACTGTGCACTTACTCCCCATGTAGAATCTCTGTCCTTAATGTGTTGTACATGCAAATTAATGGTAAAACTAGTATTCAAACAATGCTTTTATACTTTGTCTATGTGGGTGTAATCTTTTGAAATCTTTACTTAGTATATACTAAATTGATCTTCTGTATATAAAGATAATGAAAAATTAATCTTAATGAAAAACGGGATGGAAGAGGGAGTAGGAGGTGTGATGGTTTGCAGGTGGGAGGGTGGTTATGGCGGGGGGACTGCTATAATCCAAAAGTTGTACTTTTGAAATTTATATTTATTAAATAAAAGTTTTCTTAAAAGAATAAGGATAGTGTGACTGAAGTGGAGTGAATATAAATAGGAGGTATTGTTGTAAAGGTAGGATGGGGCCCTACCACCCAATACCATCCAAATGTATTTTTTCTCAAGTGGTGTGACACAGGAATCTTTTGAGGAGGAAGGTGGCATGTTCTTCAGGTGAAAGAAGTCCTGTGCAGTTTTTCGTTTTGTCCCCAGAGGTGTCTTGATCCACTTAATTGGGGTCTTTTGCAAGCTAGGGACCTTGCAAAGGCTTTCACTCATCAGTGGCCAGCTCTTAATGTCCCAGGAGAATGATTCTTCTTTGAGAGCACTTCTGGGGCTAGTACTGGCTTTATTGCCCTTTCCACATTAGAAAGGGCTTGTCTAGCAAGAACTGCCTCCAAAATTTTCATGTATCATTGTCTGGAGAGAGTTTTGCAGCCTTATTCTGTTAATTTAGGTTAAAATTCAGTTTTTAAACAGACCTAATCCTTCCGTGTCAATAATTTAGAAGGATTATGTCCTTAGCAATAATGTTGACTGACTTCTTGTTATGTGATGTGCTTAAAGACATACTGCTGGGAAGCTAAATTGACAAAAGGAACTTTTTCACTACCCATAATTAAGGTTGTATTTAACTATTTACTTGAGTAGGGTCAGTTGCTAACATTTGGCCCATATTACTTTTTTTTTTTTTTTTTTTTGACAGGCAGAGTGGACAGTGAGAGAGAGAGACAGAGAGAAAGGTCTTCCTTTGCCGTTGGTTCACCCTCCAATGGCCGCCGCGGCCGGCGCGCTGCAGCCGGCGCACCGTGCTGATCCGATGGCAGGAGCCAGGAGCCAGGTGCTTTTCCTGGTCTCCCATGGGGTGCAGGGCCCAAGCACCTGGGCCATCCTCCACTGCACTCCCTGGCCACAGCAGAGAGCTGGCCTGGAAGAGGGGCAACCGGGACAGAATCCGGCGCCCCGACCGGGACTAGAACCCGGTGTGCCGGCGCCGCTAGGCGGAGGATTAGCCTAGTGAGCCGCGGCGCCGGCCTTTTTTTTTTTTTTTTTTTTTTTTTTTTTGACAGGCATTGTGGACAGTGAGAGAGAGAGACAAATAGAAAGGTCTCCTTTTGGTATTGGTTCACCCTGCAATGGCCGCCGTGGCCGGCACACTGCGGCCAGCGCATCACGCTGATCCGAAGCCAGGAGCCAGGTGCTTCTCCTGGTCTCCCATGCGGGTGCAGGGCCCAAGCACTTGGGCCATTATCCTCTGCACTCCTGGGCCATAGCAGAGAGCTGGCCTGGAAGAGGGGCAACCGGGACAGAATCCGGCGCCCTGACCGGGACTAGAACCCGGTGTGCCGGCGCCGCAAGGCGGAGGATTAGCCTATTGAGCTGCAGCGCCAGCCGGCCCATATTACTTTAAATTTTCAGAATCTCAGAAACTGAAAGGCGGAGGCTTAATCTGTGCCACAGCACTGGGTGGTGGGAGATTTATGTTAGTTTTTAGTCTTCATGCATTAGCTTCTCAGTGAAAAACAGAACTTTAATGTTTGCTAGTTTCCTTTGTTAACCAGCTTAGGTTTTCGTTTTTGTTTTTCCTTCTGCCATTGTTTGGACATAGTTTTCTTTTTCTTTGGTTTTCAGTTGGATTGGATTTCCAACACTTCTGAATCTCTTTGCATTTTAGGGGAAGCAGAAATAATTAGAAATGTTTGTGAGGGGAAAAGAAGCAAATTGTGTATATGGGATTGAGTTGAATGCCCAGACATACAGTATTAGTCCCCTGCCTGCCAGGAAAATGATTATTTCCCATAAAAATGAAACTGGCCTTGTGTTAACTTTTGGATTGTATAATTAAAGACAGTGATTTTAGATACTTTAGATATGAAATGAAGCCTATTTTAATGATAAAACCAAGGACATTCTAAAACTTCATATTTTTACTTTGGTTTTAAAATTTTTTTGTCCCCAGTTTTGTCATACCAAGGATAAAGATGACAAGGTAGTTTGAACAAAAAGAAGGGAGAGGAGACACACCATAGGCTGATTTCTGTGTTAGGTGCTTTGCAGAATTGTTACTTTGAATACCTACAACCTACTTATTAAGTCAGTGATATTGGATGTTCTTTTATATATATGAGGAAACTGAAGTGTGAAGAGGTAAGTAACTTCTCTAAGCTTAGTAAGAGAAAATCAGTTATCTACATAGATTTTGGTTGAGACAAAAGATTCATAAGAGAGCCAATAGCCTAACTTGATTATTTCTTGGTTCCAAAAAATTTTTTTGTTGTTTATTACTGTCTTCAATAGAATTACTGTCAGTGCCTTTTAGAGGCATGGCCAATGTTCAGAGACTAGACTCCTCTACCCCTCCTAAAGGAACAGTTATTGAATATTTCAAATTTAGGAGGAGATGGTAGAGAATTAACTTTTTCCTTAAGTGTTAGGTAGAATTCACCAGTGAATCAATCCTGGTCTGTGTGCTGTTTTGTGAAGTTATATATTCATTAAAATTCTTTAATAAGTAAAGACAGACTCTGTATTTCTTGTGTGAGTTTTGGAAGGTTATATCTTTCAAGCTCCATTTCATCTAATTTATCAGATTTATAAGCATGAACTTATTCATTATTCTTACATTCCTTTATTTCCCTTTCAATGTTCATGGGATCTATAGAGATGTCTCCTTTCATTTTTTCCCAACAACTTTATTCAAGTATAATTGAAAAGCCATCTCTCGTTTCTGATACTAGTAATTAAGTCTTTCTCTTTTTTGTTAGCCTTGCCAGAGACTTACCTATTTTACTGATCTTTTATTGATTTTTTCTCTATTGATTTCCTATTTTTAATCTCATTTATTTCTATTCAAATTTTTATCATTTTTTCCTTCTACTTAGCTTGGATTTAATTTGCTTTTCTTTATCTAGTTTCTTAACGGGGGAAGTTCACATTATTGATTTTAGATCTTTTTTAATATATGTTATGTTTCCCTCTAAGCACTGGTTTTTGATAAGCTACACTTTCATCTAATTTAAAATGTGTTTAAATATTTCTCTTTTTTTTGTTGTTGACTTGACAGGCCAGAGTTAGTGAGAGAGAGAGACAGAGAGAAAGGTCTTCCTCCTGTTGGTTCACTCCCCAAATGGCTGCCATGGCTGGCGGGCTGCGCCGACTGAAGCCAGGAGCCAGGTGCTTCTTCCTGGTCTCCCATGCAGGTTCAGGAGCCCAAGCACTTGGGCCATCCTCCACTGCCCTCCCGGGCTACAGCAAAGAGCTGGACTGGAAGAGGTGCAAACGGGACTAGAACTCGGTGCCCCACCCGGGACTAGAACCCAGGGTGCTGGTGCCGCAGGCAGAGGATTCACCAACTGAGCCACAGCGCCGGCCCCCTAAATATTTCTTTGATTCATGTGTTACTTAGAATTGTATTCTTTAACTTGGAGTATTTTCAGTTATTTTTCTGTTACTGACTTTAATTCCACTATGGTCTGAGAGCAGATATTATATGATTTCTGTTATTTTAAATGTGTTAAGGTTATTTAATGGATCAGAGTGTGGTTTGTCTTGGTGAATATTCATTATGACCCTGTGTATAAAAGTAGTCTATAGATGTCAGTTATATACAGATGATTGATAGTGCTCTTGTGGTCAACTGTGTTCTTATTGATTTTATGCTTACTAGATCTGTCCATTTATGATTGGGGGATATTGAAGACTCCAACTGTAATCATGAGTTAATCTGTTTTTCTGTAGTTCTACCACTTTTTGCTTCATGTATTTTGATGCTCGGTGTATTCGCATCAAGTATTGTTAGATCTTTTTGACCCTTTTCTTCTTATGTAGTGCCCATCTTTATCCCTGATAACTTTCCTGCTCTGTCTCAAATTAATATAGCTGCTTCCACTTTCTTTTGATTAGTGTTTGCATGGTATATATTTATACATCCCTTTACTTTAATGTATGTCTTTATATTTAAAGTAGATTTATTATATACAAATATAGTTGTCTTGTTTCTTGATCTTCTCTCACCATCACTTTTAATTGGTGCATTTAGACCATTTATGTTCAAAGTGTTTATTGATGCGGTTGGATTCATATCTGTTATATTTTTTTTAAATATTTATTTATTTATTTGAGAGACAGTATTTTTTTTTGAACTTTTTATTTTTATTTTTTTTTTATTTTTTGACAGGCAGAGTGGACAGTGAGAGAGAGAGAGAGAGAGAGAGGTCTTCCTTTGCCGTTAGTTCACCCTCCAATGGCCGCCGCGGCCGGTGCGCTGCGGCTGGCGCACCGCGCTGATCCGATGGCAGGAGCCAGGAGCCAGGTGCTTTTCCTGGTCTCCCATGGGGTGCAGGGCCCAAGCACTTGGGCCATCCTCCACTGCACTCCCGGGCCACAGCAGAGAGCTGGCCTGGAAGAGGGGCAACCGGGACAGAATCCGGCACCCCGACCGGGACTAGAACCCGGTGTGCTGGCGCCGCTAGGCGGAGGATTAGCCTAGTGAGCCACGGCGCCGGCCTCGTATCTGTTATATTTTTAATGTTTTTTGTTGTCTTTGTTCTTTGTTCCTGTTTTTTCACATTTTTTCTTTCTTTTGTAAGTATATGTTTTTTAACTTTTATTTTCATTGTATTTGAAATATAGAGTGACAAACATATACTCAGAGATGGGGAAAGAGAAAGAGAAAGAGGGAGAGAGAGGGAAAGAAGGAATGAGGAGGGGAAGATAGAGAGAGAGATCTTGTATCTGCTGGTTCGTTCTCCAAAGGCCCACAACAGCCAGGGCCAGGCCAAAGGCTGGAACTCAGAAATCCAGTCCAGGTCTGACACATGAGTGGCTGCCTCTCAAGATGTGTATTAGCATTCCCTCCTCCCCCTATTTATTTATTTATTTATTTGAAAGTCAGAGTTACAGAGAGGGAGGGAGAGACAGAGAGATCTTCCATTTTCTGGTTCACTCCTGAGATGGCCACAACAGCCAGGGCCAGGCCATGCCATGCCATGCCAGCTGAAGCCAAAAGCCAGGAGCCAGAAGCTTCATCTGTGTCTTCCACGTGGATTTGGGCCATCTCCCACTGGTTTTTCCAGTTTTTCCATCTAGCAGGGAGCTGGATGGGAAGTGGAACAGGCATGACACAAACTGGCATCCCTTGGAATGCTGGCATTACAGTTGGTGGCTCTACCCACTATACTACAATGCTTGCCCTCTTTTTTTGGTTCTAGTGGAGCATTTTATATCCTTTGATTTTCTCTCCTTGGTTTATCATATATACTTCTTTTTTTAAAAAAATATTTTATTTATTTTATTTGAGAGTTAGAGTTCCAGAGAGAGGTAGAGACAGAGAGAAAGGTCTTCCTTCCATTGGTTCACCCCCGAAATGGCCACCACGGATGGCGCACTGCACCGATCCGAAGGCAGGAGCTAGGTGCTTCCTCCTGGTCTCCCATACGGGTGCAGGGCCCAAGCACTTGGGCCATCCTCCACTGCCTTCCCAGGCCACAGCAGAGAGCTGCACTGGAAGAGGAGCAACTGGGACAGAATCTGGCGACCCAACCGTACTAGAACCCGGTGTGCTGGCGCCGCAGGCGGAGGATTAGCCTAGTGAGCCACGGCACCAGTGCCATATACATTTACAACCAGTTGAAGTCCACCTTCAAGTAACACTATCTTATATAACAAAATGTTTCTAATTCTTCTCTGCTGTCCCTTGTTTACTGTTATCCATTTCACATATATCCATATCTTTCTATATTTAAATATTAGGGTTCACTTTTAGTTTGTACATGCTATGTGTTTTGGCCAATATATGACATATGACTTTTGTATATGGAGAATTAGTTTGAATTCCTGAATATTGGAATTTCAAGACCATTAATTATATGGATCATAGAACAGAATATTCTTAGAAAATTTGAAATATGGTTACTGTGTATAGATGGTTTCAGATCAATTCTGTTGCTCATCTGCTTTGGCTAGTACTTGAAGGGGCCTTGGAATAGACTGTAGAGCAGGTAAAGGGCATGGATGCAGTGTCATTTGCTCAAGGAGCTTACCAAAGCTCTAAGAGCTATCAGGGATTAATCAGGGCCATGAGGCTATGGAGTCAGATAAACTTGGCTTCTTCATCATTCAGCTGGAATCTGACACACATCAGTTTGTATGTACTTTTTTTCTTTTCATTAGTGTAATATGTGGCACATATTGAAAACTCAGAAAGGGATTTGATCTTGGAGAGGCTCAGTACCTAACTATCCTTCAGTTGCCTATGAAAGGAAGAAAAACGAAAGGAGAGTCTTTTAATATATTAAACTTTCTAGTGATTTTTGTGTATATTTAATTTTTTCTCAAACTTTATATGAGAGTATGATTGATTTTAAAGGCAGTATACCTTCATTGTCAAACATGTTTTTACAGTTAAGACATGTAACTACTACTCACTTTATAGTTGCTAGATAAAACTGAAGCCATTAGAAACTCAGGAAGGGGCAAGCATTAAGCCTATTGGTTAAGATGTAGATTGGGATGCCTACATCCCATATCCAGGTGCCTGGGTTCCTGTCTCAGCTCTGCTTTTTTTTTTTTTTTTTTTTTTATTTGACAGGTAGAGTGGACAGTGAGGGAGAGAGACAGAGAGAAAGGTCTTCCTTTGTCGTTGGTTCACCCTCCAATGGCCGCCGCAGTTGGCGTGCTGCGGCCGGCACACCGCGCTTATCTGATGGCAGGAGCCAGGTGCTTTTCCTGGTCTCCCATGCGGGTGCAGGGCCCAAGCACTTGGGCCATCCTCCACTGCACTCCTGGGCCACAGCAGAGAGCTGGCCTGGAAGAGGGGCAACCGGGACAGAATCCGGCGCCCCAACCGGGACAAGAACCTGGTGTGCTGGCACTGCAAGGCGAGGATTAGCCCAGTGAGCCACAGCGCCGGCCAAGCTCTGCTTCTAATACCAGCTTTCTGCTAGAGAAGATCCTGGAAGGCAGTGGTGATGGCTCAAGTAATTGGGTTCCTGCCACTCACATGAGAGGCCTTATTAACTTCTGGACTCTTGACTTTGGGCTCTTGGTTTCAGCCCCAGCCTGTTCCTGCCCTGACCACTCCATGTGTTTAGTGAGTGGATAGGACCTCACTCTTTCTATTTGCCTCTCAAATAAATTTTTTTTAAATCTCAGAAGATGTAATTTTGATATCTGACACATAGACTCATACCAGCCCTTCTCCCAGAAGTCTTAATGCTTTTTAAATATTTCTATCTGCACTCCTTTTTTTAAAAAAAGATTTATTTTATTTATTTGAAAGAGTTACAGAAAAGTAGAGAGAGAGAGAGAGAGAAAAGAGAAGAGAGACGTCTTCCATCTGCTGGTTCACTCTCCAAATGGCAGCAACAGCCGGAGCTGGGCTAGTCAGGAGCCAGGAGCTTCTTTAGGGTCTCCCACATGGGTGCAGGGGCCCAAGGACGTGGGCCATCCTCTGCTGCTTTCTCAGGAGCATTAGCAGGGATCTGGATCGGGAGTGGAGCAGCCAGGACTCGAACCAGCACCCATATGTGATGGGGTGCTATAGGCCAGGGCTTTAACCTGCTGCCCCACAGCACCAGGCCCCATCGACATTCTTTTCTGATTCTTCAAACCTTCATGCTCTCCTGTCTTTTTAATTTCTTTTGGTAGGATTAGTCCCAAAATTAAAGCTCTGATCTCTTTTGCTGCCTCCCTCTGTCATGGCTTCCGTATCTAGTTAACCAGCCAATTTTGTCATCCCATTTGGCACATTGTCTTACTTTTATGTATCTGTCTTCATCACTGAAGAGCTACCTTCTCCTCCCTCTAGTCATGTGTAAAGCTTACATCTATTGATCACTTTATATGCCAGAAACTATGTTAAGTGGTTCTCAACTAAAGTTGATCTGGCTTTACCTAAAGAAATTTTTCTTGTCACAAGTGGGAAGAGAAAGGGATTGTTAACTGCCTCTAGTAGGTAGAGCCAAGGATGCTGCTAAATATCCTATTCACATTATTATTACCATATTGTTTCTGCACTTAAAAAGCCCAACATTAGTGGTGCTGAAGTTGAGAAGTCTGAATTATGTTGTTTTCACATGTTATTTCATCCTTGAAGCAACCTTTTCTTTACATGAATTTTTTTGTCCTCATTTATTTAAAAGAGAAGTGAAGTATAAAAGATTTAAGTAACCCAATCAAAGTCAAATAGCTATGAAGTTACGGAATCAAGTTCAAACGTAAGTCTAACTCAGAGCCTGAGCTCAGAGTTTATAGTGATCATAACAGGTGGCCTACTTAAACTCAGTTCTTTATTTTTTACCTAGACTATTGCAGTGAACTCCTACCTGATTCTGTTGCCTCTTGTCTCTCCATAAATCTGTCTCAAGCACAGCTGAAGGCTCTAGTTATGCTGGCTCACTGCTCATAGTCATTCTCTGCATGGAGAGGTAGCTGTGGTTCTCTAGCCTGGCATTCAAGGCCAGGGTCACTGCCGTCAGGCCCTGACCTACCTTTCCAACAAATTTTCCACATCTCTCTTCAAAATCTTAAAGACATATTTTCTTTTCTTTTGCTTATCTCTTTTCCAATATTCTTTAATATACATATACTGCTGTTGTCATTTAATATTATTTTTAATGGAGGGAGAAAGGGTGAATTCAGCTCATGTGAGGACTTAGGGATCACAAAGTAAAGTGACCCAATTTTAACTTAAAATACTATGTGTGTGTGTGTGTGTGTGTGTGTGTGAGAGAGAGAGAGAGAGAGAGAGAGAGAGAGAGAGAGAGAAGGGAGAGCGAAAGAGTTAGGGAGAGAGAATGTGTATATAAGAAGGGACTGGGTATTTACAGACCAATAAATGTTACCAGACTTCCTTTGTATAATCTGTTGTTTATGCTGTGCCTTTTGCCTGCAATCCCACACAACTTATTATCAACTATTCAAACTCTACCTGGCCTTTAGGACCCAGCATGAACACTACTGCCTGCCATCGAACTAGAGAGTAGAAAGGTTGAGAGCATTGAGACCCGCACAAGGCAACCCATCCTCATTTAGTGTTTTGCCTCATGTATAAAATCAGGATGGTATCTAGCTCAGAGAAAGTTGTTGAGATTCAGTAAAAGTTTACATGTAAAGTGCTTACTCAGCACAGGGCCTAGCACACTGTGAGTACTTGGTGAATGTTAGTGTCTCCATTATTATTACCATATTATTTCTCCACTTTAGTTAGCATCTGCATTTCTGGTAGTATGAGCTCTAGAGTTAAAATTCTTGGATATAAATATTGTCTCTATCATTAGTAGTGTAAACATAAAATACCTAGCTGTCATGTGCTCCAGTTTCCATAACTATAACAGTGCTTGTTTCATATTGTTTGATTTTTTTTAAAGATTTATTTATTTATTTATTTGAAAGTCAGAGTTACACAGAGAGAGGAGAGGCGGGGGTGGGGGAGGTCTTCCATCCATTGGTTCACTCACCAGTTGGCCATGCCAATCTGAAGCTAGGAGCTTCTTCCAGGTCTCCCATGCAAATGCAGGGGCCCAAGCACTTGAGCCATCTTCTACTGCTTTCCCCGGCCAAAGCAGAGAGCTGGATTGGAAATGGAGCAGCCGAGTCTCAAATCGGCACCCATATGGGATGGTGGCGCTTCAGGCCAGGGTGTAAACCCGCTGCGCCACAGCGCTGGTCCCTGAGAGAGAGAGAGAGAGAGAGAGAGAGAGATCTATCCAATGATTTATTCCCCAAATGGCCACAATGGCTGGGCCATGCAGAAGCTGGGAGTCTGGAACTCCTTCAGGTATTGCACATGGGTGGCAGGGACGCAAGCACTTGGGCCATTTTGCACTGCTTCCCTAGGCACAATAGCAGGCAGCTGGATTGGAAGTAGAGCAGCTGGGATTCAACCCAGTTCCCATTTGGGAGGCCAGTGTTGCAGGCAATGGCTTAACCCTTGCACGACAATGCTGGTCCCAACATAGGGTTTGTTTTAAGGATTAAATGAGATAATACAAGCAAAACACCTTGACTACATCTGACCCATGATAGGTGCTTTTAGTACCAGTCTTCTAGAATATACTATGTCTTACCGTTTCTGTACTAGTAGTTCTGTTTTTGGAGGGATAGCACCTTAAAGGCAAGAATTGTAAAATATCTATTCTTAATTTTTGATTAAAATACAATATACATTTTTATGGAGTATAGTGATGTTTTCCCCATGCATGTATATAGCATAAACTAATTAACTCAGGTAATAAGGATTCCACATCCTTTTCTTTATCTTTGGGGCCTACCAACTTGTCTTTTCCAGTTAAAATATTCATTCTTGCATCTTGGAACAGTGTTCAATGACGTATTTCACTTGACTGAGAGCTATAACAGATATAACCTTATCTGAGCCTCACAAAAATCCTGTGAGTTGGGCTGAGTGCTAGCTAATGATGTCTGAGAGTCAGAAAGGTGTGTTTGAGTGCCTGCCATGCTCTGTGGTCCTTCCTTCACATTGTTTATTCCATTTTAGTGCTCATAGTTATCCTGCAAGGTGTACTTAATTGCTCCATTTAAAATATGATGAACTTGAGGCTTAGAAAGGTTAAGAAACATGACAATATTCAACCAGCTCATGAGCTTCAGAGCCAAGAATCAGATTTGGTGATACTAACCCATAGTCTCTTTCTTTTCCTATCTTCTGGAGTAGCCATTGATGTAAAATGCTGTAGTAATGTCTGGAGAGAGAAAATCTTCAGACAAGGACTGTAGGAAAATAATTGATCCAAGATTTCTTAGCATCTCTGTTTTAGAGATTAAGAAAGAAAAAGTAGACAAGCCTGCTCAGTCTGATCTCAGTGATTTCAAAGGCTTCATATATTTTTAAAATAAAAATTTACTTATTTTATTTGAAAGAGAGTTACAGACACACACACACACACACACACACACAGAGAGAGAGAGAGAGAGAGAGAGAAAGAGAGAGAGAGAGACTGTCAGAAAGAGATAGAGATCTTCTGTCCTCTGATTTACTCCCCAAATGGCCGTAACAGCCTTAGTTGGGCTGATCTAAAGCCAGGAGCCAGGCACTTTTTCTGGGTCTTCCACATGGGGCCTAAGGATTGGACCATCTTCTGCTGCTTTCCCAGGCACATCATCAGGGAGCTGTATCGGAAGTGGAGCAGCTGATTCTCGAAATGGCGCCCATATGGGATGTGGGCACTGCAGGCAGTGGCTTTACCTGCTACACCACAGTGCTGACCCTGGGTAAACATTTTTATGCTACTTAGTTTACTATTGGCCAGGATGAGATTGTTTTAAAACTCATATTACAATTTGCAGTGTGTTGGAAAGAGCTCCTGGTTGTTTGAGCCTGGAGAGCTAAAGTTGGAATCTTTTTTGTGGAAATTTGTGTAGTCTTTAGTGTCAGACTTGATTTGAGAATGCTACTAAAACCTTTCTTGATATTTTTTTCTTGTGTGTATAATGAAGAGAAAAATACCCATATGGCAGAGTTTTGAACCTTAAGTGCAATTTAATTAAAATACCTTGGCTAATACATTATAGGTATTTTAAAAATGGTAGCTGCAGGGGCCGGCACCATGGCTCAGCTGGTTAATCCTCCACCTGTGGAGCCTACATCCCATATGGGCACCGGGTTCTAGTCCTGGCTGCTCCTCTTCCAGTCCAACTCTCTGCTGTGGCCCAGGAAGGCAGTGGAGGATGGCCCAAGTGCTTGGGTGCCTGCACCTGCGTGGGAGACCAGAAAGAAGCACCTGCTCCTGGCTTCAGATTGGTGTAGCTCTGGCTGTTGCGGCCATTTGGGGAGTGAACCAACGGAAGGACGACCTTTCTCTCTGTCTCTCCCTCTCACTGTCTGTAACTCTATCTGTCAAATATGTAAATAAAATCTTAAAAAAAAAAATGTGATGGCAGGTTATAAGTATGGTAGTGAAGACAATATGGTATTGGCAAAAGGATAAATAGATCATAAAACAAAATAGAGAGCCCATAAAAAAGACCTTCATAAATATAGCCAACCAATTTTGACAAGCAAAGATATTACAGTGGATAAAAGATTGTCTTTTTGACAGATGGTACCAGAACAACTGGACATCCCTATCAAAAAAAAAAAAAAAAAAAAAGTAGATAGGCCGGCGCCGCGGCTCACTAGGCTAATCTTCCACCTTGTGGCACCGGCACACCGGGTTCTAGTCCCGGTCGGGGCGCCGGATTCTGTCCCGGTTGCCCCTCTTCCAGGCCAGCTCTCTGCTGTGGCCAGGGAGTGCAGAGGAGGATGGCCCAAGTACTTGGGCCCTGCACCCCGTGGGAGACCAGGAGAAGCACCTGGCTCTTGCCATCGGATCAGCGCAGTGCGCCGGCCGCAGCGCGCCGGCTGCAGCAGCCATTGGAGGGTGAACCAACGGCAAAGGAAGACCTTTCTCTCTGTCTCTCTCTCTCACTGTCCACTCTGCCTGTCAAAAAAAAAAAAAAAAAAAAAAAAAAAAAAAAAAAGATTAAAAAAAAGTAGATATAGATTTATAACACTTAAAAAAAAGTTAACTCAAATTAGATCCCCGACTTAAATAAAAAACTGTAAAACTTTTTTTTTTTGGACAGGCAGAATGGACAAAGAGAAAGGTCTTCCTTTGCCGTTGGTTCACCTTCCAATGGCCGCCGCGGCCAGCGAGGTTTGGCCTGCACACCATGCTGATCTGAAGGCAGGAGCCAGGTGCTTCTCCTGGTCTCCCATGGGGTGCAGGGCCCAAGCACTTGGGCCATCCTCCACTGCACTCCCTGGCCACAGCAGAGAGCTGGCCTGGAAGAGGGGCAACCGGGACAGAATCTGGCACTGCAGGTGGATGATTAGCCCATTGAGCCATGGCACCGGCCTGAAAAACTCTTACAAGACAACAGGAGAAAACCTGGATACCCTTAATTTTGGCAATATGACACTTTAGATACAGTGCCAAAAGTATGATCCATGAAAAAAAGATTGATGGACTTCATTAAAATAAAGAATCTTGAGACAGGCATTTGGTCCAGTGGTTAAGATGCTAATTGGACTGCCTAAGCCCCATATTGAAGTGCTTATCTTTGCATCCTGGCTCTGCTCTGATTCCAGCTCCGTGTTGATACACACCCTGGGAGGCAGCAGGTGATATAGCTCAGGTGCTTGGGCACCTGTCAATGTGTGGGAGACCTGGATTGGGTTGCCAGCTCCTATCTGTCTCTCTGCATCTCATTTAAATTTTTTTTTTTAATTTCTTTCAAAGACTCAGTGAGAAAAATGAAAAAAAGAAAATGCAACAAGCAAAAGACTGGCAGAACATATTTGCAAACATAATATCTGATAAATGACAAAGAATTATTTTTTTAAAAAGACATTTATTCATTCATTCAAAAGGCAGTGACAGGGAGAGAATGGACTTCCATTTGCCAGTTCACTTCCCATATGGCCGCAACTAGGCTGAAGTCAGGTTCCAGGAACTCCATATGGTTTGGATGGTACTTGGGCCATCTTCCACTGCTTTCCCAGGCATATTAGCGGAGATCTAGATCAGAAGTAGAATAGCCAGGACTCAAACCAACACTCAGATATAGTATGCTACTATAGGCAGGCAGTGGCTTAATCTGCTGTGCCACCACACCATCCCCACAAGGAATTCTTAAAATTAATAATAGTCTGATTAAAAATAGCCTAAATTTAGACCTTGATAGACAACTCACCAAAAAAGATGATGCAGGGGTTGGCATTGTGGTGCTGTGGGTTAAGCTGCTGCTTGGTACCTGCACCCAGTATCAGAGTGCCTGGAATTGAGTCCTGCCTCTGCTTCCAATCCAACTTCCTACTAATGTGTATCTTATGAGGCAGTGGATGATGACCCAAGTACTTGGGTCCCTGTGGGAGACCTGGATAGAGTTCCTGGATCCTGAGTTCAGCTTGGCCCATTCATAGTTGTTTTGGACATTTTTTAAGTGAGCCAGTGGAAGAAGAGTCATATTTCTCTCCCTCCCTCTCCCTCTCCCTTTCCTTCTCTCTCTCCCTCTCCCTTTCCCTCTCTCTCCCTCTCTCTCTCTCTCTGTCTCTCTCTCTCTTGCTTTTTCTGAATTTCAAATAAAAATAAATGAATATGCTTTTTAAAAAGAACATATTATAGATGTCAAGTAAGTGTAGATAAAGATCCTCCACATCACTGGTCATTAAGAAAATGCAAGTTAAAACAACAACAAGATGCTACTACAACCTATTAGGTAGGCTAAAATTCAGAATGCTGGTGACACTGAATGCTGATGAGGATGCAGAGTAATAGGAAGTTGATTCAAGGCTGGTGGGAGCACAGCTATTTTGAAACACAGTTTGGGGCCAGTGTTGTGGTGCCCCAGCCTGCCCCAAACCTGGCTGTTGGCAGCCAACAGAGGAGTGAACCATGGATAGAAGATCTCTGTCTCTCTGTCTCTGATGCCCTGCCTTTCAAATAAATAAATCTTTAAAAAAATATTTTAGAGGACAGTTTGGGAGGGCCTGGCATTGTGATATAGAGGATAAAGCTGCTGCCTGTGACACCAGCATCCCATGTAGGTGCTGCTTCATATACTGGCTGCTCCACTTTAGCTCCAGCTCCCTGGCAATGGCCTGGAAAAAGCAGAGGAAGATGGCCCAAGTGTTTGGGCCCCTGCCACCAACATAGAAGGCCTGGAAGAAACTCCAGGCTCCTGGCTTTGGCCTGGACCAGCCCTGGTCATTGTGGCCATTTGAGGAGTGAACCAGCAGATAGAAGTTTCTCTCTGTCTCTCCCTCTCACTGTAACTCTGACTTTAAAATAAATAAATAAATAAATAAAATTTTTAATTTTTTAAAATTTATTTTTAAGGAATATGAATTTTGTAAGTACAGCTTTAGAAATACAGTGCTTCTTCCCACCATATCAGCCCTCCACCCACACTCCCACCCTTCTACTCCTCCCTCTCCCCTTCCCAGTCCCATTCTCCATTAAGATTCATTTTCAATTAACTTAGAACACAGAAGACCAACTCTATACTAAGTAAAGATTTCAACCATTTGTGTGCATGTGCGCGCGTGCGCACACACACACACACACATACACACACCTGTTTGAAAACTAGTTTTACAGTTAACTCTCAATACAACTCATTGAGGACAGAGGTCTCGCATGGGGAGTTAGTGCACAATGACTCCTGTTGTTAATTTAACAACACTCTTATGTATGATGTCAGTGACCACCTGAGGCTCTTGAAATGAGCTGCCAGGGCTATGGAAAACTTTTGTGTTATGGACAAGGCCATAAGCAAAGTGAATAATCTCTTCTCCCGTTAGAGAAAAGTACATCTTTTATGGATGGCCACTTCTTTCCACTGGGATCTCACTCACAGAGATACTTCATGTAGAACTTTTTTTGCCATACTGTCTGGCTTTTCATGCCTGAAATACTATCATGGGCTTTTCAGCCAGATCAGGAAGAATTAAGGGCTGATTCTAAGGTTAGTGTGTTACTTAAAACGATTGTAATTCTATGAATCTGTTGTGTGGACTGCTTCCCATGTTGGACATTCTCTGCTTTTTAATTCTACCTATTAATACCAGGCACTTGATCCTATTTGTATGATCTCTTTAACACTTGATCCTATCTATATGTTCACTTTACCACCTAATATGCTCATTTTAATACTTAAGATGACATTTTTATCATGCAGTTTAATGGGATTTGGAGTCCCATGACAAGTTTTTAAACTGTATTCTTAGAAGTAAGTCTGTAGAACTATATGCAGAACTATAGAGCTTTATAGTTACAAACTTCCTCCTCCCACTCATTCCCACTCATTCTTTACTACCGAGATCTATTTTCGTTTTTGTTTGTGTGTGTGTTTTTTTTTTTTTTTTTTTTTTGACAGGCAGAGTGGATAGTGAGAGAGAGAGAGACAGAGAGAAAGGTCTTCCTTTTGCCGTTGCTTCACCCTCCAATGGCCGCCGCGGCTGGCGCCCCGCGCTGATCCGATGGCAGGAGCCAGGTGCTTCTGGTCTCCCATGGGGTGCAGGGCCCAAGCACTTGGGCCATCCTCCACTGCACTCCCAGGCCACAGCAGAGAGCTGGCCTGGAAGAGGGGCAACTGGGACAGAATCCGGTGCCCCGACCGGGACTAGAACCGGTGTGCCGGCGCCACAAGGCGGAGGATTAGCCTAGTGAGCCACGGCGCCGGCTCTGAGATCTATTTTCAATTGACTTTATACACATATGATTAACACATATGATTAACACATATGATTAACATATGATTAACTCTATGTTAAATAAAGAGTTCACCTAATAGTATGAAGGAAAAAAAGATAAAGAAATAAAACAAAACTGTTCCTTGACAGTCAAGACGAGGACTGTTCAAGTTACTTCTTCTCAAAGTGTCAATTTCACTTCAACAGATTTCATTTTAGGTGCTCTATTAGTTCGCATAGATCAGGGAGAAAATATAGTATTTGTCCCTTTGGGACTGGCTTATTTCACGAAGCATGATGTTTTCCAGATTCATTCATTATGTTGCAAATGACCAGTTTACATTTTTTTTTTTTTTACTGTTGTGTAGTATTACATAGTGTATATATCCCATAATTTCTTTATCCAGTCTTTGGTTGATGGGCATGTAGGTTGATTCTATGTCTTAGCTATTGTTAATTGAGCTGCAATAAGCATGGAAGTGCAGATAACTCTTTTGTTTATTGATTTTATTTCCTTTGGATAATACCTTTTTCCCCACATCCTTGCCAGCATTTATTTGTTGATTTCTGTGTGAAAGCCATTCTAACTGGCTGAGGTGAAACCTCATTCATTATGGTTTTGATTTGCATTTCTCTGACAGCTAGTGATTCTGAACATTTTTTCATGTGTCTGTTGGACATTTGGATTTCCTCTTTTGAAAAATGTCTGTTTAATCCTTGGCCCATCTCTTGTTTGTTTTGTTGTTGTGGAGTTTCTTGATCTTTTTGTAGATTCTGGTTATCAATTTTTTATCAGTTGCATAATTTGTAAATAATTTCTCCCATTCTATTGGTTACCTCTTCACTTTCCTATTTCTTTTGCTGTACAGAAACTTCTCAATTTGAAGTAATCCCATTTGTTAACTTAGGTTTTGACTTCCTGTGCCTCTGGGGTCTTTTCCAAGAACTGTTTGCCTGTGCCAATGTCCTGCCGGGTTTCCCCAATGTTCTCTAATAATTTGATGGTGTCAGAACATAGATTTAGAACTTTAACCCATGTTGAGTGGATTTTTGTATAAGGCGTAAGGTGTAAGGTGTAAGGTAGGGGTCTTGCTTCATACTTCTGCTTGGCACCCACTCTGTCGGCTTGTTACAGGATGCCATTGTAAAGTGATTGGCAGGTACACTATCCCCATAGGGCTCCAAGCCAGGTTCCCTGTAGGCTCTTCCTGCAGCTTTATAGCCAATGCCTTGGGCTACTGTGTTTTGGTCGCACCTCACTTTCCAACACTGGTATGTAGGCTCTCAGCTGCTAGAGTCCCAAGTTCTGGGTGTCCACATCCTCCATGTAGGTCCACCATGTCCCTCTAATTTCAGTAGAGTTTCCTCTGCTGTTCTCTCCCTAACTCTTCCCTGAGACTATACTCTCTCCACTTTTTTTAAACTATCTTCTCCTGGATTAGAGCAGTAAGCTCCCGCCCTACTCTGCCATCTTGGAACCCAAACATTTTTTTAAAAAAGACAGTTTGTCAGTTTCTTACACACTTAGAATCCAGCAGTTGTACTTCTGGATTTTTATCCATTAAAAACTTATAGGTACATAGAAACATGTACATAATTGATTAGAGCAGCTTTATTCATAATTGCTAACACGAAAGCAATCACAATGTCCGTTAGTGAGTGGATAAACTGTAGTGTATCCTGACAGTTCAGTATTATTCAGTGCTAAAAATAAACTGTCATGCCAGAAGGAGACATGGAGGAAACTTAAATGCATATTGCTAAGTGAAAGAAGCCAATCTGAAAAGGCTAATGCTATACTATTACAACTCTATGACATTCTGGAGAAGACAAAACTATGGAGACAGTGAAAAGATCAGTAGTTGTCAAAGGGTAGTGGAAAGGGAAGAATAAATAGAATAGACAAAGCACAGAATTTTTAGGGTGGTGAAACTTTATGATGCTGTGCCAGTATAAAGGTGGATACACTGTACACTCTAATGTGAATTATGGACTGTGGTGGCAGTGATTGTTAAATAGTTTCTTCAGTCGTAACAAATGTACCAATGTGATAAGGGTTGTTGATTATTTGGGAGGCTAAGCTTATGTAGGGTGTGGAATATGGGAAATCTCTGTACCTTCTGCTCAGTTTTGCTGTGAACTCAAAACTGCTCTGGAAAATAGTCTCCTTAAAATAAGAAAAAGGAAAAACCAAAATTAAAAAATAGGGAGGGGAGGGGACAAGAAACAAAACCCGAGGAAGTTAATGAAGGAAACCTTAAATTGAAAAGTATGGGAACTGTTGGTGGGAATGTAAACTGGTAAAACTACTATCGAAATCAGTTTGGATACACTTCAGAAATCTAAATATAGACCTACCATATGACCTAGCCATCCCACTCCTGGGAATTTATGAAAAGGAAATGAAATCTGTGCCCCCATGTTTCTTGCAGCTCAATTTACAGTAGCTAACTGTAGGATCAACCTAAATGCCCATTGACTGAAGACTGGATAAAGAAATTATGGAGGCCGGCATGGTGGCATAGTGGATAAAGCCACTGCCTGAAGTGCCGGCATCCCCTTTGGACGCCGGTTTGTGTCCTAGCTGCTATACTTCTGATCCAGCTCTCTGCTATAGCCTGGGAAAGCAGGAGAAGATGGCCCAGGTCCTTGGGCTCCTGCACCCACGTGGGAGACCCAGAGGAAGCTCCTGTTTCAGATCGGCACAGCTCTGGCCATTGCAGCCAATTGGGAAGTGAACCAGCAGATGGAAGACCTTTCTTTCTCTCTCTGCCTCTCCTTTTCTCTGTGTGTAGCTCTGACTTTCAAGTAAATAAATAAACCTTAAAAATATTATGGATATGTACTCTGTGGAATACTACATTGTGGTAAAAAAAATGAAATTCAGTCATTTGCAACAAAATGGATGAATCTGGAAAACATCATACTTAGTGAAATAAGCCAGTCCCAAAGGGACAAATACCAAATGTTCTCCCTGATCTGTGAGAACTAATAGAGCACCTAAAAGGAAATCCATAGAAGTGAAATTTGAAATTGACACTTTGAGAAGCAGGGACTTGAACAGCCCTTGTCTTGACTGTCGAGGAAGTTTTTTTTTCTTAATGGAGAATGGGACTGGGAATAGGAGAGGGAGGGTGGAGGTGGAGTGGGAGTCGGGGTAGGAAGACAGGTATGATGGGAAGAATCACTATATTCCTAAAGTTGTACTTAGGAAATTTGTACTCATTAAATAAATAGTTTCTTTGGGAAAATAAAGAAAATAAATTGAGTGGAAAAAAAGAGTAGAGGAAGAAGAAACAGAGGAAAAAAAGACTTGAAGAGATATGCTTTTTTTTAAAGGCATTGGCTTTTTATTTTTAAAAATTATTTATTTATTTATTTGAAAGGTCGAGCAACAGAGAAAGAGAAAGGAGCAAGAAATGGAGATCTTGCTGCCACTGGGTGCTCCCCAGATGGCCACAGCCAGGGGAAGCTAGGAGCCAAGAACTCAATTCAGTTCTCCCCACATGGGTGGCACGAACCCAATACTTTATCATCTGCCTTCCAGGTGCATTGGCAGGAAGCTGGATTGGAAGAGGAGAGGATACTCAATCCTAGGCACTCTAATGATGTGATGCAGGCATCCTAAAGAACAGCTTAACTACTGCACCGTAACACTGCCTCTCTTTGTTATTATTGGTAAAATATTATATAGTGTTTGTAATTAATACTCAGTTTGTATGAATACCATCCAGATATCTGAATAATGATCATAATTCGTTCCAAAGATTCAAAATAGGAGACAAAAAATTCTGAGTCAAAAAGCTGTAACCATATTGCAAAAGTACTCTGAATAAAAAGTGCTATATTGTCCGATCCTTTAACGGAGTCCATTCTAAATATAATTTTTCTTAAATTGTGTATGGGTGAGTGAAAATAGATGCTGGAAATTTTTATTTTTATTTTTATTTTGACAGGCAGAGTGGACAGTGAGAGAGAGAGACAGAGAGAAAGGTCTTCCTTTTGCCATTGGTTCACCCTCCAATGGCCGCCGCACTGCGGCCGGCACACCGCGCTGATCTGAAGGCAGGAGCCAGGTGCTTCCTCCTGGTCTCCCATGGGGTGCGGGGCCCAAGCACTTGGGCCATCCTCCACTGCCTTCCCAGGCCACAGCAGAGAGCTGGCCTGGAAGAGGAGCAACCGGGACAGAATCCAGCACCCCGACCGGGACTAGAACCCGGTGTGCTGGCGCCGCAGGTGGAGGATTAGCCTAGTGAGCCGCGGAGCCAGCTAAATTTTTTTTTCCTTTTAAATACTCAACCCTTTCTGAGGTAGGGGCCGTGGACATGGAGGTTAATCTCATTGCTCAGATTTGGACATCACCATGTGTGCGGTTTCTTTAATCCTCTTCTAGCTATCAAAATGGATTTAGCAGTTGGCATCCTCTTTTTTCTGTCTAGGGCAATTGGAGCTTTGTAGCATTTGGCCTGGTAGCACAGCAATCTTGCCTCCCCAATTTAGGATCATCATGGGGCTTAAAACGATGTCATTGTGGACTTCATGTGGCTCCATTGTGGTCAGTGACAGTACCAGAGGCCCTGCTATGTTTATTCAGAGACCAGGAATTACATTCAGCCTCTGATTTAATTTTCTGTGACACATTGAGTCTATGTTTTACCCTACGGAAGACTACAGCTGTGTCCTGATTGTCTTTACCCTACCCCTTCCCTACCTTGTGAACTTCCTGTCATTGCCTTTTAAGGCACTGCAGTTCTTGCTGATTGTTTTGCATTGGAAGTAACCACAGCACAGTGAGATATACAGCTCTGTAATAGTCATCTAAAAAGAAAAAAAAGCAAATTTCATCCCAGTAAAGGAACTGAGAACAGTTACACATATTGGGATCAGTGGTAGATGATCTGTTCCTGGGACTCATTTGATGTTTTTGTACTAAGTGGGAAACAAATCTCAGGCAACAGAAAGAGACTTGTGTAATGTGTACAATGACCAGTCTGAAGAGCAGTATTTACAGTGATAATCACCATATTCTGAGCCTAGTAAATATCTAATCTCATGCTAGGTACCAGAGTCACAGAAATACATTAGATAAGGTTTATATTTGAAAGAACTTGCAATTTCATAGGAGAGACAGATTGATAAACTGGTTTTCACACTGCAATGAAAACACCTCAGTGATGCCAAGAGGTATAGGGTGCTGTGAGCACCAGCGAGAGATCTATGTTAAGATTTTGTGAGGCAAAAATGCTAGGCTAGTTTTTCGAAAGAAATCACGTGTTTGACTCTTTTCTGTGGATAGTTTGGCCTTTGTCCACTCCTTATAGTACTTTGTTTAAATGGTTTTCTACTGTTCTGTGCCTGATAGGTTCCTTTATCATTACACTGCTTTCTGCACTAAGACAATTACCACACTTATAATTAAATACTTGTTATATAATTTCTTAATTTTTGTTACTTCTACTAGATTGGAAATCTGTAAGGGTGGAGATCATGCCAGTCTTATTTGCTATTGGGTGTACATCATGGAGGTTGTAGGCACCCAATAAATATTGACTGAATTAATGATGAAATTATTACTCTTGTAGATTAGATTGTCTCAACAATATGTAGTCGGTCTAAGATTTAAGAAAGAGTAAGTCTGTAATATTGTGGGAAAAACATGCTGTGCTAGCTTGGTTGTCCTTGCAATGACATTGTTCAGTGGTCATACCTGTGTCCTTTATTAGGTTATGAGCTGTAGTGCAGAGCAGACACCTCCAACAGAGGCTTTCTCTGTATTATCTGTTGTATATTTTTTTGCCTAACGATTCCTCTGGGGGGCAGGGTCAAAACCAAGAAAATGGTGCTAAAAATGACTGATCTATTATTTTGATCCACAGTATATCACCCAACAGCTCTCTGTTCAAACTCAGTATGTGTTGTCTTTCTTTGTGACTATCAGGTTTACAAGGGCGTTGGAATAAACTAGATTCTTTTCTGGTTCAGCCATCCTGCATTGAGTGTACCAGATGTGAGGCTGAATCTTTTTACATTCTCTCCATTTGCTTATTAAGGGTCAGGATCCGGAGTTGAAGAGATATGTGATGAGACCTTACAGGAGTGTATCTTTTGAGTTCACCATTCTATTCCTAAGCACCTAGAAAAGTGTTAGTTGCCTAATAATAGGTACTCCATATATATTTGAATGAATGCATTTGTGGCTTCCATAGCACGCATGGCTGTATTTCGTTGGCTGGTATCTAATTTTCTTCAGATACCTACCTTCCACTATCTTCTCAACAAGATGCTCCCTTATCCATATACCTGGCCCCATTCTTCTAAGTCAGTAAAAAAAGGGAATTGAAATGTTTTCTGTTCATCTTTTTAGGGATAGTGAGTTCTTGGTTAGGTGGAAAGATTGCTTATGAAATTGAGACTGAAGCAGCTTTTTAAAAATATAGGTTAGATGCAAAGGGGTGTTTCTTTTCTCTTCATCCTCTCTGGAAATTTTGGGGCTTAGAAAATCCTAGGGTGTTGTAGTTGAAGATATCCTTACACATTCTACCACAGCTTTCTCATTATGCAGATGGGAAACAGAGGCCCTTACAGAGGACATAGCTTGCCGAAGATTATCTAGTATATTAGAACACAGCCCCCTCCACACTCTTCCTCCCTCCCTCCCTCCCTCCCTCCCTCCCTCCTCCCTCCTTTCCTCCCTCCCTCCCTCCCTCCTTTCCTCCTTTCCTCCTCCCTCCTTTCCTCCCTCCTTTCCTCCCTCCTCCCTCCTTTCCTGCATTGTTTTTAAAGGTTAAATAATTCTGGAAAGAAGAGTTAAGAAAACAGCAAAACTTTTTTAAAAATAGGGTCACATTGTGTCAACAATTCCAATCATGTAGGACACTTCTGTTATAACCCTCTTGGGAACAGCACTTTGCAAGTTTGTGAAGATTTTACAATAGGGCCTCACAAATTTTTCAGAATTCCAAACTCTTGTCCTAGCTCAAAAGGAGAAAGCTGCTGGAATTTAATAGATTTGAATTTTTCATCTTTTATGGGAACAAATGCCAGAAGAATTGCAGTAGTCTTTGGAGAAAGATTCTGGCCCCATTCTCCCAACAATGTATGCATCTGACAGCTGGCCCATCATTCTATATTTAGACATAATCTGTGGGATTACAGAATGGTTTCATTTCTTTTAAAGCTATTCTGCAGAAATGTAAAATGTGTAGAAAATCGTTTTTTGTTGAAGCAGTTTGGAGACCATTTAGTACATAGATTAAAAAGAAAAAATGATTTTTATTTAATCACTATTGTGGAAACTTAAATCCACATGTTTCATCTTAAAGTCACTTTCCAGTTTTGACCTGATTCTAATTCAAGAGAAACAAATGCTGAAATGCAGAAATAGTAGGTTTTGTTTTGTTTTACCATTTTTTCTGTTGTATTACCAATCTTCATTTTATTCTTTTTGGTTTATGGAAGGTAGAATATATATAGTGCTTTAAAACTGATTTATAATAAACATCCATTGAGCATGTACTGCTATTTATTGAACATCATCTATATCCTAGGAACTGAGTGTCTGATACATTAGGTCATTCACTTTATACTTCACAGTAGCTCTAAAAGGTGGTATCATCATTGTATATGAAAAAACTGAGAATCGTAACAGTTTACTAACTTGTCCAAGGGTCAAAAGTGTGAAAAAGCAAGAATGGGAACCCAGGTGTGTCTGATCTCAGAATCCGTGTTCTTTCCCCTGTGGTATCCTCCACTGGTTTAAGAAGCTAATTGGAGGAACTGGATGCGTAAGTTCAGAAATATGTAGTAATTCTAAATATAATTTTTGAGAAACTTAATTTTAGCTATAGTGTTATAATAAAGGATTCATGTAAAACAATGTAATTATAAATATCCATTTTGATCTAGAACTGTCATTTGTAGGTTCTGTTACTTTCTCTGTTGATTACATGAATGAAAAAAATTGTTCCTTTGGAAATGGCTCTTGCTTTTTATTCATAAATGTTTATAATTTGACAAAAATTTAATAAAATTTTTTTAAAAAATTTAAATTTAATAAAATAAAATTTGAAGGACAAAATTAGTGTCACTGGTTAATTCTTTGTGCCAATAACTGTTCTAAAAAAAATCATGGAAATGATTTATAACTTGGCAGGCATGATTTTGTTGTTCGGATTGGAATGATTAAGAATCTGCAACTACAGTAGTGTTGTTTACCCAACAATGTACACAGAACAATGTGTTAAGATGAAAGGAGAAACCACTCTATTCTCCTAGGAAGTGGAGGAAGTGAAAAGAAGCAAGACCTCTTGAGAAAATGAGAGGCCTATCAGATAAAACCTTGATTGCTCTGGAAAATGTCCTGCGGGTGGGGGGTAGGCACTAAAAGTGTAGAGTTGTTAGGTCCTAGCTCTGTCTGCTTGGACATTGGTCTCCCCTCTTTTGAGCCTTTTTTTTTTTTTTTTTTTTTTTTTTTTTTTGCTGGTAAAATGGTGGTACTAATATCTTCTCACAAACTTTTTCTGAAATCATGGATTTACTTTTAAATGGTCAAGATGAAATGTGTTTTGAAATTACCTGAATTGCAACATTTACTAATGATGTAATTCTAACAGTAATTATATGTAAATAACCTGCTGTCACACTTAGTTGCAGGAAAGTATCTTTTTGTTATAAAGTTGGTTTCTACTTGGCCTGTTTTACCCCACTTAAAATTGAGTTTAATTGGCCTAACAGGATATAATTCTTGGTTCATTACTGATCATTCTACAGGTTCCTGTCATTGCTTAGTAGACTGTCGCAACAGTAGAAAATGCAGAATTAGTTTGCCTTTTAACTGTATGTATTTGTAGAAAGAACAATGTGTATTAAAGATGAATTCCTGAAGGGCCACAAGAGATGGGAAAGCAGAATTATTGCCCAGGAACAACAGCCTCTTGGCCTGGCTTTCGCTTGACTGGGCACTTACACCTGAAGAGGTCAGTATGGAGAGAATAAACTGTCTTGTTAGCGCTTGGGAAACAGTAGCCAGAGTTATCCTCATCCCACATACACATTAGCTCTCCACCCATCTACATTTAGCTCATTGGATTCACTGTATTTTCTGTTGTTTTCCTTTAAAAAAAATTTTTTTTCAGCTAAGTCTCATTTGCTGACATGTTGTTTTTTACATAGAAACTTTTGCTAAAATAGGACGGCTCATTTTGTTGTCCTGAAAACCCCAAAGCATGTGGCTTTGCAAGACATATTTGGTGCTTCTTGTTTTCTGTTGTTGGAGCTTTTAGCCATTCTGCATTTTGTGTGTGCAAGAGAAGGGAAAGAGGTAAATTTATTTCATCACATACACCAGTTTTGGTGGGGGTAAGAAGGAGGGAAGAATAGAGATTATTTAATATGGCTATCCTGTAGTCAGAGACAGGTTGACAGATTGCTGGAGTCAGATCTGGGTTCTGTTTGCAGCTCCATCACATTCTAGTTGTGTAACCTGTGTGAACATCTCCTTTCTCAAAGCTCAGTTTGTCATTTGCAGAGTGGAAAACATTGTATTTGTCTTACAGAAATTAAATGTTGGATGGAACAATACTATATATGTGAAAATCTAGTACAATGCCTAGCACATAGGAAGTGCTCAGTAAATATATTCCTTTCTTCTGAAAGCATTTTTACAAGTAGAACATTAGTTTGTACATTTATAGAGCAAATATGTATTAATCACCTCCTGTAAAGATAGCTTTTCAATGATCCTTTGTCCTTAAGCTCCATTTATTACTGGGGAAAAGCCTTTCAGTTTCAAGTCTCTGTCCTGAAAGTGACTTTTTGGAACATACGAAATTTGTAAATCAGAATCTGTCATGCTGGAGCAAAAAGAGCTCTGTAAGATAAACCTCTGGATTTAATTTATCTGTGATATTTCTTCCTCTTACTATAGGATGGTCATTGTGAATTCTAAACAGAACTAGATCTTAGATGTATTTAGTCAGGGTTTTCCATAAAAACAAGACCCGTAGAATGTGTAGATAGATGGATGTATGAAGATTAATGTTAAAAATATGACTCATGAAGGACCACTATTGTGGTACAGTGAATTAAGCCACTGCTTACAACAATGGCATCCCCTATCAGACTGCTGGTTCGAGTCCCAGATGCTCTGCTTCCAATCCAGCTCCCTGCTAAAGCATATGGGAAGGCAGCAGAGGATGGCCCAAGTACTTGGGCTCCTGCCACCTATGTGGGAGACCCAGATGCCATTCCTGGCTCCTGGCTTTGGCTTGGCCCAGCCCCAGCCACAAGATCTTTTTCTCTCTAACTACCTTTCAAGTATATAAATAAATCTTTTTTTTTTTTTTAAGTATGACTCCCACAATTATGGAGGTCGACAAATCTAAAACCTGCTGTGAAGTTTAGTAGGTTGAACACCTAGGGAAGTCTGCACTACTGTTGTACTCTGAAGGTCTGCAGGCCAGACCCCCAGGAGAGCTGATGTTCCAGTCCAAGTCTAAGGGCATTCTACTAAAGAATTCGTTCATGCCAAGTCTAGTACCTGCTAACACTAACCGATAGAATAAATAAAGGGGAGAGTGATCCAACATGGGAAGTGAGATACTCAGCAGACTCATAGAATGGCAGGTGTCCTAAATAGCACTCTGGCCTCAGAATCAGCCCTAAAGGCATTCGGATCTGGCTGAAAAGCCCATGAGAGTATTTCAGGCATGGAAAGCCAAGACACTCTGGCAAAAGATCTCTGTGAGTGAGATCCCAGTGGAAAGAACAGGTCTTCAAAGAAGGAGGTACCTTTCTCTGAAGGGAGGAGAGAACCTCCACTTTGACTATGACCTTGTCTAAACAAGATAAGAGTCGGAGAACTCAGAGGGCTTCCATAGCCTTGGAAACTCATGACTGGAGCATAGGGAGATCACTGATGCCATAGACAGGAGTGTCAATTGGTAAAGTCAACAACAGGAGTCACTGTGCACTTACTCCTCATGTAGGATCTCTGTCCTTAATGTGCTGTGCATTGAGATTTAATGCTATAACGAGTACTCAAACAATATATTTCACTTTGTGTTTCTATGGGGGTGCAAACTGTTGAAATCTTTACTTAATGTATACTAAACTGATCCTCTGTAAAAAAAAAAAAAAAAAAAGAAAGAAATTATCAACTCCCAACTTGACTCTCACTGGGATTAAACATGACAATAGGTCTGATCTGATTTCATCATCATTTAAAAAAAATCATCTATTATTTTTCACTTTATGTTTCTGTGTGGGAGCAAACTGTTGAAATCCTTACTTAATGTATACTAAGCTGATCTTTTGTATATTAAGATAATCGAAACCGAATCTTGATGTGAATGGAAGGGGAGAGGGAGTGGGAAAGGGGAGGGTTGTGGGTGGGAGGGACGGTATGGGGGGGGAAGCCATTGTAACCCATGAGTCGTACTTTGGAAATTTATATTCATTAAATAAAAGTTAAAAAAAAAAGAATTCGTTCATGCATGAGAAAGACTGTCTTTTTGTTCTATCTTCATCTGTTTGGATGAAGCTAACTCATGTTATTGAGAGCAATCTGCTTTGCTCAAAGTCAACTGATGTAAATGTTAATCTCATGCAAAAAACACCCTATCAGGTATACTCAGGATAATATTTGGCCAAATATTTGGATACCTCATGTCCCAGCCAAGTTGACACTTATTAACTATCATACTAGTCTAATGAAGTATACATAGGGTTTAATGAAGGATATAAGATGTAGAGAGTCTTGCAGAATTGATAATCATTATATGCCTTATAGTAATAACAATATGACTACAGCTGTTTACAGAGTATTTTCACATATATTATCCCAACTGATTTCTCAGCAGCTCTTGTAAGCTTATCAGAATAGGGATGTAACCGCATTTGTCCAAGGAGGATACTAAAACCCAGGTAGATTAGGACACTTGCCCAAGATCTCATAGCCAATAAGTGGGAGAGTTTTAACTTGCCCCATTCCTATAACTTCAAGCTCAGGAATTTCCCCTTTGGCCAATCTGTGGCATCTGGGAAATCCTGTAAGTAGTTTTGAGTGCCCTGTGGATTTCTCCTTATAACTATAACTAGTGTTCTCCTTAAAACCATTTTGTGATAGTAAGTTAACCAAATATGTATTGGCAGAACCTAAAGATTTTGTTTTCAGATGACTTTAATGATACCCTGAGGTTGAAAGAAAGAAAGGCTAGTTAGCAGTAAAAAGAGTAATGTCAAAAAATAATTAGAGCAGGACAAATGGATTGTGCTGCCATGTTCAAGGCTGTTATTTCTGTAGGCAATGAGGAGGAAGGGCACTAATGCAATGTGACGGATCTGGAGCAAAACCCAGGGCACTCTGCAGACTGCAGACACTCAACCAATGGCAAGGCGCAAATCACAAGGTTTGATTGAATAATATTTGATATCTCCAAGAGTTGTTTCATGTTTTGTGTTTTTGAGACACTAATTGTTTCAGGGGACCTATTTTCTTGATTTGAGCTTTAGGAAAACAGCTTCATAGACCTATGAAGGTAGTCAGGATGTCCTAAGATGACTCCTCTCCTCGCATTCTGTCCCTGCACATCTCCAGGCTGGGCAGAGAGACATGATGCTAACAAGAATTTTGGAAGATACCTAACAGGAAACTAATTAAAGTGGTTAGATATTACCTAATAAGAGAGACAATAAAATAGAGAAAAGGAGTCTTTGAAATATTCAGGTTGGTATTAGAAAATTGGCCTGAAGGATGATGTTTGGATTTGCTAGTTCACCTGACAGATGGCTGTGATCCCACTGCTGCCACCATGTACAAGGAAACTGCTATAGCCCTCAATATTAGAACATCCATCATTTAGAAGGAAATCTTCACAAAGGGAGGAGTAGATTAACTGCTCCCTACCATACCCTTGAAGGCTCGCACTCTGCTGCTACCACCATGGCTTGTGCCTTACTACTCATTCCCAGGTTTGTATTTTAGCTCTGCCCTTTACTAGATATTTGACCTTGGAAAACTTACCAAAGCTCCCTGAGCCTCAGTTTCTTTGTCTCTAACATTGGGATAATGTATTTCCAGATGTTTTTGTGAGATTGTGGTGAGATGGTACATATAAAGCTTTTAGTACTCATGCCACATACAAAGAAAAGCCCAATAAGGATAGAAGAAAAAGTGTGGGGGAGAGGAGAAGCTTAAGTTGTTCACCAAATGAGCATCAGTGAGAGGAGTTAGACATCTATTCTTCTGTAATCCTCTGGTCTAAGCAGAAATAAATGATTCTTCCTTCAGAGTACTATATTAAGCTGGGATAGGGCTAGAATGGTTAAACGAGGCTTTCTCTATTTATTATTCAGGGGATATGAAGAAATTAAAAAGTATTATGATTCTAAATCATACTAGGCAATGTATATATTGTCCCTTATGGTTTTATTGAAGGCATTGCCTTTCCTTCCTAGCTCTTGGCTTGCTTGAAGTGTGTCCCCTGCATGTCATCCCCACCCCTTTGACTTCTCAGAAATGACCAAAGCGCAATTGTTGATGGCTTGCCTTTATATCCCTACCTTTTCTTCACTTCATTTTGACAGCTTTTTTTCTCTTCCTTGTAATGCCACGACCTCTGCAGAAGTGTGTCTGGTAAGAGGGCCAAAGAGAATCCTGTTACCCTCTACAGAGACTGACCTCTTCCTTGGCACTCTGTGAAGGTAAACAGTGTATTTCTGGATGGTTAGAACTATTCTCTGCCTGGTGGGTTGATGGCCCTCTTCATGATTATATACTTTGTGAATCTTCTGAGGGGCTCCAACAGCCATGACTTTATGGACTGTTTTTCACAGTTCATTTCTCTGTACATGAACCCATTTTAAAATAGAATTCATTTGTACTTTGTGCTGTGCTTGTGCAATATTCTGCATCTGAGAAGTCCATCCTCCCTTTAGTTCCCTCTTGGTCCTAAAGCCAGAGTTGAGCTCAATTTTGTATTCTTTTTTTTTTTTTTTTAAGTTTTCTAGTGCTTTTCTTGGTCTGCCCAGAACTCAAACCATCCTCTTGTGAGCATATGGCTTTTTCCTGGTATCCTTTACTTTTGGTAGATATCAAAATCCTGAAGAATATAATATCAGATATGTAAACAAAGGTTCTTAATATGTTTTATAATGGCCCAGAGTTTATGATTGTCTGAATTTACACCTTTTCTAGTTACCGGCTAGTTCTTTGGGCTTTCTCTTCAGAGAATGTTGCTAGGTAAACTTATCTCAGCTGTGTGTCAAGATTTGGCATGAAGTATTTCAGCCAACATTTTAAGAACCTTGATCTTCTTGCAGTGATAAACAGAAAATACCAGGGGAACTTTGCTATTTTGCCTTTCTGGACCTATTTTCCCATCTGGAAGATGTAAGCAAGAGAGATCACCTATGTTGTCAACTCAGTTTACTATGAAAAGCACATAATTTTACACAAAGAACCAATTCTTTTCTGCTATAGTTCTCTAAACCTAGTCCATATAAACTAGAGAAAAAAATGTGGGGAAAATATTGATTAATTATGCCAGGCTTTTTTTTTTTTTAAATTTTCATAGTTACTTGCCTGGTTCTGGAGTGCTCTGTAGAAACTGCAGGTGCAGGTATGGTGGCTTTTTGTACACTTTAGCAGACTGTTTGGTAAAAATGTATCATTTGCCTTCCCCTACCCCCTAAATATAGCTTATGGTTTGAATTTTATCTGTTGAAATTTTTCTCCAGTTTTTCTGTACAAAATAAAATGCAGTATGAATTTAAAATATGTTGTAGTTGGGGCAGGCATTTAGCCAAGTGCTTAAGACACCTATGTTGGGCCACCTTTGTGGCATAGTGGGTAAAGCCTCTGTCTGTGATGCCAGAGTCCCATATGGGCTCCAGTTCAAGTCCCAACTGCTCCACTTCTGATCCAGTTCCCTGCCAGAGCACCTGGGAAAGCAGCAGAGGATGGCCCAAGTGCTTGAGCCCCTGCACCCACATCAGAGACAAGGAGGAAGCTACTGCTGTTGTAGCCATCTGGGGAGTGAACCAGTAAATGGAAGATCTCTCTCTGTCTCTCTCCCTCTCTCTGTAACTCTGCCTTTCAAATAAATAAATCAATCTTTATATATACACATATATATGTATATTATTTTATTTTATTTAAAAAGACAACTATGCCCCATGTCAGAGTTCCTGAGTTTGATGAATGACTAGCTCCTGACTCCAGCTTCCAAGTCTGGGAGGCAGTGGTGATGGCTCAGGTAATTGGGTTCTTGTCACCTACATGGCAGACCTGGGTTGAGTTCCTGGCTCCCTGCTTCAATCCAGCCCAGGCCCAGCCCTTGTGGGCATTTGGGGAATGAACTTGGCAGATGGGAACCTCCTTTCTGTCTGTGTGTCTCTCAGAGTGAACCGGTGGATGGGAGCCCTCTATCTGTCTCTATCTCTCAAGGAAGTAAACATTTTTTAAAATAATAAAACTAGGATTATCCCTGGCCAAGTACATATATTTTTATAATTATTATTTATATATAATTTAAAAATAAGTGTGTATATATATATAAACTCTACTGGGTGCTGAGCGCTATATGAGTTACTGAAAATGAAATTTTTAATGATCTCAGTTTTAGCCAGACTGTGTAAGGAAAATAATAACATCTTTTATGTCAAATTGTTAGGTATGCATTATTTTTAAAATTTAAGAATTCTAGAATTTTTGTTGAACTTTGGAGGGAAAAGCCCCTATCAGTATCAGCTATTTTGTAGCCACTGTTGGGTGATTATCCCTGGAATCATGCAGTCTTTGTGTATTTTTACTGCCACATTTATTGATTTAGTTGTGTTTTAGAACTGTACTCTGGCTGCCTTATTTCCTAGAAGTAGCTTTGGGCTAGCCTGAACATCATTTTCCCTTTCTCTCCAAATAGTATGGTCCTTACTCTGTCTACCCCACATGATGTTTATGAGGATCAAATAGGATGATGCAAGTTAAAGTGCTTTTCAAAGGCAAAGCGTTATATGCATGTGATCATAAAATTATGCATGAATTGTAAGGACATATTTTTAAACCATTTAAAAAAACAGCTTTATTGGGCATAGTTTGCATATCTTGTAATTCACTTTGTATAATTTAGTGATGTTTAGTAAATTTACCAAGTTGTGTCAGCCATCACCTAAATCAGTTTTAGAACATTTTCATCATCCCAGGAAGAATCATTGTACCCCTTAACTGTTAACGCCCATTCCCACCCTCAACTCCAGGTGATTCTGCTCTGTACTCTATAGATTTGCCTCTTCTGGGCATGTCATGTAAATGGAATCATACAGTATGTGTTTTCTGATACCTTGTTTCTTTCATTTTGCATAATAGTTATTAGATTTTTCCATAGATAAGTAATCGGTTTCTTATTGCTGGATAGTATTCTATTGTATAGAAATACCATACATTTTTGTCCATTTACAATTGTTTCCATTTTTTTTACTATTATAGATAATACTATTAATGAACGTTCACATGCAAATATCTGTGTAAACATATATTTTCATTGCTTTTGGACATAAGGTTACATATTTCCATTACAAAAGCACATGTTATAAAAAAGTTGTTATATACAGAATTATAAAACTTGATAAGCTGGGGAGCAGACATTTAGCCTAGTGGTTGTTGCAGTCATCCCACGTCAGAGTACCTGAGTTCAGCTCCTGGCTCTGACTCCCAAGTCCAGCTTCCTGCTACTGTAAATCCTGGGAGGCAGCAGTGATGACTCAGGTAACTGAGTTCCTGCCACGCATGTTGAAGACTTTGATTGTGGGCCTGGCTTTGGCCTTGGCCTAGCCAGGCATTCAAGGAGTGAACTAACAGAGAGGAGATACTTCTGTCTCTTTGTCTCTCTCTAATAAATAAGTAAATAAGATTTTTAAGATTTAAGAATTTTGTAAATTAAAGTTGCCTGCCTGATACCACTTCTCAGAGGTAATGATGTTACTAATAAACATTATCTTAAATAGTGTTAGTAATAAAACAACATCTTAAATCATGTTAAATAATAATATCCTCTGAATTTTCTGAGCATTTTCTCTATGGTAGGTACTGTGCTGCTATATAAAGTATTTTCAGTTAAATTACTTCTTATATATATGAAATAAATTAGTTTTCCTTATTACCTTTTGAAATTAATACTTCTCACCACCCCTACCCCCCATTTTGTGAATAAATAAAATGAAGTTGGCAGGTTAAGTGTAAAGTCACATTTCTAATAAATGATATAGCCAGAATTTCAATATGGACAAGTCTAGTGTGTATTTTACTTCCAAATTTTCCTAAAAATATGCTCATTATATCACCTGTTTAAGTGGCGGTAACTTTTCCATCATGGTGCCAGTAAAGGAATCAAGGACAGTGCTGGATGTTGCTGGTTGTGAATTACCCCAGTTGTCTTGCAGGAGGTGGAATCTGTTCTACCTCCTAACTCTTGGGAGGCCTGGTTTTACACTATGGATTTTGTCTTTGTCTTTGGTCATCCGCTTCCTTTCTGCTTCCAGGCTTGAGGTCTGGATCCTGAGGCCCTGTTAGCCTGGGAGGGTGCTGCCCTCTACTGGTGGGCTGCGGGGTACCCTTAGCTGTTCAGATGAGTCTGATCACTAGGCACAAAGCTATTTGGAGCCAGATTCATAAAGCTTTCTCTGATCTTCAATTTCATGACCCAGTCCAAAGACTTTTTCAGCAGACATCAGAAAGTATACAAGTACAGAGACTTTCATTATAGCATTATCTGTAGGGCAAAAAGATAATTACTAGATGTTTAATACTAAGCTAATTGTGTTTCCATCTTGGGGGGAATGGTTTACAGGAGTTAAAATTGACTCTGTAAAAGACAATATAGAAGAATGAAAGTATTTATTACAAAACAAAGCCTAGGAAGAATATACCAATTGTAGTCATAGAAAGATATATTTTATGGAGGATAAAGGGTAACCTTTAATCTTAAAACTAGTTAAAGCTGGAATGATTTTCTTTGATGTTAGTATTGTTAGTAAATGATGGGGGAGGGATGGACTGACTAAATGATTGAAAGCCTGATTAAAATCTAGAATGAGGGACTGGCACTGTGGCACAGCAGGTTAAGCTGCTGCTTCCAGTGCTAGCCCATCCCTAGCTATTGCGGCCTTCTGGGTGTAGTGAACCAGTGGATGAAAGATTCTCTTTCTCTCTCTCTCAAATAAATAAAATTAAATTAAAAAAATCTAGACTAGGCCGGCGCCGCGGCTCACTAGGTTAATCCTCCGCCTAGCGGCGCCGGCACACCAGGTTCTAGTCCCGGTCGGGGCACCGGATTCTGTCCCGGTTGCCCCTCTTCCAGGCCAGCTCTCTGCTGTGGCCAGGGAGTGCAGTGGAGGATGGCCCAGGTGCTTGGGCCCTGCACCCCATGGGAGACCAGGAAAAGCACCTGGCTCCTGGCTCCTGCCATCGGATCAGCGCGGTGCGCCGGCTGCAGCGCGCCGGCCGCGGTGGCCATTGGAGGGTGAAGCAACGGCAAAAGGAAGACCTTTCTCTCTGTCTCTCTCTCTCACTGTCCACTCTGCTGTCAAAAAAAAAAAAAAAAAAAAAAAGAAGAAGAAGAAGAAGAAGAAAAAAATCTAGACTGAGTCTTACAAAATGAGCAGGCATGGTTTAAAAGTCTGTGACCCCAACTATGTATGCCTGCTTCAGTGGCCTCTTAGCAGTCTGTTAAGTCATATCATTGAGACTCTTGTAGTTAAGCATTTATTGTAAGTGCCTTTTGATTAATTTCTCTTTTTAATAACAGCATCATAATTATGGAACTATTCTTTTAATAAAAATTATTTTTCATTTTATTCAAAAGGCATCCGCTGGTTTACTCCCCAAATATAATAGCCAGGAGTGAGCCACACCAAAGTAAGGAGACCAGAACTCAATCTGAGTCTCCCGCATGGCTGGCAGGGACCCAAGTACTTGGGCCATCTTTTGTTTGCTACCTCCCAGGATGCACATTAGCAGGAAGTTGTATTCAAAGTGGAGGAGTCTGAACTCGGACCAGGCACTCCATTATGGAATGTGGTCATCCCATGCGGTGTCTTAACCTGCTGCACCAAAAGTCTGCCCCTGAAACTGCATTCTGTATGTAGTTTTTAATGTTAATATCTTAACCTGGAAGTTAACAGTTCTTCTTATGCTGTATTTATCCAAGAATTCTCAAAGTCACTTGATACAGGATCCAGGCTGTCCAATATTATATTAACTTGATCTGAACAGAGAATCTAGTGCAGCTCAAGTGTCTTATTTGTGCAGAAAATGAACTTTACCAGGACTAACTAAAGGCTATTAAAAGTGCAAACCAGGCTCTGAATACACAGTTAACATCATTAGTACTAAAAGGATGGCAAGTAAAATTTCTAAGCTGTTTTCCAGGAATAGACTGGCAAAACTTGTGATAATGCAAGTTGATTATCTCTTGCAAAGAAGACACAGTGTTTTGGAGGGTCTGTTTGGGGGCAGAGTTGTTAAGACTAAAAGCATCCTAGAAAGCCAAATTTCAGTGTGGTGGCCAGTTGATTGAGGAGGGTTTGTGATGATCTTATCTTTGCAATTATTTTTATGTTAATTTGAGAAGGGGATTTCTGCTTATAGTGGTGGATTTTGTCTATGCCAAGATAGCCTGAGTCAAAGTTTATTTTTAAGATCTGCTCTCTTGGGGCCAGCACAGTGGTGTAGCCCACCAAGTCTCTGCCTGTGGCACCAGAATCCCATAAGGGCGCTAGTTCAAGTCCCAGCTGCTCCTCTTCCAATCCAGCTCTCTGCTATGGCCTGGGAAAGCAGTGGAAGATGACCCAAGTCCTTGGGCCCCTGCACCCATGAGAGAGACCTGGAAGAGGCTTCTCACTCCTCGTTCCTTGCTCCTAGCTTCAGCTCAGCTCCAGCCGGCTGTTGTGGCCATCTGTGGAGGGAACCAGTGGGTGAAAGACCTTTCTCTCTGTCTCTCCTTTTCTTTGTCTGTAACTCTGCCTCTCAAATAAATAAATAAATAAATAAAATCTTAAAAAAAAAAAAAAAAAGATCTGCTCTCTTCAACCTGTTGGACTTGTCCCTCTGGCTATTGCTAGCTTTATCCATCTTTCTTCCCACAAACCATCACTGCCCATCTTCGATTCTATCATTTATGCATTAAATATGGCAAGTAGCTAATCTGATAAGCCATTCATTACTTTTAGAAGAATACCTGGGGCCAGTTGTTGTGGAGAATATGTGAATGCTTAATCAGGTTCTTCAGCAAATAAGTCCTGTGATCTTGAAAGTTTTCAATTCTATCTAGTAGGAACCAGAAAAAATTCTTGGCCCTGTATAAGCCCCAGAGATTGTTCCCTCAGCTTCTTTTGGGTGGTTCTTTCCCCAGCTTTGGAGAGTTTCTGCTTTTCATAAATTTTTGTTTCTTGTTTACATGTTTGAAAGAGACAGAAGAGAGCGCTCTTCCATCCAGTGTTCCACTCTCCAGATGCCTGTAGTAGCTGGGGCTGAGCCAGGTTGAAGCCACAAGTGTGGACTCAATCTGTCTCCCTTGTGGGTGACATGAACCCATCTAGGTGGAGTATGACCTGCTGCCTCCTGGCGGGTACACTAGCAGGAAGTTGGCACTGGAATGCAGCTGGGACTGTGCTACAGCACGCAGGTGTCCCGATCAGCTTCCTATGCCAATTGCCTGCTCCAGTAGTCTTCTTTTGTACATGCACTAATCAGTCCTTAGCTGAATACTTGAAGACTAACCCTCTGCAGACCTCAGTCATTGTCTCTTCTTAAGGCTTCTCCCTTCTGGCCCTCTGACTGGCAACTTGCAATTGCTCTGACCTCCTGACCTCCCAGCTCCAAATTCTGAACTCTGAAAGATTGTTGGACTCTATCTGAGCCCTGCCTTGGGTGCTCCAGCCGGAAACTCCTAGGCAGTTAGGAGAGACGTTCACAGGGCTAGTGTGTTTGTTCTTCTTTCTCAGGAATCACTGTCCTTTGCCTTCTGAAATCCAGTACCTGAAAATCATTGTTTTACATACTTTATGTCCAGTTCCATACTTGTCTCAATCAGGAGACCAAACATGATCCCTGTTACTCCATTTTGACCAGAGGTACAGGAGTATATTTACAAAGTTTTCTGTACTTCTAAGTATACTTAGATTCATAAAAGAAACCAAACTGAACTTTTTTTTTGCATTAACAATATATCCTAGACTACTTTATATGCTGATACATTAAAAGTTTACCTCACTTCATTCTTTGTAAAGTAACATATGAGAGTACTTCGAAATATTTGGAAAAGATGGAATTAAAGGTACATTTATTTTGGTGCAAAAAAATTTGAACCCATTCATACAAAGAATCTTCAAAAAGCTAATGAGATGCATATTATGAAAAGACTGTACATGGATTTCAAATATTTTTTGCAATAATATGAAGTTGTCTCTTTAAAAAAATTCTTTTTTCTTTATTTATTTTCTTTATTTTAAAGGCAAAGTTACAGAGAGAGAGAGTGAGGGAGAGACAGAGAAGTCTTCCATCCACTGGTTCATTCCCCAGATGACTGCAAAGGCCAGGGCTGGGCCAGGCCAAAGCCAGGAGGTGGACCTTCACCTGGTATCCCGCGTGGGTGTAGGTGCCCAAGCAGGGGCCCATCTTCTGCTGCCCTCCTAGGCCACCAGCAGGGAGTTGGGTCACACGTGGAACCTCTGGGACATGAACCAGCATCTCTGTGGGGTGCTGGCATCTCAGGCAGCGGCTTTCCCACTAAGCCACAGCACCTGCCCCAGAAACTTACCTTTTAATAACATTTTCCATAAACATTTTGAAGTATCCTTATGTATTACATAGATTTAGAGCTATTACAACCACCCCTCTATGAATTGCAAAGTTTTTTTTTGAGGGATCCATTGTTTAAAAAATTTTTTTGCCACTACATACAGTTCTTTTATGAATATTTTTCATTCCTATATAAATATTTCTGTAGGTACATGCCTAGATGTGAAATTGCTAGCTAATTGATACATAATTTTTAAAAGGTTTGGTTTTAGTAATTAATAGGAGGGGCTGAAGTCCTTGGGCCCCTGAACCCATGTGGGAGACCTGGATGAAGCTTCTGGTTCCTGGCTCCTGGCTTCAGCCTGGCCCAGTCCTGGTTGTTGTGGCCATTTGGGGAGTGAACCAGTGGATGGACGATCTCTGTGTCTCTCCTCTCTCTCTTTTGTAACTCTGCCTCTCAAATAAATAAATAAATGTTTAAAAGAAACATTTAAAAATAATCAACACCAAAAATGACCTCCCAGGGACAGGTATCTGGAAAAGTGACCTCCCAGAATATTGTACCATTTTATATAATAATTGTGTGATGAATAATACTACAAAAAGGGGGGACAACTCCACAAACCCTAAATTTCTACTTTACATTGACTGCGATAGGATATATAGGAGAGTTTACCTCTCCCTCATAGTAAAAGAATTATCATTAGATAATTTTTAATGGTATGATTTCTTGGCAGGCAAATTCTCAGATTTGCAATTCGTCCATCTGTTAACCTACATAGGTAACTCAGAAGAGAGGAATATCTGTGTGGTTACTTTGCATAATGCTCAGATGTAAGCTCCCTTTGCCCACATCCTTGTTCTGTTCACTTGACTGCATTACCATTTAAATTCTGCAGAGATTGGCCGGCACCGTGGCTCCATAGACTAATCCTCCGCCTGTGGCGCTGGCACACCGGGTTCTAGTCCCGGTCGGTCGGGGTGCAGGATTCTGTCCTGGTTGCCCCTCTTCCAGTCCAGCTCTCTGCTGTGGCCCAGGTCCTTGGGCCCTGCACTCACATGGGAGACCAGGAGGAAGCACCTTGCTCCTGGCTTCAGATCAGCGTGATGCGCCGGCCGCAGCGTGCTGGCTGCAGTGGCCATTGGAGGGTGAACCAACGGCAAAAGAAGACCTTTCTCTCTGCCTGTCTTTCCTCACTATCCACTCTGCCTGTCAAAAAACAAAAAAATAAAAATAAAAACTACAGAGATGTTTGGACATATCTCAGTTCAGTATTTCCTGCAAGTTGTTGGTCTCTGCTTAGTCCTAGAACTGCTTTTCTCTGCTTTCCACATTGGAGTGTCCTCATACAGCTAAACTAAGGATGAGTTCTATGGATGGTCTGTATAAATCATGCTGTTTGTTCCAAATGAAGATCTACATTTATTTATCTTGGGTGGAATCTGAAAGTGAGAGGCGGAAGAAAGGAGTGGTTTAAGTAACCAGTGGAAATACCTCCTTTCTTGACATTTAGTTGTATTTCATTGCTTAGCTTCATTTGGAAACCTTACCAGAAGACAAGAGGCTCTGGAATACAAAGAGCAGAGCAGTATAGCTACAAAGCTCAACTATCACTTCCTCCAAGAATCCTTTCTGGACTTTGTGATTAATTCATCAAATAATGAAATATATAATAGGTACTAAGAGTGTAGTGGTGAGCTGCTCCTCCCCCACCCCCAGCTAAGACAAACACGTCTCTGAGCACAGCTTGTATTTTGCCCTTCTTCTAAGATAATATATCATCATCTCTCCCATTGGCTTCAGCTCCTCAACATAGGATCCTGACTCATTCCTCTTGACCCACCCACCCCTTCCTGGCACAGAATAGGGATTGCCTAAAGTTGACCTGCTATGGATGTTTGTATTCTTTGTCTTTAGTTCTAGAGCAAAGAAGGAAGAGGGATCTTTGATGGCTATTGTGTGTGACCTCTCCCCTACAGATGTCTGAGCAAGTATTCTGTCTTGCTAGTAGGCTTAAGGACAAAGATTCTGATAGAGAACCTGACTCACTTCCTGGGAGTTAGAAAAATAATAACTGTTGGGACCCGTGCTGTGGCGCAGTGGGTTAACGCCCTGGCCTGAAGCACCGGCATCCCATGTGGGTACCAGTTCTAGTCCCAGCTGCTCCTCTTCCAATCCGGCTCTGCTACGGCCTGGGAAAGCAGTATAAGATGGCTCCAGTCCTTGGGCCCCTGCACCCACATGGGAGACCTAGAAGAAGCTCTTAGCTCCTGGCTTCGGATCAGCGCAGCTCTTGCTGCTGCGGCCAACTGGCGAGTGAACTAGCGGATGGAAGACCTCTCTCTCTGTCTCTACCTCTCTCTGTAACTCTGTCTTTCAAATAAATAAAATACATCTTTAAAAAAAAGGAAAATAATAACTGTTGCTATGTTTGCTGGGCTCATTCTGGATACTTAGGAATGTGATAAAAATTTTACATACATTCTCAACCAAACTGGCCTGATTTCAGTCTTTTTTTTTTTTTTTTTTTTTGGTAGGGGAGGTGAGGCTTAGAGAAATAAAGCAGCTCACTGTTTCTCACTGAGGGACCCCGAGCATATGTAACTGCAAAACCCACTGTCCGTACCCCTCCCTGCATGCAGGGAGTTTAGATGAAGGCTAAACTGTTGAATAACTTAGGAAGAAAATACTTCCTGGTGATATTTCAAAATAGTACTCTAACCAGAGATTGAGAATGAAAAGTTATTTGAAGCCAAAAGCACCTATCCCCTCAGTTTTGTATTGGTCTCTGAAATATCTCATTAATCCTTCCCCAGCCCTATCCCCCACAGAATAGCGAGGGTCTTTGCTGTTGTTGTTGTTACTCAGTTCTTTTTCAAACTGCTTATGAATTACCTGTTCTCCACTCTCAGGCCAGATAGCGTCCTGAGTCAGCTGCTGCCATCAGTAAGATTAACCATGTGCCTGGGGTGCCGCCTCATGGTCTCCACAAAAATGTTTAATGAGAAATTTAACATGTGAAGTGGGCACTCATATACGTATCCAGGAAAAAAAAAAGATGGCAATAAGTATACCAAAATATAACTAGTGTTACTATAAATTCTTTCTAGATAATGGGATTAAAAGTGTTTTTTCTTATATTTTTGTTTTCTGTTGTTTATTTTTCCTACTGAACACATTGTTTTACAAGAAAAGAAATATCAGTCTAAATAATGTTAACTATGTTTATTGAGAATTTACTGTGCATTGTATTGAATATTTTTCATTAGATTATCTCTTTCAATTCTTACAGAGGCTCTAAGGTAATGCAAACAACATATTTTACAGATGAGGAAATTGAGACAGAAGTTACGCAATTTACCTAACATCACATAGTTAGTAAATTTGCAGGATTCAAAATCTGAATCAGATTTAACCAGTGACTTGCTTACTTCCTTTAAAAGAAAAGAAATAGTCTTGTTTATGAAAATATTGGGACTGAGTTCCAACTCCAGGTTGACCAAGTTTGCTGTCCCCTGGACTGGAGTATGTAACTTAATCTCTGAGGTCTCTGTTCCCTTTACTCAACATGTTTAAAGGTCAAGCAGGCAAAAGTGAGTTCCAAAGCCCTGAGTTGGATAATACAGAAATTCCTTGTATTTCAGGATTCAGTAGAGGCAGTAGGTTCTGGGAAGGAGCAGGAAAGCAGTGTTCCCTTCCCTCAGCTTACCGAGAAGTGGTAGGATGACTCTATCGATAATAAGATGCCCAAAACTTTTGGGTTAAGACCCTGCTATTGGGATAGTGTGGGTATGATCCCGGTGGTCTTGGAATTTACTGAATTCACTAACATATGAGTGTAGTGCATGGATATATTCTTAAAGTTACTTGTAGATACTTTATGCTGTGTACTTATTTAATCAGTAGCCCTGGGGAGTAACTGTTTCCTTTTATTAGATGGGTAACCTGAGGTGAGATAATTGAAGTGCTGGGCTCAGGTTTACAAAACTAGTCCATGCTGTAAAGGTGGTTCAAAAGCATGGAATTCCAGGCTACCTCTTATTTTAGTTGTTTCTGTAGAATTACAGATGTCTTAGAATCCGAGTTGTTATTTTTTTTTAATTCATCAAACATGAATCAAGTACCCGTTAGCACCATCCATGGTGGATACCAGGAAATCAGAGTTGAATCAGACCTGGTCTCCTACTCTTGGAATACTCACAGACCCATGGGCAAGTAAGCACACAATGGGATGAAACTGGAAATTCATTGGATTGAAATCTTTAGGGCTGGGAAGAATTGGGGAATATTTCTAGGATGCAATGCCTGAAGTGACTGAGAACTAAATAATTCATGGAAACTGGTCAGGCAGAAGGAACAGAGCACGCAAAGGCTCATTTGGGAAGCTGCAGATGGCCCTGTTTGGAGCGCTAGGAGTGTGAACCAGGTAAGGGCTCAGTCAGGAATGCTTTTGGGAGTTTGGGAAGGTGCTTTTTTACTGATGGTAGTGGAAAATTTTAAGTAGGGGGCCAAGGTTTTATTTTAGTTTTAAAATCCAGCCAGGGTAGAGAATTAGGTAGGGAAAGAGGAGCAGTATGAAGGAAAGAACAGTGGGAAAAAATGGGAACTAACAAGACATACCTATAAGAAAGCTCTTAAAGTAAGCCAGATGGGAGATAGTAGTTGCCAAGACTGTAAGAGCAGAAATGGAAACAAATAGATGGATTCAGAAGGATTTCTTTTACTTTTTATGTAACAAATGAGAAATATTTCATATTAAGTACTGTACACATTAAGTGCTATAATGAAACCATGTACACAACTTAAACAGCCATCATCCAGTAGTTAATCTGTTTTGCCCACTTCCTTCCCTGTCATATTATTTTTCCCCTAAAGATTTATTTATTTATTTGAAAGGCAGAGTGACAGAGGGAGAAGTAGATATCTTCCATCTGCTGGTTCATTCCCCAGATGCCTTCAACAGCCAAGCTGGGTCAAGCTGAAGCCAGGAGCCAGGAACTCCATCTAGGTCTCCTACTTGGGTGGTAGTAAACCAAGTACTAACCCAAATACTTGGGCCATCATCCACTGCCTCCCAGGTGCACTGGCAGAAAGCTGCATCAGAAGCCTGGAATACTGGGTCTTAAACTGGGCATCCCAAGGTGGGGCTTAACTGCCCACATCACAATGTCTGCCCTCCTTCCATAATATTTTGAAGCAAATCTTAGGTATCTTACATTGATCCATTATATATCTCTGAAAGAGTTTTTATCTATAAATTTCCTCTCTCATATTTTTTTTCCCTTTCTAGTTAAATAGATTAGGTAGTTTGTCATGTTGAATTTGCCACAGCTGATTTTATATTTATGACGTAGAAGAAATGTGTTCCTCTAAAGTTTATAATTCCTTGATTTAGTAAATGGCTCTAGAGACTTGATCATCTTTGGATTCACCATTAGAATATATCTGTCTGTTGTGAGGGGCCAGCACTGTAGCATAGTAGGTTAAGGCTCCCTGCAGTGCCAGAATTCCATATGGTCACTGGTTAGAGTCCTGGCTGCTCTACCTTTTTTTTTTTTTTTTTGGACAGGCAGAGTGGACAGTGAGAGAGAGAGAGACAGAGAGAAAGGTCTTCCTTTTTGCCCTTGGTTCACCTTCCAATGGCCGCCGCGGCTGGCGTGCTGCAGCTGGTGCACCGCACTGATCCCATGGCAGGAGCCAGGTACTTATCCTGGTCTCCCATTGGGTGCAGGGCCCAAGTACTTGGGCCATCCTCCACTGCACTCCCTGGCCACAGCAGAGAGCTGGCCTGGAAGAGGGGCAACCGGGACAGAATCTGGTGCCCCGACTGGGACTAGAACCCGGTGTGCCGGCACCGCAAGGCGGAGGATTAGCCTAGTGAGCCACGGCACCGGCCTATGGCTGCTCGATTCTAATCCAGCTCTCTTCTAATGATCTAGGAAATCAGTGGAAGATGCCCCATGTGTTTGGGCACCTGCAGCCATGTGGGAGACCCAGAAGAATCTCCTGGCCTCAGATCAGCCCAACTCCAACTATTGCCGCCATGCGGGTGGAAGACCTCTCTCTCTGTCTCTGCCTCTCTCTCTCTAACTCTGCCTCTCATATAAACAAATAAATCTTAAAAAAAAAAAAGTTGTCTTGTTCTTTTTGTAATGTTAGCAGTTGTTGATCAGTATCTAGTATGTGTTATTTCATATAGTTATATTCTGATTCTAGTAGTTCTTAATATATTTATAAATATATTTATATTTATATAAATATAAAAAATAATAGCTGGTTGCTTCTTTAAAGATAAATTTTTTCTTAACTATTAATTACCCTGTGATATAATTCATCTAGAAAAAGCAGGATAAATAGTCTTTCCCTTTATTTAATAATCTTAAGAATGATATATTGTCGGCCGGCGCTGTGGCTCAATAGGCTAATCCTCCGCCTTGCGGCGCCGGCACACCAGGTTCTAGTCCTGGTCAGGGTGCTGGATTCTGTCCCGGTTGCCCCTCTTCCAGGCCAGCTCTCTGCTGTGGCCAGGGAGTGCAGTGGAGGATGGCCCAAGTGCTTGGGCCCTGCACCCGCATGGGAGACCAGGAAAAGCACCTGGCTCCTGGCTTCGGATCAGCGCGATGCACCACCGGCTGCAGCGCGCCGGCCGCTGTGGCCATTGGAGGGTGAACCAAGGGCAAAAAGGAAGACCTTTCTCTCTGTCTCTCTCTCTCACTGTCCACTCTGCCTGTCAAAAATTAAAAAAAAAAAAAGAATGATATATTGTTTCCCCAGCATCCTTCAATGGTGACAGATTAATTTTTTAAAGATTTATTTATTTATTTGAAAGAGTTACACAGAGAGGCAGAGAGAGAGAGAGGTCTTCCATCCTCTGGTTCACTCCCCAGTGGGCTGCAACCGCCAGAGCTCCAATCCAAAGCCAGGAGCCAGGAGCTTCTTCCAGGTTCCCACGTGGGTGCAGGGGTCCAAGGACTTGGGCCATCTTCCACTGCTTTCCCAGATCATAGCAGAGAGCTGGATCTGAAGTGGGTAGCCAGAACTCAAACCAGTGCCTGTATGGGATGCTGGCACTGCAGGCAGCAGCTTTACCTGCTGCGCCACAGTGCCGGCCTCAACAGATTAATTTTTTAAAATGCATTTTTTGAAAGGCAGAGCATCAGAGAGGAAGAGGAAGAAAGAGACAGAGAGGGAGAGGGGAAGGGAGGAAGAAGGAAACAGAGAGAGAGGTATCTTCCACCTGCTGCTTCACTCCCCAAATGACTGCAACAGCCAGGGCTGGGCCAGATCAGAACCGGAGTCAGGAATTCCACTCAAGTCTCCTACATGGGCGGCAAGGGCCCAAGCATCTACTGTCTTCTCAGGTATGTTAGAAAGAAGTCAGGTGGGAAGGGGAGCAGCTGGGCCTCAAAATTGCACTCCGATGCTGGTGTTGCAAGAAGTGATTTACCCTGCTGCACCATAACACTGGCCCTGACAAATTAATTTTTAGTGTCATTATTAACTGATAGATTTGAATATTTTTGTTTTAGTTCATTGTAATTTTGTAAAGAGGACGCTTAATTGTCCCACCATTGGTTAACGATACCTCTTTAAGGTGGCTAATTCAGCAGCTTTTGAGGTGGTAGAAAAGACAGGATTTATGATAGGTTAAATGCAGGTCAGGTCAAAGAGGAGAACGGAGTCAGGGAAACATTCCTGTGTTATTGACTTGGGTGGTTGATGCCAGTCACTGAAAAGAGAGCCCAGAAAGAGAAGCAGGTTTAAAGGGAAGACATGTCAGGACATATCTGAGGTGCTTCTGATAGTTACATCAAGGTGGAGTTGTCCAGGAGGCAGTCAGTCAGGTATCTGGATCTGAGGCTCAGAGCAGTGGTCTGTGACTCAGAACCCCAGATAGGGCTCAGTTGCTTTGTGTAGTTGACTCAGATTGGGACTGTGTGTGTTATGTCCTGTTTGATAAAAATCAATCCTTTTCTGGCCGGCGCTGTGGTGTAGTAAACTCAGCTTCTGCCTGTGCACCAGCATCCCATGTGGGCACCAGTTCGTGTCCCGGCTGCTCCTCTTCCGGTCCAGCTCTCTGCTATGGCCTGGGAAAGCAGTAGAAGATGGTCCAAGTGCTTGGGTCCCTGCATCTGCGTGGGGAGACCTGGAAGAAGCTCCTGGCTCCTGGCTTTGGATCAGCCCAACTGCTGCTCTTCAGGCCTATTGGGGAGTGAACCAGCAGATGGAAGACCTTTCTCTCTATCTCCCTCTTTCTGTGACTGTCCTCTCAAATAAAATAAATTTTTAAAAAATCAGTCTTTTTATCAGCTGGAGTGAGGTTCTGTCCCAGAGAAGAGTGGCCTTTTCTTTTTCTTGTGCGCACGCTGGAGAGTCAGGTTCAGTCTCTGGCAGAGTGGGAAGGATGAGCTGCTGCAGATAGGATTGTCACCTTGCCGGTTTGCAACTGGTCCTGTTGGCTTTCAGATTTATTGTCCCCGTCCCTCAGTTAGCTAAGTGCTCTTGTGTGGGGTATGTTGGAGTTGGAATTGGGGCTGGGAAAACTGGTTTTGGCTTTGAAGGGATGACCTGGGGCAATCTTTTTGTGAATATTTGTATCCCTGAAGAATTTTCTTTCCCTTTCCCATGTTCCTGTTTTCTGAAGCAACTCTTTACTTTTCCTCCTTCAGTCAGCAGATAATCACTGAACACTTTTGGGTCAAGTATCACGGTAGGGGTGGGTGTTGGAGTGCAGCTAGTTAATCTGCTGCTTGGGACATCCACTTCCCTTATAAGATTGCCACATTACTCACTTCTTTCTTTTTCTTTTTTTCTTTTTTTTTTTTTTAAGATTTATTTATTTATTTGAAAGTCACAGAGAGAGAGAGAGAGAGAGAGAGAGAGAGAAGGAGAGATCTTCCATCCTACCGGTTCACTCTCCAGATGGCCGCAAACAGCCATGGCTAGGCCAGGCTGAAGCCAGGAGCTTCAGCCCGGTCTCCTACATGGGTGCAGGGGCCCAAACACTTAGGCCTTCCTCTGCTACTTTTCCCAGACCATTAGCCAAGAGCTGAATCAAAAGTGGAGCTGCTGGGACACAAACTAGCGCCCATAGGGGATGCTAGCATTGCAGGCGTCAGCTTAACCTGCAACACCACAAAGCTAGCCTCACTACTGCACTTCGGATATAGCTCCCTACTGATGTTCTTGGAAAAGCAGTTGATGGTGGCTTAGGTACCTGAGTTCCTGCAATTTATGTAGGCCTGTTGGAGCCTCTGGTTCCTGGCTTCAGCCTGGCGCAGCCCGAGTTGTTGCAGACATTGGAAGAGTGAACCAGCAAATAGAAGCTCTCTCTGCCCTTTTGCCTGTCAAATTAATAAAAAATAATTTAAAAAAAATTTTTAAAAGATGGAGCTGGCATAGCAGGTCAGTCTGCCACCCATGATGCCAGCATTTTATATCAGAGCACCAGTTTGTGTCCCAGCTTTCTACCTCTGGTCCACTTCCTGGTTAATGCACCTGGGAAGGCAGTGGAAGGTGGCACAAGTACTCTTGCCCCTGCCACCCGTGTGGAAGATCCAGATGGAGTTCCAGGCTCCTGGCTTTGGACAGGCCCAGCCGTGGCCATAGTGACCATTTGGAGAGTGAACCAATGGATAGATGCTCTCTTCCTCCAACCTCTGTGGTTCTGCCTTTCAAATAAATAAATAAATAAAATTTCTTCTTTTGGAAAAAGTCCCAATCTTTAAAAAAAAATTAGAAGTTTAATGAAAGACCTCTACCCACCCACACAGCACACATAACCAGACCTTCTAGTTGCTTTAACGTATTATGAATCCTGCTATATGTTAAACTCAAGACTAGACCCTGGATTTACCAAGGCTTGATTCTTTCAGGTAACCTCAGATTAAGTAAATCTGCAGTTCTATTTTTAGAACTGTAAAAATAAAAGTACTAATGAGATGTATTGGCATGGTATATTTTAGGGATACAGGCAGCATAGAAGGAGGGTATAATTTGACTCTGTGTGATTTGAGGGTTGGGAGAATGGAATCTTACAATATTTCCCAGAGGAGGCGATATTTAAATTGAGTCTGGAAAGTTCAGTAAATGGGAGTGCAAGCTATAAAGAAGTAGTGAGAAAAGTTATTCCGGGAAGATGGAATAGCTTAGCGTAGTGACACTTTATGTGGGTCTGTATGACTGGAATGGTGGGAAGTGAACCAGGGAAGTCAACTGGACTGTAAAGGGCCTTGGAAGGGGGGGCTTTTTGGATCAGAGGTGCCAGGCAGCATTGACTGGCTCGGTGAGGTCATGCCGCAGTCAGAGGAGTAGGGGGAGCCTTTCCTCTGAGTCCTCACACAGAGCTGAGTTCCTTGTAGGCAGAAGCCTTTTCCTCTAGGTCAAGTAGATGGATAGACAAGTGAAGCATGCTCATTTTGCAGGTGAGAAACTCACCTAGTTAGTTCCTTTACCCATGTTTAAATTTCCTTGATTGTCTTAAAAAATGGCTTTTTACAGTTGATGTGTTCAAGTCAGAATCCAAGCAAAGTGCACACATTGCATCTGGTTGTTATATTTGAGGCTATTCCTAAAAAAAAGATTTTTTTAAATTTATTTGAAAGGCAGAGTGACAGTGGGAGAGAAAGATACCGAGAGAGAAAGAGATCTCTGTTGACTGATCCACTCCCCAAGTGGCTACAACAGCTGGGGCGGGGCCAGGACAAAGCCAGGAGTCTGGAGCTCCATCTGCATCTCTGCCCACGCTCCAGTGTGGTATTCTGTCATTGTAGGCTCACCGCACTGTACCATGATGCTGCCCTTTGGGCTGTTTTTTTTTTTTTTTTTTTTTGAGACAGAGTGGACAGTGAGAGACAGAGAGAAAGGTCTTCCTTTGCAGTTGGTTCACCCTCCAATGGCCGCCGCGGCCGGCACACCGCACTGATCCGAAGGCAGGAGCCAGGTGCCTCTCCTGGTCTCCCATGGGGTGCAGGGCCCAAGGACTTGGGCCATCTGGAAGAGGGGCAACCGGGACAGAATCCGGTGCCCCGACTGGGACTAGAACCCGGTGTGCTGACGCCGCTAGGCGGAGGATTAGCCTAGTGAGCTGCGTCGCCGGCCCTGGGCTGTTCTTAAAGCATGCCCTAGAGTCTTTTCTTCCACAGCGAATCATGCTGCTGTTCTTCAGATTAAATCCTGACTTCATAGCACTGACATTCCAGAGTCTTCCAAGATCTTCCCTTCAGTTGATTCCTCTGGTCCTGAAATACCTTTCCTATTTGAGTACTTACGGTACTCCACTATTCAACTCAAATGTAATGTGTTCTTTGCGGTCCCATAATCTAATGAATTGTTTCCTTACTCTAACGCCTTTTTTCCTGCTTCTGCTATGACATCATCATATTGTCACTTACCTACTTACTGTATTTGCTTTACAAGTCGGTGAGTGTAGAGTGGTGGAAATGAGGCTGGAGAGGTCAGCAGATGATGAACACCTCTAGGCAGGGAACATAGAACATTTGTGTCACATCTATGGCAGCATAGAGCCCACATGAATGAGTGTTTGTAGAATTGGATGGAAAAACTGCAGTTTGTGGAGTATTTTATTTTAGTTTCCAACTTTGAGGTTTTTTCTGAACTATGAATTCTTTCCAACTCCAGGAGCAGAAGGTATACCTGGAAGCAATATCTTAGTGTATTCTTTTTGCTCCTGATCTTTTTCTATACTCAATAGGTTAGTCTGTTAGTCCTGGATGGTATGAACTTCATCTGACTGTGATTTCATTATTCTTCTTTAATTGACTCTCTCCTTGCCAAAGGGAATATCTGTGTCGATAATCTGACGATCTGACAGATGACAACAGAAGACCTTGGGCTCTTGTGTTTTGTTTTTGTTTTAATGTTTGCAAGGTTAAAAAGGAATTTGAAACATTTTCTGGGGTGTTTGACCCAGTAGTTAAGACACCTGTTAGGTCATCTGCGTTGCACATCAGAGTACCTGGGTTCAAATCCCAGCTCTGACTACTAATTCTAGCTTCCTGCATATGCAGAACTTGGGAGGCAGGAGGTGATGGTTCAAGTCCCTGCCACCCATGTGGGAGATCTGAATTGAATTTCCAGCTCCTGGCTTCAGCCTGGCCCAGTCCTAGTCTCAGCCATTGGTGGGCATTTGAGAAATAAACGCGAGGATAGGAATTCTCTGTATGTCTGTCTCTGTCTCTCAAAAAACATAGACATATGTGTTAAAACCATTTTCTGCATATTTCTTATGTTAAAAAAGATTTATTTATTTGTTTATTTGAAAGGCAGAGTAAGAGAGAGAGGCAAAGAACCTTCCATCTGCTGGTTCATTTCCTGAATGGCTGTTCCAACTGGGACTGGTTCAGTCAAAGCCAGGAGCCTGGAACTCCCATGTGAGTAGCAGGGGCCCAAATAATGGGGTCATCTTTTGCTGCTTTCCTGGGTGCATTAGCAGGGAGATGGATCAGAAGTGGGGTAGCCAGAACTCCAATAAGGGCTGCCAGCATCACAAACAGTGGTTTAGTCCCCTGTGCCTCAGTGCCAGCCCCATGAATATTTCTGATTTTCTAAAATGGAGAGGCTCCCCTCCATGAGAGTGGTCATATGGCTTTTACTTTGCCTCAGGCTTTCATTAAAAATTTTATAAATGCAAATAGGGCTACATTGTGGAGTAGGGAGTTAAGCTGCCACCTGAAATGCCAGTGTTCCATATGGGTGCTGGTTTTTGTCCTGGCTGCTCCATTTCTAATCCTGTGCCCTGCTAATGTGCCTGGAAAAGCTACTGAAGATAGCCCAAGTCTTTGAGCTCCTGCACCCACACGGGAGAAGTAGATAAAGCTCCTTAATTCATCCTGGCCGAGTTCTGTCCATTGCGGCCATCTGGTAAGTAAACCAGTAGGTGGAAGATGTGTCTGTCTGTCTGTCTCTCTCTCTCAACTCTGCCTTTCAAATAAATAAATCTTTCAAGCAATAATAAAGCTGAAATGATTCTGATTACTGTGTGGTTACTAGAATTACTATCTTTTGTTTTACATCAAAAGACTAAACTTAGGTTGCATGTTGATACCCCCTTCAGCATCAAAATTTACAGTCCTCCTGGAAATCTGGAATTTGAATAAACAAACATATGGGAAATGGTGTCAAGTAGAACATTTAAAAAGAGGCTTAGGTGACTGGGATGCTCAGATCCTGAATTGGAGTGCCAGTTTGAGTTTTGGTTACTCCCTTTCCAATCCAGTTTCTTGTTAATGCATCCTGGGAGGCAGCGGATGATGGCTCAGATACTTAGGTCCTTGCCTCCTATTTGGGAGACTCAGATGGAATTCTGGGCTTCTAGCTTCATCCTGGCTCAGCCCTGGCTGTTGCAGGCATTTGGGGAGTGAACCAGCAAATGGAAGATCTCTTTCTCTCCCTGCCCTCTCGCTGTCACTCTTTCAAATAAATAGAAACAAACTTTTAAAAAATAAAGAAGCTTTACTTTATTCTGTCCCTGAAGAAATGTGGCATAAAGAAATAAATGAAGGACTGGGGTATTTGGGTTTCTTATCATTGGCCTTAATAACTCTTGCCTCTTTTTTGAACCCCAGTTTCTCCATCTTTGAAGTCCAAGTTGGAGCAGTTATATAGTCTAGTGGTTAAGATGCTCATGTCCCATATCAGGGTTTCTGGGTATGATAACTGTCTCTGACTCTTGACTCTGGCCTTTGGAAGGTAGCAGAGATGACCAAGTAATTGAGTTCCTGCCACCCACACTGGAGACCCGGATTAAGTTCCCTGCTCTGCTTTGACTTGGCCCAATATGGGGCATCAAACTGTGGAGGGAGTATGTGCTCTCAATCTCTCACTCTCCCTCTCAAACAAATTAATTTTTCAAAATTAAAAAAGTTTAAGTGGAATCAGAGTCTTGCTGGTTAACCAGGGTTCTTCCATTCATCATTTGGACTCAGATATACAGTATGCAAATGCTGCATATGATTGGATGTAGAATTTTGTACATCTGCTCTTCTCTACATTATGAAGCTCATAACAAGTAGAAAATGTTACTGATTGCTAAGTTTCTTTATTCCCCTTCTTACTTGTAAATTCCAAGATTCCTTTTAATCTTTCTAAATGATTTTTTTTTTTTTACACACTTACTGAGTGCCCTGGTTAAGATTTAGAATTTTCCTTTTACATTCACATAGACAATGGAAGTTGCATATTCGCCTTCTCTTCTACCTTCCTCCCAGTAAAGCCTATCAAAGGTTCTCAGAAAACTGAGAGTGCTGGGGGCTATCATTTTGGCACAGCAGGTCAGGGTGCCACCAGCTTCCCATATGAGAACCAACTCAAATCCCGGCTGTTCCGCTTTCAGTCCGGCATCACTGCTGTCACTGCTAATGCTCCTGGGAAAGCAGCAAAAAATAGCCCAGTGTTTGGACTCCTGCCACCCACATGGGAGACCCAGATGGAGTTCCTGGCTTCTGGCTTCAGCCTGGCCTGATCCTAGCCATTACATCCATTTAGGGAGTGAACTGGTGGATGGAAGATATCTCTCTCTCTCTCTCTGTCTCTCTCTCTGTCATTCAACCTTTCAGATAAATAAAAAATAAGTTTTAAAAAATAACTGAAGGTGCTAGCATAGCAGGTAAAAGCTACCTCCTGCAGTGCCATCATCTCATATGGGCACTAGTTCGAGTCCTGGCTGCTCCACTTCTGATCCAGTTCTCTGCTGTGGTCTGGGAAAGCAGTAGAAGATAGCTCAGGTCTTTGGGCTCCTGCACTGGCATGGGAGACCTGGAGGAAGTTCCTGGCTCCTGGCTTCTGATCGGCCCGGCTCTAGCCTATGGGGCCATTTGGGGAGTGAACCCGCAGATAGAAGACCGACCTCTCTTTTTTCTTTCTCTCTCTCTCTCTCTCTCTCTCTCTGCCTCTCTCTCTGCCTCTCTGCCTCTCCCTTTCTCTGCTTCTCTGTAACTCTGCTTTCAAATAAATAAATAAATCTTAAAAATAAATAATAAACAAAAATGCTGAAGAAATATTGCTCTGTATTTGAAGATAAGACTATGTTGTTAAACGATGTTAAAGATTTGTTCTGGGCCAGTGCTGCGGCTCACTTGGCTAGCGGCACTGGCTCCCCGGGTTCTAGTCCTGGTTGGGACGCTGGATTCTGTTCTGGTTGCCCTTCCAGTCCAGGTCTCTGCTGTGGCCCAGGAAAGCAGTGGAGGATGGCCCAAGTGCTTGGGCCCTGCACCTGCATGGGAGACCAGGAGGATGCACCTGGCTCCTGGCCATAGCGGCCATTTCGGGGGTGAACCAACGGAAGGAAGACCTTTCTCTTTGTCTCTCTCTCTCTCACTGTCTAACGCTGCCTGTCAAAAAAACCTTCTGTTCTGAGGCTTATGAGTGCATCAAGAATTACTAGTAATACCTAACCTTGAAAATCAAGGTATCTGCTTCCATCTTGATATGAAGAGCCAAACTAATAGCTCCTGGTCTGTTTCATCTTTGCATCCAGAGGTTGGTGGAATAAAGCACAGAGGCATTACTGCAACTCTGTTGTGTGCAGGTACTGAGTCTGATAAATCCGTATCCTTCAGGGAGACAGAGCTGCCCTTTGAAAGTAAGTATTTCCAGTTGAATAGCTTCTTAGTGGGTGGACCTTGCCCTTCAGTACCCACCCCCATTCTATGTATAGTCACTGTACTAAAATTATTTAAGAGCTAGAGACTAGGAAGAAGCTTAATTTCTTCTCTAGGTTGGGATGGAAAAACTGGTCATTGTATTTGTGTTTGTGTTGGGGTAAGGTATGTGGTGGCAGTAGTAGAGCATTTATTTTAGACAGACACATAAGCTTTTCTCCTTTTCTAAGTAATTAGTCATTTTCTGTTTAGGTCCTACTTGTAAGGTGGCCCTAATGGTCTCTATTTAGTAGCAATATTTGCAATTCAGTTACATGGCTGCCAAATGAAACATTCTACTCCAGCTCCAAAAAGGATCTTATTTTTTCTGGAATATTGCTTTAAAAGTATAACTGGGCTTTTTAAATTCTTTCCAGTACTAAGCTAGAGACAAAGGAGATTTTATGGAATGAAACATTTTGCATAGAAAAAAAAATCAGTTATCTTCAGGAATCAGTCTGTCTTTGAACCCTGCTACCTTCTCTGAAATTTGCCCTTTTATTGTATTCTGATATCGGAATGGATTGCTGAATGACATATGACTCAGATTTGTCAGCCTTTGCAGCTGGCAAGGTGTATGTATGTGCATACCTGGTGTTAAACACACTGCTTTGTTTTGCTGATATGGTTCACAAATCAAGGAAGCTATATCAAGAAGTTTACTTTGAAGATGTAAGCTTCTGGGTAGGGGCAGGATTTGAAATTTCTGACTTTTGTTGTCTAAAAGGATTTTGCAAACCTAGTTTCCTTTCTCCACATTGTTTCAAACTAGTATATATGTACAGAGCTTGGAAATGAAGGGCTGAAGTAAGCCTATGAATAACTCATAACCCCATGTTTTAATTTTCTCAAAAGAATTTGCCTTGTCATTGTTTATTATAATGACAAAAAGCAGGGAATTCCACTCTCATGCCCCCCCCCCCCCCAAGACCCCACATGCTTAACAGAGTTTGTTTTGCTTTTTCCTTGGGTTAAAGATTTTAGTTCTAAATTTTCTAATCCATAACATAAAAGAATATAGTATAAAATAACTCTTGAAAAAACAGGAGCAAACCTCACATATTAAGAACATTTTTAAATTAAGTTCCTCTAAAATGCTGCCTTTTAAAATATCAGTTTGAAAACTGTAGAAATAATTCCCTTAAATGTTCCCTTAGTAGTTTTCAGAGAGATGTGCTAGGCAGTATTGTTAACTAAAGAAAATAAGTCTATCAGTTCCACTTAGATAACCTTTGGTAATAAACGAACTCCATACACGTTGTGACCTTAGAGCCTGAACTTTGTAATCACATGACTGGCTTGTAAACTGACCTGTTAGGATGACTGTCGTAGTCGTAGTCCAGGCTTAGAGAGAGAAATTGACCAAGTGTCGGAAGGGTGGTCATCAAGCTGGACTTGTCCTGTAATCTCTGTTTCTTCATGGCTGCAATAGCGCTTCTCATCAGACTCGGAGAAGCATGAAATGGAGACATGGGAAGGTGAGAGAACTGGTTATTTAAATCTGGGGCTCCAATCGAAGGTTTAGAAATGTTCTTTGAAGATTTAGAGTAAATAATAGCTTTGAGGAGAAGGGAGGCAGTTCACCGACAACTGATTTTTTTTGTGTCTTGGTAAAATTCAGCCAACAAGTTTTCACATATGTAGTAACTGGCTGTAAATGCTTTAGAAGAGAGAAAAGAAGCAAGGGAGAACTGTACTGAATTGATTGCTGTGGTTGATGTTTTTAAAAGGGAGGGGAATGAATTTAAATTTTACAGTGATTTAAAAATTTTTAAACTTTATTTTACATTTCAGAACATTGTAAAATTTATATTTAAAAATTGTTTACTTCTTGACAAAATTTGTTTCTATTTTAAATTGCTTTATACAGTTCATCATCTACCAAAAACCTTAATTACTACTGTTAATTATAGATAGAATTGGGGTCATGAGGCCATTGATAAGGCAGCTTTATACTCTCTGGAGGAACTTAACATATTTTACAGTTGGGGTATAAGGCTAAGCCATTGCTAACTTTTAAGTACATTGTCTTTTAAATGAGTAAATTTTCTGTGTGTATGTGTAATCAATAATGTGACTGATTATTTTAACTTGTTTATTTGGAATAGACTTCTACATTATAGAAACAACATTATTCCCCAACTTTATCATTTGAGCCAGGAAAGAAATAGCTAAAAGATGAATCCTAGTATTAAAGAGTCACTGTGTTTATAAAATACAAGAGTTGGGGTCCAAGGTTATAAAGACTTTTTTACAGAAGTGCTGCTGAGCTGTAGCCAGAGGAGCTCCTGACTCTTTGAAGCAGTTGATAAATTTCTAGGAATGGCATTAACCCTATGAAATAGTCCTGGGAAAGCTTCCCAGCCCCTTGGCAGCATGGCTAACATCTGCCATGGGCAGCTTTGCAGTTTCATTCTCACTCTGGGGAAGCACAAACCAGGAAAGTGGGGCTGCCTCTTCGAATAGCATTCTTCTCTGTAGTAACAATGACTTTCCTTCTCCCGGTTATGTTGTCTCCTAGCACCTTATATGCCAAAATTACCTCACTTTTAATTACCTCAATTTTAAGTTGTGAGAAAGTTTGCAGAAATTGTCCATTTAAGACCTGTTATTTTCATCTTTTGCTTTTCCTGATATGTGCAGAAATTCTTTGTTAAACTATCCCTGATATACCAGCTTTTCCAGAAAGTAGAAGCTTTAGTGATAAGATTGGCTTTGGATCTTTTGGAAAGGAGTTTAGGGGTGAACAGAGGTACTAGAGCAGTAGTTTTGTGAGTTTGGAAGAGATAACTTGGGAGGATTTATATTTTGTTCAACCAGCTTGAATCTCTTAGTGTTAGGTAGGCCACCAGTTCTGAAAGAGGAAACAGGTTAGCAAAAAAAAGTCTCCCCCAGTTCATTTTTAATTTAAGTATTTTTCTACTAAAACAGGAATTTTCATGAAATAAGGACATAAATTTAAAATTTTTCACCTGAATCTTACATACAAATTGTAGTAAAGCAAAATTAATTATACCAGCAGAAGGAGGTCCTTGGAAGCTTAAAAGCAAAATCAACTGCTTACAAAAGAGGTCAGTAAAAATGCTACTGTAAAAAAAAAAAAAAAAAAAAAAAGTTGCCTGGTTTTAGATATTGGGCCCTTGTCCATTTAAATTAACCTTTGTCACAGCTGGGCATACAAATGTTTTGTTTTAGTTCACAGAGGGTTAACTCTATTCAAGCTTTCACTGTGGCAGGCCTGATCTGTGGAGTCTACAATCTGGTCTTTCAGGCCTGCCAGTCGCTAGGCAGGAAGTCTTATTTCTTAAGCTATCTTTCAGAATGGGGGGTTGGGATCTGGAGAAAGGTGGGGGAAGGGCTTTGGAGCATCTGTAAGGATCAATAACAGAGAGAGCCGCAAGAGAAGCCATTGTGCACACTTCAAGATAGATGCAGCCCTTGTGCATGGCCCCTGCCTGGCAGGACAGACACCTAAAACCAAAACAATGCCACTGAATGAATTCCCTGTGAAAATTAGGTTGCTCCTTAAAAGGAGTAAAAACAACTTGAGTGTTCTTTCAACATTTGAGAATATTCTCACTCCCTCAACTTGCAAAGATTAGGCAGCCCCCTCTAGAAATAATTCCAAATTGATTTTTAAATGCCTTTTGTCCTCATGCTAATACTGTATTGAATTGGAGAGTGATCATTTTGGTCTTGGTCACATGAATCAAAGGATTGAGTAATCTTTCTGCCTCTGTGAGGCTCCAGCGCTTGCTCTCTGGAACTCCACGTTCTTTCTCCCTCCCCCTTCCTTCCTTCCATCCATCTTCCCTTCCTCCTTCCGTCCCTTCCTCCCTCCCTCTTTTCTTTTATATTTTAACATTTGCTTTACGCTATTGGCTTTTGGAGACATCATTAAGGAAATGAAAAAAAACAAGATTTGGTTAGGATTTGAATAACACATGTGTGAAATCCCACCCCCAACAGCTGGTATTGGCTCTTGAAACTTCAACTGAGCTAAACAGATGTTCTTAGTGTGTTATTTTGAGATCGTTTAAACCAGTCTTGCAGTCAAGAAATCTTCAAAACCCAAAGATTTTTAAATGCATTGCCAGTGTGATATCACGTTGCCATTGTGATATTAAAAGCACATCTTATGGTATATTGTGCAGGCATTAGAATTACCTGAGCTTGTGAGCAGTTCCACCGATGAAATTGTGCTCCTGAAAGCAGTGCAAATTCCTTGTTCTTTTACTCCAGCCCAGATTTTCATTTTTCAAATTTTCTTTTCTCAGACCTAACTGTAACATTTCTGTCTTACTGTATCCTTTTACAGAGTACTAAGGCAATAATTCACTAGGTACTTTTATGATGCAAATTGCTATGGCCAAGGAAAGAATAATGGAGTCATTGCTGCCTCTTTCTCACTAAACAAATCTCCAAAGTATTGGTGACAACTGATGGTAACAGCTGAGAAAAATGGAATCATAAACAGCCTCTAATATTTTTCTCCCAATTTGAAATCTTCTAGGAATACGAGGCATAAACCATTGGGGAGCATAATATGACTTACAGACATACAAATCTCTAATCCATACTTTTTTGGGAGAGAAGGAGAAATAAAAAGGATATTCAATTTTATCACCACACATACTGCCTCCTTGATAGCATTATTTCTGCCTCTCTGATACATTGTAATTCTGTATCAATATTTAAAAGACCATTTCTTTTAATGGGCACTTTCTAGAGACTTACAAATATTGCTACCAAAACTTAGAAGTTTAGTTGCCATATTGTATTAAAATGGGGTATGAAACCTACCATGACCCTTTGGAACAATGTGGTCTTTAATGTGTGTTAGGGGGAGGGCCTAGTGAAGGAAAAGCCATAAAAGTCTTCAGGGTTCAAGATGAGGTTGGGATTTTGGCCCATTGCTTTTGTCATTTTCACACACAAACATCACTGCAATCATGTTTGATTTAGCATCCTTAATACAATGAGGTGGGAGAACAAAAGGGTATCAGAGGCCCAAGTATGGAAGCCAAATAGTCCCCTACTCCACCCTCCACCCCCACCAAATTTTTTCAGATCATTTTTTTTTCTCTGCTTCCCTGTTACTGGGATTTCTTTTTAAGCCAAGGAAATCAGTATTTTTATAAGAATATTCTTTTTGCATGTAGCAATAGTTTTTCTATTAAAAAAAAGCATATCTCAAAATATTTTTTTAGCCATGTAAAAAGTCATTTCCTAAAAAAATTGGTTTAAAAAAAAAAGCTCTGTAATTGGGAAAAATGTATCTACCGTATTTCAAGGTTTGAGAGTTTGAGGGCATTCCCAAAGCACAGCTGTTTTACATATTCTGAAAAGCCTGATAGATGTAAAGGTCATTGCTAACCTATCAGGGTCTTGATGCTCACACTGTGATTCAAGGACCTTGCATTAATTAGGGTGAGAAGCATGGAAGGTCAGGAGTCAGCCTGCTGGTGGGCCTCTGGGCCTCATGGTTTGTCAGTGGGGCCAATCAGAATTCCTGTAGGATTTTTAAACCATTAAAACAAAAACAAAAACTGTTGCCGCTTCTGTTGCCTCTGAGTGGATCCCTTAGTCTATATGGTAACGACTGCTGCCCAGATGGCTCATAAAACCTTAGCTACATCTATTACCTTGCTATATCGGCCTCCTGGTGATGGAGAAAGAACCTCATCAGCCACCTCTGTCGCTTGGCCAAGTCACTTGACCTCTAGGAGCCAGTTTCCCAAATATACAAAAAGGAAGAATAACACCTATTTCACAGGATTACAATGGAAATTTAATAAGAGAAGCTCTGTCAGAGTGCCCAGGATGTGCTTGACATGACTTGAAATGAGTTTGAAAGAGTAACAAATTTTGGAAGATGAGGAAGGAAAGAATTCTTGGGTGAACCTATGGCTGGTGCTGTTCATACTCCCAAGTAGAAGGGTCCCCAGAGAATGCCTCCACTCACTAGGTAAGTATCAGGGAGGGGCCCTTTGGAAATTTACCCTTGAAAATGCTGTACAACCAGTGGGACAAGCTGCTGAACCTTCTCCTAGAACTAACTGCCGTGAGCAGGTGCCTGTAAAATTTGTAGCCTTTTCCCTACAGAAAGTTTTTTACAGATGTGTTGATTGGAAGACAAAGGAGAGAGATTGGGGCTGTAACAGAGGTCAAATCAGGAAAGAAAGGGTGGTAAAGATATTAAAAAGTTGGGAAAAGTAAATATTTTGTTTGAGATTGGTTAAATAAAATAGCAATGACTTAAAAAAGGATAAGCTACATCTACATGAGCTATCCAAGAAATATAGCCAGAGGAAAGAGGGGTAGTGAAGGAAACTGTAGAATACATGCTTGATAGATTGCCATTTCTATTTTGAAACACCTTAACATACATGTGAACATACACATGGATAAAAGTTTGGAAGCAGATTCACCAAACTGTTACCAGTGATTATTGTCATGAGGAGGTTCTGAGAATGTAGGTTACAGAGGATAGATAAGAAAGAATTTTTACTCTCTCATCTCTTAATCACAACTCTGTGCTTTTCTGTTTAAAAGATCAATTTGTAAATGTGTACTGACATTGGAATATTTTTTATATTGCTGAGTGATAAAAGCAGATGTTAGGGGCTAATGTTGTACCCCAGCTGTTTAAGCCAATGCTTGTGATGCCAGCATCCTACGTCAGTACCAGTTCAAGTCCCAGCTGCTCCACTTAGAATCCCACTTCCTGCTGATGCACCTGGGAAGGCAGAGGAAGATAGCCCATGTTTGGGCTCTTTGCCACCCAAGTAGGAGACCTGGATAGAGTTCCTGGTTCTTTACTTCAGCCTGGCCCAGCCTTGGATATTGCTGGCATCTGGGGAGTAAACTAGTAGATGGAAGACCTCTCTCTCTCCCTCTCTCTTTTATGATCTTTCAAGTAAATAGATCTTCACCACTTCCTCCCCGCCCTCCCCAATCAAAGGGCAGATGCTAACCTCTTCCCTTCATCAGGAATATAAATTTCACACAGGCAGGGACAATGTCTGTGTACTCATATCTCCTAAGACCTATCAGAGAAAGTCCTCAAAAATATAATTGGGTGGATGTATGTATGTCAGGCATCTATATGGTTGTCATATTACAAATTATGATGTTGATTTCAGTTTCAGTTCATTGCCAAGATACCAAACTTGTTAGATATCACTCTGATCAGAGGCAGGAAGTAGCAGAAGGAGCATAGGACAAGGAGTAAGAATTGGATCTTAACCTAATGTTACTGAAGGGGCCTTAGAGGAGTTCATGTTTAACTTCACCAATATAATGTTTCAATTAACTGTATTTTTAAAGTAACTTTCCTACATGGGTTTGAACACTGCCAGCTTATTTCCTATTTGAAGCTAAAGTATGACTCCCTGTAATAAAAACACAGTGGTCTTACTCTGCAGATGCCGCCCAACCTAAACAAGCCTTTTTCACTTCTTTTCCACCTTGAATTTTTATGGCCTTTGGAGTTTTGCACCCCTGATCCCAAAAACTGACTTATATAGGATATGATTTTCAATCCCCTTATCACGTTCATCATCTGCCTTTCCAGTCTATTCTTTAAGGTACTCAGGGGGATCCCTAAAAATTGTTCTGCTCAAAACACTAATTACTTTGTGTTAAATATGAAATGAAATCTGTAGCCTTGTATGATTAAGCACTAGCCTAATTTTACCCTTTTCCTACTTACTGTGCCACACACTGGAAATAATTCTTTCTTTTACCAAAAATCAGCTTAAATGTGGGAAGAAAATTACAAAGGACTAGAAGAAATGCAGGCTAGGTGTGTGGTGCATGGGGTTAAGCCTCTGCTTAGGTTACCCACATCCCATGTCAGAGTGCTGGTTCGAGTCCTGACTTCTTTATTTCCAATCCTTCTTCCTGCTAATATGCCTGGGAAGACAGTGAATAATGGTCAAGTACTTGGGCCCTGCCACCCATGTGGGAAACCTGGATAGAGTTCCAGGCTCTTGGCCATCCTCTACTGCTTTCCCAGGCCATAGCAGAGAGCTGGATCGGAAGTGGAGCAGCCGGGTCTCAAACGGGTGCCCACATGGGATGCCAGTGCTTCAGGCTAGGGTATTAACCCATTGCGCCATAGCACCGGCCCCCATAAATATTTCTTTTTTTTTTTTTTTTTTTTTTTTTTTTTGACAGGCAGAGTGAACAGTGTGAGAGAGAGACAGAGAGAGAAAGGTCTTCCTTTGCCGTTGGTTCACCCTCCAATGGCCGCCGCTGCAGCCGGCGCACCGCGCTGATCCGATGGCAGGAGCCAGGAGCCAGGTGCTTTTCCTGGTCTCCCATGGGGTGCAGGGCCCAAGCACCTGGGCCATCCTCCACTGCACTCCCTGGCCATAGCAGAGAGCTGGCCTGGAAGAGGGGCAACCGGGACAGAATCCGGCGCCCCGACCGGGACTAGAACCCGGTGTGCCGGCGCCGCAAGGTGGAGGATTAGCCTATTGAGCCACGGCGCCGGCTTCATAAATATTTCTTGAATGAAAAAGAAAACTTACGGGATTGTTGTGATTGTCTTCTTCTGTGAAAGGCTGGCACTGTGGTACAGTAGGTTAAGGCTCTGCCTGCGTCATTGGAATCCCACATGGGCACCAGTTCGAGTCCTGGCTGCTCCTTTTCTGATCCAGCTCTCTGCTATTGCCTGGGAAAGTGGTGGAAGATGGCCCTAGTGCTTGAGCCCCTGCACCCATGTGTGAGACCCAGAAGAAGCTCCTGGCTCCTGGCTTTGGATTGGCCCAGGTCCAGCTGTTACGGCCATTTGGGAAGTGAACCAGTGAATGGAAGGCCTTTCTCTCTGTCTCTCCCTCTCTCCTTGTAATTCTGCCTCTCAAATAAATAAATCCTAAAGAAAAGAAAAAATAAATGCTATAATAAGGAGCCCTAGACAGTGGAGCTAGATCTGGTGGGTACAGAATAACAGGGTAAAAGATTTCAAGTCAGAATAAGGAAGAGCTTAAGAATAGTCAAAGCTGTTCTGTGGTGATGAGGTAGTGGGTGCTTCACTTAGGAAAGTATGCAACCATTCATTCCTTAGATTGAAGTCGATGACCTCTTGATACCGCTTTCAGCACCGAAGCACTAAAATTCTACCAAAGTAGAGAAGTTATGGCCTTCACAGCACCCTTTGGATGAAAGAGCAAAGGGCTTCCCACTTTGTTCTAGACCGTTTTCAGATTAATTACCTGTTCAGAACAAGTAAATTGCAAGGCCATTGAATCTCACGTTATACAGTCAGTCTTCCTCAAGCCAAAACCATGCTTGGGGAGGCGGATGGGTACTTGAGTTTTGCCCTAGTAGTTAGCTCACCAGTTAGTGCTTGGCTTCCATACCCGCATCCAGCTGCCAGCTCCATCTTCCTGCCAATGCACACCCTCAGTGGCAGCAGTGATGGCTCACGTGGTTGAGTTCCTGCCACTCATGTGGGAGACCTGGCATGGCCCAGTCACCGCTGTTGTGAGCTTTTGGGGAGTGAACCCAGGTGATAGGAGCTCTCTCTTTCTCTAGTGTGTTCTCTGTCACATGCGCTATCACTCTTCTCACACTAACTGTCTCTGCCTCTCAAATTAATGCATTAAAAAAATGTTTTAAACCACACTCAGTGTCCTTCAGGATTCCCTTTCTACTTCTGGATGATGGTTCTTTGAGAAAGCCGCTCCTATGGTTCTTCATAGTTTCCAGTGCTCTGGAGAATGCCGTCCACCATGTCATGTCCGCCGTGTTCTTCCCACAGCCTCTTAGATCTCCAGTGTGTCTGTACCTTGCCCTAAGGAGTTTCTAGAAAATTGTCCTTGCCTGTTTTGCTTCTGAAAGTGCTTCACTGTAGACATGCTGCTCGTACCTAGTGAGCTTATAAGAATTTCTCCCATTGATGTGTGAGCATACCACAGACCCCTCTAAATCACATCCACCGTGAGGCAGCAAAGGGGAGGAAACCCAGGTTGGGTTCCCAGTTCCTTCACTTGTTTGTTAATCTGTATGACCGTGGTTGTTACTTCTCTGAGCTTCAGTTTTCTTACTTAAAAATGCTAATTCTTTGACCAGTAGAACATTTTGAAAGAGTAGCTCTCTGTCAATCGCTTCCACCATTTTCTTGATCCCTTGAAATCTAGCTCTGTTCTTCTGTATTGCTGAAGTTGCACTAAGATAATTCCTGATGATAAGTGAGAAGATAAATATTAGTGTCAGGCTGGCGCCGCGGCTCACTAGGCTAATCCTCCGCCTTGCGGCGCCGGCACATGGGGTTCTAGTCCCAGTCAGGGCGCCGGATTCTGTCCTGGTTGCCCCTCTTCCAGGCCAGCTCTCTGCCGTGGCCAGGGAGTGCAGTGGAGGATGGCCCAAGTGCTTGGGCCCTGCACCCCATGGGAGACCAGGAGAAGCACCTGGCTCCTGGCTTCGGATCAGCGCGGTGCGCCGGCCGCAGAGCGCCGGCCGTGGCGGCCATTGGAGGGTGAACCAACGGCAAAAGGAAGACCTTTCTCTCTGTCTCTGTCTCTCACTGTGCACTCTGCCTGTCAAAAAAAAAAAAAAAAAAAAAAAATTAGTGTCATGCCAAGCTATTATTGCAGTCTGAGCCAAAGGAAAAACCTCGTAATACTAGTCTTTAAGATTCTTATTTGTTTTTGCATTTTTAGTTTTTAAAAATATGATGTTATATTGATTACTGAGTGTTTTAGCACCTACTTGGATTTTGCAGAGACTGTAGTCTCAGCACTGCCTATTGCCTCATCTGTCAGCCTGTTTCTCTGCATGCTGACCACCCCCTATATCGTACAGCTCTCTATTTCTGTGACTTTTGTGATATTACACTGTCCCTCTCTCTACTTGCTCTTCCTGTCCTTTAAATATAGATGGGCTTCTTTCTTTTTTCCTTTTTTAAAAGATTTATTTTATTTATTTAGAAAACAAGAGTTATAGAGAGAGGTAGAGACAGAGAGAGTGAGAGAGGTCTTCCATCTACTGTTTCTCTCCCCAAATGGCTGCAGTGGGTGGAACTGAGCTTATCTGAGGCCAGGAGCTTCTGGGTCTCCCATGTGGGTGCAGGGGCCCAAGGACTTGGGCCATCCCCGGCTGCCTTCCCAGGCCACAGCAAGGAGCTGATCGGAAATGGAGCCCGCACATTCACGTGAGCGCTGCCGAGAGCCGGGTCTTCCAGGTGTCCAGGTGTGAGCCTCAGCGGCTGCAGTCTGAGAGGCACACGGTACTCAGGTCTCCACGTGCAGCCCGTAGTCCGTCCATCCATGCCCCTAAAGCTTAGAGTTGGGGTCCTCACTGTCTGCCCCGAGCTGTCACGTGGCAGTGGCCACTGAGCGAGTGGGCCCACAGTGATAGTGGCTGGGAGCACACTATGGTGGGGGGAAGCAGCAGTGGGCCTGGTGCAGTGGAATGAGGAGCTCCTCAAGGCTAGGAGGGGTGCCAGAGGCCATAGCAGTGATGGGCTTCTTTAAGGTGTGTCATAATCAAGTTTCTTTTGACTATAAAAAAGAACCCTTATCAGATATTAACTAGTTCAAGGCCTAAGTGAAAGTTACCAGAAGAAAACTGGGGCAGAGCATAGGACATAGAGAAATATTGAAGAGTTGGGATTAGGGAGATATAGCCACAAAGTCATCCGGAGCCACAATAACTCTTAGTCCCTCTGTTTCACTTCATCCCATGGTCTCCCTCACCACTGTGCCACGTTAAAAAAAATCTTAGCTTTTCTGGAACAAGTCAGCTCACTGTTCACATTCATATTTCCAGCCTCATCAGATTCTAGCAATCTCTGTATCTTGGGAGTGAATAATTTTAACCATCTTATGCTAGTGTCTTTGAGTATAATCAGCAGTGGCAGTATCTGTCCCTGGTCTCGTTAGCTTGTTTAGCCAACTAAATCTAGTGCCTCATAGGCAGAGCAGTGGCTGGTGTCAAAGAAAAGGTTTATGTGAACTGAGGAAAGAAGCCCCCACCCCCCCCCCCATAGTTTCTTTCCAAGCGCGCTGCCCTCTGGCAGTTCTCGTCCATACCTACAGGCTCCCTCCAGGGTTCCAAGTCAGTCTGACTCCAGAATTGCATGTTTTAGTGTTCCTGGCGGTCCTCCTCCCTTGTCTCTGTCTCAGATACCATACTACTAAAACACCTATGTGCCTGCAGCCAGCAAGCCGCTGTATCTACACGGTTCTCTCTGGAGTGCCATTTGACATACTTCTACTTTAAGGCTCTGTTTAGGTGAGACCTCTTAAATCTCCTTCTGCCGCCCCGTCTAGTTCCAGAATAACTGGCTCACTTCTCTATGCCCCACTACATTTTCTAATTTACTGTTGACTCTCTGTATTAAATTATAGGGTTGATATCTGTCTCCTCCAGTACTGTGAAATACATGATGACATAGAGCAGACCTCAAATACTTATTTAGTGAATAAATGTTGGGATGATTTGAAGTAAGAAGTAATAATTATTAAATAGTGAATCAGTGTCTACTTTATACTACCATTTTAAAACAAATACATGTATTTATTTAGTTACAGTACCTGGGCATGTTCTATCTAGTAATGAAATGTCTGTATATATTTTTTTCAGAAAGACTATATTTTTTCCTCAATTTCAATCATCTCTCTCTTTTTTTTGTAAGCGAGCAAGGAATCCTTTGAAGTTCCCAGTGAGAATGCAAATAGACAAACCACAGATTTTCTCCAACTAGGAAACCTACACTTGCCATGAATTTGAAAACTGTTTCCATTGTAAACAGAAACTTACCACTGCATATCGAGACAGGAGGAGCTAGGGACTGTGTTCTGAATTTTTATTTTCTTGTCTCACTTTCGTTTGGGATGTCAAGTGATGGGGACAGCTTTTTCCCCAGATTGATTTCCTCTGACTTCAGCTAATTCTACTTTATGAGCCCTCTCATCCTTGTTTCCAGGCCTAAGCACTCAGTGGTGTCTGTTAACATTTTCTTTGTCTTTCTCCCATCTTTTATTCACTGATTAGTAAGGATAATTCTCAAACATTCAGTTCATGCCAATCCTGTGAATTACCCAGTTCTTTTCATTATCTGATGTCATTTTTTAGAAATGCGGAAATGTATGGTTTGTCATGTTTGGACTGTCACTGGGAACTTTTGAGGATTCCTTGCTCATTCAGACAAAAGAAAAGTTGGTTGAGTATGAGGAACTCCACGTGTGGCCTTGGAAATGGATTCTTACAGTGGTATGTGCAGGGAGAAAGAGTTATTTGTGTGAAAGAAAAAAAATCATATCTGTTTAGATTTTGTTTGCAGATGAAGTATTGAAGGTCCATGTTTCCAATTTCAATTCTGCCACATCTGAAGCCTTCATTTCAGAGGGAGGCAATCTGTGAAATTGAGTAGAGTCAGTTCTTAGAATGTGCAACTGATCAAGGAGCAATACAGTTGAAAAAGAGCTCCTTTGTTTTACATATCCCATAGCCAGGCAAGTTTCAGATCGTCTTAGTTGTCGGTGTAGTTCTGGTCGAGTGAGCTGCTGAACTCTCCATTTCCTAAATCTGGCCTTCATCACAGTCTGAAAAGCAGGTTTTGATAAAAATCAGTTTCCAAAGTGTAATTTGTGTAACTGGAGCCCTTGGAATGGGTAAAATGCCCTTCTTGGGGTGGGGAAGGTATTTTTGTAACATCAGGATTGACTGGAGATATGAGAGTAAGAGGCCATTTTGTAACAGGTTTTGGCCTGTGTTTAACCAATTAAACCAGAACTGGTCGCTATTGTGAAGGTATGTAGGTATGTAGTGCTCATTTACAGAATAGTAATACCTTCTAGTTATTCTTAACAGAATAACTATAGTTGGTGCTCCACAAAGGCTGGGGCTTTGACGCAGGGAGGCAGGAATTTGATCAAGGTCTCCCACAGGGGTGGCAGAGACCCACTACTACTGCAGATGTTGCTACTCCTGTTGATTCCTTGTTTCTTGGGGGAAAAATTAACAGGAGCACTGAAGCTTAGTCTTGATATACCTTCTTCTCCCCCACCTTCATTAGACATAGTTTGGTATAATAAGAAGGCTGTCTTTGGAAAGCTAGTAAGGTTCAAACAGCTTCATCACTGATTCACTCCGTGACCTTAGGTGAGTTTCTTTATTTTTCTGACCATGGGCAAGTCACTTAAATTATTTTTTCTTTTTTTTTTTTTTTTAACTAAAGATTGATTTATTCATTTGAAAGGCAAAGTGGACACAGAGAGAATGCTCCCATCCGCTGGTTCACTCCCCAAATGCCAACAGTGGCCAATAGTGGCCCTTTGCCAGGGGCTGAAGTCAGGAGCCAAGAACTAAATTCAGGTTTCCTACATGGATAGCAGGGACCCAACTATTTTAGCCATCACCTGCTACCTCCTAGGGTGTACATTAGCAGAAGCTGGAATTGAGAGTGGGTCCTGGACTTGAACCTAGGCACCCTGGTACATGGTGTGGGGATCTTTTTTTTTTAATATGTGTGTGTGTATGTGTATGTATCTTTTTAAAAAGATTTAGATATGAGCATATTTTTAAAAATTCTTTATTTGATCAATCTAGAGAAGGAGAGGTCTTCCATCTGCTGGTTCACTCCTTAGATGGCCACAGAGGCTGTGCCAGGCCAGGCTGAAAGCTGGAGCCAGGAGCTTCCTTTGAGTCTCCCGTGTGGATGGTAGGGGCCCAAGCACTTGGGCCATCCTCTGCTGCTTTTCCCAGGCCATTAGCAGGGAGCTGAATCAGAAGCAGAGCAGCCAGAACTCAAACCAGCATCCATATGGGATGCCAGTGTCTCAGGCAGCAGCTTTACCTGCTATACCACAATGACAGCCCTCAAGACTCAGCCAAATGCCTGACCCTGTGTTTATCTTCTTTAAATATATATCATTTTCTCTTAGTTTAAAAAGAAGAGCATCTTTTTAAACTATTGTTGCTTCCTACAAAATGGTATTGAACCAAGATGAGTCAGCTGCCCATGAACATCAGAAGACCAAAAGACTGAAACTATGGAAAGAAAATGTATTATAAAGCAGCCAAGTTAAGGGGGTTAGAAGTAATGCTCAAATCTGACTTCCTAATCAAAGATCTGGGAAAAATTTTTATGGATTAGGTAGATGGAGCTGGTATGCAGAAATGCTTGTTTAGGTAAGTTCTGATTGGAGGGGCTTGGAACAAGGCCAGCATAATGCTAGCTGTGTTTTAAATAGCTCTCCTAAGAAAGCATCAACTTAAAAAAAGAGGTGGCCTTTGTTCTAGTGGTTAAAATGGCTAAGATGGTACTCGGGCTTGGACACACACCTCTATCAGAAGTCCTGAGTTTGTGTCTCTACTCCATTCCTAATTCAAGCTTCCTGCTAGTGAGCACCTTGGGAAGCAGCAGGTGATAGCCCAAGTGTTTGGGTTCCTGCCACACATGTGGGAGATCTGGGTTGAGTTCCTTACTCCCAGTTATGGCCCAGCCCAGCTTTGGCTGTTGCAGGCATTTGGACAGTGGATCGTTGGTTGGAGGCTTTGTTCTGTCTCTCTACCTCTCAAATTAAAAAACAAAAAAAAAAAAATTTTTAAATAAGGAAACATAATGGATTTTTGTGGTTGGGACATTGGGGAAACTGAATAAAAAGGGACAGTCTAATATTACTGTCTGTTATTTGAATGAATTGTGAACTGTCGCTAATTATTTTATTTCTTTGCTGGTCATCTATTTTTAACTCAGTATGCTTTTAATTTGCTTATTTATTTATTTGAGAAACAGAGACACAGACAGGGAGAGATGGGAAGAGAAAACTTTTACCCACTTGTTCAGTCCCCAAATGCCTGCAACGACCAGGGCTGAGATCAGGAGCCAGCAACCCAATTCAGATCTCCCACGTGGGTGGCAGGAACCCTTTATTTGAGCCATCACACTTCCTTCCAGAGTGTGCATTAGCAGGAAGCTAGAATCAAGAGCTGCTGTCAGGAATTGAACCCAGGCACTCTGATGTAGATACAGGCATCTTAAGTAGTATCTTAAGTGTTAAACCAAATGCCTGCTCTACCAGTATTTTTTTTAAAGATTTATTTATTTATTTATTTATTTTATTTTATTTTATTTTATTTTATTTTTTTGGACAGGCAGAGTGGACAGTGAGAGAGAGAGAGACAGAGAGAAAGGTCTTCCTTTGCCATTGGTTCACCCTCCAATGGCCACCGCGGCCGGCGCGCTGTGGCCGGCGCACCGCGCTGATCCGATGGCAGGAGCCAGGAACCAGGTGCTTTTCTTGGTCTCCCATGCGGGTGCAGGGCCCAAGCACTTGGGCCATCCTCCACTGCACTCCCTGGCCACAGCAGAGAGCTGGCCTGGAAGAGGGGCAACCGGGACAGAATCCGGCGCCCCAACCGGGACTAGAACCCGGTGTGCCGGCGCCGCAGGCGGAGGATTAGCCTAGTGAGCCACGGCGCCGGCCAGATTTATTTATTTATTTGAAAGAGTTACAGAGAGGGAGAGACATACACCAGTGTGTTTGCTATCCTAACCAGTTCACTGAAATTATTCTCAGTGTAATCTTTTGCTTTTTATTACTCCTCATACTTTTTGATGTCTTTGTAAAAGTCTTTTATACCCTGTCTTTTTTATAATCATGGACTTCCATTCCGCCTTTTTCTTCTCAGATCATGTTATCTCATTTGGACCTCCCAATGTCTCATCTTCCCATCTCTGTGTGTTGGTTTTATCCTGGTACCACCTCTCTACACATCACCTTTCCCCTTGGAGTTCTGATCTGTTGCCATAGCTTCAGCTCTGCTGTGTGCTGATGACTCCCAAATCATTCTAGCCCTGATCATTGTTCCCTGAATAGTTGCCTCTAGAATATTTCTGTTTGACTCACCCATTGTCCTCATTTAAACCAAAGCTGTTGATTTTTGCCCCTTACTCAGCTTTTGCTTTCTACTTTTCTGTTAGTGATAATAAATTTTTCAGTCATCGTGGTTTAGAATTCATCTTTGACACTGTCTTATTTGTTTGTTCATTCATTCATGCGTTCATTCATTTGAAAGGTGGAGAAAGAGAAAGAGAGAAACAAAGTTATCTGTTGTTGCTGGTTCACTCCCCAAATGCCCACAGCCACCAGGGCTGGGCCACAGAAACCAGGAGCCCAGAACTCAGTCTGGGTCTCTGACATGGGTGGCAAGGACCAAAGTACTTGAGTCAGGACTCAGAACAAGGCATTCCAATACCAGATGTGGGTGTCCCAGATGTGGGTGTCCCAAGTGGCATCTTTTTTTTTTTTTTTTTTTTTTTTAGGATTTATTTTATTTGAAACTCAGAGTTACAAAGAGAGAGGGAGAAAGATCTTCCATACACTGGTTCACTCCCCAAATGGCTGCAATGGCCTGGGCTGGGCTAGACCAAAGCCAGAAACCAGGAACCAAGAGCTTCTTCCGGGTTTCTCATGTGAATGTCGGGGGGCCAAGGACTTGGGCCATCCTGTGCTGCTTTTCCAGGCACATTAGCAGGGAGCTGGATTGGAAGCAGAGCAGCTGGGACTCGAATTAGTACCCATATGGGATACTGGCATCCAGGCAGCGGCTTTACCCACTGTCCACGATGCCGGCCCCACAATCGGCATCTTAACTGAAGTGCCAAATACCCACCTCCCCTATCTTTGAAACTTTCCTAACCTATCTTTCCCATCTCCCCTGTGCAGTCTAGTCAATAAGCCTTTTCTGGGCCCCCTGAGATTTCTCTTCACTTTTATTCAGTGATCCTTCAGCTGTTACCTAGATGCCCAGGGTATCTCTTTCTTATACCACTGTAATATTCCTAAAACTGGGCCCAGCAAAAACAAAGCAAGGAACTTAGAACTCAGCCCAGTTTTCCATGTCGGTGGCAGCCACCCGAGTACTTGCGCCTTTTTTTTTTTTTTTTAAAGATTTTATTTATTTGAAAGAGTTACAGAGAGAGAGGGAAGCAGAGAGAGAGAGAGAGATCTTCCATCTCCTCCTGATTCACTTCCTCAAGTGGCTGCAACAGCCAAGGCTGAGCCAGGTTGAAACCAGGAGCTTTCTCTGGATCTCCCACACGGGTAGCAGAGGCCCAAGTGCTTGGGCCACCTTCTGCTGCTTTCCTAGGCCATCAACAGGAGCTGGATCGAAGTGGCATAGCCGGGACACAAACCAGTGCCCATATGGGCAGCGGCTTTACCCACTATGCCACAGTGCCAGCCCCAGTACTTGAGCATTTACCTACTGCCTCCCAGGATGTAGATTAGCAGGAAGTTGAAATCAGAAGCAGAACCAGGACTCAAACCCAGGCATTCGATTGTGGTATCTTAACTGCTCCACCACCAAATGTCTGATTTTTTTTTTTTTTGGTCTTTATGATAATAGCCATTCTAACTAGGGTAACATGGCACCTCTGTGGTTTTGATCTGCATTTTCCTGATGATTAGTGATGTTGAGCGTTTTTTTTTTAAATATTTATTTATTAATTTGAGAGTTACACAGAGAGAGAAGGAGAAGCAGATTGGGGGCCGGTGCCGTGGCTCACTTGGTTAATCCTCCGCCTGCGGCACCAGCATCCCATATGGGTGCTGGGTTCTAGTCCCAGTTGCTCATCTTCCAGTCCAGCTCTCTGCTGTGGCCTGGGAGGGCAGTGGAGGATGGCCCAAGTGCTTGGGCCCCTGTACCCACATGGGAGACCAGGAAGAAGCACCTGGCTCTTGGCTTTCTATCGGCGCAGTGCCAGCCATGGTGGCCATTTGGGGAGTGAACCAACGGAAGGAAGATCTTTCTGTCTCTCTCTCTCACTGTCTAAAACTCTACTTGTCAAATTAAAAAAAAAAAAAAAAAGGCAGAGAGAGAAAGAGAGAAGAGAGGTCTTTCATCTGATGGTTCACTCCCCAAGGCCATACTTGGGTCCCTGCCACTCAGGTGGCAATGGTCGGAGCTGAGCTGATCCAAAGCCAGGAGCCAGGAGCTTCTTCTGGATCTCCTAAGTGGGTGCAGGGACCCAAGGATTTGGGCTGTCTTCTACTGCTTTCCCAGGCCATAGCAGATAGCTAGATCGGAAGAGGAGCAGCCAGGAGTAGAACCAGTTCCCATTTGGGATGCCAGCGCTTCAGGCCAGGGCTTTAATCCACTGTGCCACAGCGCCAGCCCCTCCCAACTGCTTCTTGGGTTTGAGGGTGAGGGTCCACTCATCTGCTTCCCTAAAGCCTCTGTGGGCTAATCACTCAGGGCAGGCAGCCTGGCTGTGTTCCCTGTAAGCCTTTTCCTATTTTTTAAAGCATTATTTACTGTTTTGTTTAAAATGGAGATTAAAAAAATTTTTTTAAAGATTTATTTATTTATGAGGCAGTTACATACAGAGTTGTAGACAGAAAGAAGGAAAGACAGAGAAAGTTGTTCCATCTGCTGGTTCACTCCCCAAATGGCTGCAGTGGCCAGAGCTGGGCCGATCTGAAGCCAGGAGCCAGGAGTTTCCTCCGAGTTTCCCACATGGGTGCAGCGGCCCAAGCACCTGGGCCATCTTCCACTGCTTTCCTAGACCATCTGCAGGAGCTCAATTAGAAGTGGAGCAGCCAGGACATGAACTGGTGCCCGTATGGAACGCCAGTACTGCAGGCAGAGGCTTAGCCTACTATACCACAGTGCAACCCCCCTACTTGAATTTTTTTAAAGTTTTTATTTTTGCTTGAAAGGCATAGAGGCAAACACAGATCTTGCATCCTTGGTTTCACTCCCCAAATGCCCATGACAGCCAGAGCTGAGCTAGGCTGAAGTCAAGAGCCTAGAACTCCATCAACTCCATCCAGGTCTTCCACCTGAGTGGCAGGGACCCAGGTGTTTGGGTATGCCTTAGCAAGCATTTAGACTTGGAAGTGGAACTGGGATTCAAATCTAGGCATTCATGTAAGGCAGGAATGGGGAATCTTTTCTGCCAAGGGCCATTTGGATATTTATAACATCATTTATGGTCCATACAAAATTATCAACTTAAAAATTAGCCTGCTATAGATTTATTGAACTTCAAGTCTCTACTGTGATTTCCTTGGCAAGGCCAGACCAAATGATTTCTCTGGCCTTGAATGGTCCATGGGCTGGACATTGCCCACCCTGCAATAGGGCATATGGGCATCCCAAGGAGCATCTTAACAGCTGTCACAAGATGAATTTACACACACACACATATACATACACATACACATACACACACACACACACAGTACCTACCAGGATGTTTTATAAAGTTAAAAATATTTACCATATTTTTATATTATAGAAAAAAGTATCTAATAACAATAGCAGGGTGTATACATTTGGTATAGTCATTAAGATGTCTCTTGGGTTGCCCACGTCCCATATTAAAGGCCCTGGGTTCAAGTGCTAGCTGCACTTCAGTTCTACTTCCAGCTAAAAACATTGTGGGAGGCAGCAGATGATGGCTCAAGTTCTTGAGTCCCTGCCACTCACATGGGAAACCTGGATGGAGTTCCAGACTCCTATCTCTGGCCTGGCCCAGTCCGTGCTGTTGTAGGCATTTGGGGAGTTAATTAGCAAAGGCAATCTCTCTGTCTCTTTCTCTCTCTCTCTCTCTCTCTCTCTCTCTCTCTCTCTCTTTCTCTCTTTCTCTCTTTCTCTCTTTCTCTTTCTATATTTCAAATAAATAATTTCTAAAAAAATTTTAAAGATAGGAGTGATATAGATGAAACCTTGCCTTTGCTGGGACTCAGAGAATGGAGACCTATTAGAGTGGTCTCATCATATTAAAAAAATCACTAACATTTATTTGTGTATACACTTTGAGTAGGCATGGCTTCCATCTGCTGGTTCACTCCCCAAATGGTCACAGTCCAGAGCTGGGCCAGCAGAAGCCAGGAGTTTTTTCTGGGTCTCCTACTCAGGAGGTCTCTCCACACAGGGGCCCAAGGACTTGGGCCATCTTCTATGTTTTCCCAGGCCATAGTGGAGAGCTGGATTGGAGGTGGAGCAGCCAGGACTCAAATCAGCACTCTTATGGGATGCCAGCACTGCAGGCAGCGACTTTACCTTCTAAGCCACAGTGACGGCCCCATCAAATAAGTAAATCTTTAAAACAAAGAAACCTTCACAAAGAAACAGCTAGTAAGTGGCAAAGCCTAGATTTGAACCCAAGAATTCCAATTCTAGAGCCAAGTTCTTTATCTCTGTGTTCTTACTGCCTGTTCTCTAGAGATTTGTACAGCCAACAGTTGTCACTTTCCTTTCTGCAAGGGTACTTCAGTTTGTGGAAAAATTGAAGTAAAAGGTAAGTTTATATTGGTAAAAACAAATTTTGAAATATAAACATAGGTGATTCATAAGTTCTTAAAGGACCCTTGTGTATGGATTTCAAATTTTTTTGGACCAAGAAAAACTTTTTAATTTCATTTTCCACAAATTTTTTGGAAGTACCCTGTATCTTCACATTGCATAAGGGCCCAGAGATCAACTCTGCCTCCCTGCCCAAGACTGTTCCTTTGATTGCCTTGTCTGTTTACCTAATCTCAATCTTTTCAATTAAATATGAATGTTTGAGAGCTTAAAATTTCTCTAAAACTGTATTGGTTTCCATCCTGCTCCTTCTCTTACTCTTGGGGAAAATAAGAGAAGAAGATTTTTAATAGTTTTTACTTTAGTCTGAGTTTGTTTGCTTTTATTTATCAGGTTTTTTTTTTAAATATCTTTATTTGAAAGTCAGAGTTACATAGAAAGAAGGAGAGACAAAATGGGGGTGAGGATGAGAGAGAGAGAATTCTTCTATCCACTGGTTCGTTCCCCAAGTGGCCACAATAGCCAGGGCTGAGCCAGAATGAAGCTAGGAGCTTTACCCAAGTCTCCCACATGGGTGGCAGGGGCCCAAGCACTTGGCCATCTTACGCTGCTTTTTCTAGGCCATTAACAGGAAGCCCTATCAGAAGTGGAGCATCCAGGACTTGAACTGGTGCCAATATGGGATGCCAGTGTCACAAGCAGTGACTTTACCCACTATGCCACAATGCCAGCCCCTATTCATCAATTTTCAGAATAATGAATTTGTGTCCCAGCACACAAATTACCTCCAATGGTAACTTAACAGATTTTTCTTTTTTGTATTATTATTAACTTACTGAATTTTATATTTGAAGTTGTTTTAATCCATTATTATCAAATATTATCAGTATTTTTTTTATGATGTATAGACTGCTCCATCTTAGGCTATTGTTGCCTTCCCATATCCTTTTGCTTTGACCCCATTATTAGTTTGGAAAGCAGAACAAGGCTCATCTTGTATATTCTGCCTCATACCTGGAGTTAGCCTTTTCTATAAGGAATCCTGGCTTCTGCTCATGGAAACTGGGATTTAAAGATTGAAAAATGAACCTTCCAGTATTCCTGATCAAGATAAACATTTAGTTTCTCTGATAGATTGGTAAGAATCTTCTGTCTATGCAGACTGGTTTTTTTACCTGTTGATATTATAGACTGCAAATGACCTCATTTGAAGTTTCACAGACCTGTCATTTTTTAAACCCTCAGTATTTCATTTGTTTTTAAGATTTACACATTTATTTGCTAATCAGAATTAGAGATTGGGAGAGACACATTGAGAGAGATCTATCCACTAATTCACTCCCTTGATGGACACAATGGTTGGGGCTGTCGCTCCCCCTCTTCGTGGAGGAACGACACCAAACCCTGCCTAGGCTTCATATCCGAGTCACGGCACCATTATGTCGCTCCCCCTCTTCATGGAGGAACGACACAGGACCCTGCGCTGTTCTTTCGTCTGCTCGGCCCTCCCCGGGTTTGCTGCTGGTTCTTCCCGGGTTGGCTACTGTCCCTTCCACCTCCGTGGAAGGGCGGTTCCCCCTGGCCACTTTCCCCACTTCCGCAGGGGAGCGGCACACCGCCAGCCGGCTCTCTCGGGGGCTGCACAGGTGTTCCCCTTAGATGTTCCCCTTAGATGTTCCTGGTGCATGCCGTCTCTCTCCTCCTTTATAGTCCTCCTCTGCCAATCCCAACTCGGCTGCCCACACGCCGAGTACGCTGCTCTCCTCCAATCAGGAGCAAGTCCTACAGTTTATTGGCTGAACTGGAGGCAGCTGTGTAGAAGCTGTTTTCTTCTCTCCCAGCGCCATATTGTGGGAGAGCAGATGCATAGAATAAGTCTTAATTCCAGTAACTTAGTCTAGTCCGAGTTGCTCCCAGTTGCTCCCCACAGATCCCCCTTTCTTTTTATTTTTTGGCGTTGATATGCGCCTGTCTTTGGTGTCCCGCGGCACACACTCTGCTCTGCTTGCTAGAGTTGCCACAGGTTCTTACAAGTCCTATCAATCAGGCAAACCGAATCCGGGTCCTCTCTTTGCCATGTTGTGAGGAGGTTTCTAGGCGCTGATGCGTGCCTGTGTTCGGTGCCCTGCAGCGCATGCTCTACTCTGCCTGCAGGTGCTTACAAGCCCTATCAGGCAAACCGAATCCAAGCCTTCTCATTGCCATATTGTGGGGAGGCCTATTGGTGTTGATTCGTGCCTATCTTCGGTGACCTGCGGCTCATACTCTGGTCGAGCCGCCTGTTGGTGCTTACCGCCTTACTAATCAGGCAGACCGAATCCAAGCCTTCTCATTGCCATATTGTGGGGAGGCCTATTGGTGTTGATTCATGCCTATCTTCGGTGACCTGCGGCTCATACTCTGGTTGAGCCGCCTGCTGGTGCTTACCGCCTTACTAATCAGGCAGACCGAATCCAAGCCTTCTCCTTGCGGTATTGTGGGGAGGCCTTTCTCTATTTCCCTATCTCCGGGCATTCCTATCTCTCCCATTTTACTTCTATCTACCAGCATTCCTATTTCTCTCATTTTACTTCTAAACTTCTGTTTCTCTTATCCCTGCGGCTTCCCGGCACCCGCCCTGAGGCTGCTTCTCGGCACCCGCCCCGCGGCGGCTTCCCGGCTCTGAGCCGCTTCAGCCCGCGCCTCTCTCATCTGCGCGGCTTCCCGGCTCTGCGCGGCTCGGCTTTGCGCGCACACTCCGCGGTCTCGCACTAGCCCAGCGTTCCCTATCTACTTGTGCCCCGCACGCTCTCTCTGCACGCGGCAGCCTCCGCGAGTCACACAGCCCCAGCTCACGTTTCCGCCACTAGCATTCAATCCAAGTTCCCCGGGCTAACCTGGCGAATTCAACCCAGCTCACGTTTCCGCCCCACGATTTGGCTTCCCGTCCTTTGCTCCCCGGGCTAATCAGACGGATCCCAACCTGACTTACGTTTCCGCTTCTGGTTTTAACTTTTCGCCCCTTATTCCCGGGCTAACTCGACGAATCCCAAAGTGGCTTTCGTCTTCGCCTCGGCCTGCCCCCCGCGGCTTCAATTTCCCTAACATTTTTTTCTACCCAGTATGTTTCCCTAAGTTTTCTTCCAACAATATTCCTCCCTCATTTCTCCTGGCTTCTCCCCACAGTCCGTATCTGAGTCTGTTTGTTCTAGCTTTCACTTTCGCTTTCGACCTTAGAGATTTCTCCCAGCTTCCCCCCGTAGTCCGTATCTGAGTCTATGCCTAGGCTTTCAATAGCTTCTTCCGGCACCTTTTTCGTCCGGCTTTTCCCTAGGCTGTTTGCTAGTCTCTCTCTCCGATATTTTCCCATTTCTTCCCGTTTCTTCCCTCCTAAGTTTCCTATCCGAGTCACGGCACCATTATGTCGCTCCCCCTCTTCGTGGAGGAACGACACCAAACCCTGCCTAGGCTTCATATCCGAGTCACGGCACCATTATGTCGTTCCCCCTCTTCGTGGAGGAACGACACCAAACCCTGCAGGCTTCATATCCGAGTCACGGCACCATTATGTCGCTCCCCCTCTTCATGGAGGAATGACACAGGACCCTGCGCTGTTCTTTCGTCTGCTCGGCCCTCCCCGGGTTTGCTGCTGGTTCTTCCCGGGTTGGCTACTGTCCCTTCCACCTCCGTGGAAGGGCGGTTCCCCCTGGCCACTTTCCCCACTTCCGCAGGAGAGCGGCACACCGCCAGCCGGCTCTCTCGGGGGCTGCACAGGTGTTCCCCTTAGATGTTCCCCTTAGATGTTCCTGGTGCATGCCGTCTCTCTCCTCCTTTATAGTCCTCCTCTGCCAATCCCAACTCGGCTGCCCACACGCCGAGTACGCTGCTCTCCTCCAATCAGGAGCAAGTCCTACAGTTTATTGGCTGAACTGGAGGCAGCTGTGTAGAAGCTGTTTTCTTCTCTCCCAGCGCCATATTGTGGGAGAGCAGATGCATAGAATAAGTCTTAATTCCAGTAACTTAGTCTAGTCCGAGTTGCTCCCAGTTGCTCCCCACAGGGGCCAGGCTGAACCTAGGAGCCAGGAGCTTCTTCCAGGTCTCCCATGTGAATGGCAGGGCCCATAAGCAGGGAGCTGGGTTGGGAATGGAGCAGCCAGAACATGAATGGGGACCCGTATGGGATGTCATCATCACGGTTGGTGGCTTTACTTGCTGTGCCACAAGACTGGCCCCTAAACCCTCGGCTTTACATCATTTATGGTTACTGTGAACCTTTGTCTTTGACTTTTTTTTAAGATTTATTTATTTATTTGAAAGTCAGAGTTACACAGAGAGTGAAGGAGAGGCAGAGAGAGGTCTTCCATCCAGTGGTTCACTCCCCAAGCCACAACAGCCAGAGCTGCATCAATCCAAAGCCAGGAGCTTGTTCTGTCAGGTGCAGGGACCCAAGGACTTGGGCCATCTTCTGCTTTCCCAGGCCATTGCAGAGAGCTGGATTGGAAGTGGAGCAGCCTGGACTCAAACCGGCACCCATATGGGATGCCAGCACTGCAGGCAGTGGATTTATCCTCTATGCCACAGTACTGGTGCGATTGTCTTTGACTTTGATGTGTTTATTTTGACAAATTTTCCCCATTACATTTTAGGTAGAGTAATACAAATTAATAACACTGAGTTAAGAGTACTGACTGAATCAATAGATTAATAACCCTGAATTGAGAATGGTGAATGGGTGTCAAAATGTTTTTGAGGTACACTCACCAGACATGGAATACTGAAGAGCTGACATTTTAGTGAAGCATATGATACAATCTTTTGTGATAACTTTATTAGTAAGAGAAATACAGGCCAGAGTAGAGTACCTGGCATCATTAAGAGTCAAAACTAGTTAACCAGCTATTTCTAGAATGCTAATGGTTAAGTCAGAATGAAGAAGGGGCTTCAGTGGCTGATGTGAAGGCCACATCCTGTATAAAAGTGTTTTAAGAATATCCATGAAAATAACATCACATTAACCATACATGTGGAAAAGAAGGAAGTAGAAGAAATAACTAATACACTAGGGACAGCACCCAGATCCCCAGAAATTTCAATAGAGCAAAGTGACATGCGGAATTTATTATATAAAGATTCAGTTGATCAAGGACAAATGTAAAGACCAGCTGTTAGGTTCAACATTTAAAATGGAATAAGAAAGACATGAATTAATAGTATGTATGATAGGGGCTGGCCCTGTGGCATAGTGGGTAAGGCTACCACCTGCAGTGCCGGCATCCCATATGGGCGCTGGTTCGAGTCCCGGCTGCTCCACTTCCGATCCAGCTCTCTGCTGTGTCCTGGGAAAGCAGTAGAGGTTGGCCCAAGTCCTTGGGTCCCTGCATGCTCATGTAGAAGACCTCGAGGAAACTCCTGTCTCCTGGCTTTGGATCAGCACAGCTCCAGCCATTGTAGCCAACTGGGGAGTGAACCAGTGGATGGAAGACCTCTCTCTCTCTGTATCTCCTTCTCTCTCTGTGTAACTCTTTCAAATAAATAAATAAATCTTTAAAAAATAATAGCATTATGATAAGTACTTCAGAGTTTACATGTTTCTGATTCCAATGTGAATTAGGTAGGAGAAGGGGCTGCAAATACAGCAGTCGTAGTATTGGAAGGTCTTGGATTTTTTTTTCTTTCTTTCTAAAGGTCAGAGATAGAGATTTTTCATCTGCTGGTTCATTCCAGCTCCCTGCCAATGTATCTGAGAGCAGCGGAGGATGGCCCAAGTCCTCGGGTCCTGCACCCACGTTGGAGACCTAGAAGAAGCTCCTGGCTCCTGGCTTCAGATTAGCTCAGCTCATTCACTCTGCAAATAGCAGCAATGGCCAGAGCTACAATGGCTCTTGTCTCATCTGGACCCCTGCTTCTTGGACCCCGCTTCTTTATTAACATCTTAGCCCCCATTTTATTATTTACAACACAGTAATAATAATTTTATCCACCTATGAGGTGTTTTTTCAAGGTTTTTTTTTTATTTATTTGAAAGAGTTACAGAGCAAGGGAGAGACAGAAAGATCGTCCATCTGCTGATTCACTTCCCAACTGGCCTCAACAGCCAGGGCTGGACCATGCTGATGCCACGAGCCGGGAGCCTCACCCAGGTCTCCCACTGGGATTGCGGGGACCCAAGCACTTGGGCCACTTTCCTCTGCTTTCCCAGTGTATTATCGGGGAGCTAGAGCAGAAGCGGCGCAGTGGGGTCTCACACTGATCTCACGTGATGCTCACTGTAATTCCCTGTGCTGCAGTGTTGTCCCCACAGCTGTGAGGTTCTGAAAACTACACGAACCCATAAAGTACAGCCTGCCTGGTAGTCATAGGTGAAATTTTATCAGTGAAGAAATGAAAATGTGGTACTTGGGGATATTGATAAATGACTTTTTTACAGCCACTGTAGTAAAACTTTAATTTATATGATATCTAATAGAACATTGGAGGTTTTAATTTAAAATAGAACATTTATATGCTTCTATAGTAGTCTAGTAGTCATGACTTCCAGACTTTTTCATACTCTTTCCAGTAGCTCAAGCCTAGTACTCTAGGAAATCCCCTCCCACACAGAGTGAGTAGTGTTTGTATGTCATTTTTGCCTGTTTGGTTTCAGGGCCTTATCTGATTTAGTTTTTAATTTGTTGCTATAACTTTGTTCTAATGTTTAACTTGAGCTTCCTATGTTTTCAAAAGGAAAATAAAAGGCATACTTAACCAGGGCAATTTCAATAGAATATCCTTCCTTTTTCTCCCTTTCCAGCCCAAGTAGGGTTTCATCTAAGTTAAATAAAGAAAGAAAAAAAAAAGGACAATAATACAAGAATGTGGTAATGTGAATTTGTCACAGTTTGTCCAATTTGCTATTTGCTCTGTTAGGAAGTGCATCTAAGCTTTAGAAAGTCTGTAACTAGAACTGTAGAGTCCTCAAGAACCTAACCAGTTCCTTTTCCGTGTGTGTCATTCTCTCTTCCCCTGCTTGTTAGTCTCATATGTCTGCTTTTCTCTGTATTCCTGTATTTACTGTGTAACTTTGGCTAAGTGTTAATATGTCTGTTTCCCCGCCTGGAAAAAAAAAAAGGGTTATCCGTTTCTTGTGCTAGTGTAACAGATTACCACTAACTCAGTGCCTTAACAAACAGAAGTTGCTCTGGAAGCCGGAAGTCAGAGTCAGTGTCAGTGGTCTGAAGTGCAGGTGTTGGCAGTCGCTCTCTGCAGAAGCTCTGTCCTCGCCTCTGCCAGCTTCTGATAGCTGCTAGCATTACCTTCTTGTGGCCAGTTCCTGCCTCTATCTTCACATTACATTCTTCTCTGCATATATCTGTGTCTTCTATGTTTATCAAATCTCCCTCTGCCTCTTTTTTTTTTTTTTAATTTAAGATGTATGTATTTATTTACTTGAAAGGCGGAGTTAGAGAGAAAGGGAGAGACACAGAGAGAGGGGTCTTCTATCTGCTGGTTCACTCCCCAGATGGCTGGCTGGAGTTAGGCAGATCTGAAGCCAGGAGCCAGGACCTTCTTCCTGGTCTCCCATGTGGGTGCAGGGGTCCAAACATTTGGGCCATCTTTCTTTGCTTTCCCAGGTCATTAGCAGGCAGCTGGATCAGAAGTGAAGCAGCTGGGACTTGAACTGATGCTGATATAGGATGCTTGCATCACAAGCTGCAGCTTTACTTGCTATACCACAACAGGGACCCCTGCTTCTGTTTTGTAAAGACACTTGTGATTGCATTTAGGGCCCATTAATACAATACAGAATAATCTCCCCAATTTAAGATTCTTAATTTAGTCACATATGCATTTCCTTTATAATGTAGTGTTTATAGGTTCCAGGGATTAGGACCTGGGTATTCAGTTTACTGCCAATGGCAATCTAAAGCCTTATATCAGAAGTTGACATACGGGGCCAGTGTTCTGACCAGCAGGTTGAGCCTGTGCTTATCGCTTCAGCATCTGTACCAGAGTACCACTTGGAGTCCTGGTGACTCTGCTTCACATCCAAGCTTCCTGCTAATGTGCCCGAGAAGGCAAAAGAAGGTGGCCAAAGTGCTAGGGTCCCTGTCATCCATGTGGGAGCCCAGGATGGGATTCCTGACTCTTGGGTTTGGCCTTGCCCAGCCCAAGTGGGCCATTTGGGGAGTAAACCAGTAGGTGGAAAATCTTTGTCTCTCTCGTCCTCTCACCCTCCCTCTGCCTTTCAAATAAATAAATAAATTTTTAAAGGAGTTGGCATCTAATAAGGGCCTTCTTTCTTCTCTGCATCCCTGCTGTACACCATCATGCCCCTTCTTTAACATTGCCTTCAAATAGTTTTTAAAGATTTTATTTAGTTATTTGAAAGTCAGAGTTACAGAGAGAGAGAGAGAGAGGAGAGGTGGGGGGGGGGTCTTCAATCTGCTGGTTCACTCCCCAATTGGCTGCAATGGCTGGAGCTGTGCCTATCCAAAGCTAGGAGCCAGGAGCTTCTTCTGGGTCTCCCATGGGGGTACAGGGGCCCAAGCACTTGGACCATCTTCTGCTGCTTTCCCAGGCCATAGCAGAGAGCTGGATCAGAAGTGGAGCAGCCAGGACTCAAACTGGCATCCATATGGGGTACTGGCACTGCAGGTGGTGGCTTTACCCACTACGTACCAGCACTGGCCCCTAAATATTTTCTTTTCACATTAAAGTGTGGACCTATTAAAAATAAAATATATATAATATAATAATAGCTAATATTAAATATCTGTTGTAGTCTGAGCACTGTGATGAATACTTTATCTCTGAGATATAGGGACCATCATAGTCCCAATGTGACAGCTGAGCGATATTAGACTCAGAGATGAAGTAACTTAGTTTGCCAAGGTTCACCCAGCTGGTGTCAGAGCTGAAGTTCAAATTAGAATCTTTCTAATGCTAAAGATTCTCTAAATCGTGGTATACAGATGTTCTTCATCACTGTGCTTTGCCTCTTACTCAGGAATGAGGCTCAAATCTTCGATTTCCTCCTGACCTGTGTCAAATCTTCCCAGGAGGTTTCTTGCACCTCCAGACAGATCCTCACTTCCCAGTTCACCCAGAACACTTTTTGTTACAAGCCTAGCCTCTGTCAGTTGCTTGGCCCTAAGTAAATGCAGTGTGAAGGAAGAAGGGGAGAATTGTGTTGTAGCCGAATTTCCTCCTAGACTAATTTGTTGTGATTCAGTGAACTTCTGGACCCTGGGGATCATGCTGATTTGTTTATATACTAACACAAGGCTTGGACATAGAATAAATATTCTGCTAGAATGAAAGCTTCACTAGGGATTTTTTTTTTTAAGATTTATTTTTATTTTTTTAAAAGAGTTACAGAGAGGGACCAGCACTGTGGCGCAGCAGGTTAACGCCCTGGCCTGAAGCTCTGGCATCCCACATAGGTGCCAGTTCTAGTCCCGGCTGCATCTCTTCTGATCCAGCTCTCTTGCTATGGCCTGGGATATGCTATGGCTGGCTTTGGATTGGCGCAGCTCCGGCCGTTGCGGCCATCTGGGGAGTGAACCAGCGGATGGAAGACCTCTCTCTGTCTCTATCTCTCTTTGTAACTCTTTCAAATAAATAAAATAAATCTTGAAAAAAAGAAAAGAGAGAAAGAGGCAGAGAGAGAGAGGTTTTCCATCTGCTGGTTTACTCCCCATATGGGAGTGAACAACAACCAGGGCTGGGCCCATCTGAAACCAGGAGCCAGGAGCTTCTTCCGGGTCTCCCACATGTGTGCAGGGGCCCAAGCACTTGGGCCATCTTCTACTGCTTTTCCAGGCACATTAACAGCTTGATCAGAAGTGGACCAGCCAGGACTTGAACCGGCACGGATATGGGATGCTGGTGCTGTAGGCTGGGGCTTTAACCCTCTGCACTGACCCCTCACCAGGGACTTTTATATACTGCCGTATCATGGACTGGAATAGTTATTTTGGTAATATCTGTTAAATGACTGACTGGCTGGTTTACTGGGTGTGTAGTTAATATTTCTTCACTTGTTAAAAATTACAGGTATCATTTATTGAATATATAAAGTGTGCTAGGCACTTACAAATATTGTCATTAGCCCTTAACATTTCCCTGCAGGGTAAAATTAATGGAGTGTGGATGAGAAAGGTAAGGCAGAGGGAAGAGTCAAAGATATTCCTAGGTTTCGGATTTGGCTACTGGTCCCACTGATGATGAAACCCAGGGAGAGGCGTTTGTGTGTGTGTTTATAAAAATGCTGTGTTTATAGTAACTATAGGGGTCTATTCTTTTTTTTTTTTCTTTTTAAGGGAAAGGGTTTATTGGTGGGGGAAACCCAACAGAGTAGAGGGAAGGGGCGAAGAAGGAAAAACAGAAAGAAGAGAGCATAAGAGAGAGACAGACAGACAGACAGACAGACGTGTTCAGGAATGGGTCCTGTTAAACCTTTGCTGAGGCAGGCAGGGACGTAGGAGCAGCAAATCCCATTAGGATGGAGGTGGGGCTGACACCGGTGGTTGAACTATGTGGTCACCTGGCTTCCAGCAATGGCGGCAGGGGCTAGAGCCTAGGATGGTGTCGGGGGCATAGATCACACCATAGACTGCACCATTTTACTAACATTCCCCCCTTTTGTTTTTTATAAAGCAAGAGTTGTATGGGATTACATTAGCCCCAGAAGTCCAGGGAGGGGTAGAGGAACGATGATCTGTCTTTAGAACTACTTCCTGCTGACATGAGGCGACGAGGTACTCTCTGCTGGCATGGGGCGATGTCTCATGCTGCTGTCTCCCAGGTGGGGAGCCGAGTATATCCTTCTAGCAGCATTTGGTTAACTGCCTGGTTGGTAAAGGCTTTGGTTTGCTCCAGTATCACTTCCTATAAACACTTAAACAGACATGGTAGTATAAAAGACAGGGTGGGAATAGCAGCCAATGATCCTAAGAGTGGCATTAACCAAGTAATGAGAGAAAAGGAAATGTGGGAGGATCTCTGGGCTCTTGTACAAGAAGACTGTTTGATGGATGTGGCTGGAAGCTGATCCCAACCAAGACTGGGAGAAAGGCCACTCATCTTTTGTGGGTAGAGGGGTTTGTCTGTAGAGAAAATTCTGAACAATCATACAACATTAAACAGGGGAGCAGACGATCAGTACACACAGGTCAGGAGTAGAGCCTTGAAATTAGAGTAGAGACTGTGTTTACAAAGGTATGAGGCCCCAAGTGGACTAGACAGGACAGAGTCATTATTGGAGGACCTAAGAAAGGTGCTGTCTAAGCCATGAAAAAGTTTTCTGACTGAGATGCCAATGGATACCTACAGAAGGGCCTGATAATAATCTGGTGGGCTTTAAGGCCTTGCCAGTAATGAGGCCCAGACCTATCTATCTCTTTACTTGGGTACATCCTAAGGGAGATGTGAACCTCCTTGGGGAAGGTGCCCTGTTGACTTCCATTACCTAGCTGGCCTGGAAGGAGAGGTGGCCAGGTAAAAGCAGGTGGAGGAGTTTAATCCTCAGACAAAGATTCCAAAGATGCTTCCTGTGTGCCAGTTAGCCTGGAGACAGAAGTGTTCTTGATCTACCCAGAGCAGGGTTGCCTGTTTTAGAAATTACAGGTATGAAGCCATTGTTTCCACTATGTCTAACTTGAACACATTCAGTTTCTGTTTCAGATGATCGGGCTGAACAACGAACCTGTCTCATTTGTGGGGACCGCGCTACAGGATTGCACTATGGAATCATCTCCTGTGAAGGCTGCAAAGGGTTTTTTAAGCGGAGCATTTGCAACAAACGGGTGTATCGATGCAGTCGTGACAAGAACTGTGTCATGTCTCGGAAGCAGAGGAATAGGTGCCAATACTGCCGCCTGCTCAAATGCCTCCAAATGGGGATGAACCGTAAGGGTGAGTCTTACTCATGGCTCTCTCACTGTCCACTGTTTGCCCTGACTTCACCTTTAGCTCCACCCATTATGCTTTGGAGATACTTGTTTTCCGAGTCTGCACTATATGCCAGGTCTTATTCTGTATACTCATAACTCAAAAATAATTATGACACAGTTCCTGCAAGTAGGAACCTTCCAGACTAGGTGGGGAGGACAGGGGTGATGTTAAGGATTCTGTAAGAATGAATGCACAGGCCCCATGAGGCAAGACCCCAGTTAACAGTCAGGGATTAACTGGAATTAATATACTCCACTAGTTCTTTCAAGGGGGTGATGACAAGAAGCAGGAATTCTGGCTGAAAATGCATGAGGCAGGAGGACCTCTGAATGTGCTGTCGCCTTGTATGCTAGAACCACAGCATGCTCCAAGGCTGGGCATGCACCTCACTCTGTGTCCAGATTGGTGAGAAGTTTGGAATTTGCATGCTTTCTAATAGCCATAGTCTAAAATGATATGAACAAACCAATAGTCTAGTAGTATGAATATGAAAGTCTGCTTTATAGGATGGGTTGGGGTAGGGAAAATGGAAAAGCCACGTGACAAGTTTTTTTGTTTGTATAGAAGAGTCCAGAAGGAAGGTATGAGGATCTACAGGAGGGGAGAGAAAAGAATGGGGAGATGTTGTAGAAGAAGTCTACTTGTAGGAGTTGGTAACATACCAAATGTGGGGCAGCACCAAAGTTGAAGTTGAGGATTTGAATTAAGAGTAATGACCCAAGGCCAGTGTTGTCAGAGTGGGTTAAGCCTCCTTATGGATGCCAGTTCAAGTCCCAGCTACTCCACTTCTGATCCAGCTCCCTACTAATGCACCTGGCAAGACAGCAGAAGATGGCACTTGCACCCATGTGCGAGACCCAGGTGAAGCTCCTGGCTTCGGCTCAGCCCAGCCCCAGCTGTTGCAGCCATTTGGGGAGTGAACCAGCAGGTGAAAGATCTTAACTCTGTCTCCCTCCCTCCCTCCTTTTTCTCTCTCTGAAACTGCCTTTCAAATAATAAATAAATCTTCAAAGTAATGACTGTACCAGAAAAATAAATGTCAGGAAGGATGTGGCAAAATGTTGGCCTTGGCAGTGCTAAGTGTGAGGTACATTAGAAGAACATTCAGAGATATCCACCAATGAAATTTGATATATAGGATAGGAACTGAGGTGGACAGTCCTGCTTGCAAATAGAGTTTGTGGAGCTGTGGTATTTAAAGTCTTGTCAGTGGGTGAAAATCATCCATTTAGTTTAGACACAGAAAAAAGGTCTACCACTTCACAGATCTACCATATGGCATAGCTATTTGCATGTTGGAATGCCCTGTGTTTACTGGCTGTTACACAAATGCCAAAGCAAGGCATTTGAAATGTTAGCAAGTTTGTCCCCTTTCTGTCTTTCTAAGCTCATCTTTTGCTGAGAACAGTGTACCTCACATTGCCCTGCCTCTGCTCATGTTCCTTGTTCTACCTGGAAATGCTTTCCTTTCCCCACGGTCAGTTTCCTCTTACAGACATCTTTCCCAGCTACCAGCACCAAACAAGTACTGTCCTGAAGAGATTCTGTGGTCATCTTTACCCTGATTTGGATTTGGCTTCCACTTTTCTCATCTCCCTTAGTTGTTTCCACTGTGAATACTTTATCAAAGCACAATTATGGGTTGCCTTCTGAAATGCTGTTTGATGAATTGCCGTGTGAAATTCTGAGCCTTCCAACCAAACTTAATCTATTGTAGGGAAGAAAAACTTCCCTATGCACCTCATAGCTCCTCTGACTGACTGGAAGACTTCACATAAGCTGTGAGGAGTGGGGATTGTTAATCCTTAAGTCCATTTGCCTTCGGAGCAGGAAAACTCTGTTGCCTGGTGAAAGCTGCCTTTCAGAGAGAAACCCTGCCACCTCCTGGTTGATTCTGAGAAAGCAGAATTAACATTGCTGTAGCCATGTGAAGATTTGGAGGGTGGAAATAGTATGAAACTGTTGTGGTCAACACATAATTCTATGCATTTAATCAAAATCCATAAAATTATATAGCACAAAAATACATTTTATTGCATGTAAATTTTTAAAGGTTATTTATTTAAAATGCAGAGAGAGAGATGGATCATCTGTCTGCTGGTTCATTCCCCAAATGCCCACAACAAGAGCAGAGCTAGGCTAAACCAAAGCCAAGAGCCAGGAACTCCATCCAGGTCTCCCACATGGGTGTCAGGGAACCAGCACTTGAATTATCTGCTGTCTCTTAGGGTGTGTATTAACAGGAAGCTGGATGTGAAGCAGAGGTGGGAGTCCATCCCAAGCACTTTGATATAGGGCATGGACGTCCCAAGTAGTGATTTAGCCCACTGTACCACATAGCCTGTCCCCTGCATGTAATTAAAAAGAAAAAAAGTCAACCAGGATGTGGCAGTCATGAGGGATAGGGAGCAGGGGGCAGAGAGGTGAAATGTGCCCTGACCAATGTGCTGCAAATGAATCCTATAACTGTGCTGCAAGGAATGGGGAAGAATTGGAGCTGACCTTGGTAAACTGTTTTAATTGTATACAGTAGGTTAAAGAGAAAAAGAAGTATATACAAACAAAGCACTCTAGTTTGTTAAAATTTGTTTCTCTCAAGGTGATGTGTCAGGAATTCTGTCACTACTTTACTTGTATACTAAGATTAAACAAGTAAAATATATTGTAGATGATGAGAGTGAGGTTTCTCACATCAGAGAAAGAATTTTTTTTTAAAGATTTATTTATTTATTTGAAAGAGTTACACAGAGAGAGGAGAGGCGGAGAGAGAGAGAGAGAAAGAGAGAGGCCTTCCATCCGATGGTTCACTCCCCCCTTGGCCGCAATGGCCAGAGCTGCACCAATCCGAAGCCAGGAGCCAAGAGCCTCCTGTGGGTCTCCCACATGGGTGCAGAGGCCCAAGGACTTGGGCCATCTTCTGCTTTCCCAGGCCACAGCAGAGAGCTGGATTGGAAGAGGAGCAGCTGGGACCAGAACCAGTGCCCATATGGGATGCCAGCACCTCACGCCAGGGCTTAACACCAGCCCCAGAGAAAGAAGTTTTAAATCAGGAAAGGAGAAGGCTAGAATGAAACCTCTGGTGTTAGCTTGGAATTAGTGATATTAATATGGATGCATGGATGCATGGGTAGATAGATATAAAAGAACAGATGTGTGTGTGGGTATATTAGTTAGTACATGTATGTGTATTTCCAAGCTCTAGTCACTACAAGAAACTAAAACAATGATATTCCAGTAGCAATGAGCACACCTAGTACCCTGGTCTCAGCTTCCCAGTATCAATAAATTAAGTCAAGACTCCTTGTAGAACTGGTTGATTCCAGGGCTGGGGCAAGGAAGACATAAAAATAGCCTGACATATCTTGTGATGGCAGGAAGTTGAGAAGTACTTTTAAAAAGAAAAAGCAAAATTAAGCATTTCCAAAGGGGGCATAAGCCAGCCTGGAAGAACTTTCAGTGACCAAATTTGGAGCAACTTGAGCAAGAAAATAACTGTAGTATTAGTTCACAACCCAAAGAATAGAATAAATATCCATGTGTTCATACTGAAATAACGGAGTAAATAGAGAAGTGACAATTCTTTATAAAAGAATTCCAATTAATTACATCTAGAAGACATGAGGGCAGTAGATAATCACTGTTCTAACAGTTAGAGTTCTAACTCTAGTGATAAGTGCTGCAGGAAGACCCACTGATAGATGCTGAAATAAGTGGACATTGGCTTAAACAGATGCAAAATATTGTGTAGTCTAAAAATATTTAATAATTACAAAGGGAAACTGTTAAGTTTCCACAGAGAATTCTAACAGATATTACTTTTGCCAAATGGTCAGGGTTAATTAACATAAGGAGTAAAACGTTGACATCATATACCCAGTGTACACCCTGAGAAGTATACACATCCACAGAGACAAGTTCATTCTCAGTCTCATCATGAGGAAACAGACACATCCATATTGAGGACAGCCCTAAAAATATAGCTAACATTCTACAGAATATTCTTGGAAAGTGTAAAGGTCACAAAACAAGGAAAGACTGAAGAATGTCACAGGTTGAAAAAGACCATGGAGATATAACAACTGAATGCAATGTGGGGTCCTGGATTGGGTTCTAGAACAGAAGAATGATGACATTGGAACAACTCTAGAAATCCAAATCATGTCTGTGTTACACCAAAGTTAGTATCTTAGTTTTAATGAATAGTCTGTAGTTAGGCAAGATGTTAACAGAGGGAGAGAGCTGGGTGTAGAGTCTATGGAAACTTTCCCTACTGTTTTTCAACTTCTAAACTTGACGTCAAGATTTTAACTGACTTTAAATTAATTAAGAATATGCAACTGCTATTGGCAGTTGCTAATGGCTGGGGCATTCTTTCTATGTGTAAGTCAGCCCTCTGTTGTCCCCTGTGTCTGGATAGAGAACTGAGTATCTTTTCAGACCTGGAAGTTGGCTGGTCAGGAAATGGGTTAGCACAGCAGTTGGGTGAGCTCTCAAGGACAGTGAGTGGAGGCTGAGCCCTGTCTTCCCATGCTACTGTTGCTGCAATACCACCCACAGACACCTCCCATCCTTCGTGCAGTTGGTCTGTCTTACTTATTTATTCATTATAAGTAAATCCTTTATTTTCTTTTTTCCTTGTTCATTCAGTTATTCTACCTGATCATAGTTTTTTGTTTTAAAGATTTATTTGTTTGAAAGGCAAAGTTACAGAGAGATAGGGAGAGACAAGATTTTCCATCTGCTGGTTCACTCCCCAGATGGCTACAACAAGAGCAGACCTAGGCCAAGCCAAAAGCTAGGAGCCTGGAACTCCATCTGGGTCACCCATGTGGGTGGCAGGGGCCCGGGCACTTAGGCCATCTTGTGCTGCTTTCCACAGAGGCACTAGCAGGGATCTGGATCAGAATTTGAATGGGTGCTCATATGGTTAGGCGGTGGCCTAACCTACTATAACACAACTCTAGCCCCTCTTACAGTCTTCTAGATAAAATCAGGCTCCTCACAGTGACTGCATCCACTTCATCCTTTTCTTTCCCCATCTGTGAATCCCTACTCAAAATCCTCATTACATCTCACCTTTCTGAAAGCCCAGTGATGGTTCCTGTTTTGGGGGCTTTGCATATATGAATTTCTTCCTAGTGTGTTCTGCCCCTACTTCTTCACCTAACTATGTACTGTATACTTTCCTTTCCAGACACAGCTTATTTGTAACATTCTCTAAGAAGCCTTCTTTGACACCATCTCCCACTAGGTGAAAGTCTTCTTCATTCCCACTGTCATAACCCTCCACCTTGTGTTATCTTTGTCTATTTACCTGTCTGTCCCATTGCTAGTGAGCCCCTGAAAATTCATGACCAAGCCCTATCTTTCTCTCTTCATTCAGCAGATATCCCAGTAAGGGTAGGGTACTTGTTGTGAAGTACAGTGACCATCATGGAGGCCGTGGCAGGAAATGGGATATGGGAAATACTGTCCACCGAAAGAGGAAGCTGCACTGAGCTTCGTGGAGAGAATTTATGTCAGATGTAATTATGTTAAAAATTTATATTCCCTTAACTTTGTGGTTTCACATATATGTTGCTAATTAGTTACATTAAAAATAAGAAGGTCAAGGAAAGCTTATCAGAGGAAGTGATGTTTGCAGAATGGCATTGTGAGACAGTGAGGCTGTATTATATGTATATCGCTAAACCAGAGTAAAAAGTGCCCCAGGGCACAGCACAGAAACCTACATGGAGCACTGGGAAATCTCAAAGAGAGATAACATTCCAGCAGAATCTTGAAGGACTCGAAATCCTTACAAATTTAAAGGGATTAGAAAAAAAACTTTAAATTTTGTGTTCATGTTTTATTTTGCAGAAATTTAAAATTTTAGAAAATTTGCAGTTTGTAGTAGTGAGAAGTTCACACTGTACTGTCCACTCAGGTTCACCAGTTGTTAACATTTTGCTGCATTTGCTTTATCATTCTCCCTGGTATATCCTTCTCTCTGTCTCCTTTAACTCTGCCCCCCTGTGTGTGTGTGTCCTCCCTCTCCACTTCACATCTAACATAACCACAGTATCATTAGGCGGAAATTTATGATGGCACAATACTATTTTCTAATTGCCAGACTTATTCGGCTTTCTCCAATTATCCCAATGTCTTTTTATAACAACTTTTATTTTTTTCTGATTCAGGAGCTAATCCAAGGTCACATATTACATTTGGTTTTTATGTGTCTATATCTCCTTTAATCTGAAATGATTCCCAAGCTTTTCTTGTATTTGGTAACATTGTTGATTTTGAAGCAAACAGATTGTCTGTTTTGTAGATTATCTCTCAATTGGGGCCTATCAATTTCTGCAGTTAGATTCAGGTTATGTATTTTTGACAAGACTGTCATATAAATGATGTTGTATCCTTCTCAGTGCATTGTGACAATAGCATGTAATGTAAGTTTGTCCAGTTATTGGTAATGTTAGCTTGATTCACTGACATAAGATGATATTACCAAATTTTTCCACTGGGGCCAGCACTGTGGCTCAGTAGCTAAAGGCCTGGCTTGCAGTGCCAACATCCCATGTGGCCACTGGTTTGAGTCCTAGTACTCCAGTTCCAATCCAGCTCCCTGCTAATACACCTGGGGCGACAGTGGAGGATGGTTTTGGTATAGCATTTATGGAAACAGATGAGCATGAGAAAATCCCATAGGAAACAGATCACAGAGGGTCTTAAATGCCAAGGTAAGGCATTAGACTTAGTGAAGAGTTAAAATTGTATATGTGCGGGTGTAAAAAGTTAAGCTTAAGCTTACAGGTTTAAACCTTCCTGGTGCAGCTGTGAAAATAAGACAGAGTAAAGTAGCACCTTGACAGTAGGGACTCCATTTTGGAGCACTTGAGACTGCATTCTGGGAAAGCAACCCCCCCCCCCCCCCCCCCCACCGTGAGGCTCTGGTCTGAAACTATGATCTCAAATAGTCGGACAATAGCAGTGTACTACATCTCCCTTGGCAACGCACAAAAACCCCCTAGCATGATTGCTCAAGCTTAAAAGTAGAAAGGTTGCACCTGGGTTACCTGGGCTAATAATGAAGATGTGATTTGTCTATGTCTTAAGATCATAATTGCTGATTGTAAGATTTTAGCAACCGCTTAGCAACCGTGTATTCTCTCCCTCCTCCCGATTTTGCGGTTTTTGCCTTTATAAACCCTATGCTGTAGTTCCTCACTGCTCCTCTGTCCTTGTCAGAGGGCCCCAACTTGTTGGATCAATAAATTTAACCCTTTGCTGGTTGCATGAGAGAAAAAGTCTCTTAGAGTTGTTCCTTGGGCGGTGGGCTTTTTTGGACCCTAACATTAGCTCGTAGGCCAAAGGAAGCCACCATTGGGTTTGGATCAGGGCTTCGATGTAGTTAGCTTTGTATCCTACTCATATTTCTGTTTGGGGTTTGGTTGTTCTTCCAGGCCCAAGCAAGTGAGGAATGGTAGGTACATAGTTCTTGAGTGGAAAGTTATTTGCACTGTTTTGGAGCAGATGGAGGAACTTGCTGGCACTATTGTCTTGGGAGTAGATGAGAGATTCAGCAGAATCATTCCTGTAATACTGTACCTGGGAGACATTTGTCCTGTTTAATCAGATCACTGCGAAGAAAGTTGCTCATAACTCAGTGTGTTGTTAAGGAACGAGTTCATATTTAGAATCAGAAATATTGGGGCCAGCGCTATAGCACAGTGGGTTAAAGCCCTGGCCTGTAGCGCCAGCATCCCATATGGGCTCCAGTTCAAGTCCTGGCTGCTCCACTTCCGATCTAGCTCCCTGCTATGGCCTGGGAAAGCTGTAGAAGATGGCCCAAGTCATCCCGCATGGGAGACCCTGAAAAAGCTCCTGGCTCCTGGTTTCAGATCATCTCAGCACTGGTTGTTGTGGCCATTTGGGAAGTGGACCAGCAGTTGGAAGACCTCTCTCTCTCTCTGCCTCTGCTTCTCTGTAACTCTGCCTTTCAAATAAATAACTAAATAAATTAAAAAAAAAAATCAGAATATCAGCTCTACCATTCTTCCCTGAATAACCTTGAAGAAATCTCTTTACCTCTCAGCTTCGTTTCCTCAGCTATAAAAATATATGAGATGATGTACACTTTCCAAGTTTGCTATGAGGATCAAATGAGATAACATATGTGCAAATACATTCTAGGCTTTAAAATATGATCCAAGTTTTTATTTGAAAAAGAAGCACTGTGACACATTGTATTGTTTTCCAGACCTCAGACAGCTTCATACCATCCCCACAGACTTTACCTCTCTTACTAGACCTGTACTGTTATTTACCTTGTTCAATAAATCAAAGGGAATCAGTGAGTGGAAAATCGAGTAAATGTATAATTAAGAGTTTATTGGGGTGGGTTCTGTGATGTAACAGATTAAGCCACTGCTTAGGGCCCCCAGCCCTAATCCATGCCTGGATTTAAGGCTTGCCTTCACTTTCAGTCCAACTTTCTGCCAGTATGTACCCTGATAGGCAGCAGAGGATGGTTTGAGTACTTAGATCCCTGTGACCCATGTGGCTTGGGGCTTTGGCCTTTGGCCTGGCTCCGCCCCAGCTCTTGTGGGCATTGGGGGGTGAACCAGCAGATGGAAGAGCTCTCTCTCTCTCTCTCTTGCTCTTTCTCTCTCTCTCGGTATCATTGTGCCTTTAAAATAAATAATTGAACTTTCAAAAAAGAGTTCAAACTAAAAAAAAAAAAAAAAAAACAGTTTATGCACCATCTAAAAGTATCTTACATTTCCTCAATGGGATGTATACACACTGTGCGACGTACTAGTAGTAGAAAGAAGGCTGGATTCTAACCCTGATTCTGCTGTTTAGATTCTTTTGCCATATGCAAAACAGGTCATTTTTCTGCGCCTTAGCTTCATCTATTCAATGAGGAGTGATGTTGATACTCTCCTTATGAATTGTTTTACCAAGACAATAGGACCTAAAGCCTGGTAAATGTCTATTGTATATGAGTTTCTTTATTCTGGTTAGAGTTGAGAGAGAATATGGGTTTTTTAATTTCAGAGCAAGAAATTGGCAAGATATAAGTCTTTAAGATATGTGGTCCTTTATACAAAATAGTAAAGCGTGTAAAGTTCTTCCTCACTTACAGGACAGTGAGAGTCGAGGTACCAGCTGGAATGTATCCAGTATCAATTCAGTATCATATCTGCCAATGACAGGTCTGTGTTCTGTACCTGTGAGATGTCAGAATTGAATGCAGAAGTGTCTGAACACTCTCATTCACCCTGGAACATCATAGGAAGGATTTTAAGGATTTTTAAAACTTAAAATTAGGTTGAAAGAGCGCTCCCAGAAAACCACCAGCATGTATTTAACTCTTTAATACAGGCTGTGTGTGTTTCTCACTCCAGATTCACAGCAATGTGTTAGAAAGCAGGCCATGTCACCTCCATTTTACAGATGAAGATATTAATGTTCTTTATATGCCAAGCCCCATGCATATTGTTTTAGCTATTCTATGTTATATGACAGGACAAACCATATGACAAGTAACAGTATTCCCTCTTTACTTTTCAGTAAACTGAGCTTCAAAGAGGTGAAGAAACTTGATTGTAATCACACAGACCTAGCAGAAATAGGCTTTGGACCCAGCCTTTCTAATCCTGCAGTGTGTAATCTTTTGAGGATACCAAGAATGGTATCTATATCTATTTTAAGGAATATGAACTTCTGTCAGCCTTTCAGCCACTACAGAAACAGTGATATGTGTGGAGCCCTCACCTTTGGAGGCAACCAGGCCTGCCCAAAGGACTTCCTAGATTCCGGTTTTTGGTTTTGTCTTCTTTACAGTGGGTATATTATAGAAAAATTGCCATCAGATAGTACTATTAGCTTATGCTCTATGGTTAACATTACCCCCATTGTAAAAAAAAAAAAAAATTACCCCCACAAGCTGTCCTCCACAATAGCCATCACAAAAACTTCTTCAAAAATTCCAACATAGTATCACCGTCCATTCCTTCATGGCCCCCTCTTGGCTCCTCAGCTGAAGTCCACACTCTTTTTTTTTTTTTTTTTTAAGATTGATTTATTTATTTTAAAGTCAGAGTTACACAGAGAGAGGAGAGACAGAGAAGTCTTCCATCTACTGATTTACTCCCCAGTTGGCTGCAATGGCCAAAGCTGCGCCAATCCAAAGCCAGGAACTAGGAGCTTCCTCCAGGTCTTCCCACACGGGTTCATGGGCCCAAGGACTTCGACCATCTTCCACTGCTTTCCCAGGCCATAGCAGAGAGCTGGATTGGAAGTGGAGCAGCTGGGACTTGAACCAGTGCCCATATGGGATGCTAGCACTGCAGGCAGCAGCTTTACCTGCTACACCACAGCACCAGCCCCGAAGTCTACACTCTTAGCCTGGCATTCAAGGCTTTTTGTGATCTGGGCCCCAGTTGGTCTCTCCAGCTTCATCTCTTGACATTGATCCATTGGAAGTTCCCAGGAAGAATGGTTCATTCTTACTTTAAACTTGAGACTTCTCTGTACATTGTTCACTCCAGATAGGAGTACATTTTCTTCTCTTTTAAAGGTTTATTTATTATGTATTTGAAAGGCAGAGTTAGAGCCAGAGTGATTGTCCATCTGCTGGTTTGCTCCCCAAATGGCCACAATGGCTGGGGCTGGGGCTGGGCCAGGCCAGACCAAAGCCAATAGCCAGGAGCTTCCTCCAGGTCTCCCATTTGGATGTGGAAGCCCAAGCGCCTGAGCCACCTTCCACTGCTTTCCCAGACACATAAGCAGGGAGCTGGATTTGAAGCCAGGACTCAAACCAGAGCCCCTATGGGATACTGGCATTGCAGGTGGCAGCTTAACCCACTACATCACAAAACCAGCTCCTGGAGTACTTTTTCTTGCCTGCCTAAATCCTTTTAATTATCTGTTAAGACTTAGTTCACAGGACTGGCGCTGTGGCATAGCGGGTAAAGCTGCCACCTGCAGTGCCGGCATCCCATATGGGCACCGGTTTAAATCCCGGCTGCTCTACTTCTGATTCAGCTCCCTGCTATAGCCTAGGAAAGCAGTAGAAGATGGCCCAAATCCTTGGGCCCCTGCACCATGTAGGAGGCCTGGAAGAAGCTCTTGACTCCTGGCTTTGAATCAGCTCTGCTCTGACCATTGTGACCATTTAGGGAGTGAACCAGCAGATGGAAGACCTCTGTTTCTGCTTCTGCCTCTGCGTCTATAACTCTGCCTTTCAAATAAATAAATAAATCTTTAAAAAAGAAAAAAAAAAGACTCAGTTCTCTTTTCTAGAAAGCTTTTCCTGACATCAAAGTCTACTTTAAATGGAAATCAGGAGCCCCTCCTCCTGTACCTTCATATTAAATGCTTCATAAGCAGAGATTATAATAATGTTAGTCGTTGATATTCTTAGTGAGTCTAGTACTATTTTAAGGATGCTTTTTTATGGTTAGAAAATGCTAAGTAAGCCCTCAGTTGCAAAGAACCCCACTGACTGCTTTTGCAGGGAGGAGCCAGTAAAGTCAGAAGTCTGATTAATAGGGGCTGGCATTGTGATATAGTGGGTAAAGCTGCCGCCTGCAACACCAGTGTCCTATTTGGTCACTGGCTCTTGTCCTGCTCTACTTCCAATCTAACTCCCTGCTAATGTGCCTGGGAAAGCAGCGGAAGATGGCCCAAGTGCTTGGCCCCTGCCACCCATGTGGGAGACTGGGATGAAACTCCTATCTCCTGGCTTCAGCCTGGCCCTGCCCCAGCCGTGGGGCCATTTGGAGAGAACCAGCAGATGGAAAATCTTTCTTTTTGTCCTTTTCTCTCTATAATTCTGCATTTCAAATAAATAAATCTTTTAAAAAAATTTAAAAACCTAATTAATTAAAAAAAGCAAAACTGGAAACCTGTTTTCCTGATCTTACAAATTAGACTTAAACTTATGCTAGGAATAAACATTATTTTTTAAATGTAAATATTCTGTCTATCCCTTCCCTAGAATTTACCAAAGCCTTTAGCTGCATCATCCTGATGGGATATTTGTAGCTGTATTGAATGTGTGTAGTAAGTACCCAGAACTTTGGAGCTAAGAAGTATCTGCTGCCTACGGAGTAGCCTGCAGTTATAGAAAATGTGCTTTGAGCCTAGAACAACCTGTGTTTTAATCTAGGTTTTACCAATTACTTAAGGCTTTGGGCCAAATAGATTCTCTTTTTGTGCTTAGATTTCTATGAGTATGCTTCTGACTGTCTTGACTGATGTTTCCTTCCAGCTATCAGAGAAGATGGCATGCCTGGAGGCCGGAATAAGAGCATTGGGCCAGTCCAGGTGAGTTCTAGGCCTCACTCTGTGGTTCGTCCTGGAAGCATAGGACACCAGATGCTCCTCCTGTAGCTGCGTACATTGATCTGTTTTGTCTGCTGCTGCAGGGACCCATTTTTGCTTTCATTCCTGTAAAACTGTTTCAGAGCCTGGATGTGAAAGTGCTTAGAAAATTGTAAAGGTGTAAGAGTATGCATAAAGCTCTTCTTGTGATCCCTCATGCCTTCCTAAGAACTTCCTAGACAGTGAACTGATTCTGATTCTGAACCATCTGGGCAACTCTTTTTGTCAACCACCTAAGGTTAAGATAATTTAGACTGCTCCTTGTTTCATCTAAAGATGTGTTAACAGACTGCTCATTGCCATATTTATAAGAGTAGGAATGATAATACCCTGTTTAACCCCACAAAC